>NC_056735.1:1102381398-1103116398 GCF_019279795.1 Protopterus annectens | reverse complement strand
AAGGAGAAGGATAATGGAGAAGGAAAAGTATATAGAAAAGCCCAGCAAAAGGCTCCCAGATCAGTCAGACCCATTGGGACCAGCTCTGAAGACTCTGAGGCATATGAATTCATGTTCTGACAAGACTCTTTTTGGATCCGTTACCTGTCTACACCTCGTTATCTGTCTGGAGTCAGTTGGGCTAGACTCCGTTCCTCTATATTAAAAGGCCGATCACACCATTCACCTAGACCACCATCAGTGGTTTCATCTTTCAGGTCCGTCTGATCCTCATGGAGTCTGACAGAAGCCAACATCAGCAGGAGGCTGTGGAAATTTCTCTCACTGTTTTTTGTTCTTTTGGCTGAATATTCTCCCACCACCTACCCCTCTAGTGCCTCTTGGCATACTTCCATCTACCCCAACCTTAGTTTTATGCCCGTGGTTCTGAATCATTCCCACTGGGCACCTGTGTCAGAGCCAATATCAGTCTCCACTTCAACTGTTTCCCTCACCTTCTCGACCCTGGCCCTGTCAGATCAGGATCAGTGTCAGATCTGAGACTCTGGGGTTGGGTTTGATTCCAAAGTTTTTGGAACTGGCCTTGCTCCTGGGTGTTTCAGATGTGGATACTTTGGCTCAATTGTCTGTCTCGGAGCCAAGTTGAATTGGGGCTGGAGATGGCCCTTCTCTGTCATCCTCTGGACAGGGAATGCAGCTTCAGTCCTAGTCTCCGCTTTGGCGACTTCTGAGAGGGTCACCTCCAAGTCAAGTGAAGAGGTGTCTCAGTCTCACCTAGTTCCATACCAACCCCCTTTAGATTCTGTGCCAGTGTTCACTCATCCTATCCAACAGGGGCATTCAGAGTCCATAAGCTTCAAGGGTTCTCACTTGGTTAGCTTCCCTTCCAATTCTTCTCCATCCCCAGAAGTCCCCTCAGACGAGGCCCCATAGAAAAATGGGACTGCAAGAGAAGGCATCTAGACTCATCTACAAAATCTGTCACTGAAGATATCAGTTTTGTTAAAGGGGAGTTATCTCCAAGATCCCTTCTAGAAAACATCTCCTTTGATGGTAGTCTAGAATTGATGAAGCAGGGAAGGGGCTGATCCTCAGAAGCCCCCTCCCAGGAGGAGTTGGCATTCCTCAAGGCTTTGGGGGCTGGCTTATCTACCTCCTGGTAGGTCCCACAACCTGGTTTCTCAGAGGGCCTGGTTGGAACCTAATGTGGTAGATCCTATTCCATGGAAACCAGATAAAATATTGATTGCATCTAAGAACAAGTCACATTAGTGCAAGAGTCCCCCAGTAGATGCCATGGTTATTGAGGCAGGCACCAAAGAGAGCTCTTGGAGGAGGGCAAATCTGTTCATCTCCCAAACTGAGAATCTGGGGCATTGGACATGTTTGGGAAATGGACATATGCTTCAGTGACATTTGCACTCTGAGCTCAAAACTACTTGACTCGTTTCCAGAGGGAAGTTGACCAAGGGACTTTCAAAATCCCTCTCTGGCAATCAACCTGCTAACATAAAAATTGAAGTCACACCAGTGTAACCATATGTATGCTCTTTAACACAGCTGATGGCATGGCAAGGACAGTAATTACTGGCATTGCTATTCGCCCACATGTCTGGATGTGCCTATGCGATTTCACGGAAGTCTTCAAAAAGCCCTTCATTAATGATCCCTTTGATGGTTCAACAATTTTTGGACCAATTGTTAAAGAAATGCCTACCAGAAGTGAACAGAAAGTCAAGACCCTGTCTGCAGTTGGCATACATTTTTCCACCCCAAAAGGTGGAAAAAACTGTGGTTTTGAAAGTCCCAGAGTTTTGTCCAGTACTCATCTGTTGAAAGACCCTCCCCCAGGAGAGAGTGAGATATGACTCTTGTGGATGCCACACTGATAGCAGAAGCACTTTCAAAATCAAGGGCTTTGTGGTCCCTTCACTGAGAAACCATTCCAGCGCTTCTGAATGGTTGCTAGTTTTTGTTGCACTCTGGAGGTCGTCAGGGGGTACTTATCCTTGCACCTTTATGCCTGGCAGGCCATCACTGAAGATTCCTAGGTGGAGAGAATAATCACCAGAGGCTATGTTATTCCTTTATTTTCCCCCTCCACAGAAGAGAAAGAAAATTCCTGATATTCCACCCAGTCAGATGAAATTGGCAGCAGTGGAAGTTGCAAAGCTGCTAGAAAAAACGAGCCTTCCATGAGTTTCCACCTGACCAGCAAGGATCCAGCACCTATTCAAGATTCTTTTTAGTTTCGGAGAAAACCAGGAACCTCAGGCCCATTCTAAACCTAACTTACCACAGCCAGTTTGTGAAATGGTCAAAGTTCTGTATGGTCACATTCAAATCTGTTCTGTCTCTTTTGAGGAAGGATGAATAGACGTTCTTGACAGATCTCCAGGACACCTACTATGATAGCAAGACAGCAAAGCAGTTCAGGAGATTTCTCCATTTCTGGTTGAGAGACAGTAATTTTCAATTCAGGGCACTGCCTCTGGTGTCATCATAGCCTCAAGGGACTTCATCAAATGTGTGGCAGTTGTGGCAGCTTATGTCAAGCTACAAAGGTTCTAGGTGTTCCCCTACTTTGATGACTTGCTCCTCACCACATCTACCACAGATCTCCTACTTCAGTGCAGGGTTGACTTGCTGCATCTAGCCCATTATTTGGGAATTGCATTCAACCGTCCCAAAATTTTGCTGACACTAACACAGATGATTCTGTCTCTGCGTCAGAAACCTTCAGAGGTCCTCACTCATCCCAACCCTCCAGCAAGACTTGTCTTATGATTACTGGGTTCCTTGGCTGCATTGATCCCATTAATACCTCTGGCAAGATTATGCACGAGTCTCCTGCTGTAGACACTTTCAGTACAACAGTGCTTGATGTATCAACCCCTTCACACTCCAGTACTACTCCCTCCAGTATGCAGAATTCATATCCATTGATGGTTGACCTCCCAGATAGTAATTTGGTGTCAACCATTCCCCCTTCCTCTCCCGACAGCCACTGTGACCATATACACTTCCCTTCAGGAGTGAGGCTATAGTGCATTATGAGGAAAGATGGTTCAGGGCAATGTGGTATCTACACAGTCAGGCAACATGGTTGTGGTCTGTTATATCAACTAGCAGGGAGGAACCCGTTCATACCCATTGTGTTGGGAAACCATGAGGATGTGACAGTAGGCAGTATCTTCCTGGCAGTTTTTAAGTCACAATGCACATCTCAGGAGCTTCCATCATTCTGGAGAACAGACTGAGCCAGGTCTATTCTTCAGCTTCAAGAGTGGTTCCCCTAACCATGAGTGGCGACAATGATTTTTATTAGTGAGGTCAGCCTTAATACAGTCTTTTCGCCTGCCATATAAACAACAAATGCAGCAGCTATGTATAGGCTCATGGGTAAGTACTAGGCTAGCTGCCCTTGCAGGCTTTTTTAAGCCTGTCCAATTTCTTTTTTTTTATAGTTGAAATAACCTATTTTGTTTGGGTATAGATTGTCCGTACTTATCCCATAGTTATTAATTACATTTTACCTATAATGAGAATAACGCAGGTCATACCATAGATAATTTGAGAGGACCTATGCACGGGATAAAGTGTTTAGAAGTTGCCTATTCCCTTTAGTAGTACAGGAGGCAGTCCTGAGGTAAATTTTTTGATCTGATGTCTGTTTCATTCCTCCTCACAGTTGGGTTATGGATCCGAACCTCGGATCTGACTCAGATGCATTTTTTTAGACTAGGATCCAAGTCTCAAGCTCCTCCTACTCTCCATAATGCACTGGCGCTAACTAATTCCACCAGATCTTGTTTGCCACTCAGACGTGTCGGACTTGGTTCCTGGGTCTCAAGCACTTGGAAAGTTTTCCATTGGGATTTCTACCTTCTTCATCTGGGTTTTCCTCAGATAAGTGACCCTTTTTTTGTACTCCTCCCTTCCATTTTGTATAGATATTGAACCCCTCTTTTTCCTTTTAACTTGGCAGTTTGTTTTCCCCCATGCTTTTCTGTCTAGCCATTGGATTTAGGTCTTCCTTCCTCTGGCTGTTGGTGTTGATAGAAAAAAAAAAGTGTTAGATTTTTATATATATTCATAGCTAGTTTTGTTTTGCATTGTGCTGTTTTTCCTTCACTACAGTGTGTGTAGTTGTACCTTTCTATCATGTCATAAAAACCACCTGGTTTTAAAAGATGCTTGGAATGCAGCCGTACGTTCCCACATTCCGACGCACATTCCTTATGTGGGTATTGTCTTGGCCCTGAACATCTGCAGTCGTCTTGCTCTGAGAGCTCCCCAGGGCTATTGCTGACTGCAGAAATAAGTTAATTCTAAAGGGTCTCTTGCCTGCTTCCAGTTCCTCTTCAGGGGCTCAAACCTCCAACCAAGAGTGTGGAAGGGTCTTATGAGGCCAAGAAGTGCCCTCATAAGTCCTTGAGGGAGTCTTTGGAGCCACTCTCCAAAGTTTTGAGACTTTTGGATCTGACAGCCTCAGATCCTAGGTCTACTTCTGCTCCGGTGGATCCAAAGCATTCTTCAGATCTGACCAGTAGTTCTCATTTCCAGTTCTTCCAAAGCTACTCTCTGTCTCAGATCGTAAGACCACGGATCAGACAGGTGTCCTACTTCAGTGTTAGCCATTGAGACTGCTCCTTCTCTTGAGCTTTAGCAGACTCCTGTTAGACAATCCAGCCCCCTTTCAGTGGCTTCATCCAGGTCTTCTAGGAGCCTTTCAGATGCCAACGTGAACAAGATGATCAAGAAGATCCTCAAGACTCAGATCCAGTCTGGGGTCTTCTCCACGCCATCTCTTCTGGGTTCTGCAATTATTTCCCTTCCAAGTTCAGTCTCCTTTTCCACTCCATCCCTTGGTATTGGAGTCTCAGGACCATAGTCAACTGAGAGAGGAGAGCCAGGGTAGAGTATGAGGAGACTTCCATCCTCCACTCTGACCATTGCCCTGACTTTCTCTGCGCCACTTTTGTGCTATCATGGCAGGTCTTGGATCTGGGATGTCCTTGTCAGATCCTGGGTGAGGGGTTTGGCTCCAATTATTTCAGAGCCATCTCTTCCCCTTGGTGCTTCGGAGCTGTACAGTTTGGGTCAGATTCTACCTTGAATCCAGGGCTCAGGGATTCCTTCCTGCCCTTTCTTCTTTAGTAGCTTTGGCTCCTCTGGAACTGAGGAGGACTTCACCAGGCCCCTCTGCATTCCAAGTTGTAGAAAAGGCCTTCTGTTACCATAGGGACCTGGCCTCTTTGAACTATGAGAATCCCTGTCAACTCCCCCTGGATCTGAAACTTGAACCTGTCATACCTGTCCAGAGTCAGCCCATCCAGACTAGAACCCAGACACTATCCCCCAGAGGGAGTCCCCTCCTCTTCTGAGACCTCCCCTGAACATCCCACAGAGGAGATCCCTCATAAGAGGACATGCAAAAGGAGGCACATTGACTCCCCCTTGGAGTCTGGCACCAAGGACACATATTTCAATGAAGGATCCCCCAGATCACCACTGGAGGACATCTCCTTTGGAGGTATTTTAAAGATCCTGAGGCAAAGAGGTGGTTGGTCAGCCCAACCTCCATCTTTGGAGGAGTCTGCATTTTTGGAGGCTTTTGGGATGGGCCATCTACATCCTGGGTGTTACCCCAGCAGATGAGCTAGTGGATTTGGTGTCCAGCCAGGCTTTGAAGGAGCTGGACTCTTTCGAACCAATTCCCAAATGTCCAGACAAATTTTTATCTCCCCCTAAGGAAAGACCATATTTGACCAAGGGTATTCCAGTTAATGCCATGGTCTTGGCAGCATCTACCATAAAGAAGCTAGCTGCACAGAGCTCCACTCTCCCTCCATCGAACAGGGAGTCCAGAGCATGGACAGGTTTGGTAAGTGCATTTATGCCTCGGCCACTCTCGCTGAGATTATTAAACAACCTGGCACACTTGACTGCAGAGGGAACCGATGAAGGAACTATCGGAAGCTCTGGCAGAGATCATGTCGGCAGAGGACTTCAAGAAGGTCCCCCCCCCCCCCGACTGAAAACTCTTTTGTCCTTGTCCAATTATTCCATGAAGCATATCTTTCATTCCACAGAGGGTGCCTCATGGGCAGCCGGCTCAGGCATTGCTATTCGGAGGCATGCCTGGATGAGGCTTTGTGATTTTGTGGAAACTTTTAAGGTGTCCTTTGTCAATGCCCCATCTGATGGATACTCATTTTTTGGTCTATCAGTCAGAGAGACCATAACCTGCAATGAGCAAGAAGGGAAGACCTCATCTGCCGTCAGGGTCTAGTTCTCAACTCCTCAGCTCACCTTTTCTAGAAACCAACACAGTGGAAAGAAAACCTGCTTCTGAAAATCTCAGGGGTCTTCCCAGCATCAACGTGGGGCTCCTTCCTCTAGAGGCAAAGGAGGAGGTTTCAGTGGGAGACACTGCCCCAGGGGCAGTGGGGGTCTGCAGAATCAAGGCTTCAAGGAACCTTTCTATGATAGAACCTATCTGCACTCCTAAAGCGTTGCCTGATTGCTCATCTCTGGAGGCAATTGGGGGTTGTTTTTCTCTGCACTCTACCACCTGGACTGATATAATGCAAAAACAAATGGGTGCTAAAGATGATATGTGGAAGTTATTTTATTCCCTTTCTCCTTCCTCCTTCACAGAGGTCAGAGAGAGTCTCCGACATTCCACCCAGTCAGAGGGAGTTTGCGGTAGCAGAAATTCTAACTCTACTACAAAAAAGTCATCCAAAAGGTCTCGACTGAGCAAAGAGGATTCAGAACTTACTCTTGCTTCCTTTTAGTGCCAAAGAAAACCGGGAACCTGCGATTCATTTTAGATCTAAGCAAACTAAATTTGCTCATAAAGAAGACGAAGTTCCGAATGGTGGCGGTTCAGTCCATTCTACCTCTGTTGCAGAAGGACGATTGAATGTGGTCAGTCGACTTAAAGGATGCATGCTATCACATCAAAATAGACAGATGCTTCAGAAGTCATCTGGTCCAAGGCACGTGGTCACACACAGAGACCAGATTGCATATCAGTGTTCTGGAGATAAGAGCAGACCTCCTCACTTTACAAGCCTTTTGGGACATTCTTTCTCTAGGAATGATTGTGATTCACAGACAACATGTCAGTGGTGTGGTACATCAACAAACAAGGAGGAACATGCCCTTACCTGCTGTGCAGAGAGGCCATGAGGATTTGGGAATGGGTGAAGTCTTCAGATCGTTTTCTGCTTGCAACTCACATACCTTGGAAATCCAACTTCCTGCCAAACAAGATCAGCAGGTTCATTCTGACCCCGCATGTGTGGTCCCTCAGTCAATCAGTAGTGGACTTGATATTCAGCCATTGGGGCCAACCTTATTGCGACATATTTGCATCCCCCAAAACAACAAAAGCAGCAATTATTTCACTCTGATTCCCCCCTCCGAGGGAGTCTCCGAGGGATGGTCTGGTTCACGACTGGCCCCCTGTTGTTTCTGTGCTCAGCCCCTACTACCCTTGATTCCAGAGTTTCTTCAGAAATCAAAGCATCTGAAGTCCTCAGTAATCCTCATTGCCCCTATTGGTTCTGATTTGGTTCCCCTTCCTCTGGTCTCACCAGAAATATCTCCAATGGATTCTGGAACCCAGACAGGACCTTCTTTATCACCTGATAGAGGGTTTTCACCCCAGTCTGATATCCCTGAAATTGACCACTTGGTTTCTCCACTTCCAGTGATTGTGCATAGGTCCAGGCTTACTTCCCCCATCCGAGACATTATTTCAGCCTCCCAAAAAACAGCTACCAAGAAAGTCTGTGGGAGTAATGGAAAAGATTTATTTTCTGGGCTTCTAAAGAAAACATTTACCCTTTTCCAGCCCCTATTTCAGCTATACTTCTTTTCCTTGCATGTACTTTTAAAGAAAGAGCCAGCTTCTCTACCATCAAACTTCAGTTGGCAGCCATATCTAACTTTCATTCCAGAAATGTTTTCAATTCCCCTTCAACTTCCAGACTGTGTAAGGCCTTCTTGAAAGGGACCTTCCTCCTCAGGCCTCCAGTCCAAGATTCCTCCCTACCATGAGATTTCACTGTGGTGTTGCATAGCTTAACTCAAAAACCTTTTGAACCAGCTTGTGATTGTGACCTAATGTTTCTTCCATGGAAGACGGTCTTTCTCATTGCCATCACCTCAGCAAAGGGAATCTCGAAGATTCAGACCTAGTCTTCTAAACCCCTTACACTATTTTCCACAAAGATAGGGTGTCCCTCTGTACAAATCCCTCTTTCATGTCCAAGGTAGCTGTAGAATCCAATCTCAACTAGACCGTTCAGCTACCAGTTTTCTTCCCAAATTTCTCTGAGTGAGAACGTTTGTTACATCTGCTTGATGCTCACAAGCAGTTATCTGCAGAGGACGAAACCTTTTCGAAAATCCGACCAATTGTGTGTCCTTCCCTCTTGGCCATCTAGGTCAGGCAGTTTCTAAAGTTACTCTTGATAAATGGATAACTGACTGTATCACCTTGATTTATACCAAGATTGGATTAAAGCTACCTTGTCCTCCTAAGGCCCACTCTACTAGGTCTGTCTCCACCTCATCCACCTTTTCTTCCAGGGCTTCTTTAGATAATGTCTGTGCTGCAGCTACTTGGTTGAAGGCTCAGACCTTTGTCTCACATGATTCTGTCTCTGCATCAGAAACCTTCAGGGGGGGTCATCCCTTATCCCAACCCTCCAGCAAGACTTGTCTTATGATTACTGGGTTCCGTGGCTGCATTGAGCCCACTAGAACCTTGGCAAGATTATAGAGTCCTGCTGTAGACACTTTCAGTACAGTGGTTCTTGATGTGTCAACCCCTTCACGCTTCAGTACTTCTCACTCCAGTATGCAGAAAATATATCCATTGATGGTTGACCTCCCTGGTAGTAGTTTGGGGTCTGCCATTCCCCCTTCCTCCCACAGTAGCCACTGTGACCATAGATGCTTCCATTCTGGAGGGAGGTTGGGTGCATTATGAGGAAAGATGATAAAGGGCACATAGCTGACAGCAGAAGACGGTGTTCACATCAATGATTTGGAGAAGGTGGTAGTCGTCCTAGCACTGCAGACTCTTAGGGATTCTCTTCCTAAGAGTGTGGTATCTACACAGTCGGACAACATGGTTGTGATCTGTTATGTCAGCAAGCAAGGAGGAACCAGTTCGTATCCATTGTGTCAGGAAGCCTTGAGAATGTGACAGCATGCAGTGTCTTTCTGGCACTTTTTGGTCACAGTGCACATTTCGGGAGCTTCCATTGTTCTGGCGAACAGACTGAGCAGGTCTATTCTTCAGCCTCACAAGTGGTTCCCCAAACCATGAGTGACAACAATGATTTTTATCAGTGGGGTCAGCCTTGCTACAATCTTTTGCCTTGCCAATTAAACAACAAATGCAGCAGCTACTTATAGGCTCATAGGTAAGTACTAGGCTAGCTGCCCTTGCAGGCTATTTTAAGCCTATCCAGTTTCCATTTTTGTAGTTGAAATAACCTATTTTGTTTGGTTATAGATTGACCTTACCCATCCCATGGTCAGTAATTACATTTTGCCTATAATGTGAACAATTGGGGTCATATCATAGATAATTTGAGAGGACCTATGCATGGGATAAAGCATTTAGAAGCTGCCTGTGCCCTTGAGTGGTACGGCAGTCCTGAGGTAAATTTTCAGTTTTCCATCATTAGATGTAAGTTGCGTTTGAATATGGATAGGGATGAGCTTTGTTTTATGTGAATGGGGAGTCTGTTCCTCAGCAGCGGCATCTTCTGCAAAATATACTTGTCCCTCCAAACCATTCTGTTGTTGTTGCAGAAGAGTTTTTGATCCCCAGACTGAGTTTTTCTGATGATATTTGACTTGCTGATGTTAAGTAAATCCATCATTAATAGGTCGGAAGATGCCTTTTATGCCAGACACAGGTCATCTCTTACCAGTCTGTAAGATACCAACTATAGTGAAAGGACTTTGTCTCAATCCATGTAGGACATGTTGTTTAGGACTTGTATCCTTTTAGTAAAGAATTTCTATAGTCTGTCCAGTTGTTGCATGTGTCTGGACAGATAAATGGCAAGGACGGCATTATATCTAATGATTAGCCTAAAGAGGGCTGAGTAAAGGGGGCAATGACATCCCTAGATCTAGGCATGATCCCTTTATTTATAATTTGTTTAATGTAGAAGGACTTTCTAACAGCAATAGACACATGTTGACTTCCAGAATGGCTGCACATTGAGTAACAGCTTATTTCTAACTCTTCCAATGTGAAAACAGAAACTCAGTAGAGAAGACCAGTAGACTTGTGTTTATGGATACATTTCAGTAACTGGCTAGTAAGTGCACTGCCTGGATGCCGGGAATAAAGAAATACAGAAAACCTGGAAAAAATCAGCTACAAAAGGTGAGGAAGAAACACTAACTGGAGTGAGTTCTGCAGTTGTTCAGTAAAAAGCAATGCAACCTTCAGACATGACTTCCAGTAACCTACAGGAAGATATAAGACAACTGCATACAGACATGTTTAAAATAAACAAAACACTGACTGAGTGTATCAACACAAACAACAAAAGGCTGGCAAAATGGAAGATATTTAGATGAGGTGATAAAGCTGGAAAAATCAGAGGTGGAAATAAAGAAAAGGATGGCTGAATGAAACTGCTCAGGAAGAAATGTTTCGAAAAATAATAGAATTTACATAGACTTTAAATAGACTTTAAAGCATATGCGCTACTTCATTGTCATTAATGTTGGAAAAGTGCTTTTGGGAGGGCAAGAGGAGGGAGAAAGTTAACTAAGTAAAGATTTGTTTCCCTTAAATACTACCAATGTTGCGGCATGTGTTTTTTCTTTACATTCTATAAAGTTAATTTTTTCAGTTCTTTTACAGTGTAATGGGGATTGTAACAGGTGCTGCTGTTTTCTTTTTTCACCCTTCTCTCTCTCTCTTGTTCAATTTTAAGAAATGTAGGCACTGCAGTGCATAATAAAGCCTGGTTAAAAAGCCTTGATAAAACAGAGATTAATGTGCTTTTTCTCATTCTTGCATGGGGAAATGACTGCATTAAAGACATCTGAATGATTTATTAACAAGTTTTAAGAGAGAGCAAGTAAATGAAAAAGAACATTGATATTTATGAGGCTTTTTTCTAGCAAATACATGTAAGCTCAGAAAAAAAATGTGCAGCAGGTCTTCATCTTTCCATAGAATCAATCTGATAGAGAGAAACTGGCTGTCTGGTTCTCATATCTCCATGGAGACAATCTGATAAAGAGAAAATGGCTACAGTCTGGTGGAGAGTGATTGGCTGGGGGGGGGGACTTGGCTAAGAGATTATGCTCTCTAAAGGTGTTCAGTTTTCACAAATTAGACAATATTCTCTGAAAGCATTCAGGGTTTCCCAAAGTAGACAGTGTTCTCTGAAAGCATTCAGCAGGTTTCCAAAGGTAGTTAATGTTTTCTGAAAAGATTCAGGGGGGGGGGGTTCCCAGCTGGGAGAGCTATAAAGATAAGACAAAAACAAATCGGCACTTAGTAGAAGCACAGGCTGCACCATGCATCTTAGCATGGATGACCTTTCATGTAGGTTAACTCATGTCTGTATGTCTGGCTGTCTGTTTAGGATTTTTGTTCCTATTAGGAGATTAAAACTTCAATATTTGAAGGTGTACATAGTTTTGCGTGTTAGTATTAAGTTAATAGGTTTTAGGGGAGTATTGGGGGTGTTTTTTATGAGGGCTTACAATAGAACAAAAAGTTTTATAAGGTGTGACATAGGCTCAAATGGATATGGCAAGAAATAACTGTATAAAAGTTCAACCTGCTAAACAGGCATGCATGTAACACAAAAGCTGGAACGTTATAATTTAACAAAAAAGGTGTTGTATATAAAAGGTGGGAATAGTAAATTTTAATACAATGATGCTTTCTTTAATGACTTTAAATGTAAATGGCCTCACAGATAAATACAAACAAGAAAGAGCAGTGAACTATATTAAAACATGTAGAGTGCAAATAGTTACATAACAGGAGACACACTTAGAAATAAATGAACGTGAGTTTGATAAAGAAAGGTTTTCAAGATGGTTATTCAGCAGAATACCTGGGACAAAGGAAAAGAGGAGTTACTTATATTAATTGCAAGAGGAGCTAATGATAGAAGAAGATAAAAAAGATAATGGCAGATTTGTAGTGCTAAGTGGCTACTGACAAGGGAGGAGGATTACAGTGGCATGTATTTACATTCCACCTAAAACTGGTGTAATGGAGCTTAAGAAAATTCTGGGAGAAATGATCAGTTTTCAGCAAGGAATATTACTTATAGGTGGGGAATGGAACTTGATTTGCAGCAGTGAGGATGTGTCTGGGGGGCCCAGAAGGGAAAATATAACAAAGGAGGGTAGATTTTTGATAAATTTATGAAAATGTTTGGAATGGAAGATGTGACTTCAGTAATAGGAGTTCAGAGTGAATTTACATATTATTCCCTAAGATATAAAAACTGGGCTAGGCTAGACAGAATTAACATTTCACAAGAACATGTACATATAATTTTTTTAAATAAATGTTACTAAAATAATTTCATAAAGATACAATTATTAACAGAAAAGTGAGCATATTTTTTGATAATAAAGATAAAAAAACTAAAACACTAATAAAAAAATCAAATAAAAGACAAGGAACTATGTCCACTATACTATAGGTAAATAAATTAATCTAAAGCAAGTGAATAAGATCAGGTTAATAGTTTAAAGTTATTAATTTTCTAATAATTCAATTATATTCAACCACTGAGTATACAGTATTCCTAGAAGATCTAGACTTAATTGTCATTGATTCTAACTTGGATACCTCCAAGAGAAGATCTGTAAAGTTATGAAAGGAGGGAATTTGCGATGATTTCCAATTCCTAGTAATTTCTTCCCTGGCTGTGGACAGTACAGACCAAAGAAGTGAATATTTACTAGTTTTAACACAAGTTGGGATTGGAGATTTAAATAAAACTAATAATTTAGTAAGATAAAAATTATCAGTAAAAATTGCTTGCAAGAAATTAATATTTTCCCAGAATTTTTTCAAGTGCAAACAATCCTACAAAATGTGTGACCAATTAGCATTCTGAACCTTCATACATCTCCAACAAAGAATATTTTCTTTATACATCTTTATTTATGTTATATGGGGTGATGAAAGATGTATTTAAAAATCTTCAGGTAAAGATTCTCCATTTAAGTGAAGATGTAGTTCTACCTGCTGATTGAAGAAAATTCAAATGTGAAGATGTTCAATCTTGCCTTCATTCTTACTGATGGGGTTCAGAGCTGATCCTCGGCTCAGTCGGCCAATTTGCAAAGTTTGAGGTCTGAACAGCTTGAGGCCGAAACCCTATCCCATAATGCACCTCTACCTTCCCCAGATATAGTTTGCCGTTGCAACAGATTGTGCGTTTTCTACAGCTCATGCCGTATTTGTGAAATAAGTGTCTTCTTTTTTTTTTTTTTTTTTTGGACCTTTGCTAATTTTCTCTTTGTTTAGATTTCAAAAGTATCAAGCTAGGATAGGATATACTTTCTTGTGTTTTTTTCTGCTAAATAGTTAGAGAATAACAAGAACTTTGTGTTCTCATTTTTGGGCATTTGGCCCTGTTGGTTTCTTTAGGTTTCTGTTAGGTTTAATTTGTCCCTATCCCTTACAGCTGAGTTAGGCTCCTTTTAGTTGTTATAACTGTAGCAGGTTAGGCTTATTTTTGTTTTTGCAGTTTGCAGCTACAGCCAAGTTAGGCTTTCATTAATCATATTTGTAGCCGGTTAGGCTTAATTTGTTTTTTGCTGCTAACCTCCAAAAGATGAGACTTTGTTGTTAGTGTTTCTAATTGGGTTATTGTTGGTATTGTTTACTGTGATTTAACTACAATGTCTGAAAAGGCTAAGTCAGGGTTTAAAAAGTGCCCTAAATGTAATCAAAAAATATCTGTCACAGATGGCCACACCACCTGTGTTTACTGTTTGGGAGAGGTTCATCTCCAAGAGGTATTTTTCCATTTGCCATGGTTTCAATACCAGGGTTTTGGCAGAAAGGAAAAGAAAGTTGGTTGAACATGGTTTGATTAAGTCTGCATTCCAGTCGGACTTGGATACTTCTCCAGGAAAACCAAAACCTTCATCTTCAGCGAGTTTGGATCCAAAGGGGTCTTTGGTTCCGAAGGCTTCCAAGAAGTTTCCTGTATCGGCTCCACTGTCATCGGAGCCACCTATACAGGTAGTTGGCAGGAGCCGGTCCCCAGTCTTGGAACCGGTATCTCCTACCTTGAGATATCCGATTCTGGGCTCACTACCTCCTTCTGTAGCTTCCTCTCGGGCTTCCAGACTTTCAGATTTGGATGTGGATCATGTGGTATGGAGACTGTTACAGAATCTAGCGCTGGCTAAAATTCTGTTGGCTTCAGCTCAGGCAGTTTCGGAACCGACAGAGTCATCTCCTGTAATTTCTGTTCCTCCTCTGACTCAAATCGAGGTAGCTGTTCAGTTGTTTGTGGAACAGTCGGTTCCGACACTCACTTCGGACCTGTCGGCACCAGCAACCCTGATGTCTTCTGCTTCGGCGGAGGACTCTGGGAGCCGACACTCTCCCATCGGCTCATGGGAGGGGAGTCGAACTGATGTGTCAGTTCTGACTCTTCCCCTTGGGACCTCAGCATGAATGAGCTTGGCTCCCACCTCTGGCTCAGACCCATAGAGTTTGGTGCGGGAAGAGTGTCTTCGGACCCGGGTTCTTCCTTGCACCGGAGCCATGGTGCCTTCGATGCCATGGGGAGGGTCTTGTCCCCCAAACAGTCACAACCTCTGAAATGGACACCTCTTCACGGAAAGCGCCTGAATCTTCTCCGTCACTGCTGACCCACTGTAAGCTTAGGGATCCGGAGCCCAAGGAAGCCCCATTGGGGGAACCCTGCTCTTCCGAGACCTCCCCAGAAGTTCCCACTGAGGAGGTTCCTCGGAAGAGTAAGAGGAGACATTTATATTCCTCTCAGGAATCCATCACATCTGACACTGATTTGGAGGAATCGGAAGGGTCCCCAAAGTCCCCCTCTGAGGATATCTCCTTTGTGGATATCCTAGAGATCCTTAAGCAGAGGGGTGACTGGCAGCCCCTTAACCCTACCGAGGACAAATCGGTGTTCCTGAAGGCTTTTGGGTCTCAACCCTCCATCTCTTGGGTTTCTCTGCCCTTCAATGAGTTGATGGATCTTTTATCTCAAAGGGCATGGGAGTCACCAGATAATATGGAGCCCGTTTCTAGGAGGACCAACAAATACATTTCAGCTCCTCATGACATAACCTTCTTATCCAAACCTATACCTGTTGATGCCATGGTGGTTGCGGCAGCCACAAAGAAAGAGATTTTGGAGACCTCTATGTCTGTCCATCCTCCTAATAGGGAATCTAGGATCATGGACAGATACGGCAAGCACATGTTCAGTTCTACGACCTTTGCTCTTTGGTTCTTGAACTATCTAACTCACTTCACAAGGCTTCAGAGAGATCTCCTGAAAGTGCTAGGAGATACTCTCCAGGGTGCAGTAGCCAACACAGTGGTGGACAAAGTGACGTCTCAGCTTGTGCTACCCTCAATTCTGTTGTTAACTCTTCCATGTGCCTCGTATCTTACGCAGCTGATGGGATGTGTAGGGCAGCAGGTACAGGAATTGCTCTGCGGAGACATTCCTGGATGTGCTTATGTTCCTTTGCGGAACCTTTCAAGTTGTCATTTGTGAATACCCCTTTTGTTGGTTCTTCCTTTTTCGGACCAAAAGTTAGAGACCCTCACCAGATGTGAGCAGGACGGAAAGACTCTTATCTTCTGTAGGAGTCCATTTTTCCACCCCTACTATACCTTACCCTAAAGGTCAATGGGGAGGAAAAATGTGGTTCCACAAAGCCCAAGGAGCCTTTCCGAACTCACGAGGTGAAGCCTCCTTCAGGGGCAGAGGAGGGAGCAATGATGGAAGACGGCACCCACATGGCAGAGGGTGTCCACAGAACCAGGGTGACAGGGATCAGTTCCTTGGAAAGCCCTACCAGCCCTCCTGAGAGGAGGTCTGACTGTTCTGCTATGGAGGCAGTCAAGGGACGTTTATCTTTGTACCTAGGCGTCTGGCTAAAAATTTCAAAAGACAGATGGGTACAAAACGTCATATCCATAGGCTATTTCATCCCCTTTCATACCCAACCCAAACCAACAAAAGGAATCCCGAACGTTCCATCCAGTCTACGGGATGTTGCAACAGTAGAGGTTCAAAACTATTAGAAAAAAAGAGTCATCCAACCATTCCCGGCAGACCAGCAAGGATCCGTAACTTACTCAAGATTAAGAAAACGGGACTGGAGACCTATTTTTGGACTTCAGCAGACTCAACAACTATGTAGAAAAGACAAAGTTCCGGATGGTCACGCTTCACTCTATACTCCCGTTCCTAGGGAAAGACAATTGGATGTGCTCAGTAGATCTTCAGGATGTGTACTACCATATCACAATGGCCAGGCCATCCAGAGATCACCTGCGCTTCAGGCTGGGAGCCAGTCACTTCCAGTTTCATGTCCTGCCCTTCGGTCTCACTACAGCCCCCAGAGTGTTCACCAGATGTATGGCAGTGGTCATGGCTCACTTGAGACATCAAGGAATCCGGGTGTTTCTGTATTTGGATGACTGGCTCCTCACCACACCCACCAGGCATCAGCTTATTCGGGCAAGGGACACTACCTTAGATCTATGTTTCCAACTGGGCATTATGATAAATTCAGAAAAGTCTGCTTTATTGCCATCGCAGCATACAGTGTTTATAGGCGCACACTTAGATACAGTCAACATGTCTTTAAAACTTCCTTCCGAAAGAGTGCTTACCGTACGACAACAGATTAGATCTCCTTTCAAAAAACAAAGCACCAGCATCACAGATTCTCAAGTTGCTGGACACAATGGCAGCAGCTATTATTGCAGTACCCTTGGCGAGATCTCACATGCGCATTCTTCAGTGGCTGCTTTTCACACAGTGGATGTTTCAGAACTTACTGATGAATCACCCAGTTCTGATGACCAATTCTTGCAAGGACGATCTTCGGTGGTGGCCATAGTCGGAGTTGGTGACCATGGGGAGTCCCTTTGTCCTTCTGGTTCCAGTTGCAGCAGTGACTACGGATGCCTCCCTGATAGGGTGGGGGGGGGGCATTACCAGGGACAGACAGCCCAAGGTACACGGCAGGTTCACGAGGCTCAATTGCACATCAACGTTGCAGAGATGAGAGGGGTTCTCTTAGCGTTGCAGTCCTTTCAAGACTCTCCTCCTTTGGGCACAATTGCAATCCAGTCAGACAACATGTCCGTAGTCTGGTATATAACAAACAGGGTGGAACCAGGTCTTATCCCCTAGGTTGAGATGTTGTAAGAGTGTGGAAATGGGCAGAGTCCACCCAGCGCTTTCTGATAGCAACGCACATCCCGGGGAAAACCAACGTGATAGCGGACAAACTCAGCAGGGCAATTCTGTTGCCTCACGAGTGGTCCCTCAAGAATGAAGTAGCGGAAATGATTTTCCGCAGTTGAGGCCAGCCTTGCTGTGACCTCTTTGTGACTCCCACAAACACCAAATGCAGCAACTACTTTGCCCTGATCCCTCAACAGGGACAGTCCTCGAGGGACGCACTTGTACACGATTGGTCTTCAGGACTCCTTTATGCCTTCCCTCCCTTTCCCGATTCCCAAAGTTTTGCAGAAAGCGAGTTTTTTGGGCAAGACACTTATCTTAATAGCTCCATATTGGCCTCGTCAAATCTGGTTCCTTTTTCTGAAGTCTCATCTAGTAGAAGAACCTTGGATCCTGGACCCAGTGCTGGATCTTCTGACCCACTCGTCAGGAGCTCTTCACCCTTCACTTCAGTCCATCAAACTGACAGCTTGGCTGCTCCATTTCTCAGAATAGCCAGGTTTCAAAATTTATCAGAAGGAGCTCGACATATTCTGCTGTCCTCACATAAGTCTTCAACAAGGAAACTGTACCTCAATAAGTGGATGAGGTTTTTCATCTGGGCTTAGCAAAATAACATTGACCCTTTTCTAGCCGCCATATCGTATATCTTAGAGTTTCTGTCCAAACTGTTCAACAAAGGAGCTGCAGCAGCAGCAACCATTCGGGTACAACTAGCTGCTATATCTAATTTCCATATAGGTGAGTCTGGTAACAGAATAATGTCCCACAAGATGGCAAAGGCCTTTTTGAAGGGTACGATGCACCTAAAGCTATGTATTAGATCACCTACCGCTCCATGGAATTTGAATTTAGTACTATCCAAGATTATTCTCCTGCTCTTTGAACTTGCTTCTTCTTGTGAGCTGAAATATCTTTCTTGGAAGACCATTTTCTTGATGGCCATTACATCAGCACGCAGAACTTCGGAGTTGCAAGCCCTTTCAGTTAAGCACCCATACTTGATATTCCACAAAGATAGGGTTTCCCTCAGGACAAACCCTTCGTTCTTACCCCAAATTTGTTCTGAATTCACCCTTAATCAGGCAATTGAATTACCTGATGTTAATCGTGTTTCACTGTTGCAGTCATTACAATTGGGTTATCCTGCTGGCAGGCTTACCCGCAGTTGGCCTGAATTCCAAAGTCTAGGTCCGGCGTTGGTTGCTGTCGCCTCCTCCCTGACATCAGTGCGCCAGGGGTATAAAAGATGCAGCTGATGCCATTTTCTTCAGTCTTTCTTGCCACACGGTGCCCGAAGCAAAAGCAGTTTGCAAGTGCCAGTCGGCCGACTACTGAGATTTTCAAATTCGAAGTTCAGATCCGAAGTCTTCATTAAAAGCTAAGTACCCCGTTGGGGAAACTTTTTTCTTGCTCCAGACCGATGTCAGAAAAAGTTAATAATTGTATTTCATGTGGGAAGCAAATACCTCATAAGGATTTTCATTCTTACTGTATTCCTTGCTTAGGCCCTGACCACAACGTTGCTAGCTGTCGGTTTTGTGCTAGATTTAACCAACGCACTATTAAGCGTCTGTATGATTTTGCATTTAATTACTTTGGCAGATGATTTAATTATATAATGCCGTTGGAACAGCCGACTGCCGGAGTTTACAAAAAACGCAAAGAAAAAGAAAAGAACAGGCATCCGAGGTCCCAAATCGACGACGAGGCTTCTTCTAGGCCAGTCGCTGGTTCTCAGTGAGGCGCTTTCGCAGCCCCTGACGACTGCTACTTTAGAGCTGCAGGCCGATACCGACTCCCACATGGAGTCAACCAGGCCTACAGAAACTCAAGGTATTGGACCTTCGGAAACTATTCCCTCAGATGGGTCCGAAGCCGCTGAGCAGGCATCGGCTTCTGAGGGTGTTTTCAGGTGTACACAATTATATATTAAAACGACTTCAGCTTCAAAGGCAAAGACTAAAGCAGCTTTAAAGACAAAGAAACAATTACAGCAGCCCCATGGACAGGCCTCCATGCCTAAAAAACAGTTGCTTAAAATGGCTGAAGACCTGATTACTTTGATCAGGGGTTCTCATCCACCTCCTGACAAGAGGCCTAGGCAAGAGATAGAATATGAATCTTCAGATCAGGTTTCCATTTCATCTGATTCCTCTTCTGATCAGCAATACTCTCTTCCTCCTTATGAGGATTCTGATGCTGAAGAATCTATCCCCTCAGCTTCTCCACCTGAGGAGTATTCTTTTGGGGAAACACTGCATACCATGAGGGAGCGTTTCCACTGGGAGAGTCAAGATTATTCAGAATCTAAGAAAAAGCTCAGAGACTTTCTTTTACTGCCTCAGCACAGGCCCCTTGCTATTCCACCTGTGCTAGACATTGTAGATTATGTATTTTCAGAGTCCAGTTTGACTCCTGACTCCTTACCTCCAGTTCCTGTTAAGCCAGACAGATACTACAGGGTTCCAGACTCCCACAAATTTCTTTTTACAAATCCTGCTGCTGACCCAGAAACTATCTCTCCGGGTCCCAAGGGGGTCAAGGCTTCCACTGCAAAAAACCCTACCCCCTCTGACAGAGATTTCACGGCACTGGACAGATGGGGAAAAAGATTTACACTTCTGCTACCTTGGCTATAAGGGCTTTAAATTGTCAGTTTCATATGCTTAAATATCAGCAATACATAATGTCATTGCTTAAACAGAAAATGTTGACAAATTCTGAATGTGCAGAAAATAAAGAAATGCAGGATTTATTGCATGCAGCTGAACAAGTTGGAAAGCATACTTTACAATGTGGTTTTGATTCCGTGGAGGCCTCCTGCAGAGCCACTGTTATGGGTTCTGTCATTAGGAGGCATGCTTGGTTAAAGGAACAGAATCTGCCTGATCATGTTAAAGCAAAATTATTAGATGCTCCATTACAGCATGATATCTTGTTTGGTGTTAAAGCAGAAGAGGTGTTGAAGAAAATGGAGGACAAAGCCAAATCTGTGCAGACAGTCAAGGATTTCTTACAGGTACAGCCTCCAAGATTTAGCACACTGGCCCACAAAGAATTGGTCCTTTCCAGTGTCAGACAGGCCACAATGAGGCAGATACAGATGCCCTAGAGGCAGATCCCAGCCCCAAGGCTCATACAGGTCTAAACAATGGGGTGCTCCTACCTCCAAAAGCGGAGAAGACAAGTCACAGCCATACAGAAAGCAGTCCTAATGACTTCCTTCTGCCAGCGCCAAGCACTTATCTACTGGCAGCTCCTTTAGGGGGGAAAAATAGCACTTTTTTCTCAAAACTGGCACCTTATCACCAAATGGGTCTTGAACATTATGTCACAAGGTTACAGGTTCCACTTTCACACCCTGCCAAGGGCAAACGGTATTCCAGACCTGCCAAAAAATCAATGGGCAGAGGCACAAAAGCAAGTTTCATCCTTCACAGACATGAGGGCCATTCAGCAAGTACCACAGCAAGAGCAGGGACAAGGATTTTACTCAAGACTTTTCTTGGTGCCAAGAAAGGACAAAGCCTGGAGGCCAATACTGGACCTACCTATTCTAAACACATACCTGGATATTCCAAAATTCAAAATGTTGACTCTGCAACAGCTTCTGCCCATGCTGGGCAAGAAGGCTTGGCTTGTAACTTTAGACCTAAAAGAGGCATACCTGCATGTCCCAATCAGACAATCATGCAGAAGATACCTCAGATTCATAGCTGGATCAATGCACTACCAGTTCTCTGCACTGCCCTTTGGCTTATCTATTGCACCCAGGGTCTTCACAAAATGCCTGGCACCAGTAATTGCATTTTGCAGACAAAGAGGAATACAAATATATCCCTACTTGGACGACTGCCTTATTCAAGCAGAGAACAAGGACATTTTACTACAGCATCTGGCGTTTGTAAAAAGATTATTAACATGCCTAGGGTACACAGTAAACGAAAAGAAATCAAAACTTGTACCCTCTCAAGAGATAATATTCCTGGGTGCAAGCTTAAATACAACTGCCCATATGGCTTATCTCATGCCAGACAAACAAAGGCAGCTGACTACTTATTTCAAAAGGTTGGCAACAAACACCCAGTTAACTGCAAGAAAAATTCTGCAGGCTTTGGGCTTCGTGGCATCCTGCTAATTCCACATGCAAGACTGCATATGAGGAAACTACAATGGTATCTAAAAAGTGTTTGGACTCAACATTGCCACAGCCTGGAAACAATAATTACACTCATTCTCTGCCTACAACAGGAGTTTCGATGGTGGGCAAAGGCCTGTCACCACAAGAAGGGGCAGCCATTCACCACACCCCCAGCCAGGCAAACATTGGCAACAGATGGATCAGATTATGCCTGGGGGGCCCACATGGCAGGAAGATGTATTCAGGGCTCATGGTCCGCAATCCAAATGCATCTACATATCAATTAAAAAGAGATGCTAGCTGTTCAAAATGCCCTGACAGCCTTCAAGTATCTACTTCATCCAGGACAACTACTGATAAAGACGGACAATACTACAGTCATGTGGTACATAAACAAGCAGGGGGAGGCACACATTCCTACCCCCTTTGCAGACTAGCCATGACTTTGTGGGGCACACCATTGACTTACCAAGTACATCTGCAAGCACAATTCCTGCCAAGAAAGATAAATACTCTGGCAGACAAACTAAGCAGAAACCTCATGGGTCCCCACGAGTGGAAATTGGATCCACAGGTCTTCAACATGATAACAAGAAATTGGGGATGCTCGGACATAGATCTATTTGCCTCCCCTCACAACTGCCAACTACAGAGATTCTGCACAAGGACGTATCACAAGCAAGCATGGAAAGTGGGCGCTCTATCTTTCAGCTGGAAAAACTTAACAGTATACGCCTTTCCCCCACTGCCTCTCCTCCCCAAGGTACTCCTAAAGGTCAGACAAGAGTAGCCAAAAATGATACTGATTGCCCCAGACTGGCCCCGCCAGCACCGGTACCCAATCCTAAGGAACTTGACTCAATGCCCAGCATGGACATTACCTCAAATTCTTCACTTACTGACCCAACAAAACAATCAGATCCTGCACAGCCAACTCAGGACCTTAAATCTGGCAGCATGACAGATAATGTAGCTTTTCAAAACACACCTCTCTCTCTCTCTCTAAAGCAGTTATGGATGTTATCTTGGAGGCCAGGAGGCCCAGTACCAGAAAATCTTATGCAGAAAAATGGAAGAGATTCTGTGCTTGGAACCAGGCACAAGGAATTGACATGATTGTTCCAAATATCCCTCAGATTTTGCAATACTTAACTGAGATGCTGGACAAAGGTCTATCCTTTTCATCAATTAAGATTGATGCTTCTGCCATTTCAGCTCATTACAATACAGAACCACCTATTTTTTCTCATCCTTTATTAAGGCAGTACCTCAGAGGAGTCAAAAACTTACGGCCTCCAAGGAGATCACCAATACCTGCAAGGGACCTCAATTATGTCTTAGAAAAACTCACTCTGCCTCCTTTTGAGCCAGCCGCTACAGCTGATATAAAATTTTTATCATGGAAAACAGCTCTGCTCCTAGCAATAACCTCTGCAAGACGAGTCTCAGAGCTACAGGCACTCATGGCTGTGGAACCTTTTATCATTTTCCATCCAGATAGGGTTTCTCTAAGGACAAACCCCACTTTTATGCCTAAGGTAGTGTCCAGTGTGGCCCTTAACTGAACTATTCATTTGCCTACCTTTTATCCAAACCCACAGAATAAGGGTGAGAAACTTCTGTATTCTTTGGACATGCACAGCTGCGCTTCTACTTGGACAGAATCAAAGCTTTCAGAAAGACTGAGCAATTACTGGTAGCATGTGCTGCAGGATCACAAGGAAAGGCGATCTCAAAGCAGACTATTTCAGTGGATAGGTCACTGCATTCGTCTATGCTATTCTCAACATGGCAAATCAGTGCCTAAGGGCATTAGGCCACATTCAACCAGAGCAGCAGCCACTTCAGCAACCTTCCTCAGAGGAGTGCCAACCAAAGACATTTTAGAGGCTGCAACCTGGAGTTCAGTGCATACTTTTACAAAGCACTACCACTTACCACTCTACTCCATATCCAGGGCAGGCTTTGCCACTGCAGTACTGCAGGGCCTCAAAGCCACTCCCAATTCTATTTAGTTCCAGCCTCCCAACCTTAGCTTTGGGATTCAACCCAATTGTAATGACTGCAACAGTGAAACACGACGAACATAGTACAGTTGTGTACCTACCATAAATGTAGATGTTCGAGTGTATTCACTGTTGCAGTCCAGGTTACCCACCCACCATCCCCCTTATCTTTGCTGGACCTTATCTGTACTTCTCTATTCTATACAACCTATGTGGTGTATTTGCTTGTAGATGAAGGAAACTTGTTACTTAGTACATGCATGCTTTATTGACATATTTTTAGCCTACCCTTTTGGGGGCACCTGACATCTGGGGCAAGAAAAACTGAAGAAAATGGCGTTGGCTGCATCTTTTATACCCCTGGCGCACTGACGTCAGGGAGGGAGCCGACAGCAACTGACGCTGGACCTAGACTTTGGAATTCAGGCTGACTGCAGGTAGCCTGCCAGCAGGATAACCCAATTGTAATGACTGCAACAGTGAATACACTTGATATTGACAATGAATACAATTGAATCTTTGAACTTTTATTAGGACTTATGTCAAAACCTTTAATATTACTATCTCCTCTAATCAGATTCACACAAGGTTCCAAAACTAAAGTAAATAAAAGAGGGGATAAAGGACAGCCTTGTTTAGTCCCTTTAATTATAGGTATGGACTGAGGTATAGTAAAACCAATTTTGACATAAGCTTTAGAGCCTGTATATAACTGGGTGATAAGATTTATAAAATTATTTGAAAACTTAAGTTCCTGTAAGAGAATTAAGAAGGTAATCCCAATTAACTGTGTCAAAAGCGCAGTTTATGTCTAGACTAACTGTAGTTAGGTTATTTGTTAAGTTTTTAGTTGCTTCAATTAAGGCTATTATTCTTTTAATGTTATCAAAAGTTGTTCTATTCATTATGAAACCTGTTTGATCTTCATCTACTAAGTTGCTTTACCAGAAAGGCTCATCCAGACTCTGCTACACTTTGCTGTGAAGGAAAGGTTAGTTTGCTTTTATTTTTTGTATTTTGTATATCTTAAATACTGTAGTTTGTTTTCTTTACCTTGTGTTTTACCTGCATTCTGCTTTAACAGCATATTAAAACTTCAAAAGAGACCACAGCTCTCTCTCTCTCTTCTGAGTCAGGCAGAAATTAGAACTGATCAATTAAGGACTCATTCATAAGATAGAAGAGGTCACTTAAGGTTAATCATTTGTTAACTGAGGGGTGGAGCTAGAAACTAAACTTTCTATTTAAGGGATAAAATAAAATAATATTTTGTTTTCTTTACCTTGTGTTTTACCTGCATTCTGCTTTAACAGCATATTAAAACTTCAGAAGAGACTACAGCCTTCTGAGTCAGGTAGAATTTTTTTCCCGCCCTCCCACGCAGTCATAGTTGTCTTGTTAAATACCACTGTCTTTCTAGTTGCCTGCCTCTTATGTTAATCTGACCATATATCTCATTTCCTCTCTACTTTCAGTGGCTTGTGTGAGTAATCACTAAATCAAAAACCCCTCCCCTTCAACTATTTAAATTTATTGGCCATCCTACTGTATTCCATAGTACCAGAATACAAAAGTGACCACCCCTTTCAACCCATCTTGCTGTTTTAAAAATAGTAACTCTCCACTAAACCTTAACTTTTTAAACAGGTAAAACTTAAGTTACTTACTTTCACGTCTACCTTCTCTAGTGCACACTGCAGTGTGCATTTTTTTTCATCTTACTTTTAAGCATTCCTTTGACTAGCACTTTCTCTAATACCAGCTGGAAAGCACTAGGAAGCCTTAAACTGATACAAGCACTCAACTCTCCTTGTTAATAAGGAGAAATTAATAGTAGGCACTAAACAGCCTATAATTGCAAAGTACCTTGCTAAGGTAAGGGAAAACAGCTCCTGTACTTTACAAAAAAAAAGGCATCAAACCAGGCATGTCCAAGGGTCAGCTTCCAGTGATTTCTCATGTCCACCTGGTGAATCTGGGCATACTGGAGCAATGCAGCAATTGCCTCATGTACACAGACAACCCTCTCCTCCTACCACCCAACACTACAACCTGTGAGAGATGCACTTACATAGCCAAAATGGAAGCAAAGCTCTCTCCACCCAAGATTGTGCTAGACAGTCAAGAGGAGAAGGTTAACAACCACACTACACCTCAAGCAACACATAGCCCTTCTAAACCCACACCACCAACACCCACATATAGCAACACTAAATCCACATATGCAGAGGCCCTTAACTGTAACCTGCCCAAGCAACAAGGACCTCTGAAGCTGAAACGCAAACAAACACCAATCACAACCAAAGTGTCACATAGTTCAAAACACCTGTGTGCCACCCAGCAACAGCCCCTAAGGCAAGACAATGTACCTAACACTTTAGTCATAGGTGACTCTATAGTCCGGCACACTGATGTCCCTCTCACCTGGTTGAACAAGGAGAAAATTACAGTCAGCTGCCTGTTGGGTGCCAGGATCCACCACATAACGCATGCACTCAAGTCACTCCACAACAAGTACAAATATGACTCTGTCATTGTCCATGTTAGAGTGAATGACTTGAGAAGTACCTCCCTGGACTACATGAAAAGAGACATGGAAGAGCTCTCGGATCATGTGGCCCAGGCAGGTATGGCCCTAGCCCTGAGTAGCATCCTGCCTTCGGCCAGAATGATACCACAATATAAGGACAAAATGATTGACTTCAACAATTGGCTAAGCTTCTGGTGTCATTCAAAGGGGATCCAGTATCTGTCTGCCTGGGACGACATGATTGACAGACCACGATGCTTTGCCAGAGATGGTCAGCACCTGTTGCCTCTGGGATTCAGTTTACTGGCTAAGGCTCTTGCCACCCCTATAGTGCCTTTTTTAGGCAAAGTTCAAAGAACAAAACCATCACTGTAACAGGTACAAGCATGCAAAATCTGAAGGTAATGCTACTCAATGCTAGAAGTCTAAACCTCAAAATGCACTCTCTCGAGGCACTTCTAAAAATGGAGAACATCGATATCTTTGCAGCAACTGAGACCTGGTTCAAGGCTCCAGAGAGCACCCCTGCAATACCAGGCTACAACTCTTACCACACTTTTCGGCCACCAAAGCAGGACCAAAACACTAAAGGTGGAGGAGTGTCAATATTCACCAAGGATATTCACACCACCAGGCTAGTTGCCCAACACAATGCGTCTGAAATTCTCCAGGTGCAACTAACACTAGGTAAGACTGCAATCCAAATTGTAGCTTGCTACAGATCCCCCACCATACCCCAAGATTCTCACTACACCTTTCTAAACATACTGGAAAATATTAAGATAGAACCTAACTCCCTAATACTGGGTGATTTTAACTACCCTGCCATTAACTGGGAAAGCTACTCATGTACCAACACCTTTGCCCAACGGTTCTTGGAATTCATAAATTCCAACGCCCTGGATCAACTAATCAATAGTCCCACCAAGGGCTCCAATATCCTAGACCTGGTCATTACCAACATGGGAAATCGATGCTCCACACCTATGGTCACCCCCTCGCTAGTCACATCTGACCATAAGCTAATCACCCTTAACATCCACATCCCACCCCCACCCCCCCCCAGTAAGGAAACCTCTATAAAAAACTTCTCCAAAGCCAACTTCATGCTACTCAAGTCAGAAGTGACTAACTTCATGACACCCATGCAGATGGGAGCTGAAAGTTCAACTGCTGAACCCTACACTAAGGCACTGTACAAGCACATCCACTCAAGCATAAATCGTGCCATCCCAAATAGAACCAAGATGCTCTCATCCAAAAAAAAAAGAAGCCAATCTGGTGGTCCCCTGCCATAAACAAACTTTACAACAAAAGGAAGAAACTGTTGCAGAAAAGAGGCAAATCCCAGGATGCAAAAAACTTCCTTACCAGCCTCAGTAAGAAACTGAGATCCCTCATAAAATCCTCCAAAGCTAGTTACGAAAATAAAATTGCCAAAAATTCCAAAGACAACAACAAGGCATTGTATAACTATGTCAAGAATCTAAATGGCAATGCTCAGATCTGCTCTGAGCAAAAACAGAATGGCATTAAATATACTGATCCCAAGGATATTGCCAATATCCTGGCAGATCGATTCAGTGCCAACTTCACCCCCCTCTCACCCCCTAAATGGCCCATCTCAATAGCGGAAGATTGCCATATTCCGGTAATAACGGCCATACAGGTAAAAAACGCACACTCCAAAGCTAAGAATACAGCATCCATGGGACCAGATGACATCCCGGGCTGTGTACTACATGAACTACAATATGAACTGGCACCTCACCTAAGTGTCATGTTTAATCATAGCCTCACCTCAGGTTTTGTGCCCACTGAGTGGCACACAGCTACAGTTATCCCACTCCACAAGGGGGGATCCACCTTGGATCCCGGAAACTACCGTCCCATCAGTCTGACAAGCCTTATCTGCAAAGCCATGGAGCGTATTATCATGGAACTTATAAACAAAGACATTGGCAACCTTCAAACACTGGACCCCACCCAGTTTGGGTTTCGTGAAGGGCCGATCTTGTCTCCTGAACTTGATTGACTTCTTCGAATCAGTCTCCAGAGCCATGAACAAGGGTAAGGTGGTCCACACAGCCTATCTAGACCTTGCCAAGGCCTTTGACACCATCCCCCACTCTGGAATCATAGATAAACTTACTAAGCTGGGCATTAATCCCTATGTCACCCAATGGGTTGCTAACTGGCTTACTGATAGAACCCACATTGTAAAAGTAGCCGACTCCAAATCCAGCTCCAGACAAGTGACAAGTGGAGTACCTCATGGTTCAGTCCTGGGACCGCTTTTGTTTGGCATCTACTTCTCTGAAGTACAGGCCAACACTAAGGGACTCTGGATAACAAAGTTTGCAGATGGCTGCAAACTGGGAGCCATTATTGAATCCCCAAATGATGTGGATACTCTACAAAAGGGCCTTACAGAAACAGATGCTTGGTGCCAGAGCCATGGGCTCAAGCTCAATGCCAAGAAATGTATAGTTATCCCCTTTGGGAAAAAAACATGTATCCGTGAATTACCATATAGGTGGCAGTACACTAAACACCGAAAGTTTGATAAGAGACTTAGGGACACAGGTTGTCAGTGGTCTCACCTTTGATAACCACATCGCCACAACAGTCTGGAAATCCTTCTATGTGGCACACCTCATCACTAAGGGCTTTTCATCCAGAAAAAAGGAGGTCATTGTCCCACTGTACTCATCCCTCATTAGACCCATTATAGAATACAATGCCCTGTTTGGTATGTACCTCTCAAGACATCTGCAACAACTGGAAAGGCCACAGAAATACCTCACTGAAAGAATCACAGGCCTAAAGCGGATGCCCTACGCTGACCGCCTTAAAAAACTCCAGCTATACTCTGTCGCATATCGTCTACTCAGAGGCGATCTTTGCTTAACATACAAGGCCATGTCAAACCCAAGCTGTTGGACATGCTACACTTAAAGAAATCCCAATCCCTCAGAGCCACACGCTCCAGGGATCTAAACCTTGTCATCACAATAAACAAAACATGCTGGAGGGATAGGTTCCTGACCCAGAGACTCCCCAGACTCTGGAATAGATTGCCCATACATGTCAAGCAGAGTGCCTCTTTGGTCCTCTTCAAAAGGAACCTTAACGATTGGATGGGAGAAAGGAAATTCACCCCGGGGATCACGTCAGTCGCCCTGCTAGACAGAGGTCCAGGGAAGTAAATAGTGTGGGAAGAAATAGCCAGGGAATTGTTATGGCTAGGCTTGTATAGGCCCTAGGGCTGATAGCCTAGTACCAACCTATGAACCTATGTGAAGAAAATTATTAAGCCTCTTTGCATATATGGACACAAGCATTTTATAATCCATGTTTAATAACAATATAAGTCTATATGAATAACATTTTGTAGGGTCTTTTTCAGACTTTAAGATGGGAAAAATAAATGTACATTTCCAAGACAGAGGGGTGGTATTATTATTTTGTATTGTGTTAAAAACTGAAAATAGCAATGTTAGAGCTTCATTCGGTAAAATTTTGTATTTTTCTGGGATAATGCCATTGTTACTGGTTGCTTTGTTTTGTTTGAGTATATTAATTTGTTGTTGAATGTCTTTTGATGTAATTTGTCTCAAATAGCTTGGTTTGTTCTTCTGTTCATTTTTTTGTGTTTTTATTAATTAAAGCTTGAATATCTTTCTTTGGATTTATTATTGCAGAGGATTGGTTAAGCTTAAAAAAATTCTCTAAATTCATTTAATATGTTATGTAAGTCAGATACCTTTTTTTTCTTATGAGGTGAATATATTTCTTTAATATGATTAAATTTGCTTAATCTTTTTACTTTATAAGCTAAAATAGTCAAAGATCTGAGATTTATTGAAAAATTTATACATTTAAAATTTTCAAGACTGATAATAGTTTTATGGTGTAAAATTTCAAGATATTTCTTGTTTAGGGGTTTTATTTCCTCCAATTTGGAGTTTTTCTAGTTTTTTCTTTTTTTTTTTGATAACTCAAGGTTCAAGATATCAAGCTTAGATTGTATCTCTTTTAAGTCTTTATCCCATAAAAGTATTTTTTGTACCAATCAATTATTCTGCCATACAAATATGCCTTCATGGCATCCCAGATGAAAATTTCAGATGTATTATTATTGGCATTAAATCACAAAAATTATGAACTTCCTCTAATATAAAGGTGTTAAAATCTTTTAATTTAGTGATATATGCTGGTATCCTTTTTATCTGAACGTTACTACAAGTATAAATATGTATATCGAAGGGTATAGAGTTATAATCTGAAATGAGACAAGTAATAACTTTCACATTACTTCAGTTAAACTATTGGAGATAAAGACTCTGTCTATTCTTGAGAATGAGTTATGTCTGTGTGAAAAGAAAGTATAGCCTAATGATTGTGGGTCAACATAATTATCAATGTCCTTCAATAAAAAGGAATTTGTAAATTATTTTAGAAGTTTGGCTGAACTCAAAACTTTTCTGTTACCTTTAAAAGAAGAGTCTGAGCTATTGAAAATGCAGTTAAAGTCTCCAGCTAATATAATTTTGCCTTTAGAGAATTGAATAATATGATCTATATGTTGCTGAGCTGAGCTCTGTCCAAAGCCAGGAATCCAGTGCATGTTAATTAGAGTGAAGATTAAGTTGTTAAACTCTATTACAATAGAAACTAGTTTCCAGTCATATGCTGTATTTAGTGAAAATATAATCAGGAAATTAAAATTAAATTATTTTTTAAAACTGTAGAGTTATGATTTTACTAAGATAATAAATCTATATTAGATCAACTCACTGCAAAAATACTTCATATTATATAGGAGGTAGCATAACAAAGTTATTTGGAAACAATTAAGAATGTTACTGCATAAATTGATATATCCAGATTTTCTTTTAAATAATTAAGTTATTCTGTTATAACCAAGAAAGATAATAAACATTTGTAAGATATAATGTGAATTTAAAGAGGATATAACCAGTAAAGGCAAACCAAAAATCTATTTAAAGTACTGTTTGTCAAGCTTTTAACAAGAGATAATACCCTCCTTAAATGCACAACAGGAAAGAACCAAATCTATTTACTAAGCTTACATAAATATTAAGATACAGATAAAAGTAGCACTATAATAAAGATTAAAAAAAATAAGTTTGTACTGCTACTTTATACCTTGTAATAAAACTGCACCAAGTCTGCTTTAAATTAATAATGATTAGTGCATAACATAATGGGACCTATCTCTTTTGGTCTCCACTAAGGAAACAAAGCCTCTCAGCTCTGTAGGAGAATCCCAGACAACAGATGCAAAACAAATATGTAAAAGTTTAAAAGAATAAGATTTTTCCAATATGTCAAACACTTGCTTATAGGTACTTGCATATACATATTCAGAGATACAGAAAGTATGAATCTAATATACTTGGTTATTAAAGCTCTGTGTGTATTATGTAATGTGCAAGATACTAAATATCATCTGAGGCAGTTATTAAAAAAAAAAAAAAAGTTTCCATAACAAAATTAGACGCAACAGTATATAAATAACTATTAAATACATGTCATATCCAGAAGAATATCTGAACATTAATTAAATTTTCAACAATGCAAGTGAATTCCAGCAGTAGTATTGGCATTTTTAAAACCTGTATAATCATTTTACTAGAGAGATGATTCTTGTTGCTTTAATATTGCAAGAAAACAATCCCGCTCTACCTACAAATAAAATAAATATTACTTTTTTATGTTAAAATAAAATGTAGCTTGCAGGTATCAAAGACTTTGTTACTTATTTAGTGATTATTTTACCTTTTGTAAACTGCAAAAACTGAGTTATTTGTGTTGTATAGTCCAAACAATGAAGAGAAGAAAAAAAAAAGAAAGTGTTACTTCCTTTTAACAACGGCCGTCAAGCTGAAGATGACGTCATACGGCTCACTGGAGAAGTTCAGTTGTGCGTGTGGTCTTGTCTTCAGGCCGCAAGAAGCGCAAGCACCCTCCAAATCTTCGGCGGGAAGCAGCAGGCATTTTAGGCAACATCTGAGGGCATCCTAAGTCTTGAGAGTTTCACGGGATGCTCCAACAACACTTCATTGCTTCACTGTATGAAACAGCAGAGAGAGGTGAAAGAAAAGAAAAAACAAAAAGGGGAAACAACACACGGATCTACCATGCTCCAACATTCATTACAAGCCCAAAGCCACCAACAAATAGGGCTTAAGCAAATGAAAATAATACCACAATAAAAGCATCAAATAAAGCCACTATGCCCAAACCAACAATAAAAGACATTATATCCAGAAAGATATGAGAATATGCTTTCCCAAAACCATAATCGAATGTAGGTATACAACACCCCCATACTGAGACGATCAATGAATCAAGAAACAAAATGGTAAATCAATATAAAGAATTAACAATATGATATCTTTCTCTAAATGCCAGCAGCTACTCAAAAAACATATACCAAAAGCTAAATTATAGGCTAAGGAAAGTGAAGACAAAATGAAATATAAATATTAAAACCTTTACATATGCACCAAATTAATGAAATGAAGGGAAAAGACTGTAACCAGAACACCTATCATAGAATCCCAGTAATATGCAGCTACTTAGTATCCGTAAACAAAAACAAATTTATGTAATGCAAGCTATGTGTTCAAAGGCATGTGTAAGCAAGAGACAATAAGCAGGTATTTTTTCTCTTTAATAAAGAGAGTGTATTTTAAAGTAGCTAAATATATAATATATACTATATTTTTTAAGAAATAACTATAACACGGAGAAATAAAAATTATTAGTAAAGATAAATGATAAAACAAAAAGCTAAGGGCAATTATGAAAATCTAATAAACTGTTCAGTAAGAAACATAAGCCAAAAACACAAGATAATAAAGAATAAATCACTACTCACCTGTTAATCTGTTTTCATTTTCCTGGACTACCGGGTCATAAGAAAAAAATTCTTATGCAAGGAAAAAGAAAATAAAAACCATGTTGTAACAAAGTTATTTTTTAAGTTACTTCTTGTGATCAACTGTTTTCCAGGTTCCATTTTCAGCAATTCTTTCAAGACTGGAGCTAGCCCAGTCCATTTCATCTATTTTTTTCCAAAATTGTGTTAGATTTAATGTACTTGATAGCTGCATCTAGTTCCTCAAAAATCTTAGGACTGTCTTGAAGGAAGATTTTCATCCTTGCAGGGAAGAGCAGGTGAGATTTTATTTGTGCTTTTTTATTTCTTTGATTAAAGGTAGGAAGTCTTTCCTTTTAGTTATGACAGATGTAGAATAGCCATTGTCAAAATGTATGATGTTATCTTTGTACCTAATAGGTGACTTAGACCAAGCAGTCTTCAAAACTATTTCTTTATCATGAGTTGATAGAAATTTGACTGACAGATTTTGTGGAATTACTTCTGGTAGATTTGGATGTAGATAGAGACCTGTGAGCTCTTCCTCTACCAAAAGAAAGTGCTTCAGGAAGCTGTAAAATATTTGGGAGCCATGAGGTTAAAACATTTCTCCAAGCTATTTTCTTCTAGGTTGTCTGGCAGCCCAAAGATCCTGATGTTATTTCTTCAAAATCTGTTCTCAAGATCATCTATTTTAGTTTGAAGCAGGGAATTTTGCTTTAGAAGGAATTCTAAATTATGTTACTTTTGTTGTATTCTGCTGTCCATGTCATTTAAAGATGTTTTAATACCTGTAATTTGTTTCTTCTGCTGCTTAAGGTCTTGATGTAAAGTCTCCATTTATTGAAAAGTATTTTCTTTAAAAACATCAATCGTCATATCCATTCTGTCAGTTTTTGTGGATAATTCCTGAATAGTAGTTAAGAGTTTGAAACTCTTTTTTTTTTTTTGGAGTACTGATCAGAGGATTTTGTAAAGCTCATGTTGAATCCAGATGCCAGAAACTTGTCTCTTATTTTTTGACAAGAAAAGTTAAAAAAAAACTTATAGTTTAATACCAACTTAGTAGACTATTAAATGAAACTAAATATATAAAAAAATGTTTTTTAGTATGTTTTAAATAAAAAGTCCTGTCATAAAAGAAATAAGGCAGAGCTGAGAGAAAGTGCTGCTACTTAAGGCACATCCGTGGCCATGTCCCCACATATAATTGAATGTCTTCATACCACCCAGTAACTATTTCAGATCATGCGCCACTAATAGCTAAAATAAAAAACATAGAGTAATAAAATAAAAATTAGACATTGGCACCTCACCTATTTGTTGAAAAGAGAGGAATTTAATAAATGGGTAGTGGAGATTATTCAGGAGCTGTTAGAGAGGATAGAAATCTTTTCTGAAAACATAGCTAGGGAGTGGGATAAAATTAAGGTGGAGTTCAAAAATATGGTAGAAATAAAAGAAAGGGTGCTATGGAGTTTAAAAATAGGGTGGAAATAAAAGAAAGGGTGCTATGGAGTTTAAAAATAGGGTGGAAATAAAAGAAAGGGAGCTATGGTTAAGAAGTAACAAGAATTATTTAGATGGACTGGCAAATGTGAAAGTATTGCAGAATAAGGGGAATCTCACAGAACAAGAAGAAGGTCAGCTGCAGAATGCTAGGCAGAAAGTAAGGGATTACCTCAATAATATGCACAAGCTTAGAAAGATTGCTGTTAAGCAACTGTTTTTTTTGATAACACTAGAGCACAAAAACTTTTAGCACAACGACTCAGGCAACAAAAAGTACAGGGCTATTGCCAAACTTAGGGAACCTGTAACAAAGAAGATAACGAGATCCTGTAGAGGTATTTGATATATACTGGACAGTGTAGTGGTTAACGTTTTCGCCTCACAGCAAGAGATTCTCTGGTTTGATTCTTGGCTGGGGTGCCTTTTGTGCAGAGTCTGCATGTCCACCCTACATTCGTGTGGGTTTTCTGTGGGTGCTGCGGTTTCCTCCCATGATACAGAGAATTTCATTTGGAGCATTTCTTCCCTGGCCTTCACTGAAAATTGGCTCATTCCAAGTCAGACTTTCCTGGTAAACACGTTAAATAAAATAAATATTTTGGAAATTTGTGAGTCTCTCTATAAAGCAGAGAAATATGAAAATCAAGATACAAATGGAAGTGGTTATGGAAGAATTAAATAAGTCAAGGTTAGAGGTAGATGACGCTCAATTGCTAACAGGATAGAAGGAGATGAGATAAAAACTGTGATGTATAACCAATCTGCAGGAAAGTCTCCAGGAATTGATGGTATTCCTGTGGAAGTTTGGATGTTGGGAAGAAAAAGCTGATAAAGAATCTGGAAGGTTTTAGTTTTGGTTAACACTATTTAATGGGATGAGAAATACCACAATCCCAGAAAACAGCAATGGCAGCTGTAATGCCTACAGAGGGTAAGGATCCATCAGGTCCAGCTTCGTACAGGCCTGTTTCAATACTAAACCATGATTATAATGTGTCCATGTCTAGAATAGCTAAAAGAATGGCAAAAGTAATGCAAAAACTAATAGATATGGGTCAGTGTAGTTTTGTGGAGGGAAGGCAAACATTTAACATAGCATTAACAGAACACTGATGATCCAGAGGGAAGCAGAATGTAAGAAAATACCATTGTTGTTGTTAGTGGGTCTTGATGCAGAGAAAGCATTTCACAGAGTAAGCTGAGACTTTATGAGCAGGGCAATGGAAGTATTTGCATTTCCTGAAAAAGATATAAGATTGAGTAGGAGAATATATGAAGGATTGGAGGTAAAAATTAAAGTAGGCGGAGTCCTCTCTGATAATTTCTGCTTGAGCAGAGGAACCATCATTGGAAAGAAAATAATGGACTCAGATAGGGTTACCACCTGTCCCACTTTGCGAGGGGCAGTCCCTCTGAGCAGTTGTGTCCTGCACAAAAATTGAAAAAATGTCAAATGCCCTGAGATTTTAGGACAAAAATATTTCCTTTGATAGATGCACAAAACCGTTATTTTGTATCTGAAACACCTAAGAAACAGAATAAGCTACTCAAATGCTACAAGCATAAGCTTTTAGTTTGGCAAAATAAGTGAAGTTCTGTCCTTTGTACTGGCTGTGGGTATGTTTTGTCCTGCAAAATCTGACATTTCTACAAAAAATGTCCCACTTCAGGCATTTGAAAAGATGGCAACCCTAGACTCAGAAATTCAAGGATATAATTGGCATGGTAGTCAAGAAAAGCTGGCTTTATTTGCAGATGATATTATTTTGTACCTGACAAAACCAGAAAAAGACATTACATTGTTGTGGAACGTTTTTGAGACAGTTTTAGAATGTTTCGGAATACAAAATTAATGAAGCTAAAACAAACGCAGTAGCAGTAAGTCATGTACCCACACATGAATTGGTTCAGGAATACCCATATTTATGGGGACGTGATAAACTGAAATATTTAGGAGTATGGATTAATAATGATTCTAGTGTGGCAGCTAAGGATGTGTGGGAAGAGACTAAACAAAAGATAATACTAAAACTGAGAAAATGGAAGCTTTGTTATATGGATATGGATAGTAAGATACAAGCAATTAAAATGTTTTTAGTCCCTTTAGTCTTATACACAGGTCAGGTATATATTTTTATCGACCAGAGGAGAAGTTGTGGGTAACGGTTAATAAAGAGCTGAAGGACTTTATCTGGGAGGAGAAGGCAGCAAGATTCAAGTGGGATAAGATGAGTCTTCCAGTAGAAGAAGGTAGATTGGGATTACCCAATCTGAAGGGGTATTTCAGAGCTGTACAGTTAAGACTCCTATACATAGCACAAGAAAAAACTATAATTCAAAGTGGAAAGGGATGATGATGAAACACGTGAAGCTCAAGAAACAAGGTCAGAGTGGGATTTTGGATGCAGGCATTAAGGAGAACAGTAATAATCATGCAAAATATTATATCCATGAAATCTTTAGAAAAGGGTAAGAGCAATACTTACAAGTGAGGAATGAGGCCTAAAAGGCAGCAGGACTTAAATGAGCTATGTAATGTTTGAGTGAGAAAGACTAGGTAGATTATAAGTGATGTGTAATGTTTGCAACTGGGAGTGTGTCAGTATGGTTTGAGATGTAAAATGCTTGTAACTAGGATTGTGTTGGTGTAGTTAATTTTCATTTATAGAAATATATTATTGCCTGTGTAGTAAGTAGTGGTTTAATGAAGTTGTTTCCTATTTTAAAAAAGCAAGAATTGAATAATTTATGTAAAATTACTTAGGTTATTTATAGCAATGTACACGAAGTATAATGTTTGTGTTAATATAGTTTGATTACTTTTGTAGGAGTGTAAATTTTCCTGTGGCACAAGTGATAATTCAGTAAAGGTGTTTGGAAAAAAAAAGTTATCATTGTTTCAATACTAGTTTATAGTGTTAGTGAAGTGAATGAGGGGACCATGCTGTGCTTCTGAGAGCAGATTACTTGAATTTAGGTGATATAGAAGAAGAGCATAAATACATTTTTCAAGTATTTTTATTAGAGGAGAGGATTGAAATGGGCCTATAATTATTAATTTTATTTATTTATTTATTTTACATTCGTTTACCAGGTAAATGTCTGACTGGACCAGATGCCAGTTTCAGTGAAGACCCAGGGAGAAAAACCTCCAAAAAAAGAAATTTAGCATAGAAAGACAGTGAAAATATCAGCAAATAAAAAGATACGTTACAAATAGAAATGAAATACTCACAAAAGAAATTTAAGATAGACAGTGAAAATATCAGCAAATACATTCAAATACTACAAAAAATAAAATACAGAAACAATAGTGTTACAGCATATACAGAACAATGCGTTTCATAGAGAATAGTTGCATAAATAGAATGTTTTCATGTTTATAGATTAGATTAGATTAGAGGTTCATGGGTAGGTACTAGGCTATCGGCCCTAGAGCCTATACAAGCCTAGCCAAAAAGGTTCCCTGGCTTTCGCCACCCAAGAAAATTATTTTCCTGTGCCCCTGTCGAGCAGAGCCACAGAAGTAATCCGTGGGATGAATTTCCTATTTCCGATCCAATCATCAAGATTTTTCTTGAAGAGTGCTAATGAGGAGCTTTGTTTGATATAGATTGGTAGTTTGTTCCAGAGTATGGGAAGTCTCTGGGACAGGAATCTATCCCTCTAGCATGTTCTGTTTATTGTGGTGACAAGGTTTAGGTCCCTAGAGCGTGTAGCTTGGAGGGATTGGGATTTCCTTAAGTGGAGCATGTCCAACAGCTCTGGGTTTGACATAGTTTTGTATGTTAGGCAGAGTTCGCCTCAGAGTAGGTGATATGCAATGGAGTAAAGCTGGAGTTTTTTGAGACGGTCTTCGTAAGGCATCTGTTTGAGGCCGTGATCCCTTCTGTGAGGTATTTCTGTGGCCTTTCCAGTTGTAGATGTCTTGTGAGGTACATACCAAAAGGGGCGTTGTACTCTATAATGGGTCTAATGAATGACGAGTAGAGGGGGAATAATGACCTCTTCTTTCCTGGATGAGAAACCTTTTGTGATGTGGTGTGCCACGTAGAAGTATTTCCCGACTGCTTTGGCGATGTGATTATCAAAGGAGAGACTACTGCCCACCTGTGTCCTAAGGAGGTCTGTTATCACACTTTCAGTGTTAAGTAGACTACCACCTATGTGGTAGCTTATAGGCTCATAGATTAGTACTAGGCTAACTGCCCTTGCAAGCCATTTTAAGCCTTGCCAATTATCCCTTGTGAGACTCAAGCCCTGCACCTTGTGTTTGGAAGGCAAACACCTTAACCATTAGGCCACCCTCCCATTAAAATGATCTGAAACTGAACTTCTTTTATTCTTAATTACATAAACAACTGAATTCACATGCTAGCAATGGTCAGATGCTCATAAGTAAATACTACCAGTATGAAGGGTATTACATTCCTAGCCAATAACTAGAATTAGACCGTGGTCAAAGGTAAGAATCAAACATTGTGCCTTGTGTTTGTCAGGCAGACACCTTAACCATTATGCCAACTACCACCCCTGGGTACAGAGTTTTTACCAAAGGGGATGACAATGCATATTTTGGCATTGAGCTTGAGGCCATGGCTTTGACACCAGGGATCTGTCTCAGTGAGGCCCTTTTGTAGGATGTCCACATCATTAGGAGTTTCAATTATGGCTCCTAGTTTGCAGTCATCTGTGAACTTCATTAGCCAAAGCCCTTCTGTGTTAGCCTATACTTCAGAAAAGTAGATACCAAGCAGGAGAGGACGCAGGAATGAACCCTGTGGTACTCCACTTGTCACTGGTTTGAAGTCGGATTTGGAGTCTGCTACTTTCACAGTGTGGGTTCTGTCAGTGAGCCAGTTGGCAACCCATCTTGTGACATAGGGATTTATAACTAGTTTAGTGAGTATATCTATAATTCCAGAGTGGGGGATGGTGTCAAAAGCTTTGGCGAGATCTCGATAGGCTGTGTGAACCACCTTACCCTCGTCTACGGCTTTGGTGACTGCTTCAAAGAAGTCAGTCAGGTTTAGGAGACATGATCTGCCTTTTATAAACCCGAACTGGGTGGGGTCCAGAGTTTGGAGATTACCAATGTCTTTGTTTATAAGTTGCATGATGACGTTCCATGGCCTTGCAGACCAGGCTCGTTAGACTAATGGGGCGGTAGTTCCCAGGGTTCGTGGTGGCTCCCCCTTTGTGGAGTGGGATAACTGTTGCTGTGCGCCATTCAGTGGGCACAAAGCCTGAGGTGAGGCTATGATTGAACATGGTGCTTAGGTGAGGTGCCAGTTCATTCTGTAGTTCATGTAGAACGCAGCCTGGGATGTTGTCTGGTCCCATGGATGCTGTGTTCTTGGCTTTGGAGAGAGTGGTTTTTACCTGTGCAGGCGTGATTACAGGAACTTTGCATTCTTCTGCTGTAGACAAGGGCCCTTTAGGGGGTGGGGGTGGGGGGGTAAAGTTAACACTGAACCTACCTATCTGCCAGAATGTTGGCAATATCAGTTGGTTCTGTATATTTAGTGCCATTGTGCTGTAACTCAGAGCAGATCTGAGTGTTGCCATTGAGATTCTTCATAGGCTTTGGAGAATTTTTTTACAGTGGTTTCCCTAATGGGGGTTGGGGGTGGGATGTGGATGTCTAGGCTGATTAGCTTGTGATCGGATCTGACCAACGAGGAATTGACCTCTAGTGTGGAACACCGGTCACCCATGTTGGCAATGACCAAGTTTAGGATATTGCTGCCCCTGGTGGGGGTGTGGATAAGTTAATCCAAGGGGTTGGAATTTATGAATTCCAGAAAACGTTAAGCAAAAGAGTTGGTACATGAGTAGTTTTCCCAGTTAATGGTGGGGTAGTTGAAATCGCCCATTATTAGGGTGTTGGGTTGTACCCTAATATTTTCCAGTGTATCAAGAAATGAGGAGTGGGAATCCTGGGGCATGGTGGGGGATCTGTAGCAAGTTACAATTTGGATTGCGGTCTTGCCAAGAGTTAGTTGCACTTGGATAATCTTGGATGCATTATGATGAGCAACTAGCCTGAAGGTGTGGATATCCTTAATGAATATGAACACGCCTCCACCTGTAGTGTTTTGGTCCAGGTTAGGTGGCCGAAAGGTGTGGTATGAAATAGCCTGGTAATGCAGGAGTGCTCTCTGGAACCTTGAACCAGGTCTCTCTCACTGCACAGATGTCGATGTTCTCCATTTTAAGGAGTGCTTCGAGTGAATGCATTTTGAGGATTAGACTTCTAGCATTGAGTAGCATTACCCTCAGATTTTGCTTGCTTGTACCTGTTACGGTGGTGAATTTGTCATTTGAACCTTGCCTAAAAAGGGCACTATAGGGGTAGGAAGAGCTTTAGCCAATATCCAGAATTACAAGGGCGACAGGTGCAGGCCATCTCTGGCAAAGCATCGTGGACTGCTGATCATGTCATCCCAGGCAGACAGATACTGGATCCCCTTAGAATGACATGAGAAGCTTAGCCAATTGTTGAAGTCAATCATTTTGTCATTGCACTGTGGTATCATTCTGGGTGATGGCAGGATGCTACTCAGGGCTAGGGTCATACCTACCTGGGCTACAAGATCGGAGAGCTCCTCCATGTCTCTTTTCATGTAGTCCAGGGAGGTACATCTCAGGTCATTCACACCAACATGGACAATGACAGAGTCATATTTGTACTTGTGGAGTGACCTGAGTGCGTGAGTTATGTGGCGGATCCTGGCACCTGACAGGCAGTTGATAGTAACTTTCTCCTTGTTTAGCCTGGTGAGTGGAACATCACTGTGCCTGACTATAGAGTCAGCTGTGACTAGAGTGTTGGGTACATTGTTATGCTTTATGGGCTGTGGTTGAGTGGCACACTGAGTTTGTGGATCATGTGTCATTTGGGTTATGTTGGGGGGGGGTGGAAGTTGCATGCGTTTCTGCTTTGGAGATCTCTGTTGCCTGAGCAGATTTTTATTGAGAGCCTCCGCGAATGTAGGTGTGTGTTATGTGTTGCTGTGTGTGTGTAGGTTTTGAGGGACTATGTGATTAATGTGGTGTGGTGCAAGTGTTTACCTTCTCCTCTTGACTGTCTAGTTCAGTCTTGGGTGAAGGGAGCTTTGCTTCCAGTTTGGCTATATATGTGCATCTCTCACAGGTTGTAGTGTTAGGTGGCAGGAGGAGAGGGTTGTCTGTGTACATGAGGCAATTGCTACATTGCCACAAGATGCTCATATTCATCAGGTAGACAGTAGAAAACACCAAGAGCTGACCCTTAGACATGCCTGGATAGGTGCTTATTTATTAAGTAGTAAAAACTGTTTTCCTATAGACAGGTGAGGAAAGTTGAGTGCTGTAGTAATTTGTAGCTTATTTAGTGCTTACAATGAGTTCTGAACAAGTGCTGAGCTCAGAGAAACAGATTTGAGTGCTAAAACTAATAAACTGGCTAGTTCTAAGGGAAAAGACTTTATAGAGCCAGGAATAGTTTAACCCTAGCTAAGCAGCGATGCATGAAGTGTATTATATATATATATATATATATATATATATATATATATATATATATATATATATATATATATATATATATAATGATAGCAAGTGAGCAAACTGATTTAAACAAATTAGCTAATAAAAAGCTAAAAACTGAGCCCCGTTCCAGCAGTCTTTGATCAGACAAGTTCTAATTGCACACTCCTGCTACCAGGGTGCAGGAGAACCTTCTCCAAAAAAGATGGTCTGGATTAGTGCTCAAGTTATGCAAACAAGGCTAGATTCAGCAGGTCTGAATTTAGTCTATGTTACAGCAAATAAGGCATACCAATTTCAGAAAGAAACAGTTCAAATAAGCAGGCACAATAAGCCTTTAACCAGAAACTCCCAGCTCAGAAGGGCAGAATCTACCCTCTCTTCCCACAAGAGTGCACACCTTCTTAATGTAAAATAACTGACCCGAAGCCCAAGTTCTTAAACCAGAACTAATGCACTCTTAGAATAACAGGCACTAAGCCTTAAATCAGCAACTCCCAACTTAGAAGGATGTAAGCTACCTGTCCTGCCACAACATTGCAGACCACAAACCTTCTTAATGTAAAACAACTGATCTGAAGCCCAAGTGCTTCAACCAAAGGCTTAGAATAGCAGTTACAATTTAATCAGGCTACTAACAGGCAGTAATAAATGCAGCAGAATAAATGCAATAAAGTAGGAAGAAACACATACAGTAAAAGCAGATGAATAAATTGCAGTTTTTTTATATAACATATATTTTACATAGACAATCCTGCAGATTATACATGAATTATTTTTTTCAAATAGGTAATTAGAAGAGAAAAAATTGCTGATTTGGTGGAGGGTGGATAATAGATGTCTGAGAAAGTTGGCATCGCTTGGGAGAGAGGACTGCAACTAGGGGTACTTATCCTGGGGTGGTGCAGGAGCATAGCCAGTAATTAGTAAGGTGTTCTTTTAGGGGTAGTTTGAATTTGTGACTGTTTGTGCTGTTTAGGATGTGTTGAGGTAGGAGGTTCCAGGTTCTGGATATTTTTAGAGTACAGGGAGTCACCTTAGCTGTTGCAGGATTTAATAACCTTTAGGAGTAATATGTCAGATCAAAGAGCCTTAGGGTTAGTATAGGCTTGCACTAGGTCTTTTAGTGCTGGACAGTTATCTGGTTTGTGGATAATGCTGTGGGCAGAGGTTAGTTGATTCAGATGTAGTAGGTTGGATACCTCAGTCCAGTTGAGTTGTTGTAGTGCAGTGTGATGGTGAGATCTGTGGGGTTGGTTTGCAGCAAATTTGGCTGTTTTGTTATAGTATGTCTCTAGATTATATAGACCTGTCTTGTGCAGGTTGGTAAAGATTTGGGAGTAGAGGAGGGTGGATATGATGTGGGATCTGCCTGTGGCTGTTCCGTAGTTGTTTGTTAGGTATGGTCTGGCTCTGTAGAGTGAGACAAGTTTGATATGGGCTTTTTTAATAGTTAGAGCAACATGTTTTTCGAGTTTGACAGTTGTCAGTTGCCTCTCTTAGAAGTTTTGTTTGATTGACTGGTTCAATTTTAGTGCAGTTGGAGAAGTAGATGGTGAGTGGGGGATAGTTGTGTTTGGCTTTATTATTGGAGAAGAACATAAACTTAGTTTTCTTTGGGTTGAGTATGATTTGGTTATCTGTGAGGTAGTTTTTTATGTCCTGGAGCGATTGTTCTGTTTTTTCTTGTAGTTCTAGAAATGTGAAAGCAGAACAGCTAAGGGAGTCAGCATATTGGATGACAGAGACTAGTTGGGTTGCAGTGCTTAGGTTAATTGTAAGTATGAAAAGGAGAGGTCAGAGGATAGTGGCTTGGGGAATTCTGACAGAGACAGGAGGGGTGGGAGATTTTTTTCATTTGGTGGACCGCTGTCTATTTGAAAGATAGCTGTGGAACCAGGACAGGGAACATTTATGGAGGTTATATGTTGATAATTTATTGACGTTTTTGGTGGGAAACTGTATTGAAGGCTTTGGATATATCTAGGAAAATAGATGACATGAGTTGACCTTGATTTTTAAGGTTGTTAACAGTGCTGGTAAAACTTGTTAGAGCGGTGTTAGTACTATGTTTAGTTCAAAAACCGTGTTGTGATTTGGATAGGAAGTTATTGCTAAGGAGGTGGTCTAGGAGTTGCTCATGAATGCCTTTTTCTAACATTTTGGCTAGAGGAAAGAGAATGGTGATGGGTTGGTGGTTAGAGAAGTCAATAGAGGGACAACCTTTGGGGATGATATGCGATATTTGTCAGAAGATAGGAACATATTCTTCTGAGATAGAGCAGTTGATTAGTATTGATACCGGATAACAGATGGTAGTAGCAGCTAGTTTTAGGAAATCATTTGGGAGCTGATCTTCAGCAGGAGATGAGGGCTTTAGTTTTGTTAGAAGATTTTTATATAGCTATTTTGTATGGGCTTGATGGTGATTGAATTAAGGTTAGGTTCTGTAGTGTTGGGTACTGTTAGGGGTGAATGTGTGTTGTTGTTTATGAGAGATCGAGTACATTTGATAAAATGCGAATTGAATTGGGATGCTAAGCCACTAGTTGTGTTTGTGGTTGATGGCGATGGGTGGTGGATCTTCCAGGATTTAGGAGCTGTTTAACGCTTTGCCAAAATTTTTGTGGGTTGTTCTGGTGTTTTATTGGGATGTGATGAAGTATGACTTCTTGCTAAGGTAAATTTGTTTTTTGGCTTGATTTCTTAGTTTTTGATAAGCTATGATGTTAGCATTGTTTTTGGTACATTGGTAAAGTGACCCGACTGTATTTCTCTGAATAGAAGTTTGGTGTCACTAGTTAGCCAAGGTAGCTGTTTAGTTTTGTTGAAAATTTCCCTTATGGGAGCTAAATTGTTTAGGATTTTGAGAAAAGTATTGATGTCCTTCAAGAATGCAACTGCAGTCCTGACATATGGGTTGTCCTGCCTCAGGCAGCCCTTCGGTCGGCCGGATTCCAAAGTCTGGGTCCGGCGTCGGCTGATGTCGCCTCCTCCCAGACGTCAGAGCGGCTGGGGTATAAAGGCATCCGCCGACGCCATCTTCTTCAGTCTTTCTTGCCACGCGGTGCCCAAAGCAGAAGCAGTTCGCAAGTGCCGGTCGGTCAGCTCCTGTGTTTTCAGTTACCGAAGTCATCAAAAAGCTAAGTACCCCGTTGGGGAACATTTTTCTTGCCTCAGCCGATGTCAGAAAAAATTGAAAAGGTTAATAATTGTTTGTCTTGTGGTAAACAAATACCTCATAAGGACTTCCATTCTTACTGCCTTCCCTGCCTGGGCCCAGACCACAACGTCTCGGCCTGTGCTGCCTGTGCTTGCTTTAATAAGCGCACACTCAGGCGCCGGGCAGAATTTGCCGAAGACTTTTTTGGTGAAAATTACGCTTATATCATGCCGTCGGAACAACCGACAGCACATATTTCCAAAAAACGTAAGGACTGGGACCGACATCCTCGGCCCGCGTCGTCCACCGATACCACGCCTAAGCCTTCTGCGAGTGCATCGGTCTCTTCGGAGGCGGTAATTCAACCGCTCCAGGCCGACAACACCGCTTTACCGCATACTTCGGTCCCGGAGGTTTCCCCAGTGCCGGTTGTTGATTTTCCTCCCGAAACCGAAGCTCAAGATTTACCTGACACCATACTAGTGGATAAAGTTACTCCCGCACGTGGGGCAGCTAGGCCTCCGGTCTCCATGTCCATCAAGGCCTACACACGTGCTAAGGCTGCCAGCCAGGCTAAGGCCCGTCCTCCTAAATCTTTTTCCCAGGGCCCCTCTTCTGATAAACAGATCATGACTCTAGCTGCAGATCTAATCTCTCTAATCAGAGGTTCTCAGTCACATCAAGACAGAGGTTCTCAGCCGCCTGCAGATAAAAGGCCTAGGACTGAGCAGACAGATACCCTCTCTTCAGATGAAGCCTCTAGGGATTCAGAGCACTCAGATACCCAGGAAGAATCCTTCCAGGCCTACGAGGACTCTGATGCTGAGGAATCAATTCCTTCTGCCTCTCCTCCAGAGGATATTTCTTTCAGAGAAGTTCTCCACTCCATGAGAGAACATTTTCAGTGGCAGGGTCAGGAATTGGCTACGTACCTTCCTTAAGTTACCCCAGCACAGACCATTAGCTATTCCTCCAGTTTTGGATGTCCTGGATGATGTATTCTCAGACTCCAGTGCTTCCCCTGATTCTCTCCCTCCTGCTCCTGTCAAGCCAGACAGATATTACAGGGTTCCTGAAACTCATAAGCATCTCTTTAAGGCCCACTCTGTGGATCTAGAAACTATTTCTCAGGGGCCCAAAGGAGTGGCTACTTCCTCGGCCAAAAACCCTTTGCCCGCAGACAGGGAATCTAGGTCCCTGGAGAGATGGGGCAAAAAAGTTTATACCTCTTCCACCCTTGCCATGAGGTCACTTAACTGTCTTTTTCATATGTTTCAGTACCAGGATTACTTAATGGATGATTTGCAGAAAAAGTTAGCCTATCCTGAGCCTATAGATAGAAAGGCATTGCAGGATTTGGTTCATAACACTCAGCAGGTTAGCAATCATTTTCTACAGTGTGGTTATGATGCATTGGAAGCTTTATGTAGGGCAGCTATGACAGGGGCCGTTATACGTAGGCATGCTTGGCTGAAAAAACAGCCACTGCCAGACCATGTTAAAGTAAAGCTCCTAGATGCACCTCTGGAAAAACAGAAGCTTTTTGGTGCTAATGCACAGGATGTGTTGAAGTCTACTGAGGAAAAGGCTAAATCAGTACAGACAGTCAAGGATTTCCTCCAGGTTCAGCCACCCAGATTCAGCAGGAATTGGCCTTCAAAGAATTGGTCCTTTCCAGACACTGACAAGTTTCAAAGGGGAAAAAACAGGCGTACTCGAGGTAGAGGGCAATACCGAGGCTCCTACAGGGGCCGCCAATGGCAACCACCAAATCAGAGAAGTGGCGCAGGGAGTTCAGCTGCACCACAGGGACAATCACAATGATGACTTGACCTTCACACCGCCGACCAAGGCTCAAAGAGAAGCACCTCCAGGCGAAAAGTTATCCTTATTCTCAAAGAACTGGCACATTTTAACCAAGGACAAATGGATTCTGGACATAGTAGACAAAAAGGTTACAGGTTCCACTTCCATACCTTACCAACTAGACAAGGCATGCCAAACCTGCCACAAAATCAAAGGGCAGAGGCACTCATGCAAGTTTCAAAGCTTTTACAAATAAAAGCAATAGAAAAGTTCCTCCTCAGGAACAAGGCCAGGGATTCTATCCAAGACTGTTCCTTGTTCCAAGAAAAGAAAAGCAATGGAGACCTATACTGGACTTGTCCGCTCTAAACACTTTTCTCATTGTGCCAAAATTCAAAATGCTGACGTTACAGCAACTCCTTCCCATGCTGGGCAAGGGGTCTTGGCTGGTTACTCTGGACCTCAAGGAGGCATACCTGCATGTCCCAATCAGACACAGTTGCAGAAGATACCTCAGATTTCTTGCAGGGTCAGAGCATTATCAATTCTCAGCATTGCTGTTTGGCTTATCTACTGCACCCAGAGTATTCACGAAATGCCTGGCATCAGTAGTTGCACATTGCAGGCTCCAGGGGATTCAAATATACCCTTACCTGGACGACTGCCTTATACAAGCAGACAGCAAACAAACCTTGATAAGAAACTTGGACTATGTCATTCAATTACTACAGGCTTTGGGATACACAGTCAACATTCAAAAATCAAGACTACTGCCATCCCAACAGATTATTTTTCTAGGGGCCAAACTGGACACACAATCACAAATGGCTTTCCTCACAGAGGAGAAACAAGAACATTTACCAGATTACTTCAAAAGCCTAGCAAAGCTCACCCAGCTGACCGCAAGGAAAATCCTGCAGGCCCTGGGGTTCATGGCATCTTGCATTCTTCTGATCCCTCTGGCAAGACTACACATGAGCTACAATGGTACCTAAAAAGCTTATGGTCTCAACACAGCCACAATCTAGAAGACGTAATACCACTCATTCCATGCCTGCAAAGGGAATTTTTGTGGTGGGCTCAAGCAAGTCATTTAAACAAAGGCATGTCTTTCAACAAACCTCTAGCAAGTCAAACCATTACAAAACCATTACAACAGACGCCTCGGATCATGGATGGGGGGCGCACATGGAGGGCAGATGCATTCAAGGGCAATGGACTCCCAGGGAAATGCATCTGCACATAAATCAAAAAGAGATGTTGGCAGTGATACATGCAATCGAGGCCTTCGGGAAATCCCTTCAACAAGGTCATCTGCTAATAAGGACAGACAACACCACTGTCATGTGGCATATAAACAAGCAGGGAGGCACTCATTCTTATCCCCTCTGCAGATTAACAATGACTCTTTGGGAAAAGTCCCTGAAACTGAACATCCACTTGCAATCCCAGTTTGTTCCAGGCAAGGACAATGTTCTGGCGGACAGGCTGAGCAGAAATTTCTTGGATCCACACGAATGGATGCTGCATCCGCACATTTTCTCGCAAATAACAAGTGCATGGGGAAGACTGGACATAGATCTCTTTGCTTCTCACCTCAATCATCACCTGGAGAAGTTCTGTTCAAGGACGCACCATCCTCTAGCCTGGAGAACGGATGCTCTCTCCTTCAACTGGAATTCCCTAACAATTTATGCATTCCCTCCTCTACCATTACTGACCAAGGTGTTACTGAAGATCAAAGCAGAACAACCAAAAGGAATTTTGATAGCTCCAGACTGGCCAAGGCAGCACTGGTATCCATTGCTACTCATAACTCACACCAAACCGTGGCCCTTGCCTCAATGGCCTCTGCTTCTAACTCAGTACAATTACAGGACTGTTCATCAAAACCTGCAAACATTGCAGCTGACAGCTTGGAGGGTTCCATGACTTTTACCCATATCTCTCTTTCCGAAAAAGTTCAAGAAATCTTGCTGGAAGCACGCAGACCTTCCACCAGAAAAACCTATTCAGCCAAGTGGAAGAGATTCATCATCTGGAATGCCAACAAGGGTCAGGATGCATCAGTAATGAGCATACCACAGATATTAGAATACTTGGCAGAAATGTTTCATAGTGGCCTCTCATATTCTTCCATAAAAATTCACGCTTCAGCAATCTCAGCGAAATACAACTGTGACCCACCTGTGTTTTCGCATCCCTTGCTAAGACAGTTTCTAAGAGGGATAAAGAATATCAAACCTCCCAGAAAACCACCAGTACCTGCATGGGACCTCAGTTTAGTCTTGGAAAAATTAACTCTTCCTCCTTTTGAACCAGCAGCATCTTCAGAAATGCAATTTCTCTCCTGGAAAACGGTTTTCCTGTTGGCAGTTACCTCAGCAAGAAGAGTCTCGGAGATACAGGCCCTCATGGCAGTACCTCCCTTTCTCATTTTTCATCAGGACAGAGTTTCTCTAAGAACCAATCCTTCATTCATGCCAAAAGTGATATCCAGGGTGTCTCTAAATCAAGCAATTCACCTGCCTACTTTCTTTCCCAATCCTCAAAATAAGGGAGAAAGCTGCTGCACACTTTGGACATACATAGACAATTACGCTACTACTTGGACAGAACAAAGACCACCAGAATGTCTGACTAACTATTTGTAGCCTATGCTGCTGGAGTGCAAGGAAAGGCAATCTCCAAACAAACAATTTCAAAATGGATTGGACACTGCATCAGATTCTGTTACTCTTTCCATGGAAAAGGTGTGCCAGCCAATATTAGGCCACACTCCACCAGAGCTATAGCCACATCCACAGCCTTTCTAAGAGGAGTGGCTACAAAGGACATTCTAGAGGCTGCTACATGGAGCTCCGTGCATACATTTACCAAACACTACAACCTGCCTTTATACTCCAGATCCCGAGCAGGCTTTGCTTCGGCAGTCCTGCAGGGCATTTTAGCTACACCATCCCTTTCTTAGATCCTACCACCCCCAGCTTGGCTGTGGTATTCAACCCATATGTCAGGACTGCAGTTGCATTCTTGAAGGACATAGTACAGTTTTGTACCTACCATAAATATAGACGTCCGATAGATATGCAACTGCAGTCAGGTTTTCCCTCCCTCCTACCCCTCTGCAATTTTCCTTTTGGGTCCATTCCTCCTTTTCTCTATTAGCTAAGGATACCTGTTATGGTGTATCTGTTTATTACTGTTGTGCATGTCTGGAATTTTTTATCCATTCACCAAATTTAGCCGCCTTTGGAGGGCACCTGGCATCTGGGGCAAGAAACACTGAAGATGATGGCGTCGGCGGATGCCTTTATACCCCAGCCGCTCTGACGTCGGGGAGGAGGTGACATCAGCCGACGCCAGACCCAGACTTTGGAATCCAGCCGACCGAAGGGCTGCCTGAGGCAGGACAACCCATATGTCAGGACTGCAGTTGCATATCTATCGGACATCTACATTTATGGTAGGTACAAAACTGTACTTTAAAGTATTGGACTGCGAGATCCAACTGGAGGGATTTCGAGGGTGGCCAGTCGTAATGCAGGAGGAGTGTGTTGAATAAGGGGGAGGAGAAGTTTTTTTTTGCTACATATGTGCGTTTATATGAAATTGTTGGGGGTATGGATCTGTTTCCTGAGAAGAAAGGTTGGTGAATTATCACTTGGGGTTCTGGAAGGCAACCTGCTAGGTGACCTAAGTTGGGCTTGTTTATTAGTATCCAGTCTAGTATTGATTGTTTCTTTGAGTGTTTGTCGATACAGGTGGGAGAGTTTATAGTTTGAGTGAGGTTGTAGAGGTTGATAAAGTTGGAGGGGTTATCAGAGGCGCAGGTTAGCCAGTCTAGATTTAAATCTCCTAGGACTCTTTGTTTCTTTGTTGAAGTTGGAAGATGCCCAGCAGAGAAAATTTTCTGTACTGGATAAGCTGTTTCCATGGGGAGGTAGATCGCGATTATAGTTTTATGGGAATTGAGTTGTAGGCATGAGGTTATTAATTCAGAGTTGGAAAGGTCTGGTGGAGTGCAGTTTTTTTTGGTTTAGCTTGAGGGAATCTTTAGACATGATAGCAGTGCCTCCACTCTGCTTTTTTAATCTCATCTGATAATATAATCTTTGGGTAAAATTTCTTCATCTTTTATATGGGGTTTTAGCTAGGTCTCTGTTACGATAGCTATATCAGAGGGCAAGAGCAGCATGGAATTCATGTTGTTTATGCTTCTTAGGTTGAAATTAATAATTAATATGTCAGACCTGCAATATTTTGTATATTGGGTATGACTGAGAGGTTGATGCAGTCTAGAGTGTATGCGTTAGTTGTTGGAAAGGAGAGAGCAGGGAAGCTGAGTGGATTGAGAAGCTTGGGGCCTGGGTTTGGATGTATGTCTCCAAGAAGTTTAATCTGTGTTAAAGAATGTAGGAAAGGGTGAGTCATTTTGGTTAACAGTCTAGAATATAAATAAAAAGTGGTGTTATTAGTGTGGATGTATTTGAAAGTGAAGAGTAGTGTTACTAGTGTTGTATAGTTGTGGTGAAATGTGTGTGTTTATATTGGGTTGGCTGGGGTTTGAATTGAATGGAGAGTGGTAATTTATGATGTGGAGGGTATGATAGGATGTAGCTATGTGAGCTATTAGAGAATACAAGGTAGGGGAAACACATGTATCCAAGACTATTTTGCAAGCATAGTAGATGAGGCAGAAGGGTGAGAGAGTATTGAGTTTATGATCAAAGTAGAGATATTGTGGAGTGTAGGGGAGGGATGGATGTGTAGTTGGATTGTAGGTAGGGGTTGAGGGATTGCAGGGAAGTGGGTAGGGAAAAAGGTGAGGAGAGGAAGAGATTGGAAGATTGGATGGGGGGAGTTGCTAGAGTAAATTTAAGTTTAGGAAGAGTAGTGTTGGTGGCAGGGAATGGGGGTAGGGTAGGGGAGCCGAGTGAGCCAAAGTGAAGCGGTCCACAATATGGAGTAAAAGCAGCATGCGATAGACGATCAGTTTAGTGTGTAACAGCAAGTCAGTATAAATAATTTAGAATGCTGTTTCTGCCCTGTTTGTTGTTTACCTTATGTGGTTACAGTAATTATGGGAGCTAGGCAGTCTAGTAGCTGTGGGATTTAGATGGGTGCCTGGAAGCTCCACTTGTTCTAATCAGAGTACATGTTGGAAGAGAGCAGTTAGGAGCTACAAGATTATTATTTTGTCTTTTGGGCAGGTTCTGCAGTGCAGACAGTTAGTAGAGGTAAAGCCAAATTATTGGGGGGATGGGTCCAGTAGTGTGCCCACTCTGGTAGTAGGCTTACAATAATAAGTATTAGTTGTAGACCTACAGTTCTTATTTTCTGTTAAGTCTTTGCTTAGATCTTAGATCGTTCCCGTTGCAAAGCACAGCAGCTCTTGGGGAAGTTTCTGGCAGCAGTGTCACAGTGATAGGATGACATCTAGGAGAGTAGGATTTGGGCTGCAAAACTGGAGACAAAAAGGATTGTTTAGTTGTAATACAATTACGAGGAGAATGGAGAAAGCCGTACTGTTATGGCTAGATAGTACATTTAACAAAATGAAAGAAAAGAAAAAAAACAGTGCAGTAACTGATTAATGGAATCTGCAGAATAAGTCAGATGCACACACTTTAAATCTTAATTAGGAACTGGAAGTAGAAACATCAAATAAAGATAAGCACAGACAGTTTGAGACCATAGCATGTAAAAAAAAAAAAAATACTTCTATTTACATGGCTACCCATTTCTGTTCACTTAAAGGAAACATAACATTTGACCATAGCCAGCCTTAGGCACAGGGAGACGGTCTAGCAGGAGCATTTTCCAGTAAACTGGATGGTGTAAATAGACCAGGATGGGGGCACTAGGTGGTGTGGGGGGACACTGTGGAACTCTTTTACTTAGGGCACCACTTGACCTAAAGCCGACCCTGCATTTGACCAAAAAACACATACTGTATACAGTAATTGTGAACATATATGCCAGCAGGCAGCACTATTTACAAGAGAGTTATGGTTCTAAAGCTTGCTTAAATATCAGTGGTGTAGGAGTTCTAAACAGCAGGATGCAGTTATTAAAAGCTAAAGTAGTAGTAGCAATCTGGCAAGGTAACCTTACAACAAAAGGACAAAACTGTTGCAGAAAAGAGGAAAAACCCAGGATGCAAAAAACTCCCTTACCAGCCTCAGTAAGAAACTGAGATCCCTCATGAAGTCCTCCAAAGCTAGTTACGAAAATAAAATTGCCAAAAATTCCAAAGACAGCCACAAGGCATTTTATAACTATGTCAAGAATCTAAATGGCAATGCTCAGAGCTAAAACAGAATGGCATTAAATATACTGATCCCAAGGATATTGCCAATATCCTGGCAGATCGATTCAGTGCAAACTTAACCCCCCTCTCACCCCCTAAATGGCCCATCTCAATACCGGAAGATTGCCAAATTCCGGTAATAATGGCCACACAGGTAAAAAGCGCATTCTCCAAAGCTAAGAATACAGCATCCGTGGGACCAGATGACATCCCGGGCTGTGTACTACATGAACTACAATATGAACTTCACCTCACCTAAGTGTCATGTTTAATCATAGCCTCACCTCAGGTTTCGTGCCCACTGAGTGGCGCAGAGCTACAGTTATCCCACTCCACAAAGGGGGATCCACCTTGGATCCCGGAAACTACCGTCCCATCAGTCTGACGAGTCTTATCTGCAAGGACATGGAGCGTATTATCATCCAACTTATAAACAAAGACATTGGCAACGTTCAAACACTGGACTCCACCCAGTTTGGGTTCGTGAAGGGCCAATCTTATCTCCTGAACCTGATTGACTTCTTCAAATTAGTCTCCAGAGCCATGGACAAGGGTAAGGTGGTCCACACAGCCTATCTAGACCTTGCCAAGGCCTTTGACACCATCCCCCACTCTGGAATCATGGATAAACTTACTAAGCTTGGCATTAATCCCTACGTCACCCAATGGGTTGCTGACTGGCTTACTGATAGAACCCACACTGTAAAAGTAGCCGACTCCAAATCCATCTCCAGACAAGTGACAAGTGGAGTACCTCAGGGTTCAGTCCAGGGACTGCTCTTGTTTGGCATCTACTTCTCTGAAGTACAGGCCAACACTAAGGGACTCTGGCTAAGAAAGTTCACAGATGACTGCAAACTGGGAGCCATTATTGAAGCCCCAAATGATGTGGATACTCTTCAGAAGGGCCTTACAGAAACAGGTGCTTGGTGCCAGAGCCATGGGGTCAAGCTCAATGCCAAGAAGTGTATAGTTATCCCCTTTGGGAAAAACCATGTACGTATAAATTACCACATAGGTGGCAGTACACTAAACACCCAAAGTGTGATAAGAGACTTAGGAACACAGGTGGACAGTGGGCTCACCTTCGATAACCACATCGCCACAACAGTCAGGAAATCCTTCTGTGTGGCACACCTCATCACTAAGGGCTTTTCATCCAGAAAAAAGGAGGTCATTGTCCCACTGTACTCATCCCTCATTAGACCCATTATAGAATACAATGCCCCATTTGGTATGTACCTCTCAAGACATCTGCAACAACTGGAAAGGCTGCAGAAATACCTCACTAAAAGAATCACAGGCCTAAAGCAGATGCCCTACGCTGACCGCCTTAAAAATCTCCAGCTATACTCTGTCACATATCGTCTACTCAGAGGCGATCTCTGCTTAACATACAAGGCCATGTCAAACCCAGAGCTTCATGCTACACTTAAAGAAATCCCAATCCCTCAGAGCCACACGCTCCAGGCATCTAAACCTTGTCATCACAATAAACAAAACATGCTGGAGGGATAGGTTCCTGACCCAGAGACTCCCCAGACTCTGGAACAGATTGCCCATACCTGTCAAGCAGAGTGCCTCTTTGGCCCTCTTCAAAAGGAACCTTGACGATTTAATGGGTGAAAGGAAATTCACCCGCGGATCACATCAGTCGCCCTGCTAGACAGGGGTCCAGGGAAGTAAATAGCATGGGAAGAAATAGCCAGGGAATTCTTATGGCTAGGCTTGTATAGGCCCTAGGGCTGATAGCCTAGTACCAACCTGTGAACCTATAAACTAGTACTGAATAGATCTACGGGACTACTGTTAAGTAAAAAAGCAGTGTGCTATGTCAAGTAAACGCCACTCTAAATAAAGACATGCCACCAGTATTAAGACCCACAATGAGTGAGCTGCGAATACCGCATATATCAACATTCCCCCAGCACCACTACAGTAACATAGAGAACAACTTAAAATTTAACAGTTGAAAGTGAAGCAAAGCATACAACAGTGTATTAGCTCCGATGTTTACTTACCCAGTGAACACGCTATTGGAGGGATAGGGTACACTACTAATTCATTGTGAGTTTGGAAAGTTTAAGAATAGTGCCAATTAATGTGGGTTGTTTATAACTTCTTAGGACTCCTGATTGGATTAAGGACAGATTGTGGTGTTGTCATCAGTACAGTGAATACGGTTGATAGGGCAGTTGGAGGGTGAGGGAGAATAGTAGGGAATTAAGTTGGTGAGATATTGTAAATTGCTGCTTGTGATGTGGAGTGAAAGCAGCGTGTGAGAGACAATCAGTTTACTATGTAACTACAGGTCAGTATAAATAATTTAGCACACTATTTCTGCCCTGTTTGTAGTTTACTTTATATGGTCACTAATTATGGGGAGCTGGGCATTCTAGTAGCTGTGGGATTTAAACGGGTAGAACAAGGTAATTGCTGTAAAACTGGAGTAAAACTCCAATATGCTGAAGAAAAAAGCCCAACATCAAGAAACTTCTTTATAAAAACAACAAAGCTTTCGGGTCTACACCCTTTCTCAATGTGAATATAAAACACATGTATTAACTCAGTTTAAATAGGAGCAAATTGTGTTCCGTTCAGAAGCTCGAAATACTGAAATCTCGAATTTCAGTATTTCGAGCCCAAGAAGCCGAATTCACATAATAGCGAAAGTTTAGAAGCGCGAAATTTAAAACCTCGAATACCGGAGGTTTTGAATTTTGCGCTTCTAAAGTTCCGCTATGGTCATGTATTCAGGTAAGTGTGTGTGTGTGTGTGCTAAGGGGTTTGGGAAGGGGCTGTGTTGTGTGTCAGTGTGTCTTGTTGCTGTGATGTGTGTGTGCGAAGAGAAAGTAGCTTGTGTGGTGGTGGTGTGTGTGTGTTTGTATGTAGTGCGACCTCGGAGTGAGAATATAGGGGGGTGCAGAGGGGCTTGCCCCCCTGTTTTCATGTAGTAGAGCGATTGTGTGTGTTTGTGTGGTGGATGGTGTGTGTGTGTATAGTAAAACTGCGAAATTCAAAACTTTTGGTATTCGAGGTTTTGAATTTCATGGTTTTTAGTTTGCGTTGTTTTGTGGATTCCACTTCTTGGGCTCGAGATACTGAAGTTCGAGATTTCAGCATTTCGAGCTTCTGAAGTGAATCCGAGCAAATCACATCACGTGACTACAGCCAGCTCATCACATGAGTGCCATTTACAACAAGTCACGTATAACATATAAAAGCTTATGTCACACAAACATCAAAGTTTACTTTGTTGCAACTTGACCAACACAGGTTTAATGGTCACAGCTAGATATTGAGACTAGGAGCTGACATTAAACCTGGCCTTAATACTGCTGTAACCATGAGCTGACTGTGGTCACATGATGTGATTTGCTTCTATTTAAACTGAGTTAATACATGTGTTTTACATTCACATTGAGAAAGGGTGTAGACCCGAAAGCTTTGTTGTTTTAATAAAGAAGTTTCTTGACGTTGGGCTTTTTTCTTCAGGATTTAGATGGGTGCCTGGAAGCTCCAGTTGGTCTAATAGGTTCATAAGTTCATAGGTTCATACTAGGCTATCTGCCCGAGGGCATTTACAAGCCTAGCCCATAGTTTTGTGGCTTACGCCACCCCTTTAGTATGGGGAACTATACCCATTATTTTGCTGTGCCTCTGTCGAGCAGTGACACTGAGGTAATCCCTGGGGTATATCTGCGATCTCCCATCCGAGTGCAAGTTAGAGGGGAGCTAGGAGCTACGAGATTGTTATTATTTTATTGTGTTTTGGTCAGGTTCTGCATTGCAGACATTCAATAGAGGTAAAGCCAAATTAGTGGGGGAGAGGGGTCCAGTAGTGTGCCCACTCGGGTAGTAGGCTTACAATAATAATTACAAGTATTACTTGTAGACGTACACTTCTTGTTTTCTGTAAAGTCTTTGCTTAGATCTTAGATTGTTCCCGTTGCAGTGCACAGCAGCTCGTGGGGATGTTTCTGGCAGCAGTGGTAGGATGACAGCTAGGAGGATAGGATTTGGGCTGCAAAAACTTCTTATTTTCTGTAAAGTCTATGCTTAGATCTTAGATCGTTCCCGTCGAAAGCACAGCAGCTCTTGGGGACGTTTCTAGCAGCAGTGTTGCAGTAGTGGCATGACACCTAGGAGGGTAGGATTTGGGCTGTAAAATTAGCGAGCATGCTACTGGAGGGGTTGGGAACACTACTAATTCATTGTGAATTTGGAAATCTGTAGATGGGCCACTTTTGGGTAAAGGTATAGTAAAGGGCTGTTTCAGAATGGAAGGCTCATATTTTTCGGATATAGATCTATCAGTATAGTGACTGGAAAAGCAGTTGCATCTACAGCCATTTTTAAGTAGTCTTAGGGGAGTTGGTCGGTAGCTTAGGTTTGGTTTTAGCTTCTGTAGGAGTTTTTTTAATGGTAGGTGTAGGTACTGGGCTGAAGTCAAATAGCTGAGTATGTTTAGCAGAGGCTGCCAGTACTGAGAGGGTAGAGGAAGCATTAGTGTTTGTAAGGGGTAATATAATCTGTGTAAAATACTTTTTAACCTGTGTGGGAATTGAATCAGTAGTATTGTTGGGTGTTAGGCTGGGGGTGGTAGTGTGGCCTGGTTGTAAAAGTTTGTTTATGGAAGATCAGAAAAGTTTTGGTGGTTTTGATGTTTATTTTGGAGGATGTTATAATAGGTTTGCTTATCATTATTTGGTATATTCCTAAGTTGCCTGAAAAATTGAAATGCATTTTGTGTTCTATTTTTTTTTTGAGCCACCTTTTCTTTGCTTTGTCATGCTATAGTATTAATTACTTAGTTTCATTTGTTAGCCATGGTGCAGGATTAGATTTGACCCTTTCGTTAAGTACCAGTGCATCGTTATTAAGAATTTTGAGGAATATCTCAATGAAATGTTTCACAGCAGAGTTGATAAAAGTGTGATTTGATAAAAGTGTGCTTGTTAAAAGTTTATTGAATTGCGAACTTGGTTGTAAATTGTTGATCTTGGATACTGTAACTTCTCAGAGTGTAAGTAGGTTACAGGCTGTCTGACAGGCTACCGGCTGCCCTAATTTTATTTAGTTTGTTAGTAAGAATATATTATAAGGTTGATTGCTTACTAGTACTTTTGTGGGCTGTAGTAACTGATGTAATTAACTGTAAAGCCTTTATTAGTTAATGGAATCAGATGAGGTGTTACAGTTAATAAAGCTACAAGTTTATATTTAGGCCTCCTAGTGTTATTGTTTCATGTTGTATATGATTTGATATTCAGTGTAGGATATTTTCCACAGTGGTAATGTTTTTACCTGGTAGGGTATATATAACTGCTAAACAAAGCATTTTCTTATTATTGATTTTGAGTTGTGGTATAAGAAGTTCTGCATTATTAAACTGTGGTCTCTCCCTTTTTTAATTTCTCCAAATTGTTTCTAATACCATGATGGGAATGGACCCCATTCCTAAGTCAAAGTGCAGTTAAAGTTCATGAAATGATTATTGTTTCACTCTGATGTCAGCCAGTAGTGCTCTTCGCAGCACCCGCAATGTGCCCGGTAATGACTCCTCTTGCAATTCATACGGAGTTCGATTGGTAACATGTCTAAATAAGATTGTAGTCTCTTTTTTTATAAAACCTGTTGCTCCTACTGTCTGGGTATCTCCTGAGTGTATGTGGTTATGTTTAGGAAATTGGTATAGGTGATGGCTATTCCATTTATCTGTTTATTTGTCCTGTTAAGCCTAATTATGTTGAAAGCAGATAGAGTAATTTCATTGTCATTTAGGTCTTTTTCAGCCAGGTTTCTGTAGCTGTGATCATGTCTGGGGAATATGTGGCAATACAAGCATGCATTTCTTGGATTATATTGTACATCCTTATAAGATTAATATTTAGGAGAAGACTGGGATTGGGGAATAGGAGGGGAAAAGAGAATGGTACATGTAATACTAAGCTGTTAGTTTTTTTTTTTTTTTTGCTGTTGTGTGGAGCTAGGGTTTGGATGAATGTCTTCACAAATTTTTGGTAGTTGAAATTTTTTGAAGGGCAGTAGCCAAATGTATATGTGCTTTAGTTTTATTTGATTTTGGATGGTAACATAAATAGATTTAAGATACTTGTAATTGAAAAAGTCGAAGATGTTTTTTCTGGAAGAGTGTGGGTGCTGTGGTGATTGATGGACTTAGTAACTTTTGGTGTAGTGAGTGTGGTTTTGTAGTAGTAGTATATTTATATGGGAAGTATGGTAGTTGGTAAACAGTGCTAAGGTTTGAGTCTGAGTCGTTGTGTATGAGACGTAAGTTAGATTTTCCTAAAGGTAATGGTTTGCACTTTTCAAGGTTACTGGGCAAGAGTGGTTATAGTTGCAGCACTATAACTTCTAAAAGGACATGCTGGGTTGCAGTAGTTTAAGTAAATGAGTTATAGATGCTAATTGTAGGGCAACTTCTGATTGTTTTGATGCAAAGAGAGGTTGAGAGAAGTGTAGAGGTAGAATTGGGAATAGTTTAAATGAAGAGTAGGAGGGGGTGGTCAAATTGGGAGTAGGATAGGGGACAGGAGTTTGCCTGAGCATAGCAGGGCCCAGCCACTGAATTAACAATACAACATTGTTGAGAAAAACAACCAGTAAGCTTTAGCTGTGGCACAAGTTAAGAAGTTTTCCAGAGATCATTAACAACTGTATGAGTTGAACTGTGTAAAAAAAGAAGCCGAGAGGGAGAAAAGGAGAAATACAAGGAGCAGTACAGAAACCCAAAAAGACTAAACAAAGATTTACATGTGAGGTTAAGTATTTAATCTGCAAGATACCGTAGCGAAGGAAGAAAAGGAGGGAGTCTGAAAATGAAAGCAAAGCAACCAGTTTCTCTTGAGTCAGAGGAGGGAAATCACAAGCTATGTATTGGCTGTTATGTTGGACTACACAAAACCTGTTAAACTGATTAGCAGTTATGGGCTGTAATGTATATAGCAGTGGTAAAGTTGCTGTTAGGGGGGGTTCTACTGGCAACATCCTCTGGTACAATGTATGCACCATACCACCACGGCCGGCCTTAGGCATAGGCGAACTAGGCGACCGCCTAGGGCGCCGTACAGGCTGGCCTTGTAAAGGGCGCCTTATGTACTTATTTATTTATTTTAATTAATATAAAGTTTGCGCTCTTCTTGGCAATGGAACCAGAGGGCAGAGGGTGGGGGAGGGGACGCGAGCACCCTACCACTTACAGCTGAGGGTTGGCTAGGAGGCTAAAAAAAAAAAAAAAAAACTTTAGTTGGCGGTGCGAGAGTCTTCTCCTTTAAGGAGAAACTTGTGTGCATCATGACGCCAGTGTCAACTAAATGCATTCTGCAATTCAAGCGACGTGCACGTGAAACACACACGACGTTGTGTTCTTTTTAATGGGTACGTTATGTTTTATTATTTTATGGTATGTTGCTGGCTACTTTATGGTTTATTTTATGGTAATATACTAGTTTCATGATTTTATTCATTCGTTGCACGTCTTTTTGTTTTGGGAAATTTATGTTCATCTTCCTTTCATGCCATATACTTTATCGTATTAAATTAGATGTTTCTTGCGTAAGATGCATCTGAACAAGTGCTGCCTTAAGCATCCTAGAATCAAGTGTACCATGTGGTTAACATGTGGGAACATTATGTTTAGTTAAAAATAATATGTCTAATGTAAACAGAAGCTGTACATGCTTTAATAAGAAAAGTTCACATCAGTCTACCCCACAGTAAACTATGAATGCCCTCAGCAGCCACAGAACTTTGTGAATTAGCTCATTGTGTTGATAGGTATCTGTCTGGTGTTAATATCATTTCAGAGCAAGAGAGATTGGTATACAGCAGTCCCTCATAATCGTCTTATTGTCTGCACAGTATGCATCACCTTTGATATTGTTTTCTCAGAAAAGTGCATAATGGTGTATTGTATAAGGCAGAAGAAAGCTCCCCTGTTCATGTAAGGTTTCTGTACCATATTACAAGAGGCTTACAGTTTGGTATGAACAGTTGTGAGGTAAGACAGACTACAGATACTAGCCAATGCCACGTCCTTCTGCAGGACCTTCAGGAAACATTATTGAGTGAAGTGGAAACCCTCTGGGACATTTGTTCAAGAACATGCTAGAACTGTAAAGGAAATATAAAGACTGCTTTACTGAAAAATCAACAGTGACTCGGTGTACAAGGTACGTTGTCTGTGAGTAGCACTCTTGTTTAGTAACAGCTGCCCGAATTCTATAATGTCTGCAGCTAATGCCATTTTTATTTTATTTGCACCACTTTTAGAGAGAGAAATATACTGTCTTGTTTTATTATATTTGCTAGGCAGAACAGCAACAATACTACTACACCTTCTCTGGAAACCTGGCAAAGTAGAGGGCAGGTTCCCTGAAAAAAAGACGTGTATGTATTTTTATTCACTTCACAAATTACCATGTAGATATAAATCAGCATCCCCCTTTTAATGAAACAAATCTGATACGGCCTCTGCTGAAAACAGGTTCTGTAGACCCAGTCAGACTACCGCGGTAAACAAATGTCAATTAAATAAATAAATAAAATATCTGTAAAGAAATGACTAATGCACGCTGCTGCACGTCTCGTGTCATTTAAAAAGACCCGTGTGATACTGCAATACTCACGGACAATGTTTGCTGCTTATTTGGGTCACACCTCCTGCAGTGTACCTGGATGCTCTTTTGCAATGTGTTTTATATTAAAATGCTTTAACACAAGAGTTCTGCAGCCTTTCAGGATGCTATGCATGCAGGGAAGCTGCCTGCATAAAGAATAACAAATAATAACAATGATTGAGAGAAATGAACATTTTGGTAAAGGAATTACAACTTTTGCCAGGCTTGCACACCTTGTATGGTCAGGACAACTTTACTGTACTTACTTTATTATTTAGTTGTATATTGCTTGTGCGATTTTTTTTTTTTGTCGTAGAAGTTGATTTAAGTTCTCTTTGAATTCTGTGGTTACAGACTTTGATTAGTCTTTTCTTTTAAAATACTGTATTTGTTTGAAGCTGAATATGGATTCCTTAAATGAGTATGCAATTAATGATTTGCTAATGCACACATATCTTGTACAGTGTAATAAATGCTATGCATATTTAAAAGTACCAGCTGATAACACTGGTGATCTGTGTTCCTCGTGTTAAAAGTTGGATGATTTGCTTACCATTGTTAGAAGTAAATCTAGACTTGATGATGATCAGTCCAGATTTCTTGCAGTAAGGTTGAGAGATATGCATACCTCTCAACTATCCAGATTTTTGCCTCATATTTTTGGCCTATTCCTCATAAAATTTGTGTTTTTTTGGCAAATCACTGAAGATTTAAATAACTAAATGTCATACATTTGAGTTTCAGCCTTCATTTCCTTCAGAAAATGCATGGTGGGTTGTAATGACAGATGTTTGAGGGGCCTTTTATGGTTAAAATATTTTAAAATGGGTAGTTTTGTCATTATTGGTTCATACATTTTGTTTCATTGCTTACTGGAAAAATGTTTAAAACTACAAATTTAAAACATACTCTAACAAGTGTAAACGTTTCTGTGTGCAACTAGCTGTTTTTTTGTTTATCAAATGGCATACTGCGTTATAAAATCTGAAAGCAGTGTTAGTAGCATAATTGCCTTTGGTGCAGAAGGCTGTGGATTCTACTCCCACACCATATAGATGGAGTGCTGATATTGCATTGCCCATATGATTGCTGATTATTTGGTGCATTATAAGGGGGATAGGGGTTCTACACTCCTGAATATGTCCTTTGCAAGACATTTGTGGTGACTATGAACTTGTTGGTCATATGTATTAGGAAGTTACTATTTGTTGGTGTTTATTAGGAAGTTACTATTTGTTTGGTGTTTATTGCTGCACTACTCTTCAATGTTTCTCCTTGCTGCCTAATTCGCCGTAACCTACCTGTTGATGCGACTAGGCTAGGCAATTGTTACTCAGCCATTACCATGCTTGCTTAGGTTTGCGAAGTATTATTTACTCCCTGTCTGAGTGCTGATACTATTTTAGCTCCATCCTTGTCTCTGCGGTGACCGATAAAGTGTTAAGAGCCCCCTTTTGCTGTTTATTCCTTAGTATAATGTCTGCTGGTAGTCAGTGCGTACTGTGGAGTTGTATAGAATGATAGAACCCTCAGTGTTGTATATCCCTCAGTTAGCTTGCCTGCTGATAGCGCGAATGATATCAAGCCTCTTTGCTGTACCAGCTACCCAACTAAGTCACCTTGCTTAATCTTTAGTGCCGTGCCATTCGCTGTGGTTTAAAGGTTTAGTTTTTTAAACTCTTGCATTGTCGTACATCCGGCACTCCAATAAACGATTGCTTTACTTGCCTATCTAGCGCTGAGCTGTTCTTAGGGGAATATTGGCTTTTTATAGCAATTTCTATCCCTCTATCAATATATATGTTTAGCTACTATATTTTGTTTTAACCTTGCCCAAAGCGCCAGCTATTATCGCTATAACTCCCAGGATTAGTGTTTATTTCACCTGTAGCTACATGTGTCCTTTACTTAGGGGTAGTGGGCTCTCTCTGAGTGTTGGTTTTCCCACCGAAACTTTCATCATCTCCATCTTGCATCCTGCATGCTAGGCCCCAGAACTTGTTTTGGGGAAGGTCATTATATTGTAATATGTACTCGTTCTCTGTAATAACTACTATTTATGTTATAAGCCCGTGAAATGTGATTTCTAACTGTATGAAAGCTTGTAACTTTTATTGCCTAACACTATATTGTGATTATGCTGATGCATTTGCTGAATTGTTTGACTGTTTTCTGGCTTGATTGAGCCTATGTTATTTTGTCTCACCTACTATCTGTTTAAAGTGTTAATGTGTCCAGTGTTTTAAGAGCATTTTCACCTGCCTAATCCACAGTCTTTGTTTTTATACACTGCTCATTTATTTTTCATTTTATTTTTTTTCCCTACCAGCTGGTCTACGGCTTTGTCTCATATTTCTGAAAGACTGAAGTGACCTACTTGGAATCCTAAGACCTTCCTTATCCACCCTCCAATACCTGCCTGGGGTAGTATTCACCTGGGTTACCTCCCTGGACAAAAGCCACAGTAATCTGCTCTGTATGTCTCAGTGTTTTTGGTCTCTCCATAAGCAGTACTGTTTTGATAATACATTACTTTGTGTTGATGTATTACACCACTGCCTGACTCTGTCAGCAGCCATCAGCAGCCATAACCCCTCCATCTGCTCCCCTACCCCTTACTTCAGTCCATCTCCGTGTTCCTGTAGCTCCTTCCCTATCTTACATTAGCCTTATAACTGTTCCCTACTCCATTATCTGCCCTTCCCCTTTCCCTAACTCCTGTATTCTCCTCCCAAGGTTACCCTAAACCTTAACAAATAGGTGTCTGTCGTCTTCTTTCCCCTGTAGACAACCTAGCCTCTCTCCCTACCTCATTTCTCTATTGTTCTGCCTGCAGGTCTGCCCTTCACTATATGTCCCCTTCTATTATCCTGTAGAGTCCTGTCTATATTGTCTGCTCCACGGTCCTCTCTCTACTCCCCGTTAACCCCTTCTCCCTGACTAGGCCACCCTATCTTTTTCTCCTTGTACTGGTTTCACTGCTTTCTCTCTCCTCTCTTATACTACTCCCACAACCCCTGCATAATCTCAACCTTATTTACTGCTCTTCTGTCTCCTGCCCTGGTCCTCTACCTTACTGATTGTTTCTCTCCCTCTGGTCTCACCTTACTTGTGTGTGCCCCGCTCCGCTCCCCACCCTACCCCCAATTCCCACCCACCCCCAGGGGTCCTCAACTTATACCTCACTAGACACTCCCCCTTTCTCTCCCTACCAATCCTCTTCCACTCTAATAATTCTATTCCACTATTCTCCCTCCTCCCTCTTAGCCTCTCTCCATACATTGACTCTTTACTGGTACTTTGACTTACACTATCACACTACCTACATCCACCCTTTATTCACTAATTACCATGCCTCCTACACTCAAAGCTTTGTTCACACATATCTTACTCTTCACCTCTATTATAACCTTCCTAGCTATACCTTATTACTTCACCTTCCTTGAAAAGATTACTCTACATGAACAAAACCTTCACCTCCAACAAACTTTACCTACCTCTTCTCAGAAAACCATCAATCATAGTAACATAACCTGTTCCTCTAATTTTCTACTACCCAGATACCATAGATCATCTCATACTTCATACTACTTAAACAAAAGGTACCCATATATCATCCCCAAGATCTCTAAATCCCAACTCTGTTCACAGAGGAACCTCCTCCTACATGGTGACATTCATCCCAATCCAGGTCCTATTACCAACATTAATGTTAGTCCAAGTAATATGTCTACTACAATACCTCCATCCTGTACTAATTCAGCCAACTCCCTTCTAATAGCTCACCTTAACATTAGGAGCTTAAATAATAAAACTCACCACCTCCATTCCCTCCTAGACTTACACTCATTTGATATCCTATGTCTCACAGAAACTTGGCTAAAACCCTCTACTAAAGACCAAGAAATCATTCCTCCTGGCTTTAACATTCTGAGATGTGACCGCATAAAGAAGAAAGGCGGAGGAATAGCCATTATCTATAAATCTAATCTTCAAGTTACTCTCTACAATGAACTTCCACCCCTAGACTCCAAAGCTGAAATTTTAGCTATCAAACTGCTAATTAACAACAATAAATCTATATATATAATTTGTTTGTACCTTCCCCCTGGTAATAATTCCCATATCCTTGAGGAATTACTTAGTTCACTTTCAAACCAACTACCCCAAGAAACCATACTACTTGGTGATGTCAACATTGACTGGTTAACCTGTTCATCCCAGCACCCTACTAGTCATATAAATCTCTATGGGTTCTCACAATTAATGACCACTCCAACTAGAATTCATAAACCTAATAAAAAAGAAACAACTCTAGACTGGATCCTTATTAATAACCATCCTAACCTCTACACTCCAGGAACACTCCCTGATAATATTAGCGATCACATGCTCACCTATATTATTAGACAAAAATTGCATGTCCCAACTACCCATAAACTCAAGACATCTCGCTCAAACAAATTCTTCAATCCTGAACAGTTCCTCACAGAACTAAAAGCTTGTAACTGGTCTCCACTAACCCACCTTGAACTCAATGAAGCTGTTACCTACTTTAATACCAATTTTCTACAGATCCTTGACTTCCACGCTCCCATTCGCACTACTAGGATAAGATCCAAAACGGCACCTTGGCTAACAAAACAAACTAAGAACAAAATGATCCTTAGAAATAAAATCTGGGCTAAATGGAGAGCTACTAAATGTCCTTTAGACCACCTTCTCTTTAAACAATTAAGAAATGCCACCAAGAGAGATACTCTCACAAATAAAAAGGAATTTTATCTTCACCTACAACAAACTAGTCAACAAACCCCGCAAAGATTCTGGTCAGGCATTAATAAACTTCTTAATCCAGGAAATACTACTACTCCCACACCTTCTGGCTTTAACCTTAGCAACTCCACTCTGATCCCAGATGCCTTCAATAACTATTTTACAGAAGTTATTCAAACCCTAGCTAATTTACTACCCACTTCTACTCCTACCTCATCTATTACTTCTAATACCTCCTCTAACACCTTTCATATTCAACCTGTTGCCACATCTCTTATCTTTAAGCTTCTCAAGAAACTTAAACCTTGCACTCCATCTGCTGACCAACACCCATCTGAATACCTACAAATTGCTGCAGAAGCTATAGCATTCCCAATTTCCATACTTATTAACAGAACTATCTCTGAAGCAGAAATCCCCACCTTATGGAAAATATCTCACATCATCCCCCTACATAAAGGGGGCTCCTCCACTGAGCTCTCAAACTTTCGCCCCATTGCCTTACTCTCCCCTTTATCAAAGATCATGGAAAGATGCATACACAAACAATTTCTTTCCTACCTTCTACAAAACAGACTTCTAGCCAATTGTCAACATGGTTTTAGACCTTCCCACAGCACTACAACTGCCCTCCTTTCCTTTACTGACATTATCAATAATAATAAGAACAATAATCTCCTCTCCTCTGCACTATTCCTAGACCTGTCAAAAGCATTTGACATGGTTAACCATAACATACTTCTTGACAAACTAAATCTCTATTGTCTGAGCTCTCAAGCACTGCAATGGTTTAGGAGCTATCTCCAACACAGGCAACAAGCAGTTCTATGGCAGAATAACCTATCATCCTTACTACCAGTAAACATAGGTGTTCCACAAGGCTCAATCTTAGGTCCCTTGCTTTTTCCCTTTTTATTAATGACCTACATGTAAACATTCCCCAAGCCATCTGCATTCAATATGCAGATGACTCAACTTTAATCTGTACTGCTAATAATGTTTCCTCACTACAATCCCTTACTCAAACAGCTTTCCATAAAGTTGAAAATTGGTTTATGGAACATTCCCTCCTCCTAAATCCCAAAAAAACAAAACTACTTCTCTTTTCTCCTACTCTCAAATCTTCCTCACCTTTCTTCTCCATCTCCTCTAATGATGCCACCTGTATAAGCCCAGACATGACCACTCGCCTATTAGGTATTACTATTGACAACCGTCTTAATTTTGATCACCATATTGATAACACCATCAAATCAGTTAATAAAAAAATAGGTACTCTCTACAGAATTAAACCCTTCCTTACCCCAGCAGCTAGAAAAACCATTGCCCAAACCCACCTGATCTCTACCCTTTTCTATGCCTCTGCCATTTATACTAACTTATCAAAAAATAACATTACCAAACTCTCTACTTGCTACAACAGTATAATTAGATTCGTTACGGCTACACCCTTCAGAACTCACCACTGTCTTAACCTCAGACAACTGGATTGGTTAGAACTTAATAGCCACTTACTCTATCAACAACTAACTATCATTCATAAGTCCCTTTACTACCCAGACGCTACCCCTAGCCTTACAAAACTAATTACCCCTTATAAAAACCTATCCACACTCCGATCTGCTAACAAACTACTAGTAGCCTCTACTAAATCTTACAATAAAGCTGGCGACTCATTATTTTCAAATTCTGTCGGGAAAATCTGGAACCAACTCCCTCAAGAAATAACCAACATTGACTCCACACCCCTTTTTAAAAAACATATCAAAGAGCACCTAAAAACCCACTGGCTATGTCCCTGTGCTAACCCTGACTGAAAACACTACCCCCTTACTCTTACTACACTCACCCTCCCCTGTTTATTGCCTCTAAATGCCACTTTTACTGATACCAGCCACTTCCTTATTCAGAATCCTCTATACATTTTACCTATTCTCTCTTTCATCTTTAATATAGGCAATTTTTTAGTGGCTTACTAATCAGCTCTTTTTATTACTCTTAATTAATTTCCTGCCACCTGAAATTTCTGTTTTTAACCAGCTGTTTCAATTATAGTTGTTAATTATAATTTTTAGGTTAACTAGTCTGTGTCTGTTTTTCTCTTTTACTCCTTTAGTATTACTCATGCTTACCATTGTATCATTTTGTACTTTTGCTTGCTATTGTCTTTTGTATTGCAAATGTTTGCTTACTGCCTGTATTTTGGAGCTTTTCTCCCCGGGCCTCTACTGAAAATGGATATATGTCCAGCTAGACTAGCCCGGTCAACAAATGTAAAATAAATAAAATAAATAAAATTTCCTGTTGCAATATTACCAACTTATCATTTTTTTTAATGCAATATAGGCAATTAATTCTTCAAGGAAAGCAGGCACTGAATTTGTAGATAAAACACTGATATGTGAAGTTGTTTTGCCAGTAGAAACCTCTTCATTAGGTACAGATTTCTTTAATGTGGAATTCAGATGATTTTATATCTGCAGAGATTGTGAGTATGGAGTAATATTGGTGGATTATAATGACAGAAGTCTTGAGTGGCCTTTTATGGTCGAAATTTTCTGAAATGGGTAGTTATTGGTTCATACATTTTGTTTCATTGCTTATTAAAAGAATGTTTAAATCTACAAATTTAAAACACTTTCTAACAAGCGGTGCTGTATTATACAAGGAATATAATTCAGTGCAACCAAAAGGTGAATCAAAGAATAAATACACACATGCATGGCCCTAAAAAATGTGTGTAAGGAGTCTGTTTTGAAAACAGCCCAAAGGTAAACTTAATTCTTCACTGGCCAGATGCATTTTCTATGAATGTGGGTTTTCATGCCGTTTCAATGAATATGAATTTTTCACATTTCAATGAATGTGAGTTTCAAGGGCAGAGAAGTTTACTGCTTATGCTAAGTCTGTTTTCATTGCGAGACTCTATTGTTTAGCAAATGGCTACCTGTGTTTGTACTATTTTATTTCAGTATCTGTAATGACTGTAGAAGCAAATATGAGAATAGTATGCATGGTAACTGGTGAGAAATAACCAAATAATGGAACACTGGAATAGTTGAGGAGGGGGCTGCTGCTGGGGTGATGGGGTTGCTGCAGGAGCGGCTGCACTGGGGGGGCAGTCTATTACCCTGCCTAGGGCCCTATTTGACCGTGATCTGGCTCTGGTATTTAAAGTAGAAAATACTATGCAGAAGTAGTTGTAGTTAAAAGATACCGTGCAATGTAGTTATTCTTCCTATGCATTTAAATAATTTAAGGCAATGGCTGGAGTGGCTTTCTTGGGGAGTGACCCTGTGGGTGTGGCTCAAATAGGGGTGTTTCATGACTGTGGTGTAGGTGGGGCTTAAGGGGCACCGGAGCACTACTTCACCATTTTTGCTAAGGCCGGCCCTTCATACCACTACGTTACATGCTTCTGGTGAGTGTTGATGGACACTTAGCTGTCCTTGTTGTCTGATTCTACAAACTGCAACTCTTAACTTAAAGTTAATTTTACTGAATTGCACACTGTGTCCTTTCAAAGATAGACTTCAGGCTTGTGTGTCAGTTGCTGGACAGTGATAATAATGCTTATGCAGCCTCTGCAGGCTATTAGCTGGGGGGCTGATTTTGTCAGGGTCAACAGAGTAAGATTATAGATGGCTGAAAGGGATGAGAGATGTTTGATTAACTCGAATAGTAGATACCATTATGCTAAAAATATTACTATATTTGAAGAATTCATTTTAAATTCAGGGAAAAAAAAGATGGGAAAAGACAGTTGTTGTTACCAAGTCAGGCCTCCAAAATAACTGTTGCAGGTATGTATGCACCACTGACAAGACATGAGTTCAGAGGCCCTTGTGTATGCAGGAGCTCTAATTAGCAAGCAAACTTTTACAGTCTTATAGAACATGGCAACAGTATAGCATTGTATATCTAGCCATCATGTCTGTAACATCAGATTTTCATAAAGTCCTACCTGTCCTTTGAAACAGGTACAGCAACGTCTGATGTCGACAGTTAACTGTATATAGGCAAACAGATTTACTTGAGGAGTTGCCCACAGACGGACAAATTACAGAATGACCCTCATTGCAGTTTCTATTCAAGGTTTACCTTGGCCTTGCTCAGCTTGTCTGCAGTATATTTTGCTCAGGTGAAATGTAGGTAGCCTGGAGGAACATACTGAACTGATTCTCAAATTCCTATGCTAACACAGTCTGCAGAGGGGGGGGGGGGGGTAGGAACTAGTTTCCTCTTTTTTGTTTGTGTACTACACCATTTTAGTGTTGACTGTGATTAGTAATAAAGGGCTTGGAGACCAAAGATGGTTCAGAGAATAGAACGCAATTGTTAGAGCCATAATTTTTTGACATTTGTGTTCTTTAATATGCTGTGCTTGTTCCAGAGGCCCTAGATTTTCACCCTTTTGGATACAGCTCCCCAAATCATAGCTAGCTACCGTCCACCAAATCTGGCCCAAGATGCCCAAATTGTCTGTCTAGACCGCTTCGAATCTATCAAGACTCAGCCCTTTACCCTGATAAACCTGAAGTAAGGCACACATGGAGCTCAGCAAAACGGACAACTGCTTTAATGAACAAGCACAAAAACAATCCACAGCAAGCTAAATCACAGCAGCACAGCACAGCAAACGAAATTGCAAAGCACAAGCAACAGCACAATAACGCTGTAAAGTTAATCCACATACGTTTTCGTCACAATAACTTCATCAGATACCTAATCTCTCTTCCTTTGGTGAATAAATAAACTAATCTAATTCAAATGAACCAATGGGTGAACAAATTAAATTACACATGCAAAATGCATTAAAACACATGAACCTTAAAGGTGAATGAATCTAAAAGTTAAAACCAAAAGTATATATAATAAATAGATATAAATAGATATGTATATATATTTTGTTATATAAAATGCTTCAAACATAAACCTTAGTTAAAATTGCTTTGTTAAATAAGTATTACCAGCACAAACCTGAACTGCTTCTAAAAATGTTTTTTCAAAAGCAGAAGCTAAATTGAATCCAAAATACAATGAAATAGCACCATCTTGTGGAAATTAAATTAAATGCATGTTCATCTTGTTAAAAGATAATGCATTGTTATTAAAATCAACCATAAAATGATTGCATATATAATATATAAAATTATTTAAAAATATAAATATAAATATTATAATAACAACATCCTATAATTTAGCTGATCTCAATTTCAGCACACGTTTCAAGGATAACATTTCATTTAAACCAGGGGCAGAACTTGCATCAAGAATAATTTGCCAATATAGCTCCCTATATTCCAACCGAGTCTCCCAAGGCCCTCCCCTGGGGTCTTGTGGGACTACTTCTAAGACAAAAAACTGAAATTTAGCTTTGCCACAATTGTTTTGATGTTTAAACAGAGCATTATTATCTTTTCTTTTCCTCATCTCATATAAATGCTCGTAAATTCTCTTCCTCAATTTCCTCTCAGTCTTGCCAACGTAAAAAGAGTCACAGATTTCACATGTAGCAATATAAATCACTCCTGTGGTATTAAAGTTGGCAAAACCTTGAGTAGTAATATACTTGATGTGATAGTGTTCAATCTCGCCGTTTGTTCTTACACATGGGTTCGGAGCCGATCCTCGGCTCCGTGCCGGCCTCTTGCAAGCTCTGCATCGAGAAGAAGCTCGAGACAATCTAATACCCACAATCCCCCTCTGCCTTTACCTCAGATCTAGTTTGCCGCTGCTGCATTCGCATCGTTGGGAGCTAGCTCGAGGGTTTTCTAAGCTAAGATATAACTTTTTGTTGTATTTTATTGAGAATTCTATTTAACTTGATATTGTCAGTATTACCTAGTGTGATTGTGTTGTGGTTCCGTAATTCTTTGGTACCGTTAACCTTTTTATCGGTATTTTTGTATCGGGGCCTACACCCTTCCCATATACTACCATATTGAGGCAAATTTATACCGGATTTGACATTTACCTGATTGTGACTATTTTACCCGGATTTGACTGTGTGTTTGTTTCTGGAATTGTTTATTACCTACAATGTCTGAGAAGGCAAAGTCTGGTTTCAAGCGTTGTCAGTGTGGCCAAAAAATGTCGGTCACTGACAACCATAGTTCCTGTGTCTACTGCCTTGGCCCTCTCCACTTACAAGAGGATTGCTCCATCTGTCACTCTTTCAGTGGGAGGGTCATGACAGATAGGCGCAGGAAACTAATGGACAGGGGTCTTTTGAAACCAGCTTTCCAAGAGGCTTTGGATGCTTCTGACCAGGCATCGAAGTCCTCTAAGGAATCGAAGACGTCGGAGCCCAAGTCATCGGCTCCGAGCTCTTCTTCAAAGGTTAGATCACCGGTTCCACAGACTTCGGGGCCGAGTGTTCAACTGGTGTCGGTTCCTGAGCCTCGAGTCTTGGAACCGGTGATGGAGCTCCCTCCTTCGGCCATATTGAGGTCGGCTCCGTCTTCGGTTCCTTCGACCCGTTCTTCCTCCAGACTTTCGGATGTCGATGTGGATCGTGTGGTGCAGAAGCTGTTGGAGCATTCGGCCCTCTCTAAACTTATTTCGGTTTCCACCCAGCTGGTGTCGAAACTTGAAGGCCTTCCTGTATCTCCATCCATTCCTCCTCCGAGACCGATTCAGTCTTTGGAGCCGGAAGAGGCTGATCTGCTGATTGTGGAGCCCTCGGGTCCAGAACCGTCCTTTTCTCGGTCTGTCCCCCTCACCTCGACTCCGTCGGACCCGGTACCGGAGTCTCGGAGCCGACAGTCTGTTCTTGGTTCCGGGGCCGAGAGTCGAACCGACGTGTCGGTTCCGACTCTCCCCCTCGGGGCCTCGGCACGGATCGATTCGGCTCCGTCCTCGGGGTCGATGCCTTCGGTGCCCGTGTCGGGGATTCTTCCCATTTCTTCGGAACCGGGAGACTCTTCGATGCGGGACCCGGGAGCATTCGACCTGATGAGGAAGGTGTTGTCTACCAAGACAACCACATCAGTGGAAGCAGTTTCTCCTCCCCATAAAGGGCCTTTGTCTTCATCTGCACCCACGGCCACATCCAAGCGTCGGGCACCAGTGTCTCAGCCACCCCTGGAGGGTGCCCCCTCTTCCTCCGAGGCTTCTTCGGATGCTCCCCACGAGGAAGTCCCTAGGAAGAGACTGTGTAAGAGGAGACACTTGGATTCTCCACAGGAATCCATAACATCTGATACTGACTTAGATGAGTCAGAGGGGTCCCCTAAGTCACCTTCAGAAGATGTCTCTTTTTCAGACATTTTGGAGATCCTGAAACAGAGAGGTGACTGGCAGTCCCTTCCCCCTTCTGAGGATGAGTCAGTTCTGCTGAAGGCATTTGGTGCTCGCCCTTCCTCCTCCTGGGTCACTCCGCCCTTCGACGAACTAATGGAACTTATTGCTCAAGGGCGGGAGGCTCCTGACACAGTGGAACCTGTTCCTAGGAAACCGAACAAGTACATCACAGCACCTCAGGATAAGTCCTACCTTACTAAAGGAGTTCCAGTAGACGCTATGGTGGTGGCTGCAGCCACGAAAAAGGAGATGTCGGAGTCTTCTTCGACTGTCCATCCGCCTAATAAAGATTCTAGGACGATGGATAGATATGGGAAGCGCATTTTTAGTTCAGCGGCTTTTTCCATGCGGTCCCTGAACTATTTGACCCATTTTACACGCCTGCAGAGGGATCTAGTCAAAGAGTTGGGAGATACCCTCCAGGGTGCTACAGATGCAGCTGTCTCAGAGAAAGTGACAGCGCAACTTAATACCCTAACATCGATTGTTAACTCGTCCATGAGGCTGATTTCCTCGCGCGAAGGTTCGAGTAGGGCAGCAGCTTCAGCGATTGCTCTTCGAGACAATCCTGGATGCGCCTATGCTCCTTTGGAAGCCTTCAAGTCTTCCTTTACAACGCCCCATTTGATGGTGCCACTCTTTTGGCCCCAAGGTAAAGGAGACCCTTACCCGGTGTGAACAAGAGGGAAAGACTCTGTCTGCTGTCGGAGTCCGTTTTCCACCCCAACCAGACCGCACCCCAAAGGGCAACGCTGTGGGAAAATGTGGTTTCGAAACAAAACCAAGGGTCTTTCCGGCACACAGGGTGATGCCCCTCTAGAGGCAGAGGAGGGGGCAGAGGTGGAAGACGCCGCCCTGGCGGCAGAGGGGGTCCGCAACATCAAGGTGACAGGGAAACACTCCCTGGTAAACCTTTTCAGCACTCCTGAGAGGAGGCCCGACTGTCCTGCTCTGGAGGCAGTCGGGGTCGCTAGCTTTATACCCTCAGGCCTGGCAAGATATAACTACAGACAATTGGGTAAAAAGCGTAGTTACCAGAGGTTACACCATACCCTTCCTATCCTATCCCATTCCAAAGAAAAGACTCCCAGATGTACCGCCCCATCTGCGAGAGCCAGCAGCTTTAGAAATTTCAAAGTTGTTAGAAAAAAGAGTCATCCAGCCAGTCCCAGCGGACCAGCAAGGATTCGGGACTTACTCAAGGTTCTTTTTAGTTCCAAAGAAAACAGGGGACTGGAGGCCCATTCTAGACCTGAGTTACCTCAATACTTTCGTCAAGAAAGAAAAGTTTCGAATGGTCACGCTTCAATCGATCCTTCCATTTCTACAGAAGGACGAGTGGATGTGCTCAATAGATCTAGAGGATGCATACTACCACATCAAAATGGCCAGGGCATCCAGAGATCATTTGCGCTTTCGGCTGGGAGCCAGTCACTTTCAATTTCGAGCCCTGCCCTTTGGTCTGACCTCAGCCCCCAGGGTCTTCACCAAATGCATGGCAGTGGTAGCGTCTCACTTGAGACGCCAGGGATTCCAGGTGTTTCCGTATCTGGACGACTGGCTCCTTTCAGCCACCACCCGGCGTCAACTACTGCAGGCCAGAGACTATGTTCTTCAACTGTGTGTTCACCTAGGGATTTCCGTAAATTTCGGAAAATCCTTACTTCAGCCATCACAAAATATCTTGTTCATAGGAGCAGAGTTAAACACACGCCAATTGATTCTGAGGCTTCCCCCAGAAAGGATATCATCACTGCAGACTCACATTCGTCTTCTACTCTTGTCAAGGAAATCTCCTGCACACCTAGTACTGAAGGTGTTGGGCCTCATGTCAGCCTCCCTTATTGCAATTCCCTGGGAAGGTTGCACATGAGAGTCCTACAATGGCTGCTATTTGCTCAATGGTCATTCCAGCAACTACCTCTAACACACGAGATTCTCATAACAAAGACTTGCAAAACAGATCTAAACTGGTGGCTCCAAACGTGCAACCTTTCCCAGGGAGGCCGTTTGTATTACCCACGCCACAGTTACGGTGACCACGGACGCTTCCCTGATAGGGTGGGGGCATCTTTCAGGGACAGACAGTCCAAGGCGAATGGACCAATTTGGAATACAATCTGCACATCAATGTTCTAGAGTTGAGGGCAGTGTTTCTAGCGTTGCAACACTTTGCTCCCCTTCTTCCTCTAGGGACTATTGCAGTTCAGACGGACAACATGTCGGTAGTCTGGTACATAAACAAACAAGGGGAACCAAGTCCTATCAACTATGCAGAGAGGCCATGAGAATTTGGCAGTGGGCAGAGTCCACGGGTCGCTTTCTAATAGCAACGCACATCCCGGGTCATCCAACGTCATAGCCGACAGGCTGAGCAGAGCAATTCTGCTACCGCACGAGTGGTCTCTGAAACAGTCAGTGGCGAAAAGGATTTTTCGCACATGGGGCCAGCCTTCCTGCGACCTGTTTGCGTCTCCAATGAACGCCAAATGCAGGAGCTACTTTGCCCTATTACCCTCCAGGGAAGTCCCCAGGGACGCACTGGTTTCTGATTGGCCCCGGGACTCCTGTCGCATTTCCTCCATTTCCTCTGATACGAAATTTCTCCAGAAAGCCAGGAACCTTCACAGGACGATAATCCTCATTGCTCCATTCTGGCCTCGTCAAATTTGGTTTCCCTCTCTGAAAATTCACTGCATTCGGGGACCCTGGATTCTGGACCCAGAGCCGGATCTGTTGACTCACTCGTCAGGGGTTCCCCATCCCGCGCTTCTGTCACTCCATCTAGCAGCTTGGCTGCTCCAATTCCCAACTTAGCCAGGTCTGATCTCTTGTCACCAGCAGTCCAGAATATATTAGTGGCTTCGCATAAGGCTTCCACTACTAAAACATATACTAGCAAATGGAAACGGTTTGTATTCTGGGCGAATACACACCACGTTGATCCCTTTACAGCTCCTTTGAATAAGATTTTAGAGTTCTTAACAGACTTATTTCATCAGGGTGCTTCTCCTGCTACTCTAAGAGTTCAATTGGCTGCCATTTCAATTTCCATGTGGAAGAATGTGGAGCTCCTATCATGGCTCACAGACTTTGTAAAGCCTTTTTAAAAGGAGTTTTTCATATTAGACCTCCGGTCAGATCTCCTACGTCACCTTGGAGTCTAAACTTGTTGCTATCTAAATTAATGTTGCCCCCCTTTGAACCTGCCTCTTCTTGCCCATTAAAATTTTTGTCCTGGAAAACTCTCTTTCTGGTAGCCATTACTTCTGCTAGACGAGTGTCTGAACTTCAGGCTCTCTCCATCAAGCACCCTTATCTAATCTTTCACTCTGACAGAGTTTCTCTTCGAACCAATTCATCTTTCCTCCCTAAAGTGTGTTCTATTAACAACATTAATCAGTCCATTGAATTACCCACTTTCTTCAAAAACCACTCCAACAAAATGGAGTATATGTTACACAAATTGGATGTTCACAGACAGCTAAGGTTTTATTTGGATAGAACAAAAGATCACAGGAAAACAGATCAACTCTTTGTGGCTTTTGCTGATAGCAGGAAAGGACTTGCAGTTACCAAAAGAACTCTTTCAAAGTGGTTAACGGATTGTATAATCTATGTATACGATTCTGCAAATCAACCCCTTCTAAACAAACCCAAAGGACATTCCACAAGATCAATATCTACGTCTTTGGCTCATGCAGCTCGCCTACCTCTGGATTCTATTTGTGCGGCTGCTACCTGGTCTAAGCCACATACATTTATTTCTCATTATAAAGTAGATAAGGTTTCTAGGGACAGGGCAACCTTTGGTTCCACTGTGCTCAAGAACGTCCTCCCGTGAGTTCCTCAGGATTTAGGAGCTAGGGACGCTACCCATGTGTAAGAACAAACGGCGAGATTGAACACTATCACATATAGAAGTTATGTCCTTACCATAACGTTCCATGTGGAGTGTTCATCTCGCCTTTGTTCTTACAGTCCCACCCTCCCACCCTTAGGAAGAATGTTCTTTGATGCCTGGCCAGAGGCATTTTTTGCTACTGTCATTATTCTGTGTACATAGTTGGTATACACATATACTTTATATGTGTCTGTTTATGTATGTATAGATGTATGGCATGAATGTGCTGTTATGTAGATTGGTTTGCTTGCAAACTAGATCTGAGGTAAAGGCAGAGGGGGATTGTGGGTATTAGATTGTCTCGAGCTTCTTCTCGATGCAGAGCTTGCAAGAGGCCGGCACGGAGCCGAGGATCGGCTCCGAACCCATGTGTAAGAACAAAGGCGAGATGAACACTCCACATGGAACGTTATGGTAAGGACATAACTTCTATTTCCTCTTTTTCAAAAGAATAGAATCACCTTCCTTGATGTTAATGCAATATGGGCAACACCCGCATTTTCATGTCCCTTTTTTGTTATTGTTATTAGTGGGGTTAAGGAAGTTTGTCCCTTCTAATATAATCTTGATGTTACATCCCTTCCTATGTACACATTTAATAGATTTTCAAAGATATGATTTAAATCAGACAAACTAGCAAATGTTTTCCATTCTTTACTAAGAATACTTCTCACCAGATTACTCTCCCCGTCAAAAGTGGTAAACATGGCAAAATGAAAACCTTTTTCTAAAGTTGTGGCAGTAGCAGTGTTTGCCTCAATATTTTGTACTTCCAATGTAGGTAGGGGTACACCCAAAATTGGAGCATATCTTCCTGTTCTTCCTTCCTTAACCTCTACAATAACTGACGTTAGGAGATCTGTTGGGTACCCCCTTGCTTCAAACATACTCTTAATAAATTCACATTCAGTATTAAAATCCAGATCGTCTGACATCATCCTACTGGCTCTCACCAACTGACCTTTAACTATTGCTCTTTTTTGAAAATGTGGGTGAGAGCTTGTATAATGCAAGTAAGCATTAGAAAACTTATTTTTTCTAAAAATTTTTGATTTAAAACCTTCCCCCGTTCTCTGTATATTTACATCTTAAAAACACAATTCAACTTAATCTACTTTATAGGTGAACTTTAAAAAATTTGTTGTATTTGAAATATAATCAAAAAATTCCATGAACTTTACCCTGATCCTAGGTGACTTTAACTACCTAAACATAGAGTGGAAGAACTACTCTTGCCAGAACACAAATGCCCAGAGATTCCTCAATTTTGTCAATGCAAATGCTTTTGAACAACTAGTCGATACCCCCACAAGAGGTGATAATATCTTTGACTTGGTATTAACCAACATGAGTAACCAGTGCAGTATCCCTGCATTATCATCTTCCCTTGTAAGATCCGACCATAAAGCAGTCCCTTTCGAAGTCACCATCTCCCCCGACCCCCCTCTAGCGAGGATCAATTAAAAAAACTTCTCCAAAGCTGATTACAGCCTTCTGAGGGATGGTATAAACAGCTTCACAGCCCCCTCCCCCTCTCTAGGAACTGGCATCAGTATCCAAAACTATACAAAATTACTATATGAACATTTATATAAATTCATGGAGTCAGGATTACCATATAAGACTAAATCATCCTCCGCAAGGAAGAGTAAACCTGTCTGGTGGACATCTGCAATAAATAAACTTTATAACAAAAGAAAAAAAATTGCTGTCCAGGACCAAGAAGGAGCAGGTGCCCAATTGTAAGCAATCTCCTTCACCTAAACAAGCAAATAAGAGCACTAGTGAAGTCCTCCAAAGCAAACTTAAGAGTTCAAATTGGCCACATCTAGTAGAGACAATCATAAGGCCTTCTTCACGTATATCCGTAATTTTAAAGGTAGCATCCAGATCTGTTCAGAACTGGTGGTCAAGGACACCACATATACAAATGCCGTAGACATAGCAAACTTGCTGGCTGACAGATTCACCAAAAATTTGACCCCTCTAAATCCCCCATCAGTAAATCAGGAGATTCCCAGTACCTACTCCCTTCCCCTTATATTTAGGGATCAGGTCATCACTCCTCTCTCAAAGGGAAAAAATACACCCTCCGTGGGACCTGATAACATCCCAGGCTGCATTCTACATAAACCCAGGCAGGAACTTGCAGTACCATTAGGCGCCCTATTTAACCAAAGCCAGAATACCGGTTTTGTCCCAGCTGAGTGGAGGACAATCACTGTCATCCCTTTACACAAAGGTGGAGCATCCACTGATATAGGAAATTATAGATCCATCAGCCTAACTAGCCTGATCTGCAAGGCCATGGAACGGATTGTCATGGACCTCATTAACAAGGACATTGGGAACTTCCACACACTCAATCCCACACAGTTTGGCTTCATCAAGGGGAGGTCATGTCTGTTAAATTTGATCGACTTTTTTGAGACAGTCACCAAAGCCATGGATGAGGGGAAGACAGTGCACACCACCTACCTTGACCTGGCCAAAGCCTTTAACACTATTCCCCACTCGAGCATAATAGGTAAACTCTCTCAACTAGGCATCAGTCTGTATGTTACCAGATGGGTAGCCAACTGGCTCACTGATAGAACCCACCTAATCAAAATAGGCGAAGCCACCTCAAGCAGTAGACCCGTATCGAGTGGGGTACCCCAGGGTTTGGTCTTGGTGCCTCTGTTATTTGGGATATACTTTTCTGAGGTACAGGCCAAAACCAGTGGGCTATGGCTGACCAAGTTTGCAGATGACTGCAAGTTGGGAGCTGTCATCAGTTCCCCTAGTGACGTGGACATCCTCCAAGAGGGTTTCACCCAAACACATGGCCTCAAGCTGAATACAAAAAAATGCATTATCATCCCCTTTGGGGAGAGAGATGTCCCCACAAATTATCACATTAATAACAATGTTCTAAGCACACCGTCAGTTGTGAGGGATTTGGACACCCAGATTGATAGCGGCCTGACTTTTGACCACCATGTTGCTTCAATTGTATAGAAAGCTAAGTAAGGGTATCTCATCCAGGGACAAGGCGGTCATAACATCCGTGTATTCTTCCCTTATAAGGCCCATTATTGAGTACAACGCCCCATCATCGCAAAGCACATGCAGCAGATGAAAAGACCACAGAGGTTCCTCACCAGGAGAATCCAGGGCCTCAGAAATCTACCATGCACAGATAGGCTAAAAGCCCTAACCCTCTACTCTGTTTCATACAGACTCTTCAGAGATGACCTCTGTCTGGCATACAAGGCGATCTTGGGCTCCTCATTGATGGGACTGCTGCATATCCGTAAGTCAAACTCCACTTGAGTAAACCTGTACATGTGGCCTCAACCTGGTCTGTGACATCAATAGGACTTGCTGGCAGGACATATTTGTGTCCCAGAGACTCCCCCATCTATGGAATAGATTCCCTTTCCACATCAAGCAGAGTACCTCTTTAACCCTTTTGGATAACTGGATGGGAAATAGAAAATACATCCCTGGGATTCCATCCCTGTCCCTGCTGGACAGGGGAATTGGGTACTGATTTGTCTATGCATGGGCTAAACTCTTGGCTAGGCTTAAAAGGGCCTCAGGGCTAATAGCCTAGTAACTTCCTATGACAAAGTATGATCCTATGACAAAGTCTGATGCTTCTGTGGTTAAAGACTGAGAAAGGTCTGAAAGGGAAAAGGAAACCTAGTTGAGAGACTTTTTTTTATTTTATTTAACATTTATTTATTGGGAATGTCCGACTGGGACAGAGCCCATTGTCAGTGGAGGCCTGAGGAGAAAGGCTTCTGATGCATGTCTTTGGAACGAGGGAAGAAACTGGAGCAGCTAGAGGAAACCCACACAAATGCAGGGCGGACATGCAGACTCCACACAGAAGACACCCCAGGTAAAAATCGAACCAGAGAACCTTTTGCTTTGAGGCAAGAATGCTAACCGCTGCACCACTGCACTAATTCTTTCAGCAGAGTAACTGTATTTTCACAATCCCAAACACTGGAATTTGAAATTAAAGAGGTACCAGTACTGTATCCAAACTGATTTGATGAGTCATTGAATATTCTACATGGGAAATCAGACCAAAAGTAGCCATGAAACCTAGAAGTCTAAGATATTCTCTGGCAGATGCCAAAGTCTGATTGGAAAGTATCATAAACTGCTCATAGTAACATTCCACTTTGTCCTGAGGTAGAAAAACATTCATAAAGGATGTTTCCAGTAGAGATCCATAAACACATCCCAGATGCAATATTCTTTGAGATAGGATAAAGGAAGCTTTCTCTATGTTCACCTGAAAACCTTTTCTAAAATGTGCTTATGGCACTGCTGATGCTGTTTGTAGAGTATCTGCCACTGGGGCCATGTTGGGCTACATAAGACTCGGAAGATACTAATGAATTCAGAGATTATTTGGTCTCTGAAGGAAGGGGGTCAACAATTAATGTTCTCATAGTGTCAAAGGAAAACCAGCTGGAACTTAGTAATGTGAGCCAACAATTAACTATTCTGATATTCTGAAGGCTAAAGTGGAAGAAGTATTAACTTTCTATTGTGGCTTTTCTCAGCTTGTCAGAAAGAATAAAGGACTGCTGCCGTAAGGAGTTTGGTTGAAGCTGATTGGAGTTAGAAGAAGGGATCTGTCGGACTGAGATACTTAATATAATTTGTCAGACAAATGCATCTCTTCAGGAAGGGAATCTGAATAAGAATTTTCCTTAGTCTCAGAGATGGTGTAAGAATTTGAGAAACAGTCTGTCTAAATCCTGTGCCTCAGACTGAGGATCAGAATCTGAGAGAGGACATCTTTTTCATTTTTAAATGAAGGGATGACTCAGCATGTAAAGACTGAAAAGTTTTAAACCTTTAGCAAAGCCCAGCTAATCCTCATCTGCTTTAAGGGAAGATAAAAGCCTAACCTTATGTTTTCTTTTTCTGGGAGACATCCCAGAAAAAACACTCAAAGTATGTCCCCCTTCCCAGAAATGATGCTCCTTTCAATGACTTAAGAGAGGGAATGTCAATAATAAGTTCTATTCCTGATGCCTGCAACAGTGTTTTTCCCTTACCCAGCAACTGAACAGTCACAGAGTATGTATCTGCCTCCCGGTCGTTAGTGGCTTCCTGAGGAAGAGCAGCACCAAAGGGAGCAGGAAAAAGGGATGAGAGGTCCAAGGAACGACAGATGGCCAAAGCAGATTCATCCATCAGTGACTGAGGAGAAGGGCAAGACAATGTCAATACTGATCCCCCACGAATAACTTTTCTCTTTTTGCAGCACAGAGAAGCAATGATAATATGATTAACTTGGTCTCTGGTCCATGTCCTTGCCAGAAAGTGTCTGCTAAGAGATTAGCAGAATTTTGAATCGTTGGTCTACCCTCCTGACAGAAAACTTAAGATGTGAAGTTGTTAAATCTCACCGTTTATTCTCACTGATGGGTTCGGAGACGATCCTCGGCTCCAACATGGCCGATAGCAAAGCTCAAGGTTTGCCAGTAACTTGAGACCAAGCCCCTTCTCCCACAATGCACTGCTGGAATTACCTCAGATCTAGTTTGCCATGGCAAGAGAGATCGGCAAGAGAGATCTCGGTGATCCAGCTAGCTTGGACCATTTGTGAGAGAAAAAACAAACAGCAAGTTTTTATAAAAAAATCTTTCTTTTTGTTTAAGAGGATAGTTGTGTATTAGTGTTTAAATATTTGATAATAGTTTCTATAGTTCAGGATAGATAGTGCCCTGTTGGCTGGTTGTTTTGTGTGGGCCTTTAGCCCTATTTAGACTTACTAATCTTCTTAGTCAGGGTTTCTCTCTGTGGGCTTCTTTAGCCCTGTATTCGTAAACTATAATTGTTATAGATAGTGCCCGGATTGGGCTTAGTTACTTTGTGGGTCTTTACAAGTAAAGTAAAGATTTTACTGTCTTAAGTATTTGCAGTATACTAGTTTGTTTTACCTTAACTATGTCGGATGACAAGGAAAAATCCCATCCTAAATCGGGATTGAAGAAATGCCCAGATTGTGGGCAGAAAAATGTCCGTCAGTGACGGGCACATTCAATGTGTCTACTGTCTGGGGGCTAAACACTTTGAAGACACTTGCAGCATTTGCCATTCCTTTTCGTCGAGTCCTCTTGGAGAGAAGGAGGAAGCTAATAGACAGGGGATTGCTTCAGCAATCCTTTTCTGAGGTGTTGAGTAGCCATGAGGGTACTAGCACATCCTCCAAATCTTCAGACAAAGTGGCAAAAATTTCAGGAGGAGGGTCATTGGTTCCACAGATCTCGGAACCAAGTGTACCTTTGATTCGGAGCCAGCTCTCAGTATTGGAGCTGGTCTCTGAAGTTCCTTCTTCTCCTCTGCTCCAGTCAGCAACTTCGGTGCATTCTGCTAAGTCCTCAGTCAGCCATTCAGATTTGGACATGGATCGGCTAGTGCAGAAGCTTTTACAGGCACCAGGACTTGCCAAATTATTGTCGGCCCCGACCAGCTCGTCGGTGCCGAAGACCATGGAACCGGATTTGCCTACTCCTCCTCCGAGCCGTACTGGACTCTCGGAGCCGAAGAAAACTGAACCAATGACTGTCGAACCCTTGGAGCCGATACCCGCACCTGTGTTATCGGCTCCATCTACTTGGATGTCCTCGGCTCCAACCGAGGACTCTAGGAGCCGACGCTCTCCCATCAGGTCCGGGGAGGATAATCGAACCGATTTGTCGGTGCCGACTTTTCCTTTCGGGGCTTCGGCTCGAATGAGCTCGGCTCCTACCTCGGCCTCGGAGCCCCGGGTTTCGGTGTGGGAGGATCCAATGGTACTCTCGGGTCTGTTCACTCCTTCTCATCGGAGCCATGGTGCCTTCGATGCTATGAGGAGAGTTTTGTCTCCAAAGACAGCATCAGCATCGGTTCAGCCTTCCCTCTCCCCTCAAGCTTCTGTGTCTGCTTCTTCATCTACCGGTCCCTCTAAGCGTAGAGACCCTGAGCCTCAGGTACCCCCACAGGGTGTCCTCTGCTCTTCTGAGACCTCTCCAGATCCCCCCACTGAGGAGGTGCCCAGGAAGAGACTGTGCAAGAGGAGGCACTTAGACTCCCCACAGGAGTCTTTGACATCTGACACAGATTTGGATGAGTCAGAAGGGTCTCCTCGATCCCCCTCTGAGGATATCTCCTTTGCAGCGATACTAGAGATCCTTAGTCAGAGGGGTGATTGGCAGTCCAAGACCCCTACTGAGGACAAGTCCATGCTGTTGAAGGCTTTTGGGTCTCAACCTTCCACTTCTTGGGTGTCACCGCCTTACGATGAGCTCATGAAATTGATTTCTCGTAAGGCGTGGGAGTCACTGGAGGCTATGGAACCTGTTCCTGGTAAGCCCAATAAATTCATGTCTGCCCCAGTGGACAAGCCATTTTTGACAAAGGGAGTTCCTGTTGATGCTATGGTGGTAGCTGCAGCCACCAAAAAGGAAGTGTCTGAGACATCCACATGTATCTATCCTCGTAAGAGAGATTCTAGGGTCATGGATAGATATGGGAAACGCATTTTTAGTTCAGCAGCTTTTTCTCTGTGATCACTGAACTACCTAACCCACTTTACAAGACTACAAAGAGATCTCCTGAAAGAGATAGGAGATACTCTCCAGGGTACAGTAGCTGCAGGGGTGGCCGACAAAGTCAGTGCCCAGCTCGCTACCCTAAACTCGGTGGTAAATTCGTCCATGCTTCTCATATCCTATGCAGCTGATGGTTCGAGTAGAGCAGCTAGTTCGGGCATTGCTCTTTGAAGACAAGTCTGGATGCGTCTCTGTTCCTTTGCGGAACCCTTTAAGTCTTCCTTTATTAACACCCCATTTGATGGCTCATCACTGTTTGGGCCCAAAGTGAAGGAAACTTTAACCAGGTGTGAGCAGGAAGGCAAGATCTTATCCACCGTTGGAGTCCGTTTTTCTACCCCTACTTGGCCCTACCCCAAGGGCCCTAGGGGAGGGAAAATGTGGTTCCGAAAAGCACAGGGAGCCTTTCAGGACACACGTGGAGAAACCCCCTCTAGAGGCAGAGGGAGGGGGTTATAATGGAAGACGCCACCCCCACAGCGGAGAGGGTCCGCAGCAACAGGGTGACAGGGGTCAGTTCTCCGGTCAACCCTACCAGCACCCCCTGAAAGGGGGCCCGACTGTTTGGCTCTGGAGGCAGTCGGGGGTCGCTTGTCTTTGTACCCAGAAGCCTGACTAAACATAACAGACACATGGGTACAAAGCATCATTTCCAGAGGAAATTTCATACCGTTCTCTTCCCCTCCCATTCCTGTAAAGAGAATCCCAGATGTTCCACCCAATCTCAGGGAACAAGCAATCGTAGAGGTCCACAGATTGCTAGAAAAAAAGAGTCATCCAACCAGTCCCAGCAGACCAAGTTGGATTCAGAACTTACTCGAGATTCTTTTTGGTCTCAAAGAAAACAGGGGACTGGAGACCTGTCTTGGACCTCAGCAGACTCAACCAGTCCGTAAAGAAAGAGAAGTTCCGAATGGTCACACTTCAGTCCATTCTTCCCTTCCTAGGGAAAGGCGATTGGATGTGTTCCATAGATCTCAAGGGCGCGTACTATCATATAAAGATGAACAGATGCTCCAGAGATCATCTGCTTTTCCGGCTGGGAGCCAATCATTACCAGTTTCGAGCCCTGCCCTTTGGTATCACTACAGCCCCCAGACTGTTCACCAAATGCATGGCAGTGGTCACGGCTCACCTGAGACGTCTAGGATTTCAGGTGTTTCCATACCTAGATGATTGGCTCCTCACCGCTACCACCAGGCATCAATTGACTCAGGCAACACAATACACTCTGACACTCTGCCATCAATTAGGCATTACAATCAACTTTGAAAAGTCTGCCTTATCGCCATCGCAGCATATCGTTTTCATAGGAGCAGAGTTAGATACCTCAACTACCACTCTACATCTTCCTATCAAAAGAGTCTCACTTCTCCGCCAACACGTCAACTCACTGGTGTCAAAGAACAAAGGTACAGCAGCAGAGGTCTTGAAGGTGCTAGGTTTGATGGCGGCAGCAATCCTGGCTATACCACTCGCAAGGATGTATATGCAAATTCTTCAATGGCTCCTCTTTGCACAGTGGTCTTACCAGAAACTACCAATGCACCACATGATTCTCATCACGGATTCTTGCAAGAGAGACCTTCGGTTGTGTTTGACGTCTCTTCATGTCACAATCAGAAGACCCTTTGTTCCCCCCCAGTAGCCACTGTGACCACGGACGCTTCCCTGATAGGGTGGGGAGGGGGGGCATTTTCAGTGAAAGACTGCCCAAGGCACATGGACAGATCAAGATTCACATCTGCACATCAATATTCTAGAGTTGAGAGTGGTACTTCTGGTATTGCAGTACTTTCAGGACTCTCTCCCTCTAGGGACTATTGCAGTTCAGACGGACAACATGTCAGTAGTCTGGTACTTGAACAAGCAAGGCGGAACCAAGTCTTACCCCCTTTGTCGAGAAGACCTCAGGGTCTGGCAATGGGCTGTGCTGTCCCAGCATTTTCTGTTAGCAATGCACATCCCAGGGAAATCCAACGTGATAGCGGACAAGCTAAGCAGGGCGATATTACTCCCTTATGAGTGGTCTCTCAGACAACAGGTTGCGGAGTCGATTTTCCACAAATGGGGCCAGCCTTGCTGCGACCTCTTTTCCAGCCACATCGATTCAAAATGCAGAAGCTACTTTGCCCTAATACCACCTCCTGGTCATTCCCTGAGAGATGCACTTTTACACGATTGGCCCCCGGGTCTCCTTTATGCATTGCCACCCTTCCCATTGATACACAGATTTTTACAGAAAGCAAAATCGCTGGGAAGGACTGTTATCCTCATAGCCCCCTACTGGCCTCGACAGATTTGGTTCCCGTTTCTCCACCATCATCTGTTGGAAGATCCATGGATCCCAGACCCAGTTCCGGACCTTCTGACTCACCCATCAGGGGACCTCCATCCTTCACTGCAGTCCCTGAAACTGACTGCTTGGCTAATCCACTTCCCCTAATTGCCAGGCTTCATTCAATTTCAGAGGATACAAGAAAAAATTCTCTTGTCTTCCTCACAAGCCATCTACCAAGAAATTATATGGCAGTAAATGGAAAAAGTTCTCAATTTGGGCCAACACACAGAACATTGACCCTTTCCAAGCTCCGCTATCATCTATTTTAGAATTCTTGACAAAGATTTTTAAGGAAGGGGCAGCAGCTGCTACAGTTCGAGTCCAGTTAACTGCCATCTCAAATTTTCACCTTGGGTTTGGTGGCTCAAATGTTATGGGCCATAAATTATCTAAGACTTTTCTTAAAGGCGTCCTTCACATGAGACCTCCTATCAAAATTCCCTATTCTCCCTGGAATTTAAACTTTATGCTGTCTCAAATTATTCTTCCCCCCTTTGAACCAGCATCTTCTTGTGATCACAAATATTTATCCTGGAAAACGACTTTTCTTGTGGCCATTACTTCTGCCCGCAGAGTGTCAGAACTTCAATCGTTATCTATTAGACCACCTTACATGATTTTCCATGCTGCTAGAGTATCTCTCAGAACAAACCCCTCATTTTTACCTAAAGTCTGTTCTGAATCAAATATCAATCAGGTCATTGAGCTGCCAGTCTTTTTTCCCAACTTGTTGTGTCTTTTGGCTTTTCTCGGTTAGGGGTCGCCACAGTGGAACTCCGGTCTGCTAATGATTGGCAGTAGATTTTTATGTGCCAAGTTGCCAGCTCTGATGCACAACCTTCAACGAAGGTACGCCCATTCATGCATGTCTCCACACAGAAGATGCTCTAGGTGAGAATCGAACAGGACAACGTCTTACTGTGGGGCGACAATGCTACCGCAGCACCACCACCGCAGTAGCAGTCTTTTTTCCCCAACTACTATAGCAAATTGGAGTCTTTTTTCCCAACTACTCTAGCAAATTGGAATTCATGTTGCACAAACTTGATGTACACAGCTCAGATTATATCTTGACAGAACTAAGGATATTAGAAAAATCAGATCAACTTTTTGTATCCCTCTCAGAAGCCAGAAAAGGCAATCCAGTGGCTAAAACAACCTTATCTAAATGGCTATTCAATTGTATATCCTTTGTTTATGAGAATGCGAGCATGCCATTAACACACAAACTTAAGGCTCATTCTACCAGAGCCATCTCTACATCTTTTGCTTTTCAAGCTAAATTGCCGCTTGACAATATTTGCGCTGCAGCCACTTGGTCTAAGCCTCATACCTTTATCACGCATTACAAAGTAGATAAGGCTTCAAGGGACAGGTCTTCCTTTGGTTCCACGATACTGAAGAACATACTTCCATGAGCCACCCAAGATTGAGGGTGCCAGGGACGCTACCCATCAGTGAGAATAAACGGCGAGATTTAACAACTTCACATAAAGAAGTTATGTACTTACCACAACGTTCCATGTGAGTTGTTTATCTCGCCTTTATTCTCACGTCCCTCCCTCCTTCCCCCTCCTGGCTGACTGTGGACTTAGAGGCTAATACCATCCTGGTTATTCAGTATTTCTTCTTCCCCTTTGGGAAGTGTTCTTGATAGTAATAAATAAAAGGGTATATATATTTATATATACTGTTACTCGCAGCAAAGAAGATCTGAGGTAATTCCAGCAGTGCATTGTGGGATAAGAGGCTTGGTCTCGAGCTACTGAGCTACCTTGAGCTTTGCTATCGGCCGTGTTGGAGCCAAGGATCGGCTCCGAACCCATCAGTGAGAATAAAGGCGAGATAAACAACTCACATGGAACGTTATGGTAAGTACATAACTTCTTTTTCTGAGCTAGAATTTTTTAGTGACAACCACCAAACACACTAGAACCCAGTCTGTACAACCAGGGTTGCCAGATTTCCAGCCCACCAAGTAGGGACAAAAAAAAAAAGAAGGTCTCTCACGGCAAGTGAAGACCAATGCGGAACACAGCTTCTCGTGTTTAATGCATTGCAGTTCCGCATTCAACACAAGTAGCTCCGTGTTTAGCTATTTTTGATTGGCCCGTATACCGGCATATGGGCCAGTCAAAAATCTCTAAACACGGAGCTTCTCGTGTTTAATGCAAAACACAAGAAGCTCCGTGTTTAGCAATTTTTGATTGGCCCGTATGCCAGGTATACGGGACAATCAAAAAAAAAAAAAAAAAAAAACAAACAAACAAAGCGGAGCCTGGCCGAGATTTAAACCGGCAGGGCGGGACTCGGGATCAGGCTGCTGATCTTGGGACAGTCCCGCCCAAATAGGGACGTCTGGCAACCCTGTGTATAACACTTATTAACTGAAAAGTAACACTTTCTCTCACAAAAAATGATAAATGAAAGGAATCCCAACAGGAACCCAGGATTGTCTTGTCTACTGAAGATTTCTATGAAACAACCTGAGAGAAAAAAAATAAGTTTTGAGGTAAACCTGTTAAATGACAATGAACCACAAATAAAAGAAAAACTATTGTAAAACAATTTTTTTGCTGTTTGACAGTCCCCAAAATCACAGCTCCTAGGCCTCAATGCAAGTTTTGATTAAAAAGTAAACATTTTTCCATCCATAATTTGATTTATAAACTGCTTTTTGAACTAAATGTTGTAACATATTCTGGCATCTGTAAATATGTATATATTGTGTTTGCTTCTTTACCAAGGGAACCCCAGTACATGCTATGCTGGTACCAGCAGCCACCAAGAAAGGACTTGCTAAAGAAAGTTCTACTGTCCATTGCTCAATCTAGAGTCCAGGGCATTAGACAAGTTTGGGAAGCTCATTCATATGTCAGTGACCTTCGCTTTAAGTTTGCTGAACTACTTGGCACATGCCATAAGATTTCAGAGGGACTTCATCAAGGAGTTTTTTTAATACCTTCTCTGGATCTGTATTGATGGAGCACAAGAAGACTGTTTTTTCACAACTGGCCACTCTGAAGTCCCTTTTGAATGTCTCTATGAGGCTCATTTTCCCATGCCTCATAAGGTGGTGTGAGACGGCATGCCTGGATGCGCCTCTGTGACTTCACAGAGCCTTTCATATCATCGTTTTTCAATGCTCCTTTTGATGGCAGTACCTTATTTGGCCCCAAGGTTAAAAAGACCCTATCCAGAAGTGAGCAAGATGGGAAGATCTTATCTTCTGTGGGGATACATTTTTCTACACCTCAAAAGATTTTTTTCTTAAAACCAGAGAAGTGGTAGGAAAATGTGGTTCCAGAAATTGCAAGGCTTTTCCCAAGACTCATGTGGGGACAGGTCCCTCCATGGCAGAGGGGGGAACTCCAATAATGGACGATGCCCTCATAGTACAGGAAGTTAATAAAACCAGCATTTCAGAGGTCCCGTCTCTGAGAAGCCCTTCCAGTGCTTCTGAAGGGTTGCTCAACTGCTGCACTCTGGAGGCAATTGTGGGGGGGGGGGGCTTATCCCTGCATCTACAATCAGCCATCATCAAAGACGCTTGGGTGCAGAGGAGTATTTTCAGAGGCTTTTACATAACATTTTTAATACAACCCCCCCCCCCCCAAAATCAATCTACAGAGCTTCCTGATGTTTCACCCAGTCAGAGAAAAGCAGCATCCATAGAAACAGAAAAACTGCTAACCAAAGGAGTCATCAAAATCGGCTTTCCAGACCAAGAAAGGTTCAGAACTTACTCAAGGTTTTTTTGGTGCCAAATAAAAATGGGGGCCTGAGGCCAGTCTTGGATCTCATCACTTTAAACCAGTATGTCAAATGTTCCAAGTTTCAAATGGTTACAGTTCAGTCCATTCCGCCACTTTGAACAAGGAAGATTGGATGTGCTCAGTAGATCTTCAGGATCCATGCCATTCCATCAGAATAGACAGGCATTTTAGGAGATTTCTTTATTTCTGCTGGTAGCTATTAATTACCATTTCAGAGCCCTGCCTTTCGTTTCACCACAGCCTCCAGCGTGTTTACCAAATGCATGGCAGTCATCGTAGCTCACCTGAGACTACTGGAATTCTGAGTGTTTCCATATCTCGATGACTGGTTCATCCTTGCTCCCACCAAGCTTCTACTGATTCAAGCCAAGGATTACTTGCTTCTGCTATGTCTTCAACTGGGCATCACAGTGAACTATGCCAAATCTCAACTCTTCCCCACTCAAGTCCTTGAGTTCATCAGTGCTTGTCTAAACAAAGTGACCCAAGCTGTAAGCTTACCTAGTTCAAGATTAAATACCTTAGAGTCAAGTATCTCACATACTCTCTTTCTTACCAGCCAGCAAGATTGGTTTTACATCTCCTGGATTCTCTGGCAGCTTCCATAATTCTAACACACCTAGCAAGATATTACATGAGTGCACTACAGTGGACTCTTGCAGTACAATGGTATATAAGATGACACTCCCTCTCTGTGCCAATAAGTATTATGAGAATTTGGAAAGAACACATTACCAGGTAGATCGCCACAAGAGAAGTTTCTCAGGGTCACCCTTTTATCCTTTCACCACCCACAGCCACAGTGACTGTGGATGCCTCCCAACTAGGGTGGGGGGGGGGCATTACTTGGAAAGGATGGTCCAAGGAACTTGGTCCCACTGAGAGGCCAGTCTTCACATCAGTGTCCTGGAAATGAGAGCAGTCCTGTTAGTTTTGCAGATATTTCCAGATACTCTGTCTCCAAGAATGATTGCCATCTAGACAGACAATATGTCAGAAGTCCGGTACATCACCAACCAGGGGGGGTACCAGGTCCTATCCCCTATGTCGAGAGGCGATACGAGTTTGGCAGTGGACAATCTCTTCTGGCCTCTTTTTCTATTGGGAACGCATATTCCAGGGAAGTCCAGTGTGCTGTCAGACAAATTGAGCGAGTCCATCTTACTCCCTCATGAGTGGTATCTCAACTCTGTGTTGACGGAAATTATTTTCCATCAATGGAGCCAGCCATCCTGAGATCTCTCTGTTTCCCCTTTCAACTCCAAGTGCATCAGATATTTCGCCTTGATCCCTTTGGGGAGGGGGGGGGGGAGTCACTGAGACTCTCTAGTCCACAATTGACCCCCCTGACCTCCTGTAGGCTTTTACTCTTACTCTCCTGATTTCCAAATTTGTATAGAAAGTGCAAAATAATCCTCTTTGCTCTGTTCTGGCCTAAAGTGCAAATCCTCATTGCTCTGTTCTGGGCTCATCAAGTATGGTTCCACTTCCTGTGGCCTCATCTGGTTCACCCTCCTTGGGTGTTTGATCTAAACCAAGATCTCCTTTTTCACCTATCAGGAATAACTCACCTGGACATTTGGACCCTCAAGTTGACCACATCGTTTCTCCACTTCAGGGATGGTTAGACAGTCTATGTTTTCATCTTAACACATCCTCATATCCTCTAAGAAGGAATCCTGCTAGAAACGTGTATAAGAGTAAATAGAAAAGATTCTCCCTTTGGGCTGTCCAGTGACAATTAGACCCCTTTTTTGGCACCCATTCCAACTATTCTAGATTTTTTGCATCCATGTTTAACAGTGGTACTGGTTACTCTACTCTCTCAAGATTCAGCTTGCAGCTATCTCCAATGTTGTTATAGGACATAACTATTCCTCTTTGGCTTCATCTGAATTATATAATGTATTTCTTAAATGTATCTTTTTACTCGACTCCCCCCACCCATTAAGTACCCTACTCTACCCTGGATTTAAATGTACTTCTTCAAGCCCTGACTAAACCCCATTTCAGCCAGCTGCCAGGGTGGACTTAAAATTTTTGTTTTGGAAAACTATTTTTCTGTTTGCTTTCACATCAGCCAGATGAGTATCAGAACTCCAGGCCTTCTCGTCTAAGCTACTGTATCTCATTTTTCACAAGGATAGGGTGTCTCTCTGCACTAAGCCTTCCTTTGCCTGCTAAGGTGGTTTTAGAAACTGCTATGAATCAATCCATCAACCTCCCTGTCTTTCCAAATTTGTCCAGCAAAGGAGGGGACATGCTGCTTATTTTAGATGTGTATAAGCAACTTTGATTCTATATCCACAGAATGAAAGATTTCAGAAAATCAGACCATCTGTTTATTTCCTTTTCCAAAGCCAAACTGGGTAAATCTGTCTCAAAGGTGGCTTTATCAAGTGGCTCACTGTTTACACTTCATTTGTCATAAGGAAAATCGATTGACACTTCCAAGCCTCCTAAGACTCATTCTACTGGATCTGTGGCCACATCCTCTGCCTTCTCGTGTAAAGCATCTATAAATGACATTTACAGAGCTGCCACTTGGTCTAACACTCATACCTACATTGCTCAGTACAAACTGAACAGTATATCTAGAAACAGAGCAGAGTTTGGCTCTGCTGTACTCTGGAATATACTTCCTTGAGGACCATCCTGGGGTTTTCCTCTAACTGAGGACTCTATCCCATCAGCTGATTACCAGACAAAAAAAGGCAACATCAGATATAAACGTTATATGCCCACCATAACTAGGCATCTGTGTTTTCGTCCTACCCTCCAACTCCCTTGCTACTTAAAATTTGTATTTCCTGGTTTCCTAGTTTAATCAGAGAAAGGTTGTATTTGCACCACTGTTGATGAGCTCCAGCTTTTACCTCTTTCTTCCTCTTCTTTTATGCACTTGCTTACTGTGATATAACTTTTCACTGTATTTTTGCAATTTTTAGTTGCTGTACACAGTGTGTAGGCTGAAGGGAGGGCAAATTCGATCTGAGGTAATTCTTGCTAGAAGGGAGGATTATAGGTAAAGGGGAGGAATTCGACCTAAATAGGCCAAGTCTTTAGAAGTGGCCTAAGTCAGATCCAAGGTCAGATCCGAGACCCATTGGTTGAGGAAGGATGAAAACACACAACACAGATGCATAGTTATGGTGAGTAAATAACCTTTGTTTTTTGGTTCTTGGATCGTAATGACTGGCTGGGAACATAGTTGTGTAAAATGTTGTTTAGTCTTGGACAAGCAGATGGTTGCTGGATAATTTTATAGGTAGTAAGAAGCTATGTATGTTAGTTGATTGTTTAGTTCTAACCAGTTTAAGCTTTTTAGTGCAATACAGTGGTGGGTTCTGAAAGGGGTATTTGATATAGATTTGGCAACTTTGTTGCAGCATTCTGCAGTTTTTGATTTTTATGATGTCTGAAGGTTAGAAAGGATGAGAGTGACGTTAAGAACTGTGTGGAAGGAGATAAGTAGTGGCAAGTGTAGTTTTAGTTATGTTGATAAGGAAAGTTTTTGGCTCTGTAAAGCTTCCCTAGTGTTTTTGAGGAGTCTTTCTTATGCAGTTTTCTATATGCAGGTCAAATTTAAGATTATCATCCCTAATAATTTACAGTGAGAAGTGACATCTGTGGTTGTATTATCAAGACAGAGAACTTTTTTTTTATGAGAGAGGACCCGACCCATTTTGGTTTCGTCCAGGGCAGATCATGCCTACTCAACCTGGTGGACTTCTTTGAGAAGGTGACCAAAGCAACAGATGAGGACAGAATCGTTCACGCTCCCTACCTCGACCTGGGCAAGACATTTGACATAATACTCCACTCGGGCATTGTTGATAAACTCAAGAGGTTAGGTACAAACCTGTATGTCACCCGGTGGATAGCCAACTGGCTCACAGACAGGACCAAGGAAGTTAGAATTGGGGAATCCACCTCTACAAAGAGACCAGTCACAAGTGGAGTCCCTCAGGGATCAGCTCTTGGACTGCTGCTTTTTGACATTTACTTCTCAGAAGTCAGGGCCAATGTTAATGGTTTCTGGCTGACTAAATTTGTAGATTGCAAATTAAGAGCTGTCATTGAATGTCACACTGACACAAATGCTCTCCAAGAGGGGCTGACACAGACAAGCAACTGGTGTCAGAGGCATGGACTAAAAGTAAATGGCAAGAAATGCATAATACTATCCTTTGGGAAGTCATCCATCCATGGTAACTGTCATATTGTCAACACACCCCTTAGAGCTGACCCAGTAGTCAGGGACTTAGGGAAACACATAGTAATCTAAACTTTGATCATCACTTGTCTACAGTGGTGAGGAAATCATTGTATGTTGTGCAACTTATAAACAATGGTATGGCATCTAAATCCAAGGAAGTCATTGTTCCACTGTATTTGGCATTCATCAGAACTATCATTGAGTACAATGTCCCCTTTGGTATGTACCTAATCAGGCATATCCAACAACTGGAACGTCCACAAAGGTTCCTCACTAAAGGAATACAGGGTGTAAGTAATATGTCCTATGCAGACTGCCTCAAGGCCCTATCCCTGTATTCTGTCTGCTATAGGCTTTTGAGGGGAGATCTATGCCTGGCATGCAGGGCATTTTCAGACCCCACTCTGATGGACCTCCTGCGTTTGTGCAAAACAAACCACACCAAAATTACCTGTTCTAAGACTTAAACCTTGCCTGTTATATAAATAGGACCTGCTAGAGAGATGGGTATATATCCCAGAGACTACCCCATCTATGGAACAGACTTCCCATCAATGTGAAGCAAAGTTCCACCGTAACCCAATTCAAGTGCAGCTTGGACAGTTAGATGGGAAACCAGAAATTCATCACTGGTTTGGCACCTACAGTGGATTTAAAAAGTCTACACATCCCTGTTAAAATGCCAGTTTTTTTCTAATATAAAAAATGAGACCAAAATAAATAATTTCATTTCCGCACCCTTAAACTAATACTTTGAAGCACCTTTTGATTTAATTACAGCATTCGGTCTTCTTGGGTGCATACCTGCCATCAATTAAAGAGACTCTGATTAACCCCAGGTAAAGTTCAGCTGCCCTAATAGGATTTTCGTGACATTTACTCAGTTGCCTGCTACAGCAAAAGCCATGGTTCGCAGAGTGCTTACAAAGCATCAAAAGGATCTCATTGTTGAAAGTTATCAGTCAGGAGAAGGGTACAAAAAAATTTCCACAGCATTGGATATACCAAGAAAAACAGTGAAGACAGTCATCAAAAAGTGGAGAAAATATGAGACAACAGTGACGTTGCAAAGAACTGAACTTCCCTACAAAAATGATGAAAAGATGAGATGAAAACTGGTCAGGGAGGCTGCCAAGAGATCTACAGCAACACTGAAGGAGCTGGAGGAATTTCTGGCAAGTACTGGTTGTGTACGATATGAGACAACAATCTCCCGTATTCTCCATATGTTTGGACTGTGGGGTAGGGTTGCAAGACGGAAGCCTTTTGTTACAAAGAAAAACATCCAGGCCCAGCTAAAATTTGCAAAATAATACATGAAGTCTCCCAAAAGCATGTTGGAAAATGTGTTATGGTCTGATGAGACCAAGGTTGAATTTTTGGCCACAATTCCAAAAGGTATGTTTGGCACAAAAGCAACACTTTGCATCACCAAAAGAACACCATTCCCATAGGGAAGCATGGTGATGGCAGTAGCATGCTTTGAGGTTGCTTTTCTTCAGCTGGGACTGGGGCTTTAGTCAGGGTAGAGGGAATTATGAATAGTTCCAAATACCATTCATTTTTAGCCCAAAACCGTCGGGCATCTGCTAGAAAGCTGTAAATGAAGAGGAGTTTCACTTTTCAACATGACAGAGACCCCAAGTATACATCCAAATAAAAAAAAAATGGCTTCACCAGAAGAAAATTAAAGTTTTGGCATGGCCCAGCTGGAGCCCAATCCAATAGAAAATCTGTGGGGTGACCTGAAGCGGGCTATGCACAAGAGATGCCCTCGCAATCTGACAGATTTGGAGCACTTTTGCAAGGCAGAGTGGACAAATATTGCCAAGTTAAGATGTGCTATGCTGATAGACTCCTACCCAAGAAGACTGAATGCTGTAATTAAATCAAAAGGTGCTTCAACAAAGTATTAGTTTAAGGGTGTGCACACTTATGGAACCAGCTTATTGTACGTTTTTATATATTTTCCCCTAACAAATTTATTTGTTTTTCAGTTGAATTGTACAGGTTATAGGTCACATTAAAGGTGGGAAAAGTTTTGAAATGATTTATTGTGGTCTCATATTTTTATATCACAAAACCTGGCATTTTAACAGGGGTGTGTACACTTTTTATATATCCACTGTATGTGTCTATTGGACACAGGTAACCTGTAAAGGGTTCATTTCCCAGGTCCATGCTTACACTTATCAAGGGTATTAGAACTTGTCAGAGATTTGGGATGCATGACTAGGCTTGAAAAGGTCCTTGTAGTAGTTAGCCTAGTAAGCACCTATGAACCTATTTGAGGAAAAAGTAGTAGATTTTTTTTTTTACAGTTGAGCATGAGTTGTGACTGACAAAGCCAGTGGCTGCTAAAGCTTCCTAAGTAATTTTCTGGAGGTGTACCATGCTGTCATATGTGCTAAAGAGTGTGGAGTCTGTTGTATGGATGTTTGGAGGTTGTTGGTGAGAATGTTAGAGGAAGAGACCAAGGATAAAGTTTTGTGGTACACCAGTGGTGACTGGGAGGTATGGAGAGAGGGTAGAGTGCTGTTTTACTGACTGATACTAATTGGTCAGGTAGCTTTTGAACCATCGAAGGGTGGGCTGAGATAGATCTAGTTGTGGACATTTGAAGTAGGTTTGCTATGACAAACTGTGTCAAACACTTTAGACAAGTCTAGAAATAAGGAGAGAGTAGTTTACCATTATCTCTAGCTTTATTTGACAGTATCTGTAGAGGTTAGAAGTGTAGTGTTAGTACTCTGGGAAGGATGGAATCCATGTTGTGTGGAGGATAGGAGTTCTTTATGCAGGAAATAGTTTAGGATACATTTTTCAAGTATTTTGGAGAGCTATAGGTTTTTAGTAATCTCTGTTGAATTTCCTTCTTTGTGCAGAGGGATGATGTGACTTTTTCCAGAGAGAGAGAGAGGGAATGTATGATTCCTGGAATGGACCTATTCTTAAGATTGAGACTGGACAGGCAATGCTGTTGGCTTCTATTTTAAGGTACTTGCTTGGAAGGTCATCAGCTGAAGTAGAGCATGGTTTGAGTAGTTTTATATAGGATGTGGGAACAGGTTTTAAGGTGAAAGTTGATATGGTGATACGTATCTGTTGGGCAGGGTTAGGATTAGAATATGGAGAATCCTTGGTTAGAGATGCTATACTGTCTGTGAAATAAGAGTTGAAGTGTTTTATTGTTTCAAGTTATGAGTTATTGGGAGTGGGGTTAGGGCTGAATTTATAGTCATGATGCAGTATTTCTTTAATGGTTGTCTGGAACTTTTTATGTTTGTGTTTACTATTATTTTGAAAGCTATTACAGTGTAATTTTTTGCCTTCATATTTTTAGTATGATTTGCAAAGCATTCTGAAGTTTTCAAGATATTGTGGTGATTTATATTTTTGCCATTCTTTTCATGCTTTTTCTCTACCATGACTTAGCATTCTTGTCTTTTTTGTTAGCTAAATTGCAATATTTCTTTTTGGTCTCTTCCTTTTAGGAGGTCCAAGGCTTTTTAGGATGTTCAGGAAAGTTGTATTGAATTCATTTACAACATCATGTAAGTGGAGAATTTTTAGGAAGTTGTTGGGTTGTAATGAACTTTTTTGGCTTAAACTTGGAAAGGTTGCATTTTTATTAATAAATGTGCTGTTTAAGTGGATGTGTTAGATGTCTGGTTGTATAAATTGAGAAATTGTCACTGGGAGATTCAGATATTACACCTATGGTGGTGTATTTGCTTGGTTGTGATACTGGGATCCAGTGAAATAGGAAGTTTTTGATGTCTTGCTATAATGTGTGGGGATATTAATTAGTTGTGTGAAACCAAATAATCTTTAACTCCCCTATATCTAGTATGAACTTATGTCCAAACAATTCACATTCACATCACCAAGTAGTATTTTTCCTGTGGAATTGTTATGGATACCCAGTGTAGGATATCTTCTAGTACAGCCGTAGTGTCACCGGGAGGGATATAAAGGACAGTAATACATGTTTGTGTATAATTCCTTAATTTCTAGAAATTAATACGAAGCTCTGCTGAATCGAATTTTTGTATTTGTTTGTTGTAAGTGAAAATTTGGTGGTAGTTGGGAAATATTAAAGCAGTACCACCACCCTTCCTTTTTATACCATCATTGCAGTGATATATAGCCAGGAGGTGCGATTTTGGAGTAATGTATGCTGGGTTTAAGCCAAGTTTCAGTTACATTAAGAATATCAGGATTATGTTGAGTAATCCAGGTTTTGTAGTTCAGCAATTCTGTTTCTTATGCTTCTAACATTTATGTGAGCAAAAGTTAGATTACTGGGATTGGGGATTGACCACTGCAGGGTTAGAGTAGTGTGTGGAAGAGAATTGTCTTCATGTTCATTGTGATAGGTGTGCAAGGATTATGGTGAATGTCCTCCTAGAAGTTTTTTAGTATATTGGGGAATTATTGATGCTTGTTTTTTATAGACTATTTTTCCACTTAATTTTGATTTGGTATGAGTTTAAATGGACCTGATCAGTCAGTAGTCAGAGTAAAGGTTTGGTGCAATATACCACTAGTGTGAGGAAGGAAGTATGAAAAGGTGATTGGGACAGAGTTTGAGAGATGTTGAGAGCTACTATAGAGTCCACAACACAATACAGGAAACAGCCCCAGTACTAAATAGACACACCGTAAAAAAGAAGAACAAATGAACTGGTAGCAAAATACGGTGGTCTAACCACGTAGTATATTTCGTAGCAAAAAATGTTCAAACAGGCACACTGGCAGCTTCTCCAAAGCTCAAGACACAGTTAACCAAAGTTCACTTGAAAAAAAGAAGAACACACTTGCAGAGTCTCCAAAGCTCAAGGCACAGTTGACCAAAGTTCACTTGAAAAAAGAACACACTTGCAGCTTCTCCAAAGTTAAAAATGTGTTTAAAACATAAAAGATAGTAAGCCTTTTCGCGTAGGTTCACCTACGCTTCCTCAGACATGGAAGTGTGCTCCCTTCTTAACATTTTCTTTCTACATTTACTTGCAATATGCATCACATCTTTGTAATTATCATCAGTCCGATATTACATAAATTGCTGAATTCCTAACTTCCTTTAAACACTACTCCTCCTCCTGAAGATTATTCTGCTTGCATTATTCCCACAATTTCCATTTATTTTTATACGTTTCCCCTTCCCTTTTCTAAAGATCTCTCTTCTACTGCTTTTCTCAATACTCAGTCACTGTCTTCCTTCCCAGTGTAGAGCCTGTGGTTATAATATCCAGCCACAATACTGCAACAGCTCTACCATAAGACCCAACTCCCAAATGTTCTCATTGAGAATTTTGCCATTGTACAATAGCCTGTGGTCACTACATCTGATCCAGATACTGTGGCAGGTCTGCCACAAGGCCCAACTCACAAATGTTCTCAATGAGAATTTTGTCATTGTATGATAGCCTGTGGTTACTACATCTGACCCTGATATTGCAGAGGCTCTGTTACAAGGCCCGAATGCAAGAATTTTTACTGAGAACTTTGTCATTAGGGCAGAGTTGGAGATTACCTTATAGGCCAGGCACAAGTCACCGCTCAACATCCTGTAAGATAGAGTAAAGTGACAGCGCTTTCAGCCTGTCCAGACAGGTCTTGGTTGGAGTCCATGTATTTTCTTAGTGAGAAACCTCAGAGGTCTCTCCAGCTGCTGCAGGTGTCTGGTGAAGTACATTAAAAAGGATGCATTATACTCTTAGTGGTCTGATAAGGGTCAAGTAAAGTAGAGTTGTAACATCCATTGACCTGGACTCTATGCCCTTGCTAATGAGGTGCTCAACATTGAAGGCTTTTTTTACCATTCTGGAAACTTGGTGGTCAAAGTTCAGACAGCTGTTAACCTATTTTCCCAAGTCTCGCACCACTGGGTTGGAAGTCAAGGGAGTGCTGTCAATATTGTAATTTGTAAGGAATTCCATTTTGCCAAAGGGAATAATAATCCATTTTTTTACATTTAGTTTAAGACCAATCATTTGTTTGCGTTAGCCCTTCCTGTAATATGTTGACATCAGTGGAGGACTCAGTGATTGGTCCCAATTTGCAGTCATCAGTGAACTTGTTGAGCTAAAGGGTGTCTACTTTGGCTTGGACTTTTGAGAAATAGATGCCTCATAGTAAGGGGCCCAGCACAGACTCATTTGGTACTCCACTGGTGATGGCTCTACTGTTGTAGGTGGAGTCACCAGTTTTAACAGAGTGTGTGTTCTGTAGGTGAGCCAGTTGGCTACCCATCTAGTAACATAAGGGTTGATCCCTATCTGGGAGAGTTTCTCAATGATGCCAGAGTGGGGCATTGTGTCGAAAGCCTTGGCAAGGTGGAGATTAGCTGTGTGCACTGTCTTACCTTCATCCATGGCTTTGGTGACATTCTCAAAGAACTCTGTCAGGTTTAATAAGCATGATCTACCCTTAAAGAAGTCAAACTGGGTTGCATCCAGTGTCTGGAGGTGACATATGCCCTTGTTGATAAAGTCCATGATAATTCTTTCCATGGCCTTGGAGATGAGGCTGGTTAGACATATGGGTCTTTAGCTCCCAGGGTCAGTTGATGGCTGGCCCCCCTTTGTGCAGGGGGGATTAATGTTGCTGTTCTCTATTCTGCAGGAACATTGATAGTTTTCAAGCTATGAGTAGAGAGATCTCCAAGTGGGTCCACTAGGTATTATTTTAGATTGTTTAGTAAACAACCTGTGATATTATCTGGTACCTTTGAGTCCATGTTTTGGCCTTGGCGAGTGAAGAGATGGCCTGTTTTCTAGAGATGCTAGGCAAGAGGGCTGGTGTCAGGTATGCTTTGGGATATGACACTGAAGAAGGGTTTTTGCCCGAAAGCTTTGTATTGTGTGTTGTTATATAAAGTTTTTGCTCAACAATTTGTGTTTCATTTAACTTTATTCTTGCGCAAGGAGACAAAAAATGCAGTTACAGAGTTTGTCTGGCTAAATCAGGAAGTGTCACAGTTATTATACCTTTCTTTCAAGACATTGTCCACTACGACTGACGTAGCAGATCACCAGTTCACAATTTGTTATTTTACAGATATTTTCACATGCTTCTAGCTGACTCTTCAAAAGTTTTAAAAAAGATTTTTCAGTAAACAGGATGGCCTTGATGACCACTGGTCAATTATAACTTTCTTACTATGTGATATTACAAGTCTAGGTACTATGGTTAATTTAAGTACAATGCAAGTACAGATTTCTGAAGCAGTTTATTCTTCTTTATATCTAACTATCTTGCAGCTTGTGCACTTTTTCATCAACTCGGACAGAGCTTATTGTCTATAATGGATGGATCTACAGAAATTATTATTATTCTCCTTTTAATTTCCTGACCTAGCAGAAAATCACCTGCTTTCCAGTACATTTCCAAGGCATAAACATGTATTTTGCTGTGCTAGCAAACTAGGTCAGAGTGCATCTTGCAGTGTCAGAAAGCACAATTTCAGAAAAGCACATTTGCAGTCTCAAATAAAACTAATGCTGTATATAGAATAAAAATGTGTTAAATCTTCCCTTATTAAAATAAACATTGCACACATATGTTAATACATATTTTTCTAACATTTCCCCCCTGTTAATACTTTTTATTCTATTTCAGAAGCATAAACAGTTTATTTTCTTCTCCTACCCTCTTCCTTTGAGGATTTGCAGCTAAGAGAGTCATTCAGTTTAAACTTATGAAAGTGTTTTCTTTTTCAACAGTTCTTCAATTTCAGTACTTTGATACAAAGTCTCAGAAACTAACATGTCTATAAAATCTTTGATTAATTTTTTCATGCAGGGAATTCCACAGCAAAATGCATCCTCCTAACAATAGTAATCCCACACAAATGGCAATTAAGATGTTCATTAGGATGGAACCCTACCCCCCAATCAAATTCTGGAAAAAGTCCATCAGTGGGTTTGGGCCTGGCCTGGTCATGTCTGACACTTGCTGGATCACTTCCAAATGGTCATTGATTTTGTGCTTATTGTCGGGAATGAACGAACAGCACTCGTCTTTAATTAAAGCACACGTACCACCTCTCGCCGCTAGGGTGAAGTCAAGAGCCATGTGGTTTTGAAACACCACAGTTCTCATTGCATTCAGTTCATCAGTCATTAATTCAAGAGCAGAAAAAGTTGCATTGCTCATGACCTCGAGGAGTTTGGATAGCTTTCTCAGTTCCCAAACTGACTTAATTGCACCATATGCAGGGGCTATGGGAGCCCAGGATATGATAGTGTCACTCAAGTCCATGTGTGCTAGTTTACTTTTGTCTTTTACGGAGTTTTTTCCAGCCTGCTACGATCTGTCCCACTGGATTCTCAGGTTTCTTGATTGGATGTTCAGGTTTCTTCGCGACATCTCTGACGTTTTGAATTCTCCCATGAGGCAAAGCTGTAGTGTGTCATATGGCCGGGACCAGGTAACCCAAAAAACAACTGCCGGACCAATTCTCAGGCAACCATTTGTATGCCTTTTTCCCACATATGAAATAACAGTTTTCTACCATAGTATTGATATACACCTTCCCTGCATGAAACATTTTCTTATCTATAATAGTCAGTTGCTTTAAAAGAACAGGATTATGTTGTACATCACTGACAGTTTTATGTAAGGACTCAAAGTATGAGTCATAATCTGCATCACAAATTGTTTCTGTATTTCTAGCATTTTTAGGTTTAATATAACATTTATAAGAGATAGTAACATTACATCTACTCCAACCTACTTGAATGGTGTCATTCTTGAAAAAGCATACGATTCCTGTTTGTTTAAGCAGAAATAATGCAATTTTGTCTCTAGATTTCACAGGTGTAGTCTCAAAAATCAAGTTTTCCCAGGTCTCATTGACCCCTAGGGGGACAGCAGCCATCAATAATCCCCCGTATGCTGTTGGTATAGCTGTGCAAATCCAAAAATTTGAAACATTAAAAGTCTCAGCATACACATATTTAATTGCTTGGTAAGTGTTAAAGTTCGGATGCCAGTCTATGAATGTTGAATCACGTTTACTCAGTCTAGCTGGTGTGGCTGAAGAAAAGAAAGGCCACAGCAAAATGAACATTGTCACTAATGCAGTTACTAAGATGATTATGCAACACTGCTGAATATACTGCTGAAATCGTTCAGTATTCTTGTTGTCTCTAAGTTTTGTCGTCATTTTTATTGCTGCTGTGTGTTAACAAGAGTTTTATCAAGTTCAAAGTTTTTTACTAGTTTACAGTGTGTCAAATGAATCCAAGATGAACGTTCCGCAATCTTGACTGCTGTGGGCATGTTCAGCAGTACTTGATACGGACCTTCCCACTTTGGTGTTGTCCAATTCTTCTTTTTGATTGTCTTCACCCAGACCCAAGTGCCTGGGGCTACTGCTACTTCGGAGGTGTTGGTTTGTTTTTTATCTGAAACAGAATTAAACTGTAAAAGATGTTTGTTATTTAGCATATTCCTCATGTAGTCTGCAAGTGTCCAATCTGCTTCCTGGTCTGCAGGCATGAGAGGTTTCCACTGAGGTATATAATAAGCTCTTCAGAAAATCTTTTCGAAAGGTGTCAGTCCTTTTGCATTCGGAACAGCTCTCATGCTCAACAGTGCCAGGGGCAAACAGTACACCCAATTCTTTTGTGTTTCTGTTATAAGTTTCCTAAGTTTATTCTTTAAAACTCCATTGTGCCTTTCTACCAACCCTGCAGATTGAGGGTGATATACACAGTGATGTTTTAAAGAAATCCCAAAATACTGACTTAGCTGTTGTATAGTTTGGTTAACGAAATGTGTACCATTGTCACTGTAGATCCTTTCCAGTATGCCAAATCTAGGAATAATCTCTTTAACTAGGGTCTTTGCAACAGTGGCTGCATCTGGTTTACTAGTCGGAAAGGCCTCCACCCATTTGGAGAACATATCCACAATGACAAGGTAGTACTTTTTGTTTTCACATTTGTTCAATTCTATGAAATCCATACAGATGGTATGAAACTGATACGGTGGTGTAGGGAAACTCCCTTGCTTGGGCTTTAATGCCCCTTGTGCATGATGTTTATTACAAGTGTGACATGACAGGCAAAATTTTTTAGTGTAGTTTGAAAACCCATACGTAGCGAACACCCGATTCACTAACTGTACCATCCCCCCTGTTGAGACATGGCTCTGCCCATGGCTCAACAAAGCTGCATATCTAAATAAATTAGACGGTAATATTGGTTTTCCCTCTTTGGAGATGTACAGTCCTTCCTTAAGAATTGCTCCTTGTCTTTTCCATTTTTGTTTTTCAGCCTGTGTAGTAAGTGTCTGCATTGTTTTCAACATTTTTAAGTCTAAAATCTCAGAAGGTTGTAATTCCTCGTTCAAAAGAAATGCTTCTGAGGCTGCTTGCTTTGCAGCTGTGTCAGCTCTCGCATTGCCTTTTGAAATCCTGTCTTGTTGTTTTGTATGAGCTATGCATTTACAAATAGCTACTTTCTGAGGCAACTGAATAGAATCTAACAAATCTAAAATAAACTGTGCATGGTTAATCGGTTTGCCAGTAGATGTCACCATTCCTCGATTCTTCCACTGTTGTGCAAAAACATGTACAGTAGAGAAAGCATACTGGCTGTCTGTAAAAATGTTTACACTTTTACCCTTTGCTAAGGTACATGCCCGTATCAAGGCAATCAACTCTGCTGCTTGTGCAGATAAGTTATGTGGTAGAGGTTTCGCTTCTACAAGCTCAGTGTCAGAAACTACTGCATATCCTGTTAGGTTCTGTCCTGTAAGACTCCTTTTGCATGAGCCATCCACGTAATATGTCACCTCAGCATTATCCAAGGGAACATCCATGAGGTCTTTTCTAGGCAGTGTCTTTTGCTCAATTACCTGCAGGCAGTTATGGGGTGTGCCATCCACAGGAGTTGGGAGCAAGGTAGACGGATTCAAAGTAGTACATCATTCAATTGTCATGTGAGGTTGGCTCAGCAATATAGTCATACAAGAAAGATGCCTAGCAGGGGAAAGATATGCTATTTTTTCTTGCAGTAAATTGTGACTGCATGAGGCACTCTCAATGTGAGAGGGTGGAATAACACTACTGAGGCTGAAGCCTGCACTGCCATTGCAGCTGCAGCTACTGCTTGTACACAGTGGGGTAGAGACCTCGCCACTGGGTGCAGTTGTGATGAATAATAAGCAATAGGGCGTTGCTTGTCCCCATGATGTTGAGTCAATACTGATGTCATATAACCTTGCTTGCAATCTACAGTCCATTGTATTAAATCTTGTGCTGCCATAGGCTTCTTGAAAATCAGGTCGGTTAGAGGAGCAGATTCCAAAGCATAGTTTGGGATCCAGCTCCGACAGAAATTAGTCGTACCCAGGAAGGACATCATTTCCTTCTTGGTTTTGGTGCTTGTAAAATCGCTACTTTTCTGTCCTCATCTAGTGTTCTGCCATCTTTGGATATTACATATCCAAGGTATTTCACTTGTTTTCTCCAAATCTGCAATTTATTTTTGCTTACTTTGTGTCCTTCTTCTGCTAAGAATTTTAATAATGCTATAGTATCTTCCTTACAATCTTGCTGGGTTGGGGCAGCCAGCAGGATGTCATCAACATAAAGTAAAATTTGACTACCTTTCGGTAGAATAAATCCCGCTAGATTACTTGCCATTTCTTGTGAGAATATTGTTGGACTTTCACTATAACCCTGTGATAGTCACGTATATGTATACCGTTTCCCCTGAAATGTGAATGCAAACCAATACTGGCTGTCAGGGTGTATCGGTATTGAAAAGAATGCATTGCTGATATCTACCACAGAAAAGTACTTCTGTTGAGGTTTTAAATCGTTCAACAAGGTATGTGGATCTGGCACCATAGGTGCTCTTGGTATTACTGCGTCATTTACAGCTTGTAAATCTTAGACCATACGCCGTTCTCCGTTTGCTTTTCTAACTGGGAATAAGGGTGTGTTACATGGTGAATCGGGGGATTCCACCAGTATTCCCCTCTTAAGTAAAGCTGCTATGATGGGTTTAATACCTGCCTCTGCATCTTTTCTCAAGGGGTACTGTCTTTTTTGTGGTCTGAATGCTGATTTTGGCGTGATAGTAACTGGTCCTGCTGTGCGAATTAGTCTTACATCTGATTTTCCTGTTGACCAGAGAGTTTCTGGTATGTCTAACAAAGCTTCTTCTTCCTCTTCTAATAAGAGGGTTTCTCGGCTGTGTTTGCTGGACTACAAGTGTACAGCTGGATGTGTTTGTGTCATCCAGTTCAGTTTCTGTCTTTGTATTCCCTGTTCTGACAGTTCTGATTCTGTCTGTTTTTCCCATTTTGTGACTTTTTCTCCTAGGTCTATCCATTTTAAATTTTCCTCTTTAGTTAAACTAACATGCGGTATTAGATTTGATTTGTAAAGTGAAAAGAACTCCTGGGGTAATGAACAGCTAACTACACTGTTCCCTTTCGTGTCCCAGTACAACTTACACAGTACTAATCTGTTTGCATGATTTTTAAACAGTTCTTGTTTGTATTCTTTGTCAGGTCCTGGTGTATTACAATAATACAGAGTACAGTGCAACAGGTGTTGTATGTCATTGCAAAGGGAGGGGAACTTGCTGATAGCTACATTCATTAACTCTTCAGTTACTGCTCCAGGGCCAGTTGTAACTAAGTCCTGGCTGTGCCAGTAAAATGTCTCACCTTCCGTTTGCACTGCAAAAGTATTGGTCTGTCGCTGTGCTTCTATACCCTGCATGGTTGGAACTACTGCTATGCCTAATAGTTGCATAAGATCTCTGCCCAAATGGTTCACTGGGCATTTTGCAGAAACAACAATTTTGCTTTTCTGGGTTAATCCTGAAACAGGATCTGTTATTGTAATGTCATGGAAGAGAGGCTCCCGATACAGCTGTCCATTAGCTGCTTTTACAAGTATAAAGTCATGTGATGCTGAATTTTCTGGTAGTTTGGAGGGGTGTACCAGGGTCCGTGATGCCCCTGAATCACACAAGAATTTAACTTCCCTCCCTTTTACCAGGAGTGTAACTTATGGTTTTGTGTCAGCCAAATAGAGCTCTAAGCTCAGTAAGGCTAGGTCTAATATTTAGTTTTCTTCACTATCGGTAGCTTCCTGCACTTCCTCTGCTATCACATTCTTGGTTCCTTCTATCACATTGTCATTTGTCTTTTCTCTATTATTCATATCTAGTGATTCCTGACTTTCATATAGTCAGTCCTCACCCTCATCGTTTTTGTCTTCCACTACTGCTTTCTTATTTTTCCTGCAATCCCTTGCCATGTGTCCTTTTTTCCCGCATTTGAAGCACTTACCTCTTTTCTTTCTCCCTTCAAAGTCCTCTGATCGCTGATCAGATTGTTTATTTCCCTGGGCATTCTTTTTGCCCTTTTGTCCGGACTGTACTAAATAAACTTCTCCATCATCTACAGCAAATACTTGGGCTTTCTTTTTCTTTTTGTTGTTAAAATGCCTTTTGGCAAGTCTAGCATATTCAAGCAGTGATTGTAATCTGCTTGTACGATGGTCTACCATATGTTTAGTGATAAAACTACTTATGGGTGTAATGCTGCCTTTCAAAAATGCATTCTTTAACTGCTGCTCATATGGGGAATCTTGTGTCTGATCTTCAGGCACTTGCATTCCACAATGATTGTTAAAGCATTCCAGTAACAGTAATCTGGAAAAATATCTATCAACAGTTTCACTTTCTTGTTGGATGCATTGATTAATGCAAGTCCAGTCTGCCCTAGGCTTCCATTTCTCAGAAATTCGGTCTGTCAGACCTTTCACTCTGTTGTCTAGTTCTGCACTGCTATGTGGGAGGGGTCTAAGTGCAGCATCACGGGGATTCCAGTTGCCACTGATCATGTGCCAATCTGGACCTACTATTTGTCTGACTACTTTTTCTACTTCTTCTCCATTTAAGTGATAACTTAACCTCATGCCATGTAAGTCTTCTAAGAACTTTCTAAAATTAACTTTTGGATGGGGGATTCCCTCTGTGGCTTTCCGGATGTCTTCCGGTGTCCACGGTCTGTATACTATGAGAGTTGGGTTCTGCCCTTCTTGTCCTGCCTGAGGATTTGGTACTTCTATGAGTGGGCATATCTCTTCTTCACTCATAGCCCGTGAATTTCCATTCATTTGATATAATTCAATATCCCCTTTTAAATTACGTGTTCGAGACCTAGTCTCGATACGATCTCTAACAAACGGTAATGGTTTTATTGGAACTGGATATCGCGGAGGTGGGTCAGTGTGTTCTTTTGCTTCGTATTCCGGTAAGGGAATTGGTAAGGGAACCGAAACCGGAGTGGGCGGAGGGGCCGATGCTATAACTAAGTTATTATCCTCTTTGTCTAAAAACATTGCTTTTGAATTTTTATTCTTTTGTTCTCTTCTGTTTGCTTCCTCAATCCACCTGTGTACCTGAGGAACTCCTAGTTTACGCTGTTTTTTAACCCGACCTTTAGAATCAGTTTTTAACTGTCTAATAAGTTTGATAAGCGAGGATCTTTCTAGTTTCCCATCAAATTCATATTTATTAACCCATTTAGTATAATATTTAATGTTTTCAATCCTGATGTTATACCTTTTTTAATCCTGTGTCTATACACATTTATTTTGTATGCCACCATTGTTCATATATATTTTTAGATTGTTGATGTTTTCACAGCTATAACACAGTTTCATTATGTATACATATTTTCTTTTTTAGAGTTTTAACAGTTTAATTGCTTTGTTTAATTGGTTTTCCCGCCTGTTTAGAGTATATAATCAATCAATGAGAGTATTGTAGTGTTGAGTCTGAGGAAGCCTGAATAGGTGAAAGCGCTAACTCGTTGTTTTGTAATAAACCTTTTTAACCCGTTTTGGAACCTTTTCGAACTTTATTGTGTTATACAGTGCCACTGAGGACATTTTCATCACAAGAGGATTTTATCTCCTTCCTGCTGTGTTCCGCTCCGCTGATTTTTGTCTCTTATCCTTATTACTAGTTGTTCTTCGGAGGAGCGGTTTACTCCACGTTTACATATCCTTTAATATTTAATGTTGTTGGCGCGCTGTGATTGCATATATTTTGCGTCTTCGGTTAACGGTGGGCTTTGGGGTCTTTTTGTTTTTGTGCACGTATTACCCATTTTGTTCTAACCTTTTTTAGATGTTATGTAACCCTTTTGTTTTTAATGTGGTACCACCAAGTGTTTACAGTCTCTTCAGACTACCTGCCTAATTATTCTGTTTCCCTGATCAAGATAGCAAAATTTCTGTCCCTGAATTTTAAAAATTATTACAGAACAAATACAATCAAGTCCCTGATCTAAAACAGAAAAAAGTAGATTCACCTTACCTGAGCCTCAGCGATTGGTCACTCACTGTTCAAATGGAACCCGCCTTCAGTCATAGATCAGAAAAGTGGCTGGCCTCTTTTGCATGACAATTCAGTCGGAGGTCTTTCAATGAAGAAGATCCGGTGTGGTATCTTCCCTGCGCAGTTTCATCCTGGCCCATCTGATCCCAGGCTTAACAAGGGTTTCCGGCTCCCGAAGGACCAAAAAATGTTAGAGAAAAATACTTTAAAAAGACCAAAAGCATAAGGTTCTGTTCAGGTAACTTTATTCTTGCACAAGGAGACAAAAAATGCAGTTACAGAGTTTGTCTGGCTAAATCAGAAAGTGTCACAGTTATTATACCTTTCTTTCAAGACATTGCCCACTATGACTGACGTAGCAGATCACCAGTTCACAATTTGTTATTTTACAGATATTTTCACATGCTTCTAGCTGACTCTTCAAAAGTTTTAAAAAAGATTTTTCAGTAAACAGGATGGCCTTGATGACCACTGGTCAATTATAACTTTCTTACTATGTGATGTTACAAGTCTAGGTACTATGGCTAATTTAAGCACAATGCAAGTACAGATTTCTGAAGCAGTTTATTGTTCTTTATATCTAACTATCTTGCAGCTTGTGCACTTTTTCATCAACTCGAACAGAGCTTATTGTCTATAATGAATGGATCTACAGAAATTATTATTATTCTCCTTTTAATTTCCTGACCTAGCAGAAAATCACCTGCTTTCCAGTACATTTCCAAGGCATAAACATGTATTTTGCTGTGTATTTTGCTGTGCTAGCAAACTAGGTCAGAGTGCATCTTGCAGTGTCAGAAAGCACAATTTCAGAAAAGCACATTTGCAGTCTCAAATAAAACTAATGCTGTATATAGAATAAAAATGTGTTAAATCTTCCCTTATTAAAATAAGCATTGCACACATATGTTAATACATATTTTTCTAACATTTATAAATCAGATCACAGCATAATTTTTCATTCATAGCTGTTATTATATTGTTGTAGAAAATCATGTTACAGGTGGTAATAGATCTAGTTTCAACATATGCATGCTGATATATGGTTTCATATTCCAACCAGTCCAGTTCTGACAATAACTTATCCAATATTACCTTCTCCATTATTTTTCCACAACATGAAAGCAGACCAAGGGTCTGTGATTCTGGGTTTGTCCTACTCCCCCTTTCCCTTAAAGACAAGTTTAATAAGTGAACGTCTCTAATTTTGAGGAATCTCTCCATATTTATAATACCTAGTGAATAATAGATATAATGGTACCGTAATATCTTTCTGAAGTGTTATCAGGTCATTGTTACTATTTCTGTCTCCTCCCTGTGCTTTGTTTGGATCCAGTTTGTGCATTCTTTTTCAATATAATCTAATTTCATTCCAGTATTTGGGGTTACCTGAATGTCACTAGGACAATATCTTTATATAAACTTATTTCAAGTTTTTCTTGATCTTTTTATTTATTTTTTATTTAACATTTGTTAACTGGGAAAGTCCGACTTGGAACAAAGCCAGTTTTCAGCGGAGGCCCGGGAAGAAAGGTTCCAGATCTTGTCTCACATTATGCTTAATCTGTTTGTCCAGCTTGTTTATTTCAGTTTTCAAAGTTGTAGTTTGACCTCTCTTCCATTTGTTATATTTTTTGTCTTACCTTAATCAGATATCTTGTTTTTATGGAAATATATCCCCCTGATGTATGCCTAGATCCTGATGTTAAACATTTTTTTTGATTTTTTTGCACTCAAACAATTTCTCATTCAAAACTTTCCACATTCCATCTGCAGTTTATTCACTGAACACCTCACTCCAGTTAGTTTTACATAGTGACTGTTTTGCTTTCATATAATCTGTAATTAACCTTCCGTGCATTGGCTTAGATTTAAGTTTGGCAGAATTATCTAGCAACAAATTAACCTTTATAACCCCATGATCACTGCACATCAATGATGGTAAAACTTGACTTGAAGTAACAGTTATTTCTTTAGGAACAGTAGTTTTTTTTTTTTTTTTAAAGTCTGAAGCAGTTGCTGTTCCTGAATATACATTGTGAATAATTTCCTTACTTCTTCGTCATCTTCTTCTTTCAGCTTTTCCCGGTTAGGGGTCGCCACAGCGGTTCACCTGTCTGCTCATGATTGGCAGTGGAGTTTTACGGTGTCAAGTTGCCAGCCCTGCACCCAACCTTCCACAGAAGGCGCACACATGCACACACTCACACCTAGGGCCAATTTAGAGTGTCCAGTCTTACTAACATTGTTAAATCATTATTATTCCAGTCTGTTTATGGTAAATTTAAGTCCCCAGTTAATTTTATTTTTCCCTCCTGTGTTTCATGCAAGAAATGTATGAGTTCCTGTAGGTCATCTGCACTTGACTTTGGTGGTCTGTACACTCCAACAATTGTTATATGTTCCAGGGTTGTCTTTATTGTCACAGTTACACAGTCTATAGTATTGGTGTTATCATTGAACATGTAATAATCACAGGTCTCATAACTGTCTTTAATCCCTATCATAATACTTTACCTGATTTTTGTTAGAATGTCTGTAACAGTAAAAACATACCCTTACAGAACTGGTTTCCAGTCATTGTTCTTTAACCATGTTTCACAAACAATAATAGCATCAGTCTTGTGGGAATGTAGCAAACTTTCCAAAAAAAAAAAAAAAAAAAAACTTTATTATTAACAACCATCAGAGATGCTTCAAATGTTGCTGTCTGTGAACTGTTAAATTTTCGACCTGGCAAAAATCTTGCCTAGTGTTTGTCAAATATTACCTGATCGACAAATGCATGCCATCCTATCTGAACATGTGTGCCCAAAACTAGGTCTGGATGCTCCACACATTTGTTCAGGAAGTCTGCTGAACTATTGGTCTTTCTCTCTGTCTCTGCTTCATTTATTTTTCATAAAAATGAACAAACGTTGCAATATATTTCTTGGTTTCTCACAAATGTCCCTATCCTTTTCTGTAAATATGTAGTCTTGTTTATACATCTTTCTACCTTCTATTATTTTACCCTTAGATCTAAATGATTCTGTCCTTTAGGTTTTATTTCAAAATCTAATAGTTTGAGTTCTCTTGTAGCCTAACATTTGTGTTATTTCAAAATCTACTATTGTAAGAGTTCTCTACAATTTGTAGACATTGTAACGCAGCATTTTTATTATTTCAATATTTTGAACTGTTTTTTGCTGAACAGCTATAGTACTCTTCTTCCCAGCCAGAGTTTTCTCTTCCCTTTTTCTGTTTAATTTTCTTTCAGATTCTCTAAATTTCTGCTTTCCTGGTGTCTAAACAGTATACTTAACTAGCCAGTAACTGAATTTTACCCAGAATGACAATTTCACTGGCTCCTTTTTCTGATTTTTTTTTGTTTTCGTACTGAGCTGAAATTAAACTGTTGATGAATATGCAGACATCTTGGAAGTCCCCCTCAAAATTTAATATTTTTACAAGTTCTCTTCGTTTGGTCTGCCATGTAACCTAGCATTTGATCTGTGTTACATTGTAAAACCTGCACTTTTGAGTTCAACCACATTTTTTTTTTTTTTTTTTTTTTTGATGAATCGCTTCTTCCTGTCATTTCAGCAGCTCTACATGTAGTCTGGCCACTTTTGAAACTACTGTCTTTTCTTTCATCTACAAAATGCCATAGATCTGTGTATGTAGTATGCCATACATTTCTGACTCATCACCACCACTGTCTAAAATAACTCCATTCTTCTTTTAAATTATTCCCCTTGATAAAAGTATATGTTAACCCTCTATCTTCTTTCAGACCTTTCCTTGTTGACATGCCCAATAATGAGCACCAAAGTTGGTTTGATAAAGAAATGGGATATTTATGCAAACTAGTCCATATAATGACCAATGAATATTCATAAACACAAAGCTTTCAAACTTTTCCCTGCTATAATTGTAGTTGTAACTTTGTATGTACACAGAACAGTTTCATACATCCACAGACTCACAAAGGATATTTTTAAATGTTTTGTGACCTGTAATACAAGTAATATTATCTATCTTGCAACCTGTAAAAAATGTGCAGCTTTTTGTATAGGTAAATCCCATAGAAAGTAAGAGCGTATTATTGAACATAGATCTGAAATTTGCAGTTCTTTACAAACTAGTGCAGTAGCTAAACATCATATGGAAAATGGGAGTGAGCATATATTTTTATGTATGGTTATAGGAATTGTTGGCAGTCATAGAGGAGGTGATTTGAACAACAGACTTGAAATGTCTGGATATTAAATGGATTATTATGTTTCAAGCAGATAAAAAAACCCGGAATAAGCATGAATGTTAGCTTGAAACCTGTACTTTAACATAAACGAATGTGTTTAAGATGGATTTATCTTTTATTTGATTTTAACTCTTAACTTGTACCTTTAAGTAAGTTAATTGTTTCTCTATTTGGGTAGGCTGTATAATATGTTAATTGAAATGACTACTTAAATGGAACTTCACGTCTTTTAAAAGTTGTTAGCACCGAAGAAGGATTTTGCTGTCTGAAAGCTTTGTGTTTGTGCATATTCATCGGTCATTAAATAGATTTGTACAGTGTTTGTAGAACTTGTTTTATACTTTTATTGACTTTTCTGTTTTACGAAGTACTGCTTCACCAGTGCGCTGCTCTTATCTTTGCTGATATTTATGCAAACTCTCAATAAGGTTCACATGTTCTTTGTGAAATATTTTTTTTTTGTCCGTTCATGGTTATGATTTATACCTGTATAAGAAACACAGTATCCCCAGGAAGCCTTAATGTCTTATACATGTTTGTCATGCTTTGATGTGGCATTGTTATAAATAAATTGCCACCATGCGCAGGTACCCTGTGAGCCCTAGGACCAGTGTACAGCTCACCAGTGGAAAAAAGAAACTGTGATGTTCATCGTGTTTCACTGTTGCAGTCATCACTGTAGGGTTCTTCCTGCCAGCAGGCAGCCCTCGGTCGGCCAGAATCCCAAAGTCTGGGTCCGGCATCGGCTGTGTACTCACCCTCCCTGATGTCAGTGCGCTAGAGGTACAAAGCTCCCAGCCGACGCCATGTTCTCCAGTTTTTCTTGCCACGCGGTGGAAGCAGTTCACAAGTGCCGGTTGGCTGACTCCTGTTATTTTTGGTGCTTCATACCGAAGACATTCTTCTTTTCAAAGCAAAGTATCCCGTTAGGGAAACTTTTTTCTTGCTCCAGACCGATGTCAGAAAAAGTTAATAATTCTATTTCATGTGGGAAGCAAATACCTCATAAGGATTTTCACTCTTACTGTATTCCTTGTCTAGGCCCTGACCACTACGTAGCTAGTTGTCAGTTTTGTGCTAGATTTAATCAACGTACTATTAAACGGAGGTACGATTTTGCCTTTCATTACTTTGGGAGGCGATTTAATTATAACATGTCGTCGGACATGCTTCCGACTACCGGAGTTCATAAAAGGCGCAAGGATAAGGATAGGCCTTCGAGGTCCAAATCAGACGACAGTTTACTATCAGAGCCAGCTGCCGGTTCGGCCATCGCCAGTGAGGCGCTTTCGCAGCCCCTGTCGTCGGCCATTACAGAACCGCTTGCCGAAACGGACTCCCACGAGGAGCCAACTAGGCCTTCGGATACTCCAGGTGCAGGACCTTCGGATAATGCTCCCTCGGATGGGTCCGGAGCCACTGTGCAGGTACCGGCTTCCGAGGGGGTTTTCAGGCCTACGCAGCTTCAGGTAAAGACAAAGACTCCTTCTAAAACAAAGACTCAAGCCCAGGCCTCCTCTGATCCGGGACCTATATCTCAAAAACAAATGCTAAAAATGGCAGAGGACTTGCTAACTATGATTAGGGGTTCCCATCCCCCTCCAGACAAAAGGCCAAGACAAGAATTGGATTATGAATCCTCTGATCAGGTATCTATCTCTTCAGTGTCTTCCTCTGAACAGGATTATACTTTCCCTCCTTATGAGGATTCTGATGCTGAGGAATCCATTCCTTCAGCTTCTCCTTTTGAAGATTATTCTTTTGGGGGAACTTTACATGACATGAGGGAACATTTTCACTGGGAAGGACAGGAGTACTCTGAATCTAAGAGAAGGCTTAGGGATTTCCTTCTTCTTCCCCAACACAGACCCCTGGCTATTCCTCCTATTTTGGATATTGTGGATGATGTCTTTTCTGAGTCTAATTTAACCCCTGACTCCTTTCCTCTGGCCCCTGCTAAGCCTGATAGATATTACAGAGTCCCTGACTCCCACCAGTTTCTATTTAAAAATCCTACTGCTGATCCAGAAACCATTTCTCAGGGTCCTAAGGGTGTTAAGGCTGCCACTGCTAAGAACCCTATTCCGTCAGATAAGGATTCTAGAGCTTTGGAGAGATGGGGCAAAAAAGTGTACACTTCTGCTACTTTATCTATTAGGGCTTTAAATTGTCAATTTCATATGTTGAAATATCAGCAATACCCTTTGTCTGTTATGAAACAAAAACTGTGTACCATTTCTGCATGTGCAGACAATAAGGAATTACAAGATTTGATATATGCTACTGAGCAGGTGGGGAAACATACCTTACACTGTGGTTTTGATGCTTTGGAGGCCTCCTGCAGGGCGGCTGCCACTGGAACGGTCATTAGAAGGCATGCTTGGTTAAAGGAACAAAATTTGCTTGATCAAGTAAAAGCAAAATTACTGGATGCTCCTGTTCAACATAATGTTTTGTTTGGGTCTAAGGCTGAAGAGGTTATAAAGAAAATGGAGGATAAGGCAAAATCCATGCAAACGGTTAAGGATTTCTTACAAGTTCAGCCTCCTAGATTTAGCAGAAATTGGCCAGCTAAAAATTGGTCCTTTCCCAGCTCGGACAGGCCTCAGAGGGGTAGATATAGGCGCCCCAGAGGGAGGGCCCAAGCACAGACCTTTTATAGACCTAGACAGTGGAGTGCTTCCACCCCCAGGGGTGGAGAAGATAGGTTTCAACCTTATAGGAAGGAGGCTCAATGACTCCCCCTGCATGGCTCCAGGAACCTCTCTCCTGGAAGCTCCTCTGGGAGGAAAACTTTCTCTTTTTCACCGAAATTGGACTTATATAACCCAAGACAAGTGGGTTCTGGATGTAGTTTTAAGAGGTTACAAATTCCACTTTCACACCTTACCAAAACCAAACGGATGGCCAGACCTGCCAAAAACTCAATGGGCAGAGGCATTAAAACAGGTGAGGTCCCTCATGGCTATGAGAGCCATAGAACTGGTTCCAAATTCAGAGACGGGACAAGGCTTTTATTCAAGACTCTTTCTAGTTCCCAGAAAGCAAAATACTTGGAGACCCATCGTGGATCTTTCAGTCTTAAATACTTTCCTGGAGATACCAAAGTTCAAGATGCTTACTCTGCAGCAGCTCCTGCCAATGTTGAGCAAAAATGCATGGATGGTGACATTGGACTTAAAGGAGGCTTACCTACACATTCCTATCAGACAGGAGTGCAGAAGATACTTCAGGTTCAAGGCAGGCTCGAAACATTACCAATTCTCTGCGCTGCCCTTTGGCTTGTCTGCTGTGCCCAGGGTCTTTATCAAGTGCCTGGCACCAGTAGTAGCTTACTGCAGACGCAAGGGAATTCAAATTTACCCTTATCTGGACGACTCCCTTATTCAAGCAGACAGCAAGGACATTTTACTCCAGCACCTGGAATTTGTTCAGAATCTACTCAAGTACCTGGGATTCACTGTGAACATAAGAGTCAAATTTGGCACCCACTCAACAAATAACTTTCCTGGGTGCTCTTTTAAACACAACAACCCAGATGGCATTCCTGACGCCAGAAAAACAACTACAGCTGGCTTCAACTTTCAAAAGCCTGGCGTTAATGTCTCAGCTAACTGCAAGGAAATTCCTGCAGGCTTTGGGTTACATGGCTTCCTGCATCCTACTCATACCATATGCAAGACTGCATATGAGGAAGATACAATGGTACCTAAAAAGCGTATGGTCCCAGCATTGTCACAGTCTGGAAACAGTGATTGCTGTCTTGCCTTGCCTGCAAAAGGAATTCCATTGGTGGGCCACGGCATGTTTTCAAAATAAAGGGAAAGCCTTCAGTCTACCTCCAGCCTACCAAGTGATTACCACGGACGCCTCGGATTATGCATGGGGAGCCCACTTGCAGGGGAAAGGCCTGCAAGGTTTTTGGACAGAGGATCAGAAGCATCTACATATCAATTTAAAAGAGATGTTAGCTGTGCAGAATGCCCTCTTGGCTTTCAGGGATCTTTTACAGCCAGGGCAGCTACTGATACGGACAGACAACACCACAGTTATGTGGTACATAAACAAGCAAGGGGGTTCGCACTCCTACCCCATTTGTAGACTAAACATGACTCTGTGTTCCACTAGCTTGCAACGTGGATCTACAAGCTCAAGTCCTGCCAGGGAAACAAAACACTCTGGCAGACAGCCTGAGCAGGAACCTGTCAGACCCACATGAGTGGATGCCAGACACCCAAATATTCAAGATGATTACAGAAGCCTGGGGCTGCCCGGACATAGATCTATTTGCATCTCCCTACAACTACCAGTTACAGACTTTTTGCACAAGGACATATCACAAGCTGGCATGGAAAGTGGATGCTCTCTCATTCAGTTGGAGGAACCTCTCGGGGTATGCCTTTCCACCATTACCTCTTCTACCGAGGGTGTTATTAAAAATAAAACAGGACAAACCAAAGCTGATCTTACTAGCCCCGAATTGGCCTCGACAATTTTGGTACTCAACACTGATAAATCTATCCCAGGAACCTCCTTGGATTCTACCTCAGATTCCAAATCTTTTGTCTCAACATCAGGGCCAGGTCCTGCACTCTCATATCAAAACTCTCAGCCTGGCAGCCTGGCGTATTCAGGGTCTATAATTAATCCTACCCTTTCCAAACAGGTCATGGATGTTATCTTAGAAGCCAGAAGGCCTAGCACTAGGAAATCTTATGCAGGTAAATGGAAGAGATTTTGCACCTGGATGCATGCTCAGGAATCAGATCCTCACATTCCAAATATTCCATTGATTTTACATTACCTAACAGATATGTTGCATAAGGGTTTATCTTTTTCCTCCATAAAAATACATGCCTCAGCTATCTCTGCACATTATAATACAATCCTCCAATTTTTTCACATCCACTTCTGAAACAATATCTCAGAGGAGTAAATAATTTAAGGCCCCCTAGGACTCCACCCATTCCTGCCTGGGACCTCAGTTATGTCTTGGAAAAACTTACTCTTCCTCCTTTTGAGCCTGCTGCCACATCTGATATAAAGTATTTATCATGGAAGACTGTTATCCTACTGGCTTTAACTTCAGCCAGGAGAGTCTCGGAGTTACAAGCGCTCATGGCTGTGGAACCTTACATTATTTTTCATCAAGACAGGGTTTCTTTGAGGACTAACCCTACTTTCATGCCTAAAGTAGTTTCTAAAGTGGCTTTAAACCAAACTATTCATCTGCCAACTTTTTCCCTATTCCACAAAATAAGGGGGAGAGGATCTTGCATTCTTTGGACATGCATAGGCAGCTTCGCTTTTACCTGGACAGAACCAAAGATATCAGGAAAACAGAACAACTGTTGTTTCTTATGCAGCAAATTCCCAAGGCAAAGCTATTTCAAAACAGACCATTTCTAAATGGATTGCTCAAGGAATCAGATTTTTTTACTCTCATCATGGAAAGCAAATCCCAGGAAAAAATTAGGACTCACTCTACCAGAGTTGCTGCTACTTCAGCTGCCTTTCTCAGGGGAGTCCCTAACAAAGATATTTTGGAAGCTGCAACTTGGAGTTCAGTGCATACTTTCTCTAAGCACTATAATCTCCCTCTTTATTCTAAGTCTAGGGCAGGCTTTGCTTCTGCAGTCTTGCAAGGCCTTCTAGTCACCCCTTCTACTCAATAACCACCACCCTTTATCTCAGCTTTGGGATTCAACCCTACAGTGATGACTGCAACAGTGAAACATGATGAACATAGTACAGTTGTGTACACTTACCATAAATGTAGATGTTCGAGTGTCTTCACTGTTGCAGTCTGGGTTACCCACCCTCCTGTCCCCTCTTATACTTTTATTGGTGTGGTTCCCTGCTTCACCCTTCTTCTGAGGTGTATTTGCTACAGGGTATGGGGTTTGTTGTATGTTACATTTTTGTTTTACTTTTAGCCTTTACTTTTGGGAACCTGACATCTGGGGCAAGAAAAACTGGAGAACATGGCGTCGGCTGGGAGCTTTGTACCCCTGCGCACTGATGTCAGGGAGGGTAAGTACACAGCCGACGCCAGACCCAGACTTTGGGATTCTGGCCGACCGAGGGCTGCCTGCCGGCAGGAAAAACCCCACAGTGATGACTGCAACAGTGAAGACACTCGAACATCTACATTTATGGTAAGCGTACACAACTGTACTTTTCATTCTCTTGCCCAAGAAACCATCCCCTTCTGTGCTATAATCCACTCTCTTATAATTCCAGTTACACTTTGTTGACATTATTTGCCATCTGAGGAACAAAAAATAACAGTTAAAACCAAATGTGGATTAACTGACAGATTTAAGATTGGGAAGGAAGTATGACAAAGATTGTATGCTGTCTCCCTACTTGTTCACTGTGTGTGGTAAATATATGAGTTCTGGGCTAAGCCAGTAATTGGTCATGGTTTGATCAGTGTTCTGTCCTGGTAAACAAGTTCAGGTAAATAAATACGTCATATAAAATGTTGGGTTAGATGAATCAGTGGCTGGAATCGATACTTCTCACAGCAATTTTAACAAACAAGATTTGCATATGATGATGGTGATGTAATGGCTGAAAGTGAGGAAGAGTTAAAAGAGGCCTTTAATAAAGATAAACGTAGAATGTGCAAAAGCTGCCTTGATGTCCTTCAAGAATGCAACTGCAGTCATAACATATGGGTTGTCCTGCCTCAGGCAGCCCTCGGTCGGCCGGATTCCAAAGTCTGGGTCCGACGTCGGCTGATGTCGCATTTCTCTCAGACGTCAGAGCGGCTGGAGTACATAAGCATCAGCCGACGCCATTTTCTTCAGTCTTTCTTGCCGCGCGGTGCCCGAAGCAGAAGCAGTTCGCAAGTGCTGGTCGGTCAGCTCCTGTATTCTTCGAATCCGAAGTCATCAAAAAAGCTAAGTACCCTGTTGGGGACCTTTCTTGCCTCAGCCGATGTCAGAAATTACTGAAAAAGTTAACAATTGTCTGTCTTGTGGTAAACAAATACCTCATAAGGATTTCCACTCTTACTGTCTTTCTTGCCTTGGCCCAGACCACGACGTCTCGGCCTGTGTCGCCTGTGCTCGCTTCAATAAGCGCACTCTTAGGCGCCGGGCGGAGTTCGCTGAAGACTTTTTCTGCGATAAATTTGCTTATACAATGCCGTTGGAACTTCCGACATCGCAGACTCCTAAGAAACGAAAAGACCGGGATCTACATCCTCGGCCCGCGTCTTCCACCGACTCCACGTCAAAACCTACCGCGAGTGCTCCGGTTCCCCCTGAGACGGTTATTTCACCGCTCCGAACCGAAGACCCCGCTTTACCGACACCTCCGATACCGGAGGCCACACCGACGCCAGTTATAGATTTTCCTCCGGATACTGAAACCGAGGAAATGCCCGAGACCATTGCTGTAGATAAGGTCACTCCTGCACGTGGAGCTGCTAGGCCTCCTATGGCCATGTCTATTAAGGCCTACACACGTGCTAAGGCAGCCAGCAAGACCAAGCACCTTACTGTTAAGGCCTTACCTCAGCCTACTCCTGAAACACAAATCATGACTATGGCCGCAGACTTAATTTCCATGATTAGAGGTTCACAGGCCCATCCTGAGAGAGGATCCCAGCCTCCTCCTGATAAGAGGCCCCGGGTTGAACCCTCTGACCCTATCCCTTCAGATGAAGATTCTGAGGACTCTGTTCACTCCGATGGCCAGGAAGAGCCCTTCCAGACCTATGAGGACTCGGATGCAGAGGATTCCATCCCCTCAGCCTCCCCTCCTGAGGATATTTCTTTTGGGGAAGTTCTGCATACCATGAGGGAACATTTTAAGTGGCAAGGCCAGGAATATTCTGATTCCAGAAAGCGCCTTCGAACCTTCCTTAAAAAGCCCCAACACAGGCCCCTGGCTATACCTCCTGTGCTTGATGTTTTGGATGACCTATACTCTGACTCCAGTGTTACCCCGGATACTCTTCCTCCTGCCCCAGCCAAGCCAGACAGATATTATAGGGTCCCAGAAACACATTCTCATTTCTTTAGGGCCCATGCTGTTGATTTAGAAACTATTTCTCAGGGACCTAAAGGGGTTTCAGCATCCACCTCCAAAAATCCCTTGCCTTCCAACAGGGAAGCTAGGTCATTAGAGATGGGGAAAAAGGTCTACACCTCCACTACTTTATCTATGAGAGCTCTGAATTGCCTCTTTCATATGTTTCAATATCAGGATTACCTGTTAGATGATTTACAGAAGACATTGGCCTCTTCTGAACCTTTAGACAGGAAGTCTTTGCAGGAAGCTGTACATAATTCTCAGCAAGTCAGCAATCACTTTCTGCAGTGTGGATATGATGCATTGGAAGCTTCATGTAGGGCAGCTATGACAGGGGCGGTCATTCGTAGACATGCATGGTTAAAAGAACAACCTCTACCAGATCATGTTAAGGCAAAACTTATTGATGCACCTCTGGAAAAGAACAAGCTTTTTGGTACTAATGCTAAAGATGTGTTAAAGTCCATCGAGGAAAAAGCAAAATCAGTTCAGATGGTCAAAGATTTCCTCCAGGTTCAGCCACCCAGATTCAGCAGGAATTGGCCTTCTAAAAACTGGTCCTTTCCTAATCCTGAAAGATTTCAAAGGGGTAAAAACAGGCGTGGCCGAGGAAGAGGACAATACAGAGGTTCTTACAGGGGACGACAATGGCAACCAGCAAACCAAAGAAGTGACACAGGGGTCTCCCCTGCCCCACAGGGACAATCTCAATGACTTACCTCTACTTCCGCTGACCAAGGAGCAAATAGAAGCTCCCTTGGGCGGAAAATTATCTCTGTTTTCAGACAATTGGCACAGATTGACAAAGGACAAATGGATTTTGGACATTATAGACCAAGGTTACAGGTTCCACTTTCATACCTTACCAAGAAAACAAGGCATGCCAAACCTACCACAAAACCAGAGGGCAGAGGCTATCAAGCAAATTTCTCTGCTTGCTCAGATCAAAGCAATAGAAAGAGTTCCACAACAAGAACAAGGCCAGGGGTTTTACTCAAGACTGTTCCTTGTTCCAAGAAAAGAAACTCAATGGAGACCAATACTGGATTTGTCCGCATTAAACACTTTTCTCATAGTATCAAAGTTCAAAATGCTGACTCTACAGCAACTCCTTCCCATGCTGGGCAAGGGGTCTTGGCCGATTACTCTGGACCTCAAGGAGGCATACCTGCATGTCCCTATCAGACACAGCTGCAGAAGATACCTCAGATTTCTTGCAGGGCCAGAGCATTATCAATTCTCAGCATTGCCATTTGGCTTATCTACTGTGCCCAGAGTATTTACAAAATGCCTGGCTTCAGTAATTGCTCATTGCAGGCTCCAGGGGATCCAAATTTACCCATACCTGGACGACTGCCTCATACAAGCGGACGACAAATTGATTTTGACAAAAAACTTGAATATGTCATACAATTGCTACAGGCTCTGGGATACACAGTCAACTTCCAAAAGTCAAGACTTCAGCCATCCCAGCAAATAACCTTCTTAGGAGCCAATCTAGACACAGCCTCTCAAATGGCTTACCTGACAGAAGACAAGCAAGAGAAGTTAACTCATTATTTCAAAGGTTTGGCAAAACTCACCCAGATGACTGAAAGGGGATTCCTACAGGCCCTGGGTTACATGGCATCCTGCATTCTCCTGGTTCCATTAGCAAGAAGGATACCCACACCTCCAGGTTGGTGGCAACGTACGAAGCTTCGGAAACCATCCAGGTGCAACTAACCATAGGCAAAACTGCTCTACAAATTGTAGCATGCTACAGGCCACCCTCTCAAACTCAGGAACCCCACACAGCCTTCCTGAAGACATTGGAGGGTATAAATGTATCTCCAAACACCATCATATTGGGTGACTTCAACTACCCGAATATAGACTGGGAACATTACTCAAGTCCTAACTTTCTAGCCCAACGGTTCCTGGAGTTCATTTATTTATTTATTTATTTATTTCCAGTTTGATAACCGGGGAAGTCCACTGGGCCCGAAAGCCCATTTTCAGTGGAGGCCCGGGGAGAAAAGCTCCATAAAAATACATTACACACAAAAACACTCTGTGTTCTAACAGATTAACACTTTAACAATTTCCAAAAATGTAGTACATTTGGCAGTATACTTCAGAAATTAATATAATTATGAAACTGTATTGTTAGTGAAGTAGAGAGAGATAAAAGGAAATTATATATAGATCTTGAATGCAAGAGCAGTAAAACAGATGAGAAGTGAAGAAGATGTAATGAATTTAAAAGAGAAGAGGTGACAGGAGGAAGATGAAAAAGTATGGAAAGACCAATATTCATGTTGTGTTTGAGTCAAAAGTATACCTTATGACAAAGGCAAAAGATTCAATTGTGAGACTAGACCTGCAAGTGGGCAGAGGGAGGAGAACGCTTAAAAGGAATAAATACAGGGTTTAATCAGGAAGAGAGTGGTGATAAAGAAGTAGAGGGAGGGGTGCCAAGGTGAGCAATCTAGGTAGGAAGTATACAATTACATTTCCAGTTTTGGGAGAGGTGAGAATGGAGAAGAGCTTTGAAGTGTTCATAGCTTGTAGTGACTCCTTAGAAGGGAAGGAAGCAAGTTCCATTTTTTAGCTGTAGTATAGGAAAGTAGAAGTTGGCCAGGGGGTCGTTTGGGTTTGTATACTGAAATACGATTCTGGTGGCTGGATCTTAGGGGCCTGTGAGGGGTATATAAGGGCAAGATGTTTGATAATGCAGGGCAAGCAGTAGGTTTAAAAATTAGTTTGTGTGCAGTAGTAAGTTGGAGGTAATTGAGGAGATTAGGGAGTTCTAGCCATTGGAGACTACGGAGGCAGATGCAATGGTGTGTAGAATGAGTGGAGTTAGTAGCGAATTTGGCGATTTTGTAGTAGCAACTTTCAAGTTTTGAGGAGATAGAAGAGGAGAGATTGGTTAGAAGAGGAGCACCATACAGTAGTGAAGGAAGAAGGTAGGTAGTGGCAGAGTTTGTCTTGTAGATGGAGTAAGAAAGTTGGCATTTCTATAAAGCATACCAAGCTTCTGATGTGTTTTTTATGTTTAGTTGAATATGAGTATTAAATTTCAGGTGTTCATCAATGGTAACTCCGAGTAATTTTGCACAACTAACAACATCTACTGGGGACTGGGAGAGGCTGGAAATTTTGAAGGATGACTTATCAAGAGTCAGAGCTTTTGAGGAGGAGAAGAGAATGATATGGGATTTATTGGCATTGAGGGAAAGATGGTTATTAAGCATCCAATTTTCTGTCGTTGTGAAGGCCAATTGGGTTTTGGCTTGAAGCTCGGAAGGCTAGGGCAGAGCAGATAACAGTGGAGTCGTCTGCATATTGCACTATTTGAGACTGAGGAATTGAAGAGTGGAGATCATTGATAAAGATATTAAAGAGCAGAGGCCCAAGAATAGAGCCTTGAGGGACTCCGGTAGGGGTAGGTAAGAATTCTGAGGTACCAGTCTTCCATTTCACAGCTTGGGATCTATCTGAGAGATAACTTTTGAACAAAGAAAGGAGTTGTGGGAGAGATTGAGGTTAGAAAGGTGGTTGAGAAGGAGTGTGTGGGATATTGTGTCAATGCCTTGGAAAGGTCAAGTAGAACAGTGGAGACAATATTTCCAGAATCACGGGCATGGTTGATAATGTCTAGGAAGGAAAGGAGAGCAGTTATGGTACTGTGGCCAGGCGAAACCCATGTTGAGTAGGAGAGAGGAGATGGTTATTGAGGAGGTGAGGCATGAGTTGCTGGTGGATACATTTTCAAGGACTTTTGAAATAGGGAAAGAATGGCTATTGGGCTAAAATTAGAAATGTTATTATTTTGCCTCCTTTATGGAGGGCAGAATGTGGGCAGCTCGCCAAAGTTTGGGAACATAAGATTCTTGGATGGATCTATTGATGAGAATGCTGATAGGTATGGCGATCCGTCTGCTGCAAGCTTGAGAAAGAGTGATGGGATGTTATCGGGGCATTGGAGCATGGTTTGAGTTTGGAAAGAAGTTGTTTGATACTGGTGGTAGATACGGGTTGTAGAATAAAGGTGGGAGGGTGGTTACAGAGCTGGAGTGAGGGATGGAAGGTGAAGAAGGCTTTGGGCTTGGGATGGGGAGGAATTGGAGAAGGATTTAGTCAGTTCTGCTATGGAGCTGGTAAAAAGGAGTTGAAGAGTGTTGCAATTTCTGTGTCAGTCTTACTGTTGTCTGGACAGGGATTGGATTTAGTACCTGGGTGCAAGAGGGAATTGATGGAATTCCAGAACTTTTTGGGATTATTTGTGAGAGTAGACTGAAGTTTGTTGTAGTATGATTTTTTATCTTTTATAATAAGTTTTTTTGCAAGATTGCGGAGTTGCTTATATTGAAGTAAAGAAGCTGTGTTTTTATTTTTATTGTATTGTTTCCAAATTTTGTCCCTTTGTAGCATTATCGTTTTAGTGTCCTTAGTTAGCCAAGGGGCAGAGTTGAACTTTATTCGTTTTGTTCGAGGAGGGGCTTGGGTTAGGATTTTAAGGAAGGTAGTATTGAAGACTTCTAGGGCTTCATCTAGGGGAAGAGTGTTTAGTGATTCCCAGTTTGTTAGTTTAAGGGTTTCAGAGAATACTGAAGGGTTAAAATTAGTTAGGTTACGGGAGTGGGCATATTGATGTTGGTGTGGGAGCTGTTGGGTATTTCGGTTAGTAAAGGCTGGGAGATGGTCACTTATTGAGTCTGGTAAGGTACCAGAGTTGGAGATATTGTTAGGGTGGCTGACTAGAATCCAGTCCAGGGTGGACCCTGGAGGGTTAGTTTTGTTAGGTCTGGTAATGTTGTTTATTAATTGAGTAAAATTATAAAGATTGATAGACTGAGAGGGAGTATTATTATTAATTGTATTCCAATCAATATTGACATCACCTAGAATGTATGTCTCCTGTTTGATATTGTTTGTTGCCCAACAGAGAATATTCTCAAGGGTGGAGGTGTTGTCTCCAGGAGGGATATAGATGGTTATTACACAGATACTTTTGAAGTTGTTTATTTTGAGGATTCCTATGATTAGTTCAGCATTATTAAATTTAGGGATGGGAGTTTGGTATGGGCTGAGATTTAGCAGGCAATTGTAGACCAAGGCTACACCACCTCCTTTTTTGTTTTGGCGATCAGACCTAAGAGCTTGGAAACCAGGTGGTAAAAACTCAGAGTTAGTAGTTTGTGGTTTTAGCCAGGTTTCTGTTACTGCTACTATGTCAGGTGTAGTAAGATTTAGCCAGGCATGGAAGTTTGTTATTTTGTTATTAATACTCTGGGTATTGATGGTAATGAATTTAAGGTATTTATGGCTGTGTCTATTTGTGGAGGCAGTGGGAGAGGGATTATTAGTAGGTGTTGGCCCAGGGTTGGGATGGATATCTCCTGCAAGAGCAAGCCAAGAGAAAGGATAGAGAAGATGAAACTTAGAATAGAGAGATAAAATAAGAGGGAGATGTAGTTTAAGTTTGAAAGAGGAAGATTTTAAGCAGACTGTGTGGAGTTTTAGTTTAAAGTAATGAAATGGATTTGGTTGAAGGAGGGAGGGAGATATTAAATAAAAATGGGGAGTTGAAAGTTGGGTATAGGAGATAGTGGAGGGTGAGGGGAGTGGGAAATAGGAGGGTAGTGTGGTAGAGGAGTAGGAAGAAGCATTATACAGAGTGGTAAGAAGGAAAAGACATGTAAATGAGGTGAGATAGTGTGTATGAGACATGGATGAGTAGGGTAGGATAGACATTAGAAGAGAGGGTAGGGACTGACGGGGGAATTTAGAGATATAAGGAGAGAGCAGTCAGGTAAGGGGAAGGAGAGGGGGAGGGGTAGTGTAAAGAGAGCTATCTAGGAGGGGGTGGAGCAATGAGATGGGATAGGTTGAGGAAAATGGGGGAGGGGTCAGGTTCATAAATTCAAATGCCATGGAACAGCTAGTCACTGTTCCCACGAGAGGAGAAAATATACTAGATCTCATTATCACAAACATGGGGACAAAATGCTCCACACCGGAAGTATATCCCTCATTGGTGAGATCTGATCATAAACTAATCTCACTGGAAATCCACATCCCGCCCCCACCCCAAACATAAAAGACCACAGTGAAGAACTTCTCTAAAGCAAACTTCACACTACTCAAGACTGGTGTAGTATCCTTCAAGGCCCCTGAGCCAGTGGAAACCACAACCCAAGCTGCGGAAGCCCTTACAAATGCCTTCTATGAACACCTCCAGGACTGCATGGATCAGGCAATCCCAAATAAAACCAAGACTCTTTCCACAAAGGGCAAACGTCCAGTCTGGTGGACCCCAGCCATTAACAAACTTTGCAATAAGAGGAGAAAGCTATTACATGATAGAACAAAATCCATAAAAGGAAGTCACCCCTGATCATTATTAGTAAAAAAATACGAGCACTCATAAAATCAACTAAGGCCAATTTTGAGAGAAAAATTGCCATGGATTCAAAGGACAATCATAAGGCCTTTTTCAGCTATGTTAGGAACCTGGGTGGAAACTCCCAGATATGCTCAGAATTAGTCCAAAATGATACAAAAATCACTGAACCCACAGACATTGCCAACATACTGGCAGACAGGTTCAGTGCAAACTTCACCCTCCCCCCTAAAGGAGAGATAACTATCCCAGCAGAGTGTAGCCTCCCAGACATCTCAAATGCGCAGGTGAAAGCTGCTATCTCTAAAGCTAAAAACACAGCATTAATGGGACCGGATGGTGTCCCCGGCTGTGTGCTACACGAGCTAAATGAGGAATTAAACCCGCACATAAGGCAGCTGTTTAATCTCAGCCTTACCACAGGATACGTGCCCAAGGAGTGGCGTACGGCAACTGTGGTCCCACTCCACAAAGGCGGTGTCTCTACGGACCCTGGTAATTACCGCCCCATAAGCTTAACAAGTTTAGTCTGCAAAGCTATGGAGAGGATCATAATGGAGCTCATAGAAAAAGATATAGGGGACTTGCAGACATTGGACCCGACCCAGTTTGGCTTCGTCAAGGGCAGATCATGCCTTTTGAACTTGGTCGACTTCTTCGAAACAGTCACCAAGGCCATTGATGAGGGAAAGGCAGTCCATACAGCCTACCTTGACCTTGCAAAGACCTTCGACACAATACCCCACTCGGGTATTGTAGAAAAACTTACCAGCTTAAATGTAAACCCATATGTCACAAGATGGGTTGCAAACTGGCTTAAGGACAGAACCCACAGGGTTAGAGCTGCTGGCGCTATGTCAGACTCCAAGCCGGTCACAAGCAGTGTCCCACAGGGCTCGGTCCTTGGCCCCCTGTTGTTCGGCATCTACTTCTCAGAAGTACAGGCCAACATGGGAGGACTTTGGCTGACAAAGTTTGCAGACGACTGCAAACTGGGCGCCATAGTGGAAAGTGCATCGGACACAGATATCCTTCAGAAGGGACTCACGGAAACAGATAGCTGGTGCCAGAGCCATGGCCTGAAGTTAAACGCCAAAAAATGTATAGTCATACCCTTCGGGAAAAATAAGGTAACCCCAAGCTACCATATAGGTGGCAATCCACTAAGCACAGAAGAGGTTATCAGGGACCTGGGGACCCAGGTTGACAGTGGCCTTTCTTTTGACACTCACATTGCTAAAGTGGTTAGAAAGACCTTCTACATTGCCCACCTGATCATGAAGGGATTCACATCCAGATCTAGTGAGGTCATTGTTCCCCTGTACTCTTCAATTATCAGACCAATGATTGAGTACAATGCCCCATTCGGGATGTATCGCACCCGACATCTGCAGCAATTGGAGAGGCCCCAAAAGTTCCTCACCAAAAGGATAAAGGGACTCCAAAATCTGTCATATGCTGCCAGATTGAAGAAACTCCAGCTCTATTCAGTTGCATACCGTCTGCTCAGAGGTGACATGTGCCTGACATACAGGGCCATGTCCAACCCGGAATTGATGGACATGCTCCACCTCAAAAAATCCAAATCCACCAAAACCACTAGAGCAAGCGACTTAAACCTTAGCACGGATATAAATAGGACGTGCTGGAGGGATAGATTTATCACTCAGAGACTCCCTATGCTGTGGAATAAAATTCCGGTCCATGTGAGGCAGAGCACCTCGGTGGCTCTGTTCAAGAGAAATCTTGACCTGTGAATGGGAGATCGTAGGTTTATCCCGGGAATCATCTCTGTGTCACTGCTGGACAGAGGCACAACAAACTAATGGGCACAGTATTTTTTCATATAAGGGGTGGCGTAAGCCACAAACATTTGGGCTAGGCTTATAAATGCCTTAGGGCAGATAGCCTAGTATAAACCTATGAACCTATGAACACATGAGAAAGCTTCAGTGGTACATAAAAAGCCTATGATCTCAGCACAGCAGCAACCTAGAGACAACCATACCGCTCATTCCATGCCTACAAAAGGAATTCCTATGGTGGGCCTCGGTAAGCCAGGCAAACACAGGTATGTCATTCAAAAACACAGACCATGACCACAGACGCCTCAGACCTTGGATGGGGGGTGCACATGGAGGGCAGATGTATACAAGGACAATGGCCTCCAAAGGAAACACATCTGCATACAAACCAAAAGGTAATGCTGGCAGTAATGCATGCCATCGAGGCCTTTCGACAACAACTTCAGCAAGGCCATCTACTGATACGGACAGACAACACCACTGTGATGTGGTACATAAACAAGCAAGGGGGCACCCATTCCTACCCCCTTTGCAGACTGACAATGAATCTTTGGGAAAAAATCACTGAGCCTAAATTAGTTTGTTCCAGGCAAAGACAATGTGCTGGCGGACAGCCTAAGCAGGAATTTCATAGATCCACACGAGTGGAGGTTACATCTGAAAATCTTCACACAACTCACCTCGACATGGGGCAGGCCAGAGGTAGACCTATTTGCCTTCCACCTCAACCATCATCTACAAAAATTCTGTTCAAGAACATACCATCCACAAGCTTGGAAAATAGATGCTGTTTCATTCAACTGGAACTTTCTAAAAATCTATGCATTCCCACCTCTGCCACTGATGACCACAGTATTACTAAAGATCAAAGCAGAGAGGCCCAAGGGGATCCTAATAGCTCCAGACTGGCCAAGACAACACTGGTACCCACTACTACGGAGCATATGTCACAACAAAAAGTGGGCCCTTCCCCAATGGCCCCTACTTTTGACTCAACACAACTTCAAAACAGTGCATCCGAACCTTCAGACACTGCAGCTAACAGCCTGGGAGATCCCATGAATAACCTCAATCTATCTCTCTCCAAGGAAGTTCAGCGGATATTAACAGAAGCTCGAAGACCATCCACCAGAAAGGTTTACTTAGCAAAATGGAAGAGATTCAGCATTTGGAATACCAGCAAGGGACATGATGCATCATTATTGAATATCCCACTCATCCTGGAATATTTGGCAGATATGCTACAGAATGGACTCTCATATTCTTCCATAAAGATACATGCTTCAGCTATCTCAGCTAGATATAACACTGATCCGCCTGTGTTTTCACATCCTTTGTTAAGGCAATTCCTCAGGGGAATCAAGAACATTAAGCCACCAAGAAAGGCTCCAGTGCCAGCTTGGGACCTCAACTTTGTCCTAGAAAAACTGACTCTACCTCCCTTTGAGCCAGCAGCTTCAGTGGACTTGCAATTTTATCATGGAAGACAGCTTTCCTGTTGGCAATTACCTCAGCAAGAAGGGTTTCGGAACTACAGGCCCTAATGGCAACACCACTGTTCATAATCTTTCACAGAGACAGGGTCTCCTTAAGAACCAACCCTACTTTTATGCCAAAGGTGGTATCTAGGGTTTCTTTAAATCAAGCTATTCACCTGCCTACTTTCTTCCCCAATCCTGAGAGAAAAGGGGAAAGACTGTTGCATACCTTGGACATTCACAGACAACTTCGCTACTACCTGGACAGAACCAAGACCAGTAGGAAGTCTGATCAGCCTTTTGTAGCTTACGCCCCTGGAGTACAAGGAAAAGCAATTTCCAAACAGACTATTTCAAAATGGATTGGACATTGCATCAGATTTTGTTATTCCTTCCATGGGAAGAATGTTCCAGCCAATGTCAGACCACACTCCACCAGAGCTACAGCCACCTCTACAGCATTCTTAAGAGGGGTGCCTACAAAAGACATTCTAGAAGCTGCTACATGGAGCTCCGTGCATACATTCTCCAAACACTACAGTCTCCCTTTATATTCCAGATCCAGAGCAGGCTTTGCTTCGGCAGTCCTGCAGGGTTTGATTGCCACACCATCTCTTTCCTAGAGCATTCCTCCTCCCCCAGCTAAGCTATGGTATTCAGCCCATATGTTATGACTGCAGTTGCATTCTTGAAGGACATAGTACAGTTTTGTACCTACCATAAATGTAGATGTCCGATAGATATGCAACTGCAGTCGGATTTTCCCTCCCTCCATACCCCTCTATGCCTTGGGTCCACTCCTATCCCTGTTTCTCTTAGCTGGGGATATCTGTTATGGTGTATCTGTTTATTGCTTACTTATTGTTTGGAATCCTGTTTTTGTCTTCCAATTTGATTACAGCCTTCCTTGGAGGGCACCTGGCATCTGGGGCAAGAAACACTGAAGAAAATGGCATCGGCTGATGCTTATGTACTCTAGCCGCTCTGACGTCAGAGAGAAATGCGACATCAGCCAACGTCGGACCCAGACTTTGGAATCCGGCCGACCGAGGGCTGCCAGCGGCAGGACAACCCATATGTTATGACTGCAGTTGCATATCTATCGGACATCTACATTTATGGTAGGTACAAAACTGTACTTTATCTAACATAAAATAAAATTGTCATCTGGTCTTATGAGTTCATTGTAAATAGATGGGGAAGAAGTTGAGGTGCTGAAAGATTTTTATTTTTCTTAGGCTCAGAGATCTCTCCGTATCTTGATTGCAGTCATGAAATAAGCATTACTGAAGTACTGGATGTGAATTTGCATAAATCTAAAGAAACTGGTTTGTGCTGACAGTCTTGGCATACTGAAGTCCTTGATATCACAAGCAGTCCAATTAGACTAAATAGCCATGTGGGATATACACATCTACAACAATGCATAACCCTATCTATTACTAATACAAGTATAAGACTAAAAGAAACAAGAGATCCAAGGATAAGGATATTGGTACTGAGAAACCAGAGAAATCAAGGAAAAGATTACCAGATCCGACTCCTACTCCTGAATCTGACACACATGTTCCTCAGTTATTGGATCCATCAGCTTCTTGGATCCGTTTGCTCCATGATTGGCCCCAGTTCTCACCAAAACCAGGGAATCCTAGGCTAAATTCCATATTACAAGACAGGAGACCCGTCAGACCTTCATCTTTATCTTCGTCCACCTGGTCCTACAGGAGCTTCTTGGAGAAGAACGTTGACAGCGTGATGAGATTTTAGAGAGCTCAGATTCAACTTGGAGTTCTCTTGGTACTATCACCTTTGAACATACCAAGCATGGTGCCAACTTTCCCCCCATTACAAATCTGACACTGGTCTGACCTTCAGATTCAGTTGCTTTGGTGCTGATCTCCCCCAAGGTAACGGGGTTGGGACCAATTGCATTCTCTGCTTTGACCCTGACTGGATTCCTTCCTGTGTCAGCCCCAGTGCATTCTGAACCAACAGAGTCTCGAGGCTGAGTCCTTAGTGCCACTGATCAGGAGGTGGTATCAACACCGAGACTCTCAGAACCGTCCTTACCTCTTGGAGCCTTGACACCGAGATCCGCTTCAGATTTGAGACCTTTCAGTTCTGAAGGGTCCATTCTGATCTTAAGGCCTTTAAGAAAGTCCTTTCAACTCCAAGGGATAAGCTACCTTCATCCAGAGCAGTACCACCCAAGTTCTCTGCCAAAACTGGCTCTGTCCATAATCACTCTGTTAGAGAGGAATGGCTGGAACCTAGACCCCAGGATGCTTATGTGTTATAAGGTTTCTGTCTGATTCAGGACCCTCTGATCTTGCCACAGAACAGCTCCACAGTAAGCAGAAACACATCAACTCACCTAAGTCCATCACTGACAACACAGACTTTGATGAAGGAGAAGTATCCCCCAGAACCCCACCTGAAGATGTCACCTTTGGAGAAATTCTAGAATCGATAAAACAGAAGGGGGGATGGTCCACCATGGATCCTTCTCCAGAAGAGTCTGTGTTCCTGGAGGCCTTCAGTTCTGGGTCATCAACATCCTGGGTGGTACCTCCCCAAGACCAGTTAGTGGACCTAATAGCACAACGACCCTGGAAGGACCTGGATGTGGTGGGAGCAATACGTAAAAAAACTGATAACATTTTTCTCCAAATTATGATAGAAAACACTGGAGCAAGGAGCCACCTGTAGCTGCAATGGTGGTAGCTGCAACAACCAAAAAAAGAACTCTGAGAAGAGAGCATCTCGGTCCATCTCCCCAACAGAGAGTCCAGATTATTGGATTGTTTTGGGAAACATACCTTTGCTTCACTGTCCTTTGCTCTGCAGGTGCTGAATTACCTAGCTCATGTCACTCGAGTCCATAAAGATTTGACTAAGATTTCCAAATCCCTTGAATGGATCCTGCCTACCGATATCCATAAAAAGGGTGAATCTCAGCTATCAACCCTACAGTCAACATCTAACATAGCCATACAGCTGAGTTCCAGTGTGGCTGATGGTACAGCAAGAGCAGCAGACACCGGCATTACAGTCCGCCGGCATGCTTGGATACATCTTTGTGAATTTGCTGAAAATTTCAAGACATCTTTCATTAACTCCCTTTTTGATGGGTCCACCTTATTTGGACCAAAGGCGAAAGAGACTTTTAACTAGAATTGAGCAAGATAAGACCATGTCTGCTATCAGTATCTAGTTCTCCAGTCCTCAGAGATCCTTCTCTAGGAATCAGAGTTTTATGAAGGAGATGTGGTTTAAAGTCACAAAGATCCTACTAAGACTCTTGTGATAGCCGTCCCTGTGGCAGAGGGATAGGACATCAAAATGGATGTCACCCAGGGGACAAAAACAGACCACAGAATCAGGGTTTCAGAGGGCCCTTTTTCAAGAAACCCTTTTAGTGCCCCTGAGAGATTGCCCAACTGCTGCATTCTGGAGGCATTCGGAGGGTGTTTATCTTTGCACCCCTTCACCTGGCAAGGCATAACAGATTCCTGGGTGCTAGACATATTATTCCAGAGGCTATATTATTCCATTTTCCCTTCCTCCAAAACAAAGGAGAATAGTCTCCAATGTTCCACCCAGTCAGTAGGAACTAGCAGTAGCAGAAATTTCAAAGCTGCTAGAAAATAATCATCCATCTAGTCCCCAGAGGACAACAAAGATCCAGAATCTACTTAAAATCATTTTTAGTTCCAAAGAATAAAGGGAACCCCAGATCCATTTTGGACCTGAGTTATCTAAACCAGTCCATGAGACAGACAAAATTCCAGATGGTCACAATTCAGTCCATTTTGCATCTGTTGAGGAAGAACACTTCGATGTGCTGAGTAGATATCAAGAACGCATATTATCACATAAAAATAGAGACATTTGAGATTTCTCCATTTCTGGTCGGGAGTCAATCATTATTATTTCAAAGCTCTGTCCTTTGGTCTCAACACAGCCCCCAGGGTGTTGACCAAGATAATGTCAGTACTAGCAGCATGACTGTCTGCTGGAGGTCCAGGTCTTCCCATATCTAGACAATTGGCTCCTAACAGCTACCTCAAGTCTAACATTGTGTCAAAACAGAGACACCTTTCTGTAGTTACTTCAGAGGTTTGGCACCGTCATCAGTTGGGAAGAATCAACTCATCTCTACTCAAAAATTAGAGTTCATCAGATGCCACCGAAAAGCAATCTCAGATAATCAGCCTACCCCCTCACAGAGCATTTTCCATCCAAATGACAGCTTCAGCTCTACTAAGGCATCTTTCTTCTCCAGCAAGATTAATACTTCGAATGGTAGGCCTAATGGCATCCAGTATACTACTGGTACCCTTAGCAAGATTCCACATGAGAGTTTTTAGTGGACAGTATCCATACAATAGTCTCAGAATCATCACCCTCTCCAAGCAAAGATAAGGATCACTCTAGTTTGCAGAAATCATATGTCATGGTGGATAACATCCCCTTCGATCACAGACGATCTCCCCTTTGTGAGGTGATGATGGTGACCATGGATGCTTCCTGCTTGGGGTGGGTATATTTTGAGGGGAAAATTCCAAGGCTTCTGGTCACAAACAGAGGTGAAACATAACATGAACATTCTGGAGATATGAGTTGTTCTCCTATCATTGCAGGGCCTTCAAGATACTCTCCCCCAGAAATGTGATAGCCATTCAGACAGACAATATGTCAGTAGTATGGTACCTAAACAAGCAAGGGAGAACATGCTCTTACCCGTTATGCCCAGAGGCCATGAGGGTGTGGCAATCGTCACATCGTTTTCTAATAGCAGTGCACATCCTAGGGAATTCCACTGTTCTATTAGACAGAATGAACAGCTCTATTCTGATGCCTCACAAGTGGTCCCTAAACTCAGTATTAGTGGCAGAGATTTTCAGTCACTGGGGGGCAGCCTTGCTGCAGTCGCTGCAGCCTATCTGAACAATAAATGCAGGACTTACTTCACCTTAATCCATCCACAGGGACCATCACTGAAGGATGCTCTTGTCTGTCCCAGGTACTCTTGTATGCCTTTCCACCCCTTCCACTGATGAATAAATTCCTAGAGAAAGCAAGGATGTGCAAAGCCAGAATAATCCTTATTAGCCCCCTTTTGGCCTCGACAAACCTGGTTCTTCCCCTTCCTGTGGCCTGTACTAGTTCATTCTTCCTTGATGCTGGACCGTTTCTCAGATCTTCCATCTCATTCTTTTGGTTTGCTTCCTCCTGATCAGAAGTGCTTGAAACTAACCACTTGGTTCATCCAATTTTGAGAAAAGCCCGAGGTGCCAGGCTCACCCCTGCAGTGGTTCACATTCTGATAGCTTTGCAGAAAATTTCAACTACCAAAGTCTACCAAAGTAATTGGAGAAGATTTTTCATATGGGTTCATTCTAGAGCTGTAGACCCATACTCAGCATCGGCTTCAGCTATTCCATCATCAGAGTACAGTTAGCAGCCTTCTCCAATTTCCATACAGGTATTGAAAATTCTTCCATAGCTTCCCTTAAGATTTCAAAAGCCTTCTTAAAGGGTACCTCCTTCTCAGACCATCCATTATTGATCCAATGCCTCCCTTTGGACATTGCTGTTGTGCTATAAACTTTGACACAACCACCTTTTGAACTAGCAGCAACAGCAGATAACATATTTCTCTCTTGGAAGACTATATTTCTAGTAGTGATTGCATCAGCCAAAATAATTTCAGAATTAAAAGCCCATTCTGCTAAACCTCCCTATATCTGATCTTTGATCTTTCATACGGATAGGGTTACTTTGAGAACTTAACCCTTCCTTTCTACCGAAGGTGGCATCCAAATCTCACCTAAATTAATCTAGTCATTTATCAGTTTTCTTCTGAAAATTTTCTAATAACGGGGAGTACATCTTACATAAGATGTTCATCACCAGTTACTTTTTTACTCAGACAAGACAAGACCCTTCAGAGAATCTGATAAATTCCATCTTTCTCAAGACATCTATTGGGGAAAACAGTTTCCAAAGTTACTCTATACAATTGACACTCAAAAATATTTCATTTGCATATACAAAGAAAGGCTTACCATTGTCATCCAAACCAAGAGCACATTAACCAGAGCAATAGCTACATTGACAGCATTTGCTAATAGACTATATTGATATCTGCGCAGCAACTACTTGGTCAGCATTACATACGTTGATTTCCCATTACAAATTGGATGAATAATCAAGAGATTATGTGTCCTTTGACTCCAACATTCTTCGGAATGTTCTTCCATTATTCCACCCAAGCTCTAGTGCTTTTGAATCTGTCTCACAGTTGAATTGGATGAAAATAGATAACATTGGATATGAAAGTTATGTACTTACCATAACGATGGATTCATGTTGTCTGTTCTTTGTCTGGTTCCACATCCCCTCCCACTAACCTGTTCAAAATTATCACCTTGTTCTTGACGACTGGGTTAGCATTATAATTAATTATTTCAGGAACTTATTATATTAGGTTTCTTGGCTTAGGATATGTTATCTAATCATGCAGAATGTTTTGTTGGGTATTAGGTACATCAGCGTGCAAGCAGTGCAAACTCGATCTGAGGTTTTGAGGTGGGACATGGTGGATTATGGGTAGAGGAGGAGTCAGAGCTCTGAAGCAAATTCTTCCTAGTTGGTACTGAGGGCTGATCTTGTCAGATCAGACAACCCACAGTTGAACCAGTCAGAGAATAGACAACATGAATCTCTTGTTATGGTAACTACATAACTTTTGTTTATTGTTAAATTTCATACCCTTTTGCCGTACCCATGGGGTTAACTTATCCAGATAATTTTGAAAACACTGATAATCTGCTATATTAGTTATTGAACTTCCACCCTTTAAATCATCAGCAAATTTACTCAAGAAAATTATTCAGATATCAGTCAGTGACTCATAAGCAACCCAAACAGAGGTCCAAAAAACAAGCCCTGGGGAACACCATATTTAATAGCGACATATTTTTAAAATTCTCCACCCTTACTTTTAAGTGTAGGCTGTCATGTGCATACAAACCTTCTTGGTATTCTGTGAAGAGGGAGCCACTCTTCATACCATTCCTTCATTCATGCCTAAGTATGGTTACAGAACTATCTTTGACAAATGCATTCATTTGCCACTGCCCCACCCCTTCCACACACACACACACACACACACACACACACACACACACACACACACACACACACACACACACCCCTCAGCACAGAACAAATGGAGACGTTTACACTCCTTAGGTGTACACAGGCAGCTGAAATTCTCTCAGGACAGAAATGAACATTTCAGAAACTCAAGACCAATTTTACATAGCCTTTGTAAAAAAGAAAGAATGTAAATCTGTCAATAAGCAAACTATTTCAAAGTGTATTGCAGGTTGCATTAACTTTTGTTACTATGCCATGGATAGCAAAGTTTAGACAGGATGAGAGCCCAATCCATCAAAACTGTGGCTGCCACCAGCAGCCTTCCTGATGGGATCACAACTCGGGTACTTTTGGAAGCAGCTACCTTGGTCATCTCTTCATACCTTTGCCAAGCAGTACAATGTCAGTTACATTTCCTGATCCATGGCATGCTTTACCTTGAGCATTCTGCAGGCTTCAAAGCCTCTTTCTCTTCCAAAAGGCCAACCGCTCTGTTTTCATTACACTGTAAAAGTCCTCCAAGGAGCGCAACAGTGAATTTCAGAGAACATAGAATAGTTATTAGAGGACCTCACTACAACTTTAGATGTTTGAGTATATTTACTGTTGCATTTTGTAATAATTCCCTGTATCCCTTGTTTTTCCTCTCTCCTTTCCTTGGGGTTGGGGAGGGAACCTCATCTCCCTCCTCCCATTGTGTCTATTTACCAGTTCCCTCCCTTTAGTGGAATGTTTTACTTAGACCATCCTTGAGTAGGGTGTGCTTTGGCTCATAGGTAGATAACTGCTACAGCAAGAAACACTTGACGATGGTGCTGGCCAACAACCCTTTATATTGCCGATATCCTGATGTTTCCTGCTTCATAAGTGCTAGGAAAAGCTCTCTGCTAAAGTAACTTCCACAGATAAAGCCCCTCAAGTTTCTAAAAGCAATAAAACAAAAATACCTTCAATTAAAATTAAAATAAGGTAGTAAACAAGAAGCAGTTGAAACTGCAGAAATTTCTTTATACCTGCAAATAAGTTTTCCATAGTTTTTATTTTAGTCTGTTTTGTATTGCAGAAACTACTGTAGGGGCAACCCCCTAGACCTTTATATTGCAGTAGTGAATCTAATTCAGCAGTTCAGCACATTTTACTTTAACAGAGCACAGATCCCCTAATGAAAACCATTTCCACAGCCACTGTTTTCTGTTAAAACTTATTCAGCCTGCGAAAAAACAGTATTGAAGCAGTGACCAACCTCCACCTAAGGAAACATAATGTTAGAACAGCAGCCTTTTGGTACAACTAGCAGACCTTAGATCAGTGCTGCTGTCATAAAAATAAAATTGAATACTGTGACATTGCTTGTACAGTCTTCTCTCTGCCCTTTTTTACATAATAGATTGTTTTTGGTAGAAAACCACCCAAGATGGAAACCCTGCTACACTCTATCTCATTTTGCTTCCCCTACCCTGACACCTAATTCCTCCCACCCCCCCATACTCTCTACACTTATTTTAAACCTAGTTTACATCCAGTCAGATGTATACATTACACACCATTTATAGTATAGTCTACTTACAAAATGGAGAGAAAATTGCTTTCCAGGATTTGGTTTCAGGGGGGGTCCATTATGAATTTAAGGTTGTAAAGTCAGTGGTCTATTCCCAATACATATTCATCATCAGCTAGCTTCCATCCACTGCTCCCCTAACTTCTTCTCCTCCAACTTCTAATGTCTGTCTTCAAATTATAGTAACCATCTTAACCTAGTATATAAGCTGCTGCAAATTAAGACCATCTGTATACATTCAAAAGTATTACACAATGTAAATTCCTCTAACTAAATGTTGCAGCATACTGTTGTCGAGTTGGTGTGTGTGTGTGTGTGTATAAATATATATATATATATATATATATATATATATATATATATATATTTATATATGTAGTGTATATAATTGCAGCTAATTGCAATAATGCTATCAGTTTCATTCATAACATTTCATCTCTCCAACATGCATCTTGACCTTGATCCCACTAAATCCACTCATTCTTACATAACATCCCGATGCTCTAACAGTGAATCTACAGTGAAAACTGCAACACCAGAAAAACATCAGTTAGGGGCAAGAATGTCATATAAAAGAACTTGAGCAAGAAGTACTGTATAAATATTTCTGAATTGATGAAGGATGAACAATAAAACACGAACAAATGCAAATAAAACTTAGTACGGAATACTTCAGAAAACTTAAATTAATTCTGAAAACAGCACTCACATCTAGGAACTAAATCCAAGCTATAAACCAATTTGCTCTTCCTGTCCTAACTTACAGATGCTCTTTGTGTTTCACTGTTGCAGTCATCACATTTGGGTTATCTGCTTGCATTAGCCCTCAGTCGGACTGATTATCAAAGTCTTGGGTCCTGCGTCGGTTGCTGTCTCATCTTCCATGACGTCAGGTAGTCAGGGGTATAAAGCATGCAGCCAATGCCATTACATCAGTCTTTCTTGCCGTGCAGTGCCCGAACCAGAAGCAGTTCGCAAGTGCCTGTCAGCAGACTCCTGAAATTTTCATTTTTGAGTTTCAGAATTGAAGTCTTGAACTAAAGCTAAGTACCCTGTTGGGGAAACATTTTCTTGCTCTAAACCGATGTCAGTAAAAGTCAGCAATTGTATTTCTTGTGGAAAGCAAATAACTCATAAAGATTTTCATTCATACTGTATTCCTTTCCTAGGACCTGACCACGACGTACCTCGCTGTCGGTTTTGTGCCTTATTTAAACAACAAACTATTCGTCGTCTGTATATTTACGCTTCTAAATATTTTGGTACTCGGTTCAATAACCCAAATATGGCTTCGGTAAGCCACCCGATTACCGACATTCTGAAAAACCGCAAAGATAAAGACAGAGACAGGCCGCCTAGGTCCAAAGCTGCCGATGACGCTTCTCCTAAGCTAGTTGCCAGTTCAACGGTAGTCAGTGAGGCACTTTCTCAGCCCCGATACCCGCTACTTCAGATTGGCAGGCCTCTACTGAGACCCATGCAGCGAGATGCTTCAACTGTGGAACCTGCGGATGTCTGTCCCTTGGATGGGTCCGGAGCCGCTGTGCAGGCACTGGCTTCTGAGGGTGTATTCAGGCCTCCTGACTTGCATATTAAACCGATGCTATCTTCTTCTTCAAGGCCTAAAACTCGATCCATGCCTAGAAAACCAGACCGCATGGTCAGGCCTCTATGCCTAACAAACAAATGATAAAAATGGCTGAAGACCTTAAAAGTTCATAGGTAGGTACTAGGCTATTGGCCCTAGGGCCTATACAAGTCTAGCCAAAAATGTACCCTGGTTTTCACCACCCAAGAAAATTATTTTCCTGTGCCCCTGTCAAGCAGAACCACAGAAGTGATCCTATTTACCCATCCAATCATCAAGATTTTTCTTGAGTAGTGCTAATGAGGAGCTCTGTTTGACATAGACAGGTAGTCTGTTCCAGAGTATGGGAAGTCTCTGGGACAGGAATCTATCCCTCCAGCATGTTCTCTTTATTGTGGTGACAAGGTTTAGGTCCCTAGAGCATGTAGCTTGGAGGGATTGGGATTTCTTTAAGTGGAGCATGTCCAACAGCTCTGGGTTTGACATAGCTTTGTATGTTAGGCAGAGATCGCCTCTGAGTAGGCGATATGCAACAGAGTAAAGCTGGAGTTTTTTGAGTCGTCTGCGTAAGGCATCTGTTTGAGGCCAGTAATCCTCTTTGTGAGGTATTTTTGCAGCCTTTCCAGTTGTTGTAGATGTCTTGTGAGGTACATACCAAAAGGGGCGTTGTACTCTATAATGGGGTCTAATGAGTGATGAGTAGAGGGGAACAATGACCTCTTTTTTTTCTGGATGAGAAACCTTTTGTGATGAGGTGTGCCACGTAGAAGGATTTCCTGACCACTTTGGCGATGTGACTATCAAAGGAGAGACTACTGTCCACCTGTGTCCCAAGGTCTCTTATCACACTTTCGGTGTTAAGTAGACTACCACCTATGTGGTAGTTCATGGGTACAGAATTTTTACCAAAGGGGATGACAATGCACTTTTTGGCATTGAGCTTGAGACCATGTCTTTGACACCAGGCATCTGTCTCAGTGAGGCCCTTTTGTAGGATGTCCACATCGTTAGGTGTTTCAGTTATGGTTCCTAGTTTGCAGTCATCTGTGAATTTAGTTAGCCAAAGACCTTCTGTGTTAGCCTGTACTTCAGAGAAGTAGATACCAAACAGGAGAGGACCCAGGACTGAACCCTGTGGTACTCCACTTGTCACTGGTCTGAAGTCTGATTTGGAGTCTGCTACTTTCACAGTGTGGGTTCTTTCAGTAAGCCAGTTGGCAACCCATCTTGTGACATAGGGATTTATACCTAGTTGAGTGAGTTTATCTATAATTCCAGAGTGGGGGATGGTGTTGAACGCCTTGGCGAGATCTGGATAGGCTGTGTGAACCACCTTACCCTCATCTATGGCTTTGGTGACTACTTCAAAGAAGTCTATCAGGTTTAGGAGACATGATCTGCCTTTTACAAACCCAAACTGTGTGGGGTCCAGGGTTTGGAGATCTCCAATATCTTTGTTTATGAGTTCCATGATGATGCGTTCCATGGCCTTGCAGACGAGGCTTGTCAGGCTAATGGGGCGGAAGTTCCCGGGGTCTGTTGTGGCCCCCCCTTTGTGGAGTGGGATAACTGTCGCGATGTGCCATTCAATGGGCACAAAGCCTGAGGTGAGGCTATGATTGAACATGGTGCTTAGGTGGGGTGCCAGCTCATTCTGTAGTTCATGTAGAAGGCAGCCTGGGATGTTGTCAGGTCCCATGGCTTTGGAGAGTGAAGTTTTTACCTGTGCAGCCGTGATTACAGGAACTTTGCATTCTTCCAGTGTAAAGATGGGCCCTTTAGGGGGTGAGAGGGGGGTAAAGTTAGCACTGAACCTATCTGCCAGGATGTTGGCGATGTCAGTTGGTTCTGTATATTTAGTGTCATTGTGCTGTAACTCAGAGCAGATCTGAGTGTTGCCATTGAGATTTTTGACATAGCTATAGAATGCTTTCTGGTTGTCTTTAGAATCAGTGGCAATTTTGTTTTCATAACTAGCTTTGGAGGATTTTATGAGGGATCTCAGCTTCTTACTAAGGCTGACCAGGGAGTTCCTCCAATCGTGGGATTTTACTCTTTTTTGCAACAGTTTCTTTCTTCTGTTGTAGAGTTTGTTTATGGCAGAAGACCACCAGATCGGCTTCCTTTTTTTGGAGGATAGCATCTTGGTTCTGTTACGGATAGATCGATCCATGCACTCGTGTAAGTGCTTATAAAATGCATTTGTGTAGGATTCAGCAGTCGTACCTCTTTTGTCCATATGCATGGGTGTCATGAAGTTTGCGACGTCTGTCTTAAGAAGCGTGAAGTTGGCTTTGGAGAAATTTTTTACTGTTGTTTTCCTAATGGGGGTGGGGGGTGGGAGCGGGATGTGGATGTCTAGGGTGATTAGCTTGTGGTCGGATCTGACCAACGAGGAGCTGACCTCTGGGTGTGGAACACCGGTCACCCGTGTTGGTGATGACCAGGTGTAGGATATTGCTGCCTCTGGTGGGGGTGTGGATAAGTTGATCCAAAGCGTTGGAATTGATGATTTCCAGAAAACGTTGAGCAAAAGAGTTGGTACATGAGTAGTTTCCCCAGTTAATGGTAGGGTAGTTGAAATCACCCATTATTAGAGTGTTGGGTTGTACCTTAATATTTTCCAGTGTATCAAGAAAAGAGAAGTGGGAATCCTGGGGCATGGTGGGGGGTCTGTAGCAAGCTACAATCTGGATTGCAGTTTTGCCCAGAGTTAGTTGAACTTGGATAATCTCGGAAGCATTATGCTGAGCAACTAGCTTGGAGGTATGGATATCCTTACTGAATATGGACACGCCTCCACCTTTAGTGTTTCGGTCCGGGTTTGGTGGCTGAAAGGTGTGGTATGAATTATAGCCTGGTAATGCAGGGGTGCTCTCTGGAGCTTTGAACTAGGTCTCTGTCACTGCACAGATGTCAATGTTCTCTATTTTAAGGAGTGCCTAGAGTGAGTGCATTTTGAGGTTTAGACTTCTAGCATTGAGTAGCATTACCCTCAGATTTTGCTTGCTTGTACCTGTTACGGTGGTGAATTTGTCATTTGAACCTTGCCTAAAAAAAGGCACTATAGGGGTGGCAAGAGCCTTTGCCAGTATCCGGAATCCCAAGGGCGACAGGTGCAGGCCATCTCTGGCAAAGCAGCGTGGTCTGTCGATCATGTCATCCCAGGCAGACAGATACTGGATTCCCTTAGAATGACACCAGAAGCTTAGCCAATTGTTAAAGTTAAGCATTTTGTCCTTGTACTGTGGTGTCATTCTGGGCGATGGCAGGATGCTACTTAGGGCTAGGGTCATACCGGCCTGGGCTACAAGATCAGATAGCTGCTCCATGTCTCTTTTCATGTAGTCCAGGGAGGTATGTCTCAGGTCATTCACACCAACATGGACAATGACAGAGTCATATTTGTACTTGTTGTGGAGTGACCTGAGTGCGTGTGTTATGTGGCGAATCCTGGCACCTGACAGGCAGCTGACAGTAACTTTTTCCTTGTTTAGCCTGGTGAGTGGCACATCAGTGTGCCTGACTATAGAGTCACCTATGACTAGAGTGTTTGGTATGTTATGCCTTATGGGCTGTAGTTGAATGGCACACTGAGTATGTGAGCTATGTGTCATTTGGGTTGTGTTGGGGGGTGGAGGTTGCTTGCATTTCTGCTTTGGAGGTCTCTGTTGTTTGGGTAGATTATTACTGAGAGCCTCCGCGAATGTAGGTGTGTGTTTTGTGGTTCTGTGTGTGTGTTTTGGTGGTGTAGGTTTTGAGGGACTATGTGATGAGTGTGGTGCGGTACAAGTGTTTACCTTCTCCTCTTGACTGTCTAGGCCAGTCTTTGGTAAAGAGAGCTTTGCTTCCAGTTTGGCTATATAAGTGCATCTCTCTCAAGTCGTAGTGTTGGGTGGTAGGAGGCGAGGGTTGTCTGTGTACATGAGGCAATTGCTGCATTGTCCCAAGATGCCCAGATTCATCAGATAGACAGGAGAAAACACCGGGAGCTGACCTTTAAACATGCCTGAATAGGTGCTTATTTATTAAGTGCTAAAAACTGTTTTCCTCTAGACAAGTGAGGAAAGTTGAGTGCTGTAGTAATTTGTAACTTATTTAGTGCTTACAATGAGTTCTGAACAAGTGCTGAGATCAAAGAAACAGATGAGTGCTAAAACTAAAAAGCTGGCTAGTTGCAAGGGAAATTTTGAAAAACAGACTTTATGGCGTCAGAAATAGTTTAACCCCAGTTAAGTGGGGCTTAGGAGCTCACAAACAGTCCTGGACACAGCAAATCCGTATCTGACCTGCCACAGGAAAGGGGGGAAGCAAGCTTAGAATTTTTTTCCCAGTAAAGTGGAAATGGAGAAAGCTGGAACAGAAGTTAATTCAACGTTAAGAATCTGAGTGGGTTGGCCTTCACAAATGTTCTCTATTAGATTGAGTGAACTAATGACACTAGACTGGGAGGAGTGTCACAGATCAAATATACAGTATGGGTGGGCAACTGCAAAGCCACCAAGTATAAGAACACACGAGAGTGGGTGGGAAAATTACACTTCCTAGCTGTAGCCACTAAATGAAAGTTTTATACAGATCAAGGAGCAGACTCGAGAATGCTTGTAACAGACAAAAATGCACAGAAAAGTTTGGATAGAGCACTCACAAACAGAAAATACAACTCTCAGTATGAAAACGCAGTTTACAGTTAAATAATGTTAAAACAGTTTAAAACAGTACGTAAATGTTGTGAAACAATAAAAAAAGCTTTATAACAGTGCAAAAATATAGTAGATCAACTGTATAGCACAATTATAAGCATTTCAGAAGTGCAATTCAGTGAAATAAGTGTAAGAAATAACTTAGCCTGCTCTTGGAATCTTAAGGAATCTCCACTTATGCAATGCAATCCAGAGCCTGACAATACAAGCAGAACCTTTATAAGACACAGGGTTTATATAGCAGTAAGAATGGAAGAGTTGGAAGATCAGATTACTACTCAGCCCCTGCTATTACCCAATCACTCATACTACAAAAGGTCAGGAGGCCTTATAACTCTCAATAATAATGAAGACAGTCAGCAGAAATTGGCTGCCAGAAAGAAAAACAAAACTTCCAGCTTACACAACAGGCCTCTATCAAGATTATGCCACTTGAGCAGAACACAGAAACCTCACTTTAAAAGCATAGAAAGAACACCCACAAAGAGAAAATCCAAGTCTCAGTATGAAAAAGCAGTTTACAATTTAGTAATTTAAATAAAAAAAGCAATTATAGTAATGCACACTATTACAGTTCCTAGCTGTAGCCACTAAGTGAAAGTTTTATACAGAGCAAGGAGCAGACTCGAGAATGCTTTTAACAGACAAAAATGCACAGAAAAGTTTGGATAGAGCACTCACAAACAAAAAATACAACTGTCAGTATGAAAAAGCAGTTTACAGTTAAGTAATGTTAAAACAGTACATAAATGCAGTGAAACAATAAAAAAAGCTTTATAACAGTGCAGAAATATAGTAGATCAACTGTATAGCACAATTATAAGCGTTTCAGAAGTGCAATTCAGTGAAATAAGTGTAAGAAATAACACAATTATAAGCGAAACTGCCAGTTTCAAATGTTATTACTTTAATCAGGGGAAGCCAAACTTCCCCCTCTAAGAGACCTAGGACTGAGTTTGCTTATGATTCTTCTGATCAGGATTCTGAAATTTCTGTTTCCTCTAATGGCCAGGATTTGCCCTTATCTAACTATGAGGATTCTGATGCAGAAGACTCAAGTCTCTCTGCTTCCCCTCCAGAGAATTTCTCTCTTGGTGAAACCTTGCATACTCTTAGGGAGCATTTTCGCTGGGAAAGCTAGGATTACTCTGATTCTAAAAAGAGGCTGAGGGATTTCTTACTCCTGCCCCAACACAGGTCTTTAGCTATCCCCCCTGTACTGGACATTGTTGATGAGGCCTTTTTGGAGTCTTGCTTGGCCCCTGACTCCTTACCTCCTGCTCCCAGAAAACCAGATAGATATTACAGGGTTCCTTACTCACACAAGTTCCTCTTTAAAAATCCTACTGCGGATCTTGAGACCATTTCACAGGGACCCAAGGGCATTAAGGCTACTACTGCCAAAAAAATCCTACCCCCACTGATAGAGATTCCAGAGCGCTGGATAGATGGGGTAAGAAAGTATACACTTCGGCAATCTTGGCCATTAGGGCCTTAAACTGCCAGTTTCAAATGTTAAAGTATCAGCATATTATTGGATTGCTTAAACAGAAAATTATGTTGATTCTTGACTGTGCTGAAATTAAGGATTTACAGGATTTAGTGCATTCTGCTGAACAAGTTGTAAAACATACTTTGCAATGTGGTTTTGATCCACTAGAGGCATCTTGCAGGGTTGCTGTCACTGGGTCTGTACTTAGAAGGCATGCTTGGCTTAAGGACCAATCTTTGCCAGATCATGTTAAAGCTAAATTGCTGGATACTCCCTTAAACCAGGACTGCCTGTTTGACAACAAAGCAGAAGTAGTACTTAAAAAGATGGAGGAAATAGCTAAGTCTATGCAAACTGTTAGATTTCCTGCAAGTACAGCCTCCAAGATATAGTAGGCATTGGCCCTCTAAGAATTGGTCCTTTCCTGCCTCTTCCAGGCCTTCTCAGTCCAAACCCAGAAGCAGCAGAACACCCAGGCTTCAGTTCCAAGGTACGCACAGGACTAAGCAGTGGGGGGGGGGCTCCCATTTCCAAAGCAGGGAGTAGTAAGACTCCCCTCTATGGTAAATTATCTCAATGATTTAACTTTAAAACTTCCAAGCCCTTCTCAAATGACTGCTCCTTTAGGGGGAAAGATTGCTCTGCAAGCAAAAAACTGGGAACTCATTACCCAGGACAAATGGGTATATAGTTTCCCAAGGATACAGATTCCACTTCCACACTTTACCAACCCCAAACGTTGGCCAGTTCTATCCCCAAATCAGTGGGCAGAGGCTCAAAAGCAAGTTCTCTCTCTCTCTTAAGTATAAGGGCTATTCAGACTGTCCCAGAAGAAGAAAGGGGACAAGGTTTCTACTCAAGACTTTTCTTGGTACCCAGAAAAGACAACTCCTGGCGTCCTATCCTGGATCTCTCTATCCTAAACACATTTTTGGTGATCCCAAAATTCAAGATGCTAACTCTTCACCAAGTGCTTCTATGCTAGGCAAGGATGCCTGGTTGGCAACACTGGATCTAAAGGAAGCCTATCTGCACATCCCAATCTGGGAATCTTGCAGAAGATACCTACGCTTCAAAGCAGGCGTTCTCTGCACTGCCCTTTGGCTTATCTACTGCGCCCAGGGTGTTCACAAAGTGCCTAGCTCCAGTCATTGCATTTTGCAGGCAAAGAAATATTCAAATATACCCATACCTGGACGATTGTCTAATTCTGGCAGAAAGCCAGGACATACTTTTGAATCATCTGGCGTTTGTACAAAAGGTGCTAACTTCTCTGGGGTACACTATAAACGAAAATAAATCACATCTGGTACACTGTCAATAAATTATATTCCTGGGAGCAAGCTTGAACACAACTTCCCAGATGGCTTTCCTCACACCAGAGAAACAAGTTCATTTAACAGCGTACTTCAAACTAATGGCCACCAAGACCCTGCTTATCTGCAAGACAAATACTGCATGCCTTGGGGTTCATGGCCTCCTGCATTCTCCTAATTCCATATGCAAGACTGCATGTGAGGAAGCTACAATGGTATCTAAAAAGCGTATGGTGCCAACATTCTCAGGATCTAGAAGCAATGATTCCTATCATACCTTGCCTACAGTTAGAGTTCTTTTGGTGGGCAGAGGTCTGCCACCAAAACAAGGGACTGCCATTCATTCTACCTCCTGCCACCCAAACTCTAACAACAGATGCATCAGACTATGCATGCAGAGCTCACTTGGCAGGGAAGTGCATACAGGGAAATGGAACCCAAGTCAAATGCACCTGCATATCATTCAAAAAGAAATGTTATCTGTACAGAATGCTCTGACAGCCTTCAAGGACCACATTATCCCAGGACAATTAATGGTAAAGACAGACAACACCACTGTCATGTGGTATATAAACAAGCAGAGGGGAACCCACTCATACCCTCTCTGCAGACTAGCCATGGCTCTGTGGAACACAGCCTTGAGCTACCAAGTGCACCTACATGCTCAATTCCTGCCAGGAAAACTAATTACACTGGCAGATGAACTAAGCAGAAATCTCATGGACCCACACAAGTGGAAACTGGAACCAAAGACACTCAACATGTTGGTAAACAAATGAGGGAGCCCAAGGATAGACCTGTTTGCCTCCCCCCAGAACTACCAATTGTACAAATTCTGCACAAGGACTCCCCACAAACAAGCTTGGAAAGTGGATGCCCTGTCCTTCACCTGGAAAAATCAGTCTTTTTATGCATTTCCTCCTCTGCCTCTCCTCTCCAAGGTACTACTAAAGATCAAACAGTTCAAACCAAGGACGATACTGATTGCACCAGACTAGCCACGCCAACACTGGTACCCTCTCTTGCACAGTGTGTCACTGCTGGCACCATGGCACCTGCCTCAGACCCCTATCCTGCTGTCCCAGCAGAAGGGCCAGATTCTGCACCCTCAGCTTCAGATCCTGAACCTGGCAGCCTGGCTAATTAACTGATCTCTCCATTACCATCCCTCAGTAAACAAGTATTGGATGTCATTCTGGAGGCAAGGAGGCCTAGTACTAGAAAATCTTATGCTGAAAAATGGAAAAGATTATGTTCCTGGAACCAAACTCAGGGGATGGGCACAACAGCGCCCAATTTACTTCAGATTCTTCAATACTTAACTGAGATGCTTCACAAGGGCCTTTCCTTTTCCTCCATCAAAGCAGTAATCACGAGAAAGTTAAAAATATGTTTTTGCTTATACAGCTTGTTTTTAAAGAGTAATTTAATTATGCATTAGTGCATGCAACATTTTAGCAACTCATTGTGTCTGTTTTTTTAATGTTAAATAAGTGTATAGATTAATTGTGTAGTGGTTTCCGTACAGCACTCATTTAGTTAATCTGAGTTATTTTAAATTCAGCATCAATGTGTGGCAACCAATGAGAATGGATGGTAAAGTGTAAAGGAAGTGACATTTGTGAACTTTGTTGAAGTTTTACACATTGTGAAACGAAAGCACTAACCAGTTTTTGTTTTATGTATTAAAGTGGTGCTTGCACCTTTTGAGTATTTGTATACAGTCTACAGTCATTCTTCAAGCTGTTTTTACATTCATTGACTGCCTTTGGGATTTCAAACCAAGAGATGAACAAGAGGTTAACATTGGCAGCCCAAGATAGTGGGCTGTGTACATGTTGGTTTACAAAGTCTACTGAAAATGTGGGAGTAACAGACAAATGTAGGTTTTGTAAAACTGAATTGGAAACAGTTGCACACCTCGTTGCTGGTTACGACATACTAATGGCAGAAGGACTGTATAATGAAAGGCATAATAATGTAGCAAGACAGTTGCACTGGGGGATTGTGTAAACATTATGGTACTGAAGTGACTGAAAAACACTGGAAACATGAGCCACAAAGCAACATAGAAAATGAAGTCTACATCACATGGGATCCTCCATTACCAACCATTCAAAAGATAGATGCTAGAAAGCCGGATATAGTGGTCCAAAATACGAAGACACATGTAGCATTGATCAGTGAAATTGCCACACCCAGTGACTACAGTGTCTTGCGTACAGAGAGAGACAAAGTCATAAAATATCAGGATTTGCAGGCAGAAACCAGAGCAATGTGGAAGAAAGATACCCAGACAGTTCCAATAGTAGTAGGAGCAACAGGTCTTATAAAAAAAAGTTTACAATCGTATTTAGGTATGTTACCAATACATGTAACTCTGTACGAATTGCAGAAGGCGTTATTACTGGGCACATTGCGGGTGCTGCGAAGAGCACTGCTGGCTGACATCAAAGAGTGAAATACTAATTTCATGAACTTTAATCATACTTTGACTTAGGAATGGGGTCCATTCTCATCATGGTATTAGAAACCCAAAAGATTTGGAGAAATTAAAGAGAGTGAGTCAGTAAAAGGACAGCTCGGTGCACAAGTCCCAGGATAAAAAAGTGCCTAATCCTGGTAGGCACACTGGTGCCAAGACTAGAAAAATGACATTGCAGACTGTTCAAGCCATGGCAACATTCCTACATTGGGGTTATGCCATGCTCAGGAGGAGGATGGCCCTCCTGCTGTAGAAGGAAGCAGTAATCCACAAAAAAAAAAAACACAAAAACTGACAGACTAGAGAAGAGCCACAAAAGATGATAGAATGGACTATTGAGGATAAGAAAGAAAATATTTATTGTTACTATTATGCAAGAAGCCCAAAAGTTCTGGATAGAAGATATACAAAAAGACTGAGAAAGACTTTAGAGGAAAGAAAAATACTTGTGCAAGAACCACCGTCAAAACCTTCAAATGCCAATTTGTTTTCATTAATATAACAGGTTAATGAAAAACATTATGTAGACCAAGAAACTTTCAGCTGGTTGTAAAAGGAAGTGACTGAGGAAGTGCGAAAATATAAAGAAAAAATCTATAGAGATTTTTGAAAGATATAAAAAAGAAACATGGACATGGGAAACAAAGATAGCGCTCATATGGTGCAATATTTATGCAAAGGAGAAAGCAAAACTAATCCGTACAAAAAAGCACCACCAAAGGTATTTGAAGAGAAATTCAGACAAAGGCATCTAGACATGGAAAATTTTACAATGCACAAAATAAGAAAACCAAAGGGGAAGTGGAAACGAGGATTAGTAATGGAGAATTTAAAGAAATAGAAACTGAAGCTATGTATTATGTGCAAAGTGAATGGTTTAGTGTAGAAAATGTAACTCTAGTAACATTACAGCATGATAGAACAGTGAGTTTCCAAATTAAGGAGAAACCAGTTGAGTGGGAAGCATCTGATCAGTTGCCATATGGAGATACTTTGGAGCCTTCAGTAGGAAACCAGTACAAAAGCTCAGTTGGAGTTGCACAGCAAGGGAAGGAACAGGAAAATATGGCAACTCTGATGCAGTCAATGCAGTGGAATGATAAACCAGTGAGTTCCCATATGAAAGAGCAAAGAGTGCCAAAGGATGAAGCTGAAGCGAATATCACAAGATGATGATCTGGAACTTTCTGTAGAATACCCGCATGAAACAGAGTACAAAGAATGTGGCTTTAGTTTAGAAGAAAATGATCTAAGGGAAGAGTTGCTTGATTTAAGATCAATGAAAGAAACGTATTACAGAAAGCCAATAAGACCCAAAATGTTAGGTGTTTGATAAAACAAATGAACACAGTAATCAAGATTTTCATATAAATTAATGCGATATAACAGAAGTAAATAGGGATATATTACTGTGCAGCTAAATTGATAACAGATAAAGTCTTACCACAAAAACACAGGTCCATAAGGTAAAGAAAGGGGAGAAATCAAATGCCATAATGGAAGTATCGACTAGAGAAACTTTAAAGCACTTAAGACAAGAAGTGTTACTTTTAAAAGAATGCAGAAGAGAGAACAGATCAACAAAATATACTCAATGATGTGATAAAAGCAACTCTCAGTATCAGAATAGACCAAGATCTATTGAACACCATTGCAAATAATAAACCAGTGATATCAGCACAGACAGAATATATATAGATATACCTGCCAAAATTCTGCTACAAAAAAGGTGTGTCCCTCAAAGCCACTTTTGAATCAGAAAAGATGCTGCAGGCATCCCTTGACACACTCCCTGGCATGCACCAAAGCTGGAAGTGGCACTGGTGCAGTTTTGTCATTTAGACTTCCAAGATGCATCTCACCACCCCACAGGTAGTTATTCATGTCAAAGACCATTTAAACTGTGAGACCCCCAACATCGTTTACATTGTAGTATGCTGTCAGTGTGAAGCATACTACCTTAGAAAAACCATAAGACTACTTAGGATCCTGATAAAATAACATATCATCATTCTTTCTCAGATGATGTAAGATGTCATTTGGTCTTAATAAATGTGCAATAGCAACTTTTTTTGTGGGAAAGCTGCAGCACCAAGAAAATATCAGTCTGGGGCAGGGATGTGATATAAAGGAACTTGAGCAGGAGGGAGTGTATAAATATGCGGTAGTTGATGAAGGGTTGACAAAATATTAACAAATGTAAATAAACCTTAGTAAAGAATATTTCAGAAGACTAAAATTAATACTGAAAACAGCCCTGACATCTAGGTACAAAGTCAAAGCTATAAACCAATTTGCTTTTCCTTTTCTAACTAAAGTTTAGGGGTGATTGACAAAGCCCCAAAAGGTAATGGATCAACTGGACAGGAAAACAAGAAAAATGTTTCATGCTTATCAAATGATTTATAAAAATCAGTGTATACCAAGCTTATATATTCCCCATTCTGAAGGATGTATGGGCCTCCTCGAAATTGTGTATAGATCTGCAATCTTTCGACTGCATGCTTATCTGCTGACGTCACAAGATCCAAACATAGGGAAAGTTTGAAAACATGAGGATAAAAAGTCTAAGATTACTTCCCTGCTTAGTTTAGCACAAGCATATTGTTAAGTGGAAATGGAAATTAAACCAGAAGTAGACAAAAATCAGTCAGCAACTGAATGTGCCAAAAAAAAAAAACAAAAGAAAAATATGAAGTGAAGGATAAGAAGAAGGCAAAAAATGTGGAAAATGCATAAATGCAGTTGCACGTACAGAAAATTCCTGGAACAGCCTCATGTCGAAGCAGGATCTGATGCATGAATGGCTAAGGAGAGGTGAATTTAAACCAGAAGACGAAAGGTTAATATTGGTGGTCCAGGAGAGTGGACTACCTGCATGTTGGTTTAAAAAGTCCATTGGACATGTCTGAGAAACAGACAAATGCAGATTTTGTAAAAATAGAATTGGAAACAGTCGCACATTTTGGTTTGAGTTTGATGTACTAGTGGCAGAAGACTGTAGCATTGGGAATTATACAAACATAATATTGAAGTATCTGCGAAGCATTACAAACATGAGCAACAAAGCATTGTAGAAAGTGATACCATTTATATCACATGGGATCACGCTTTACTGACAGTTCAAAAAAATGCGAGAAAACCAGATATAGTAAGCAGTCCATTAAAAGAAGGCAAAAGTAGCATTGATCATTAAAATTTCTACACCCAGTGATTACAGTGTCTTACGTACACAGAGACACAAAGTGATAAAATACCAGGATTTGCAAGCAGAGATGAGGCAGTGTGGAAGGATACCCAGACAGTTCAATAATATTTGGACCAATGGGTCTTGTAAAAAGAATATAGAGTGTATGTACTTTTAACAGGCAGTGCAGTGGTGCAGTGATTAACGTTGTTGGTTCACGGCAAGACAATCTTTGATTCGATTTTTAGCTGGTGTGTGTTCTGTGCACAGTTTGCATGTCCTCCCTGCATTCTCTTGGGTTTCCTCCCACATTACCAAGACATAGTGTCGGGAGCATTTCTCTCCAGGCCTCCACTGAAAATAGGATCCGTCCTACTCAGACTTTACTGGTCAACAAATGTTAAATAAATAAGTTAGAACCCAGCCACTGGGGATGCACAAGCTAGTGTATTTCTTCGTGCTGGTCCCACTCCCTGATAAATGGGGAGGGTTACGTCAGGAAGGGCATCCGGTGTAAAATTTTTGCCGGATCACATATACAGACAATAATACAGAGTTCTATACTGCATCAGTTGATGCCCGGGTTAACAGTGACCACCACCAGTACTGTTAGCCCACAGGGTGCTGGTGGAAATTGGGCTACTGTTGGCCGAAGGGGGGATGAGAAGGAGAACAAGATGGGGAAGGTATTCCTGGAGGCAGGAGGAAGGTTAGAAGTGTGGAAGTGAGGGTAGGAACTTTGAATTTTGCCAGTATGACTGATAAAGGGAGAGAGCTAGCTGATATGATAGAGAGAAGGAAGGTCAATATATTGTGAATGCAGGAGCCCAGAAAGAAGGGGAGTAAGGCCAGGTGTATCTGAGGTGAGCTCAAATTGTTCTACCGTGGTGTGGATGGGAGGAGAAATGCGGTAGGGGTTATCCTGAAGGAACAGTATGTCAAGAGTGTTTTGGAGTTGAAAAAGAGTGTTGAACATAGTGATGTTTATGAAGCTGGAAACTGATGATGTGATGATGAATGATGAAAGCTTAAAAAAATACTCTAACAAAATTCAAAAGGATTGATGAGGATTTATTCCAAGCCCTAGACAGGCCTCCATTTACTAGTCAGGTCCCAATCAAGACCGTTCTTGCACAGAAGTGCAGGTAGGCCCCATGCAATCCAAGATGGCCTGGAAAATGTGCTCAGAACAAACCACTACAAACCGTTCCCGAAGTTGCAGGCCTGGATCTGGACTATAATACAGCTACTAGGTACCCTACTTTCAGCAGGAAACACTAGAGAATGTTTAACACAGCAGAAATGTAGTGGTGAGACACTGAAAAATCATTTAAAACAGCTGAAAACCAGCCAGGAGGCTCTAAATAATGATTTCCAACAAGAAGTATGCTACCTGCACACAAATCCATATTAAACATACACAAAGCTAACAATTCAGCAGGTCAAGCCCTATAGGGTAACCAGATTTCCAGATTATGGAATTTCCTCCCTCTACGTATAAGGCTCAATAACTTCTTTTCCTCATTCAAAATACAATTGAAAATCCACCTAACAGACTCATGGCTGTGTTTTTGTAGCACACCTGGATAACCGTAACAACCCCCTCCCTTTAGTGTACCTCTTTAACCTCATCACCTGTCCTGGCAATAGGCGGTCTTGTTGAAGTAATCAGCAGTCTCCTATGTAAGTAAATTGTAAATAATTCTATCGGTACTTGCGTATTATCGCAGCCAGATTCGTACCGCCTCTTTTTTTCCATTGCGCTCTTTGGAGGAACGGTATTGTCGCACAGTTGAACAGGGGAAATGATACATTCAAAAGATAGTGTAGTCATGTAGCATGGAGTGTACTGACAGCAGAAAGGAGGCGAGTGACACATATCGGAGAGATTCATCCACAAAGGCCTGCAGAACAGTGGCAGTGGTGTTTTGATGATCGAAGTGTGAGTTGCAGTACTGGAGCCAGTAGTACACACACTGGCACTGCCTATAGTATGTTATGATTGTGGTATTATTGTCACCATCTTTTAATGTTGACACTGTAATGGTCAAACCTGTTGCTTGCTATTTGCTACCTTTACAAATTCACATTAACAGTACTAGGTGTATGAAGCGGGTTAACAGTTTACACCCCGGCACATGAGTTCCACTGGGGAGAAAGGCCGCAGTCCCTGAAAAATCACTGGCCAAGAAGTTACTATTCCTTACAGGCACCTTGCCTTTTGATAATTACTGCCCATGAGAAGTTACAGGGTATTTTCATGAGCAACTTCACCTTGGCTAAGCATGTGATCAGGAATACAGGATTTATAATGCAGTGTAGCAGTGTGGAGTTCACAGAACAAATGAAGTACGCCACCCAGGAATAGAAAATTTGACCATTATTCATGTTCCTGCCTCATATACCCAATGTGACAGAGTAAAACTTAGTGGTTTGCACACCCTTTTAATGTTCAGATACCTGTTTTCGCAGAAACATTACAAATTATGCCACTTCTGAAATCTGGTTGCAATAATACGCAAGTATCATTGTATCTAATGACGGGTATTGCAATATTCAGCAATTCTTGTTCTAAAGGAATTAACTATACTCTAAATACAATGTCTGCCACTCATTCTTTCATTATTAGCATCCTTTTATAAATTAGTTTCACCTTTTTATTCTGCTGTTCCCCTTCTTTATTATAATTTTTGCTCACTAGTTAAAATATTGTGTACAATTTACCATCAGGGAGTGTCACAGATTTATGTACTTGTTATGATTCTGTTTTTATGTTTAGGACTGTGTTTCATGTGTTATTGTAACTCTGGAGATTTTCTCTCGGGGCTTCTGCCGAAAAGGTGGTGTCCTCCTATATCAGTGTTGCAGTATTCTTTCCTGTCATAAACTCCTGCCTAGGGGAGCCTGATGTTCGGCCAGTATACCAAATCCTTGTGATCTTGTATGCACCGTACATCACACATATGCTCCCTGTAGAGGATGTAGGGCATAAAAGTGACATACAGATGCAGTTACCCAGAACTTCTTTGGCACCAGTCTGAATTCCATTATCGCTCATTGGTCTGAGAGCCTTGTTGCTGTGCTGAATACCTAGCCGTCAGATCTTGTACCTTTTGCTTACCTAGAGTTCATGTCATCCAAGGAGGGAAAATGTTAGTGTGGGAGACAGATTCCCCATAAGGATAGTCACAAGCAGTGTCTCTCTTGTTTGGGCATGTCCCACAACCATAACTGTTGAAGTATCTGTAAGGCTTTTGTACCTAAGACACTCAGTAGCCGTGCATCTTTCCTGGCCATTTGTCTTGAAAACCAGTGTCTTAAACAGTTAGCCCAGGGTAGCATGGCAGAATCCATTAACCGCAAGATACTCCCACTAGGTAAGAAGTCATCCAAGAAGTCTCAGCTGGATTCTTTGGCTGTCTAGCCTGCACCAGATGAACTTCTAGAAGCGGGTAATAGCTCTGTAGGCCATTTTGCATCTATATCTGATTCCTCTGCTGCAACCCAGTCAGAGGCCACCATGGATCTGTCTTTTTGCACGTCATCTGAGGCTTTGCAGACATCTGCTAAGGGCATCATGGGGGAGCCACAACTGATTATCTTGGAGGGTCCGGTAGGGATTCCACAGGTATTGGTCAGGGCGAAGGTTCAGGTCACTCTTATTGAATCTCTGCAAGGGTTGGAACCTCCGGTATTTGTTAGGGCTGAAGTCCTTTCCAAGAAAAGATGAAAGGTGAAGCATATTTTGATCCATCCTTATGATCCTCAAATTGAATGGCAAGAGTTTACTCAGGGATTGTTTTCTGCCTCAGTGGCCCTGAAGCCTCCTCAAGGACTTTTGCTGCCTACTCCTCCTTGGACCATATAATTAGTATGACATGTAAAATATTGTGTGATAAGTATAAGAATCAAGAATCAAACTACATAGAAAAATCAAATTTATGGGAACAATAGTGCCGAACAATGTTCAGGAAGAGGAATTTGGTTAAAGGAAAGTCAGGAATTGAGCAAGTTGTTTATGTGAATGATGATGGTTATAAAGAAAATGTAAGTTTAATGCATGAAAATAAAAAAGATTGCTATTTGTTTTATTTTCTGTTGTGTACATAGCAAAGTTTTGTCTGCAGCATATGAATTTAAAAGTATTTAAAAAGTAGTTAGTGTTGCAACAGTGAATACACTCTTAACTTCTGTAATTATGGTAAGTTCCAAACATATCTCTAATTTCTGGATGAACATGTTTAACTGTAGCTAGGAGAAACCTGTTATGTTCTCAGAAGTACATTGATCCCATTCAGAGCCTCCCTCTCAATTTGAATTACTGTTACAACTGCATTTTAACTTGTATCTCACCCCTTGAGTTAAATGCTCGACAGTGAGATAACTAATAGTTTCAGTCTGGCCAAAGTTATTTTCCCCTTCAACGTAAAATAATCTTCAAAAATACAGATCCAGTATTCTTATTTGGTAAGCTTCCCACAAACTTTGCGTTTTACATTTATCTTGTACGCTCACAGGTACATTGGAAGAAACTGTTCCTCTTTAAACATGGAGTTTTACTTTTGGCTGACTCTTAACTTTTCAGTTCAATGACAGTCTTGTACAAGTTAAATGTTTCCTCAGATCGTTGAACCAAGAAATTTCTCTGCCTGCCCAAACAGTCATGTAGCAACAATAATTTGCTTATTACAGTATGTTCACCTTAACTATTAGTAGTGTAGACGCAACAGTTGTCCTCAGAATATTGTATCTTAAAGGGAAATTCTTATACACCAATATTCCTCATTGTGCAGGTTTGCACACTCTGGAAAATTGGTTAAATAATTTTAATTTATATAGTCCGGGTTTAAGTACCTTTTTTGTCTTGCAGAATATTTTTGACTAAAAATGTTTTTATTTTAGACAGTGTTATTTGCAGTTACAGGGCACTGCTATGGGAGCCTTTGTTGCTCCTGTATATGTGGATTTTTTTTTTGGATATGTTGAGCAATTTTTGATGTATGATGTCATAACATTTGTATTGATTTGATATTTGGCTTTGCTATTTGGATGACTGCTGGTTTATTTGGACATCTGATGTAGAATTTTTGTTAGAATTTATTCAGTATCTCAATGATAATAAGTGGGGATATTTGTTTTACTTCTAAAATTTCATTTTTAGATGTAGTGGTTGAGAAAAAGTTGGATGGAACTGTTAAAACTTCCTTATACAGGAGGAAATTCCATAAAAGATTCCTTACTACAGGCATCTTTTTGTCATCCTAAATATATAATTAATAACATTCCTCTTATCACAGATAGAAAAGAATTTGCTGTTTTGATAATGTTAATCAAGGTTTAACGTCTAGATTTATTAATAAACGTTATGATCCTAAAATATTACAACAGGCTTTGGATAATACTAATAATAAATCAAGGGACACATTATTAAAATATCAAGATTTGAATGAGCAAGTTTATGGCGGGCGAAAACTAAGGTTGGTTAACATCTTTGGGAGTAATATTAGTTCTTTTCACCAGATTGTTCACAATCATTGGTTTATTTTACAGATGGATAAAGATTTATTGGAAATTCTCCATGACAAATGTTCTTTTTCTTATAGACAAGACTGTAGAAAATTATTTTACCCATTACAAGAGGGTTGAATGTAGTACTTGACGTACAAACTACTTTGGATGGCAATATTTTAAAGGAGTCTTTCCCTTGTGGTGCATGTACAGTGTGTGTTATTATTTTCAAAAGTAAGGAATTTTTATAAAAAAAAGTCCTACAGTTTATGAAATTAAAACTGCTATTACTTGTAATTTATGATGGGTTATATATTTAGATGCATGTTCTTGATCTTTCTATGTTGGAAAAACGTCTTGTTTTTTTTAAACTTGTATATTTGAACATCTTAGTGGCATTAAATGTCAACGTTAATCTAATGCCTTATTTAAGCATGCCCTTAAGCATCCTAATGCCCAGTTTAATTTTTGGGTATTGACAAAATTATGTTTGGTGGTTCAGATAAATGAGAATGGAAAAACATGCTTAGTGTAAAGGAATGTTTTTGGATTGTGAAATTAGCAGCTTTATTTTCTCCTAGTTTGAATGTATATTGGTTTGTTTTGCATTTGTATACAAGTACATGTCTTTAAATGCAAGTCCAAGGAAATGTGATGTCATCTTTAAATAAGTCATTTGTGATACACCAGGTGTTCAATCTTCCAAAGCCATTTTGGTAATACAACCAGTGTTTTAAGCCAGCCTTCACTGACAGAAGCTTGCAGTCTTGACTAGACTTTTCTGTATTTCTTCCTTTCTGCTTGGGAGGGTTGATTCAGTGTGGGTGCAGAGTGGATATGGTTTCTTAGTCTTTAAGAGGAAGGCTGTTAGCAGCTGGGGGAGGGAAGGTCTGATTGCATAGGAGTTTGAGCCCTTTATTGAACAAGGAGCCATTGTGTCTGTCAGTGTTTTGCAGTTATGTTCATGATAGGGAAGTGAATGTGCTGATTTTATTTGTCAGTGCGTAGATGTGTGTGGTGGTTGATTTTGATTCAGATGCTGTGAGGAGGATGTTGCATTCAAGTTGGTAGAGTAAAATGCTTTCCTTGTAGTAATTCTGTTTTGGTAAGAACGTGAGATATACTTTTTGTTGGCCTAAAATATAGAGGGATTGATTTTTCCTTATATTGTTGAGGTGAAGATGAGGAAGGGGTGAACCATATTCCAAGGTATTTAAAAAGAGGCAGTGTTTTCTTGTATTGGTGGTGGTGTGGTCATGGATTTGCAAGGAGGTATTTTTCCTTTCGTGACAAAGGTCAAAGTTTTTGTTTTGATTCAGTTGAGGAGGAGATTTTTGTTGGAGATACAGTATATTAGGGCTAAGAAGTCTTCATTGCAAGTCTTTCTGGAGCTTGGGTGCTTACTTGTTTGAGCAGAAGAATATATCTGTGATGAGTGAGATGGGGAGATGAGAAGTTTATTTATGAAGCTGGAGAATAATCAGTGAGCAAATATGGAACCTTGTGACATTCCTTTTGTCCTTTTGAATGCTGTCTGATTGGGAAATTGAGATTGCACTGAAGTTCACAAGTATAAGTTAGCAAGAGGTAGAGGAAATGTGTGTTGGTATCCATTTGGAAGAGTACATGTGCAGGACCATGTGACTGATGTTTATTGACTAGGCTTTGGAATTGATTAGGGCTTGAGTCAGTTTGAGTTTCAGAGAGAAATATGTTCCATTTTTGCAACATAATCCAAGTACAAGGTATCTCCGTGTTGTTTTTTTTTCTGGACTGTATTTCAGCCGAATAATCGGGATCATACCATACACTCATTTATTTCACCTTTATATCTTTTCTTGGACCCAACGATTTTAACAAAACCCTTTCCTTTTAAGTTCATTGGTTTGAAAGCATACCAAGAAGGGTCTAGAGTCAGCCAACCCAGAGTGATTGTGGGAGAAACCCTGTGGATTCTCTCACTTCCTCTCTATTCTTTGAGCAGACCACTCCATTCTTACCAGTATATCTTTCATGAACTCCACATAATTCACAGCCATAGCCATTTCAGGATTATCTTTAACATGTTTTTTGTCTGCTTGTGTCTTCTGTATGTACACAACTTTAGCCTCTAATGGTTACATTTGCTTCTGAGGTAGTTATTCTGTATTTTACCTCCATCTTGTTCCCCTTCAAGCCACCAGCTGGTCAAAATGAGAACTCAAGGGAGTCCATTCACAGCAAGTAAAGGTTTTATGTGGTTCTCTTTATAATATCTTTTTATAGTAGTCTTAATTTGAGGTAATACTTTTTAGATAGTTTAGAATGCAGTGTTTCAAGGCTTTTTTGATATTTTTAATATGTAAAGTAGCAGTTATTCATAAAAAGTAAAATTAGATTGTTCTGTACACACTTCTTTAACTGATAATTTACTTTTAGGAAAGCTGGTGTAAAGAATGGCATGTTTTTTGGACAAGCAAAACAGATGTGTCCAGATCTTTTGGCTGTACCTTACAATTTTCAAGCATACAAGGAAGTTGCACAAACTATGTATGAAACGCTAGCAAGGTAAGTTGCATAGTGAATTTGCAGTTAGTTTACATTTACAGTTTTACTGCATCTTATTTAATTAAAGAAAAATATTTTTAGAAGCTAGGCTGTAAGGATAAGTAGATTAACTGTTGCTTATGATCATTTTGTGAAATGTGGATGTTTTGGTGTTTAAAGAAGTTACGAATGATGTAAGTTCTTCTTCTTTCGGCTTTTCCCGGTTAGGGGTCGCCACAGCGGAACCCCAGTCCGCTAATTATTGGCAGTAGATTTTTACAGTGCCGAGGTGCCAGCCCAACCTTCAACGAAGGCACGCCCATTCACGCATGTCTTTCGAACGCGGGGAGGACATGCAGACTCCACACAGAAGGCGCTCCAGCCAAGAATTGAACGGGAGAAACTCTTGCTGTGAGGCGACAACGCTACCGCTGCACAACTGCAGCTTCTTACGAATGATGTAAGTGAGAATATTAATAATCTGTACAGGGCAGGAACTGATTGTAAGACCCAATGAAAGAATGGTGATGAGTGTCGAATGATGCTTCTATGGATTTAGCATCTACAGTGAACTCCAGTAATATAAAGCAAACTGTAAGAAATAATTGGAAAATTGTAGCTAACTCTGATGTAGTCTAAAAATGTAGGCCTATAACTTGTTTATCAGTACAGCTTGTAATAATCTTAAATGCCAGCAACAATCTGAATCTTAATTCTTAAAAGAAAAAATGCACTTTCACTTTGGATTCTGCAAAGAGTGTGAGTATATAAAAAGAAACAGTGAAAATTGTTTTTCAGGAGGAGATGTTACTGCTTCCCTGGATATTTTAATTGTATGCCCAAAAATATGATGTATATGACTTGTTCCTGTTGTCCATTATATCATGTTGGCAGACAAGTAGAAAGTTAAATGAATGTATGTATCATTTGTATTAGGAGTTAGAACAAGAAATGTGACATGCTTTAGTTAGACACATGGTGGTATGTGTTCATTTTAAACAATGCTTTGGGCAATGTTGTTGAGTTATTAAGAGAGACTGACATGGAGGATATGTAGGAAGTAAGGGGCCAGTGGTGTGGAAGTGCAGTACTTGGCATTGCCTTACACAAGGCTGTTGTGTCTTCATTAATTATTGCTAAAACCACATTCACAGTCAAAAGTGAAGCACACAGTTTGTGGTTGTTTAACTGTACCAAACCTTGTTACATTTGTAGCAAGCAGCTTACTAAAGTTTCAGAAGAGCTTTTTTTTTTGGGGGGGGGGGGGGTCTTCAACTTTCCCAAGTTTTGCTCCACTACATTGAGTTCATGGTGCCTCATTTGAAGCAACTACACAGGATTCCAGACAGCCTAGCTGCACAGTAATAGAACATGTTTTGCAGGTACATTTGGTTGCCTTTGTTTTCCCTGGATTTGATCAGTAGGCAAGTTTTAAAAGTAAGTTAAAGCAGAGGACTCTTGCAGTGGCGGCTGGTGACTTCAAATCAAAGGGGGGCTGCAGGAGACAGCTGAATGGGTGGGGTCAATTGGAAGGGGTGTGGCCAACTAGAAAGGGGAGGGGCTATGTTCAAAACCACAAAAACTAACTAAATACACTGCCCTGGGTGCCAAACTGTCATTATGGGAGTCCAATCAAGACAAAACGAAGTGTCGAAAAATAAAAATATTTCAATGCATTGGCTGCATGACAGCTTACTTAATATCTAGATGGAAACAAAAAGGTTGTGAGGCATGAAAAAATAAATTACTTTTTAAATACATTAATGGAATGCCAGTCAAAATCAAGTATAAGAAAAACAAGCAGCACTTAACTCAAACCACTTCTTGCACTGCAGTTCTAATTATAATTTATATTCAGCTTTATTAAAGTACCACGTAACATGCTGAAAGTAGAAATCTCTGATGCCCCCACTTGTAAAAATGTTTCTTATCGAAAAAAAGACCTGCTGCCTGACAACTATCTACTTGTTTCATGGGGAAAACATGATCAAAGTAAAAAATGAAAAGCAAACAAGAAATAAGCTCAAGATACATTGCTTAAAAGGATTACTGTACTGTATGGACCACACGATTGGCATTCTGTTTAGTTTACGGGTAAAGCCTGCAGAGATGACTGGAAGTCTCCCAAGTGTAATGAGCTTCTTAAAATAATGTAATCCTGTCCTTTATTACAAATACTGTCATATGCATTTCAATACCCAAGGATTATACATTATCTAGTTAAGCATTCTCTACATGGCAACAACAGAAAGGCTTTCAATGTTGGCAATTCTTTAACAGTATGCTTATTAAAGCTTACTTGCATCTTACGATCTCAGCCAAGCTTACCTGATGGTCATTAAAGTATTGATACTTAAACACAAAGCAACAGGCACTTTGAGTAATAAGCATAAATCAACAGTACAAAAAATATGACAGAAACCAGACCATTCTGCAAAAATCAGGGACAGATGAGAAGCCACTCTAGTACTTGTGTCTACCTTTGGGGGGGGGGGATACTCTGCACATTTACACTGCATAACTACTCCTTGCCTTGCTTCGACACATCCAGAGTCACTACATGGGGGAGTGGGGTGCAAAAAGTTTGTCACAATTTGAAATGTCTCTGGCTGACTGTGATGGCCCTGACACATTTGTCATACCTCTCAACCAAAGAGCAAGAAATCTGGACAAAGACATACAAAGAAGTGGGACAAAGGCCCAAAAATAAGGACAATTTTTAAATATTGCTCTTATAAAGGTAATAGAATATGTCTTGCATTAGTATGAATTTTCTGAATGGTATGAAATCTGAAACTCAAAAGTCTGTCATTATTTTCTAACTTCAGTCTTTAATGATTTGTCACTCATTTGCCAAAAAAAACACAATTTTATGAAAAATGGACCAAAAATGTGATGTAAAAATATAAAATAGCCACACAATACAGCTAGGAACCTGTCAAAGAAGGTACACTATAATATTAGTACTGCTAGCTTGAGCAGCTGAAAAAATAAAATAATCTACATTCATTTCTGAAATAAAAGTAATCTATGACTCTGATTATTACAGTCATTTCTTAATTATAAACCCTCCATGTTTTCTTCCAAAATTGCTATTTTGCGGAGGGATTATTAGGGGGAAGAGCAACATTTTGAGCCAAAATCAGGGACAGTTGAGAGGTTTGGCTATGCCTAATTCTATAAAGCAATGTATTTGCATGTACCTCTCAACCTGTTAATGCAATAAATCTGGACAAGGCCAAATATATTGGGGGAGCATATAAACAGTACTAAAAATTGCTCTTGTATAAACTGAGACAGTTGATAGAACAACAGGTCTTACTTTAGCATGCATTTTTCTGAAGGTTATGAAGTCTGAAACTCAGTGTGCCATTATTTAGTGACTTAATTCCTAAATGATTTGCCAGAAAAACACAAATTTTATGAGGAACAAACCAAAAATAAGAAGCAAAAATCTATTAAATTCTTTGAAAAACTGGACAGTTGGGAGGTATAGTTCAGCTGGGTCTGTCTTTAAGTTTGCCACCCTTCCCCCTCACAAAATCATGGTCGAATGGAGCCTCCCCCTGCAGCCATTCCAGTGATCCATTACTTGGCTATTTCACTCCATTTACCATAAACACTAATGTGTGCATACTGATTTACTTCTATGATGATTTGGACTTCATTTAAACGTTTTATTTTGCATTTTACAGCACAAACACCAAGACATCTGCTAAACAAACTTAGCATTAAAACGTCTCTGCCCTTGAAACTCGCATTCATTGAAACAGCATAGAAACCCACATTCAAAGAAAATACATTTTACCAGTGGCAGATAAAGATTAATTCTGGGCTGTTTTCAAATCATAGGCCCCTTGCATATGAAACATACATGTGTTCTTTGATACACCTTCCTATTGTTTTGAACATTTTTCCAGTAAACTATGAAACAAAACGCATGCACCAATAATGACAAAACTGCCCAATTCAGAACATCTTTCCAGTAAACAATGAAACAAAATGCATGCACCCATAATGACAAAACTACCCAGTTCAGAACAATTCCATCATAAATGTCTACTCAAACATCTACAGTCCACCATTATGAGTAAATATGCACAATTCTACAGTCCACCATTATCAGTAAATATGCACAATCTCTGAAGAAGTATGATAAGCTAGTAATATTGCAATAGGAAATGGATGGCAAACTGATAACAGGCTCATAGTTAGTATCTTAACTTTTTCAGTACGGCAGCATGCACCCCTTGTGGGAGTAGAACCAACAACCTTCTGCATCAAAAGCAAGTATACAACCTGTTGTGCTATTAACAATGCAAGCTGACTTAGCATAAGCAGCACTAAACTTCTCTTCCCCTGCAGCTCTCAGCTCCTTGTAAAATCTACTCAATAGTCAACTGCATCTCAACTTCGCAGCAGAAGAAAACTGGAAAAAAACAAATTTATTGGGGGGGGGGGGTCAAAAGCCCAAAAAACAGGGACACATTAAACATTGCTTGTATAATCTTGGAAAGTTGCTAGAATAAAATGCTGTGTTACCACCATACATTGTACTGCCAAGGTCCCTGTGCAAAACAGTCAGAGCAACATACTACTACGCCAAATCAGCTGCTTTGTGAAAGAGAGGAAGACTGAAACTTAAATGGCTACCATTTAATGAATTCAGTTCTCACCATAGCTGTCAACCTGGACAAACCCAGTAATGAGGGAATACAGCCCTCAAACATATTAAATGAATTCAGTTTTTGCCATAGCTGTCAACCTTAGCACAAAAAACCTGGACAAAGCCAATAATGGGGTAATACAGTCCCAAAAATAAGGACAAATTTCAAATATTCATCTTATAAACTTAGAAAATTGCTAGAATAAAAGGTTGTGTTACTATGTATTTTCGGAAGAATATGAAGTCTGAAATTCAAATGCCTGTCAATTTTACTTCTGACGGAACAAAAACAAATTTCAGCAGAGGCCCAGGGAGAAATACTGCAGACACATGTCTTTGTAAAATGGCAGAACACTAGAGCAAATCCACACAAACACAGGGATGAGATGCAGACTCCACACAGAAGGCACCCCAGCCAAGAATCAAACCAGAAAACTTATAGCTGTGAGGCAACAATGCTACCACTGCACCATCAAATATATAAGGAGTTAAACCTTCAGAAACCTGAAGTCTGAAATTCAAATGTCTGATAATTTTATTTAACATTTGTTAATCAGGACAGTCTGACTTGGAAGAAAAACAATTTTCAGCAGAGGCCCAGGAAGAAATAATGCAGGCATGTCTTTGTAGCATGGGAGGACACAAAAGCAAACCCGCACAAACACAGGGAAGAAGATGCAGACCCCACACAGAAAGCACCCCAGCCAAGAATCAAACCTGAGAATCTGCAGCTTTGAGACAACAATGCTACCACTGCACCATCAAATATCAAGCATTGCAGTATTTAGAAACCACAGATATTATGAGGAAGAGATCAGATCAAATATGAGGCAAAAATCTGCAAACACACAGAGAAGATGCAGACCCCACACAGAAGGCACCCCAGCCAAGAATCAAACATGAGAACCTGCATCTGTGAGCAACAATGCTACCACTGCACCATCAAATATCAAGCATTGCGACATTTAGAAACCACAGATATTATGAGGAACAGATCAGATCAAATATGAGGCAAAAATCTGCAATTTTTTTACAAATGGTGGTGGGTAGGGAATTCAGGTCCTTAACACCTGCATACAAGGTACAGGGTTCAAGCCTGAGGTATTCCCTACCACACCACCATGAGTTTGTTCTAGCCACCAGTATATAGCAACTGTGGCATTTACACACACGCACACACACCCACACCCAGACATGATCTCTTCGCACTCATCCCCAACGAGACTCCAGTCTGCCTGCCAACGTTGCAGTTTGTGTTGGCACACACACACCCTTACCTGGAGTGATCCCTTCAATCCATGCCCACGATCCCTTTGTGCCATTAAATCCATGCCTGCGACCTCATGATCCCTTCGCGCCATTAAATCCATGCCTGCGACCTCATGATCCCTTCGCGCGCATCCCTGACAAGACTCCAGTCTGCCACCACGCAAGATTTCCCCGATGAGACTCCAGTCTGCCTGCCAACGTTGCAGTCCGAATTGGCTCCATTTCCTGTAACAGTCTATGCAGTTACAACTGCATAGACTTCTGGGATGTCTGTTGTTAAGAGTTTTCTAATCCGGACTGCTGCTGAGACAGTCTGCGCATGCTCCAGACTGTCTCAGCAGCAGTCTGGACTAGTGCGCATGCTCGAAAGTCTGCGTTTTTTTTATTTTTCTTTTTTATCTTTATTTACTTTCTTTTTTTATTTTTTACAGCTGGGGGGGCTGCAGTCCGGCAGTCCAATAGCACGGGCCGCCCCTGGACTCTTGAGTTACTAGGATTGGGTCTGCTAAAATCATGTAATCATTTATGAATGTCATTTAAATTGTTGTGACCACTATCACATCCTGATGAAGTCTTAGTACAAGAGGGAAGCACTTATTGAGAAGTGTTGTGAATAATGTGTGACCTTGCCCTGGAATTCCTGGAAGCATTTTTGGAGGGTTTTTTTGTTAATGGAGAACTCCACCCAAAATTTTTCATTCCAAAAAAATGTTTTTCCTTCCCTGTAATCAGGACCGGCCATTGCTCATCTGGTGCCCTAGGGAAAAGGTCTCCACAGCCCCCTGCCTCAACACCACTTTGTGGCCCCATTCTGGTCTACCTACTACACCACCCAGATGACTGGAAAAATGCCCCTGCTAGAGCAGCGCCTTAAGCGGCCACCTAGTTGGCCTATGCCTAAGGCTGGCTATGGCTGTAATGCAAAACTATACACTTTACATACAGAAAAAAACACAATTTAATAATTATTTTTGCCTTTCTTTTCTGCATTTGTCTCATCTGTTACATCACAACAGCTACTAAGAGTGGCACAGTACCATAGGTGTGCATTCTATTCGGGCAACATAAACTTAGTTCCCCCTCCTTTCTTAACGCATTAACAGATACTCTCCCTGTCCCCATAGTTTATTACAAATCAAGGAAACAGGGTTTAAGCATAGAATAGTAGCATAATTTTAAACTTCTTAGCACTGACCTGGGGCTTGGTTCTATAGGTGACTGTTTTTGCTGTTGCTGGCTGCTTGACTTTGTGGTTCCTTCTCTATTACCTCACCACTGATTGGCTGAAGCTGGGTCTCTCCTCCACTGATTGGCTGTTAGCTCTCTCCCTCCCCTGTCAGTGTTTGAACGGAGGTTGTAAATTCCACCTACCTGAAGGGCAGCATTTTTAAAATCCTCTCTGTAGATCTGTAGTTGCTTTGGCATTCTGAAATAGCATACTAACCAGGTAAGCTTTCTAAAGTGAAAATGTTTGCGATATTTCTTTAATCCTGATATGCTGTAGATCTATCTACTCTGATCAGGACTAGTACAAACAGCAAATGTATTTTCTGTGATAGCACTGCATCTGTTAATTATCTGAGTAGTTTCCCAGTCGCTAGCTCAATCGGAAGCCCTACCTGGTACTGCAGTCAACTGTCTTGATTCTCAGATCATGAACCTCCTCCTTAATATATAATAAGTAGTGTGCGGTCTTGTAACAGAGCTACATGCAGCTATGGTAAACATATTTTTGTAATGAACCGGAATCCTAGAGTTATATATAAGCATATTACAGTGAGTGTGGTATCTTACATATTATAGCTGTGGCTGTTAGTTGTCAATTGCTTTCAAAGTGCCTGAAGCCTTTTACCTTGTGATGAGTCTTGGTGTTAACCCTGAATTGCTTGCATGTTAGTGCTGTCTCAAGTTATGTGATACTGCTGTTTTTCCCTGATAACACTTTGTTAATTTAAACATTTGTGCTGTTGTGAATGCTACACATACGTCTTCTACTTAACTTCTACAGAACGAACACTGTGATTGTGTATCTGTCTGGTTAAGTTTCCCACTCATTGTAGTGTGAGTGTATCCCCCCACTGAACCCATTGCCTGGAACAATCACCTCTTCTTCATGTACCACCATGTGGCAAAGCCTTGTTCTGACAAGTGCAGACAGTGTATGTCCTAGATTTGTGTGTGTTATACATACTTTATAAATGAGATCATAGGAATGCACACTGTTTGGGCCCCATAGACTTAGTTCCTCCTCCTTTCTTAACCCATTAACAGATATTTTTCCTTCTTCCATATTTTATTGCAAATCAAGGATACAGGGTTGAAGCTTAGTAGCTTTATTTTAAACTTTTCGGCGCTGACCTGGAGCTTGGTTCTATAGGCGACTGATTATTTTTGCTGTCACTGGCTGCTCATTCTCTTGGTTCTACCCACTCCATTTGCCCTCACACTTCTCGGGCTCACTCCGCTCCCTTATTCTATTGACATTCCTACCCACCCACACTTCCTCTAGACTTAAACACCATAGCCACTCTCATACCTAAACGTGAACAAATCAAATTCCTCTTGCATCATCTTAGCATTTAACCCCTCCCATCCTGTCTCTGTCTTCCAAACATTTCTTCTGCTCCTGTGCACCTTTTCAAATACCTGGCTACTTCCTCTTTAATTCTGCTCACCAATATTTCAAATAATCTATAACCACTTCCCTTAAGGAAACTTCCAGCCCTTTTACCCACTGTATCATATAGCACTCCTCACACCTTCTGTGTCTAATTCTATTTTATGTAAGACATCTCCTATACAACAAACCAATAAACTTGAAGGTATACACAGTAAGTTCAACTGTTATATCATAGCTACTTCCATCTTTCTCATTTACATCTCTACTCCTTAACACTTGAGTGAGTAAAATTGCTTAGTATACTGTCATAACCTCTAGCTAATAGATAAACAAATTAGATATTAACACTATCTTTACAAACAATACTTGATGGTACTGACATATAACTATTCTGGATAATAATAAAAACAGAAAGTGTAAACGTGTCCAGAAAACAAAAACTAATAAAAAAAAAAACATTACTAGACATAAGGCCAACAAAAAACGGAACCAGTACCAAATGTAGGTAATGAGCAATAACGGGGGTAGTAAGCTCAGTAATAGGTTCATAGGTTGGTACTAGGCTATCAGCCCTAGGGCCTATACAAGCCTAGCCATAACAATTCCCTGGCTATTTCTTCCCACATTATTTACTTTCCTGGACCCCTGTCAGTATGTAAGTACATTTATTCCAATTCATTCAAGCACTTTCATCCCAAACACCTTAGGGACTTCTTCAAAACTGATTTGAAAACACAGTACAAAAAGTTAAAATACAATTCATTACCTAATTAAAATAGTCATGTGACAATTAAACTCTCCATTAAAACCTTAAATTAAACATTTGAAACAGAATTTGAAACTATTGTACTTAAACATCGGCACACAAAACAAAATTTCACCTAATTTATCAAATGTTGCAATATAAAAAACATTTCATAAATCTTGTGCCCTATTCTTTAAAATAGGGAGAATTGATTTGAAGTTGTTTAAACCTGGGGGCATGATCAAGTTAATTTTCATTTGCCACTGTAGTTCTTTTCTTTTCATCTCTAACAGCCACCAAGCAGCCCCTGACATTCTGAGGGATGATGTCTAGAATACAAAACTGAAATTTAGTAAAACCTGCACAAACCAGGGTATGCCTAAACAAGGCAATATTGAGGTTCTATTTGGATATCGCATAAAGATGCTCGTAAATCCTTTTCCTTTGTTGTCTCTCTGTCTTCTTGACATAAAAAATCCACATTTTTGACAGAAATGTAAACAATACCTCTGGTTGCGCAGTTGCCATTTTTCTATTTTGGAAAATAGAAAAGCACTACTGAAACAGTTCCTATTCACTAATACAACTAGGTTAATGACTAATTCTCATAGTTAGCGCTCAGTTTTCTCAGCTAAAACAATTGATACACAGCTATCTCTCTCAGCAACCTCACAACCTATTAACAGATATTTAACAAGTAGTCATTATATTATTCTAAACCCTCACGCCAATGTTACATTTATATAACTCCAACTACACATTACTACACTAACAATACATGCATCAGTCACACACACTACCTTATATCATATCAACATCCCTTCACACCACCACTACCTCTTATCAAAATACTGCTTCATTCCATTTCCCCATCTATCTTTTATATATCAGCCTCTCACCACACTCCCTTAATATCCCTAGCCTCCATCGCTCCCCTGAACGTCCATAAAATATGATAGGTACATGTCAAAACTCATTAAAAACATAGTCAGCATTGCATCTAAACTATCTTTTAGTGGAGATGTACATCCTAACCCTGGTCCACCAACTTCTAATATAAACAAACCTACCCAAAACCACAATCACTCTCATACCCTAGTACATCTCCCTAGGAAAACTGATGCCCTATTATTACTAAATGTAAATATAAGAAGCATTTCAAAAAAATCCATGATTCACTCACCAGTCTTTTACTGTGTACACCAGATATTGTCTGAAAAACTAAAACATGGCTGAAACCAGACATCTCTAATATTGAAATCTTGGCACCAGGCTATGATATCCTACACAGTGACTGAAAAAACAAAAAGGGAGGGGGCATAGCAGTATTATTCAAAAGTCGGCTTAATGTTGTAACTTTGGATCTACCCACCCCTACCTTTGACAATGCTGAAATAATTCTTACTAGACTAATAGTCCACCCCAAAAAATTTAACATAATCGGATGCTACATCCCACCCCGTAACATCATGTCCACTCTACAGAACTTACTTTACTGGGCCTGTGAGGCACTCCCACAAGAAACTATCATCATGGGAGACTTTATTATTTATTTATATTTGTTTACCGGGAAATTCTGACTGGACGCAGGTCCTTTTTCTGCGGATGGCCGGGGAGAAAAGCCCCACATCATGTACATGATAAATAGAGATACAAAGTTGCAGCAATAGTAAACAACATTACAGGTTGTTGGATTTAATGCAATAACAAGATATTGATTATCAACAGTATATACAGTAAATATTGCAAGTTAAGATAGTTTCTTGTCATTTATAATATTAGTAACAAAGTTGTCAGACAAGATGTTAAAGTATGTAAAGACAACTAGCTATTTCTGACTGTGGTTAGTAGTGGCGGTAGTGTAGTTGGGTTAAGAATCTAGGTGGGGAGGTAAGGGTGGGGGTGTTAGTCTGGATTAGAACAAGGACAAAGCCAGTGCAAATTTCAGTGGAATTTGAGCGCAGTCTTGAAAAGGCTGCTGGAAGGTAGAGTAGTTATAGTGGGTGGAAGATTGCTCCAAAGTTTAGATATGGTACATGAAAGTATAGCTTTTCCTGCTGAGTTTTTGGGTTTGATAACAGTGAATTGATTTTTGTTGCTTGATCTTAGGGGCCTAGTGGAGTGATAGGGTTGGAGAAGGGTTTGAAGGGAAGGGATGTTAAGGGGATGGTTAACAAGTTTATGAGTGAGGGTGAGTTGATTAAAGTGAAGGAGTTGTGGGAGTTCTAGCCAGTTTAGTTCTTTAAGGGAGGTACAGTGATGTTCCAGTGGCAAATTTAGCAATTTTGTTGTAACAAGCATCCAGCTTGTGTAGGTCTGTCTGTTTCAGGTTGGTAAGTATGGGGGATGCATAGAGTAGGGTGGAGATTAGCTGGGAATTGGCTATGGAGATTCTAACCTCCTTGGTTAGGAATTGGCGGCTTCGATATAATGCACCAAGTTTCTTGTGAACTTTTTTTATTGTGAGAGATATGTGGGTGTCAAATCTAAGTTTGTTGTCTATTTCCACATCAAGTAATTTTGTGTGTTCTGATGGAGAGATGGTGGTATTGTCTTTGGCAAGAATGTTGAAGTGGGGGTGTTTTGGGTGGCTTTGGAAAGTTGGAACAGGAGAAGTTTTGTCTTACTTGGGTTGAGTAGGAGCTGAGCATTGGATAGCCAGCTTTCTACAGAAGAGAATGATTCCTGTGTGATTTTTTTGTAGTTCTGGTAGAGTGGGAGCGGAGCAGATGAGAGTGGAGTCATCTGCATACTGTATAAGAGATGCTTGTGTGATGGCAGTATGTAGGTTGTTAGTGAAAAGTGAGAATAGCAGAGGGCCAAGGATCTGAAGTAACTGGGAGGCAAAGTGGTAGGTTATCATTCCAGATTACTGATTGCTGGTGTCCGTGTAGATAGCTGTGGAACCAGTTGCAAGCTGATTGTGAGAATGAGAGGTTGGGGAGAGTAGTAGCTCATGAGATACCATGTCAAAGGCCTTTGAGAGATCCAGAAATTCGGCAGTAGAGAAGAGGCTATTGTTTTTGTGATGAAGTATAGTGTTGGTGAAGGAGAGCAGAGCAGAGGTAATGCTGTGATATGGCCTGAAACCATGTTGGGTTTTGGAGAGGAGATTATTAGCTCGGAGGTAGTTGGAGATCTGGGCGTTGATACATTTTTCAAGTATCTTGGAGAGAGGGGAGAGGATAGCAATGGGGTGGTAATTGGAGAGGCCGGTGTAGGGGGGTGCCTTGGTGGAGGGGAATGATGTGGGATATTTTCCATATTGAGGGAACATAGCCTTCTGTTATGGAATGGTTGATTAGAATTGAAATTGGGTAGGCTAGTGTATCAGCTTAAATTTTCAAGTATTCAGAGGGGAGGTTGTCAGCTGCGAATTTGGTGGGTTTAAATTTTGACAATAGTCTTTTTATGTTGGAGGTAGTTACTGAGGTGAAGAAGAAAAGAGGATTGGGGGGTTTAGGGTTAGGAGTTGAAGGGGCTGTTGTAGGGAAGTGTTGTTTGTTTAGAGATGTTATAGTTTCAGTGAAGTGTTTGTTGAAGGATTCAGCAATACAGCTGGAGGAGGGGGGAATGGACGGCTGCGGGGTATCAACCTTCCCTGGGTGGAGGATAGTGTAATAGTGGACCAGAATTGCTTAGGGTTGTGGTTGGTAGAGTTCAGGGTAGATGTATAGTAGAGGGATTTGTCTAATTTTATATGCTTGTTGGCTTTATTGTGCAGTTCAAGGAATGATTGCCTATTTGAGTTATTTTTTGTTAAGTCGCCAGTGCTTTCAGGCCTTATCTCTGGATTTCATTAGGGTTCTGGTGGTCTTTTGTAACCATGGGGCATGCCTGGATCTGGCTCTGGCATTTCTTACAGGAGCATGGGTGTTTAGGATGGAGAGGAAGGTACTGCTGAAGAAGTGGACAGCCTCATCTAGGTTGAGGTATTTTAGTGGTGGCCAGTTAATGTTTTGCAGGGAGGAGATGAAGGAGTTGGGGTTGAAGTTGGACTTGTTCCATATTTGCCTGTGGATAATGGGCTTCAGACTGTTTGTGTGGTGCCGAATTAGGAAAGTGGGGGAGTGGCCACTAAGACTGTCAGGTAAGCAGCCTGCTAGGTAAGAGTGAGGGGTTTTGTTGACTAGGATCCAGTCAAGTAAGGTATGATTGTTAGGGGTTTTGTTGATTTGGGTAGGGGATTGAATGAGTTGAGTGAACCCATGGAGATTAAGGTGAATGGTTGGAAGACTGTTATTACAGGATAGCCAGTGGATGTTAAAGTCACCGTGATTGATGGTTTCCTGGGGTAGAGATAGAGTAGCCCAGCTCAGGAGATTTTCTAGGTGTGTAATATTTTGCCCTGGTGGGAAATAGCATCCTATGATATTGAGTGTTTTGTTTGGGTTTAGTTTGAGATTGGCATAAAGGATTTCTTCATTGTTGTGGTGAGGGGCAGATGAGTTCAGGAGTTGAATATTGAGGTGGTGTTTAAATAGTTTAAATATCAATGCTACACCACCTCCTTTTTTGGACACTCTGTCTATGCGAAGGATGTTGTGTTCAGGTGGAAGTATTTCCTCACTTTTGATGTGAGGTTTGGGCCAGGTTTCAGTTAGGAAGAGAATATCTGGGGGAGTATATGCTTATGCTGGCATGTAGTTCTTGGATTTTATTGCATAGGCTTCTGATGTTTAGGGACATTATAAGTAGGTCTGTTGTTTTCTTTTTGGCTAGGAGTTGAGTTGTGGGGGGTTGCTTGGACTAGGGTTTGTGGTTGGGTTGGATTTGGGAGGACCAGGGTTTGGATGGATGTCTCCAGCGAGGGCTAGTTTATAGAGGGTGTTTAGGATATGTTTTATATACATAGTAAATTCCTTATGGTATCTTAGGGATATTTTATTTTTGAGTGTGTTAGGTGTTTGGTAATGGAGTGTGTGTATTAGGAGGATGTTTTTGGTGGTAGGGGTTGTGTAGTTATAGTGTAAATGTTTGAGGAAGGGTGTTGAGAGAGTACAGTGAAAGTTGTTGGGCCATGTGACTGTGGATCCTTGGTAGGCTCCAATGTGAGCTACGCAGGTTAGGACTGTTATTATATTGGGTAGTGGCATGATTGTGTTGGATGTAGGGGAGGGGGTGACTAGTGGTGTAGTCTAATTGCTGGCAATTAGGGGTGGGGTTAAGGCTAAGAATAAATGTAGAGGTACTGGGGCGGGGTGAGAATAGGGGGCAGGGGAGGGTAGCGAAGTGAGCATAGCGAACAGAGCGGGCTAGAACCCCCCAGGCTAAAGATTGCAGGTTGTGTCTAAATAGCCAAATTGTTAGGAGATACTAGAATCTAGTAGGGAAAAACGTATCTATAGACCTGATTTCAGCTGTGTCCTTTCTGGGTAGATACCTAGTTTGAAGCTGGCAAAAAGTGGCAGTTTAAGTACCTTTTTGCCTCTATTTTGCAAGTGGGCAATTCCAGTGTATCTACTGGGTTACCTTTTTTCGCCTAGAGCTTTATCTTGGTTTACTGATAACTAAAAAGAAAAAGTTAACTGGGGAATGTATTTACAGCAGATGTGAGGTGGGAGAGCAGCTGCTGTCCCTAGCCGTGGGTAGAGCCAGTTATTTCTGCTTTAGATCAGGTACTTTCTACAGTAGCAGGCTAAGAGGGAAATGTAGCTAGACACCTACAGTAACTTATTTTCTTTTTAAAGCCCTTAGGTCCTTGTGGCTGGTTTCTTCACTGCAGATGCGGCCAATGGCCAAGGATTCAGCAAGTGGGGGACTGAGAGAGAACCCTTTCGCAGGGACAGTGGTCACTAAATGAAAAGATGGAGACAAACAATTATAACGTTAAGGTCTTTGAAAGGGGAATGAGAGAGAAGTGCTGTAAAAAGTAACTGAAATAAATTATCACCCAGGCAGGAAGGGTATTGAGTTTAAGAGTAGCAGCATGTTACACTGTTTACACAGATACAAAGTGTTTAGTAAAAAAGGCTCAGGCAACTGTTATGCATTCGCATATGAAGCCCTTGACATAAAAAAACACCTTACTTAGTGATATGTACCAGATAATTTAGGTAGCCCATGAATTTAAAGAGACAGTTCTATCACAAGCACTCAGGTCACTCCAAGGCAAGTACAAATATGACTCGGTCATTGTCCATGCTGGTGTGAATGACCTGAGACGTACCTCCCTGGACTACATGAAAAGAGACAGAGGAGCTCTCTGAGCATGTAGCCCAGGCCGGAATGACCCTGACCTTGAGTAGCATCTTACCTTCACCAAGAATGATGCCACAATATGAAGACAAGATGATCAATTTCAACAATTGGCTTAAGTATTGGTGTCATTCAAAGGGGATCCAATGCCTGTCAGCCTGGGATGACATGCTCGACAAGCCACGATGCTTCGCTAGGGACGGCTTGCACCTATCAACCCTGGGCTTTCGGATATTGGCAAAGGCTCTTGCCACCCCCATAGTGCCTTTTTTAGGCAAGGCTCAAAAGACCTCCATAGGTATCACAAGGGATAAGAAACTAAGAGTAATGGTACTCAATGCCAGAAGTCTAAACCTCAAGATGCATGCACTCAAAACTCTCCTTAGCATGGAGAACATCGATATCTGTGCAGTAACAGAAACCTGGTTCAAGGCTCCCGAGAGCACCCCAGCACTACCAGGTTATACCTCATACCATGCTTTTCGGCCCCAAAACTTGGACCGAACCACAAAAGGAGGGGGAGTATCAATATTCATCAAAGATGCCCACACCTCCAGGTTGGTGGCACAGCACGAAGCATCAGAGACTATCCATGTGCAACTAACAGTGGGTAAAACTGCCTTCCAGTTTATAGCCTGCTACAGACCACCCTCCCAAACCCAGGAACCCCACTCGGCCTTCCTGAGAACACTGGAAAATATGAAGGTCTCTCCAAACACCATTATATTGGGCGACTTCAACTACCCAAACACAGACTGGGAGCATTACTCTAGCTCCAATACCCTAGCCCAAAGGTTCCTAGAATTTGTAAACTCAAATGCTATGGAGCAACTTGTTACCACTCCCACAAGAGGGGAAAAACATACTGGACCTGATCATCACCAACATGGGGACTCTGTGCTCCAGACCAGAAGTGTATCCCTCACTGGTAAGATCAGGCCATAAACTAATCTCACTGGATATTCACATCCCGACCCCACCCCCTGCCCAGAAAACCACAGTGAAAAACTTCTCTAAAGCAAATTTCACACTCCTCAAAACCGAGGTGGAATCCTTCAAAGCCCCCGGGCCTGTGGAAAATACGGCCCAGACCGCAGAATCCTTTATAAACGCATTCTATGAACACCTTCAGGAATGCATGGATCATGCAATCCCAAATAAAACCAAGACCCAATCCTCCAAAGGCAGACGCCGTGTCTGGTGGACCCCAGCCATAAACAAAACTATACAATAGAAGGAGGAAGCTACTACATGATAGAGCAAAATCCCAAAAGGGAAGGCATCTCTGATCAGTATTAGCAAAAAACTGCGGGCACTCATAAAATCGTCTAAGGCCAGCTTAGAGAGAAAAATTGCACAGGACACTAAGGATAATCACAAGGCTTTCTTTAGTTATGTTAGGAACCTGGGTGGGAATTCCCAGATATGCTCAGAATTAGTCCAAAATGACAAAAAATACACCGAACCCACAGACATTGCCAACATCCTAGCTGACAGGTTCAGTGCAAACCCCCCCCCCCACCAAAAGGGCAAATATCTATCCCAGCAGAGTGCTGCCCCCTGACATCTCAGATGCTCAGGTAAGAGCCGCCCTCTCCAAAGCAAAAAACACAGCATCAATGGGACCAGATGGTGTCCCGGGCTGCGTCCTACATGAACTCCAAGAAGAGCTAAACCCAAACATAAAACTACTGTTCATTCTCAGCCTTACTACAGGATATGTACCCAAAGAGTGGCGTAGAGCAACGGTGGTCCCTCTCCACAAAGGTGGTGCCTCAACAGATCCTGGAAACTATCGCCCCATGAGCCTGACTAGCTTGGTCTGCAAAGCCATGGAAAGGATCACCATGGACCTTATAAATAAAGATATTGGGGACCTACAGACACTGGATCCTACCCATTTCGGCTTTGTTAAGGGCAGATCCTGCCTCTTAAACCTGGTCAATTTCTTTGAACCAGTCACCAAGGCCATTGACGAGGGGAAGGTGGTCCACACAGCCTACCTGGACATCGCAAAAGCCTTCGATACAATACCCCACTCGGGCATTATAGATAAACCCCTATGTCACTAGATGGGTTGCAAACTGGCTCAAGGACAGAACCCACATGGTTAGAATTGCTAGAGCCATGTCAGACTCCAAACCAGTTACAAGTGGCGTCCCACAAGGCTCAGTCCTGGGACCTCTCTTGTTCGGTATATATTTCTCAGAGGTACAGGCCAACACGGAAGGACTGTGGCTGACCCAAGTTCGCAGATGACTGCAAACTGGGTGCCATAATCGACTCTCCAGCCGACACAAGCATCCTCCCAAAGGGCCTCATAGAAACAGACAACTGGTGCCAGAGCCATGGCCTCAAGCTAAATGCCAAAAAGTGTATAGTCATCCCCTTTGGCAAAAACAAAGTGCCCACAAATTACCACATAAGTGGTAATCCATTAAGTACGGAAGAAGTAATTAGGGACCTGGGGACCCAAGTTGATAGCAATCTCTCATTTGACAACCACGTGGCCAAAGTGGTTAGAAAAACATTTTATATAGCCCACCTAATCATGAAGGGATTCACATCTAGATCAGGGGACGCCATTGTGCCTCTTTACTCATCCCTCATCAGGCCCATAATTGAGTACAATGCCCCTTTTGGGATGTACCTTACCAGACACCTGCAGCAACTGGAAAGACCCCAAAAGTACTTCACCAAGAGGATCAAAGGGCTCAAACAGATGCCATATGCTGCCCGGTTAAAGAAACTCCAGCTCTACTCAGTGGCATACCGCCTGTTCAGAGGCGATCTGTGCCTGACGTATAAAGCCATGTCCAACCCAGAATTAATGGACATGCTGCACCTCAGAAAATCCAAATCCCATCGAGCTACGCACTCAAGAGACTTGAACCTCAGCACTGAAATAAATGGGACATGCTGGAGGGACAGATTCATAACCGAGAGGCTCCCTTCACTCTGGAATAAAATCCCAGTCCAGGTTAGGCAGAGTCCCTCATTGACTCTCTTCAAGAGGAATCTTGATGAGTGGATGGGAGATCGTAGGTTTACCCCGGGTATCACTTCTGTGTCACTGTTAGACAGAGGCACAGTATACTAACCTCAAAAAAGGGCATAGCAAAATAAATTTAAAATGGGTGGCGAAAGCCAAACACATTCTGGCTAGGCTTATAAATGCCCTAGGGCAGATAGCCTAGTATGAACTTATGAACCTATAAAGCAGATGCCCTATGCTGACCGCCTTAAAAAACTCCAGCTATACTCTGTCGCATATCGTCTACTCAGAGGCAATCTCTGCTTAACATACAAGGCCATGTCAAACCCAGAGCCGCTGGACATGCTACACTTAAAGAAATCCCAATCCCTCAGAGCCATACGCTCCAGGGATCTAAACCTTGTCATCACAATAAACAAAACATGCTGGAGGGATAGGTTCCTGACCCAGAAACTCCCCCGACTCTGGAATAGACTGCCCATACATGTCAAGCAGAGTGCCTCTTTGGTCCTCTTCAAAAGGAACCTTGACGATTGGATGAGAGAAAGGAAATTCACCCCAGGGATCACGTCAGTCGCCCTGCTAGACAGGGGTCCAGGGAAGTAAATAGTGTGGGAAGAAATAGCCAGGGAATTGTTATGGCTAGGCTTGTATAGGCCCTAGGGCTGATAGCCTAGTACCAACCTATGGACTTTAACATTGATTGGTTTACTTGTAACTCATGTCTTCTTTTGGCTTTTCCCAGGTAGGGGTCTCCACAGCGGATCACCTGTCCGCTCATGATTGGCAGTGGAGTTTTACAGTGTTGAGTTGCCAGCCTGGCGCCCAACCTTCCACAGAAGAGACACACACACACACCTAGGGCCAATTTAGTGTGTCCAACTCACCTACAGCATGTCTTTGGGCTTTGGGAGGAAACCCACACGACCACAGAGAGGACATGCAGACTCCGCACAGAAGGATCGAACCCAAGAGCCTCCCGCTATGAGGCAGCAACGCTTACCACTGCACCACCATCTAATACTATCTGATTAAACATCTGAAAAATCTTCCCTTTTAAGATTCAAAGTTTCCATAATAAATTGTTCTGAGTTATTAAATTTTGCTATCATTAAAAAGAAACAGTACCAGAGAAACACAATACTATAATTTTTATCAGAAGTGTCATTCTGTAGGCTAGTATATAAACTATAATTTTGGTATACTGCAAGCATTCAGAACTATTTAATAACTGACCGTGGAGTGCACTTCACTGTTGCTTACTGTCTAACTTGTATTTGACACCTTGGCATATGATTCAAAATATTATTTCATCCTGTAGCTGTTGTACCTTCCCTACCCCTCTGTTCGTTGTGCCTGCACAGCAATTTGCATGGGTTTCTTTCCTGAGTGACCCCCCCACCCCACCACACACACACACACACACACACACACACACACACGCACACACACACAACTAGGATTCACTGCATAAAGCAATTTCTACCTTCTCCACCGAAGCTGGCTATCTTAACTAAGTAAAACCTCTGGGAAGCAAGAACCTGACTCCCTCCAGCTTTTCAATTGTAATAGTTTGCATGGTGGGATTCACTGTATGTAACACATGTAATCTCACTAATTACATCACTCTCAACTGATTTACTTAATTCATCCAGTTCACCACAAGAATTGATAAATCAACCAAAGAACCAGTCAATCCTTGAATCAATACTGATTAACATACCAGCCCAATCCTTCCACTCTGGCTGCCTGCCACACAGCCTGAGCAACCACCTGCCAACCTTTATAATAAGACTTCATACATGTCCAGATGAACTTACTGCTTACCAGCTAATAAGAAACAAAAGAAACTTTAACCCCCATTAAATTCATTACATCTCTAAAAAGTTGCAGCGGCAACTTCTTAACCTTGAAGAAGCAGTTAAATACTTCAACTCTCTCTTCTTATACATCTTAAACTCATATGCTCCTCCTAGAAGTACCAGAATTAAATCCAACTTTGCTCCTTGGCTTAGCAAAGAAACACGATCTCTACTGAAAACTAGAGATAAAGCCTGGGACTAGATCCCATGTGTCAAAGCCAACATACCTAGAGCTAAGAAATAAGTCAAAGAGAATGGTAAAATTAGACAAGATTAACTACTACCACAATATACAAGTGAAACACCAAAACAAGCCTCAAAAATTCTGGACCACCATTAATAACATTCTCCTTCCAGGTAAATCTAGTACACCCTCCCCAAACACTACAAATTCCTCAGAGAATATAGCCCCCAATTCAATAAGTCATAGAATCCGTCCTAGCCCTCAGTACTCTCACTCCTCCAAGGAACCACCTAAGTCACCTAATAACAAAAACAGCTTTGTCTTACAACCTGTCTCAGTGGATATGATTAAAAACCTACTTAAACAAAAGCCCACAACATTAGGTATAGATAAACTACAAGCCAAATTTCTGAAAACTGCTGCTGATGCAATTGCTTACCCATTCATCATTCTCATTAACTGATCCATATCTGAAAACCTAGTCTCTGGTATCTGGAATATTTCCTATTTTATTAAACTCTATAAAGGAGATAATTCAAATGAACTGACCAGTTATTGTCCTATTGCTGTTCTTTCCAAAATCCTAGAGAGATGTGTTTGCCCATACCTTACTTGGATAGAAGGAAGTTTCTGTGCTCACTGTGAGAGAGGGAGCTTTGAGCAGCCTATCTGTCCCTGGAGGAGTGGTTTCAGCCTAGTAATTAGAAGTTTATTGGCCATTTTGGACTAATTTTTTATCTCTTTAATTTCCCTGCTATAAAACACGCATTTGCATGCCGGGCTGTGCCAGTTAGCTAGGGTATAACTATTCCCGGCTCCACAAAGTCTACTCTTGAATTTTTCCCTTGGAACTAGACAAACTTTCAACTTAAGCACTCATATCATTCACTTCTCGTCCCTGCACTTGCCCAAAGCTCATAGCAAGCACTAATAAACCTTAGCACTAGACCCCCCTATACTGTAGAGAAGGACAAGGCTCTCTATTCGACTTTACCAGCTAATCAGTAAAACAGTTCACTGTACCTATCCAGGCATGTCCAAAGGGCAGTTTCAGGTGTACTCTCCAGTCCAACTGATGAATCTGGGCATTTTGAGGCAATGTTACAATTGCCTCATGTACACAGACATCCCTCTCCACCTTCCACCAAACACTAATACATGCGAGAAATGCAGTTATACAGCCAAACTGGAGGCTAAGCTGTCTCAACCCAAGACTGGACCAGGCAGTCAAGAGGAGAAGGGAATTACTTGTATCACACCACCAGTCTTACATAGACCTATGAAACCAGCACTGGCAAAAAACACACATAAATACACAAAAACATACTCAGAGGCTCTAAATAAAAACCTGCAAAAGCAACAGAGACCTCCAAAGCAGACATCCAATCAACCTTCACCCCCCAACACAAACCAAGAAACACATACTTCACAAAACCAGTGTGCCACACAATCACAGCCCTTAAGGCAAAATAACATACCCAACACACTAGTAATAGGTGACTATAGTCCGGCACACTGACGTCCCACTAACTAGGCTGAACAAGGAGACAATTACTGTTAGTTGCCTGTCAAGTGCCAGGATCCGTCACATAACACAAGCACTCAGGTCACTCCAGAACAAGTACAAATATGACTCTGTCATTGTCCATGTTGGTGTGAATGACCTGAGCCATACCTCCCTGGACTACGTGAAAAGAGACATGGAGGAGCTCTCTGATCACGTAGCCCAAGCTGGTATGACCCTGACCCTGAGTAACATCCTGCCCTCACCAAGAATGATACCACGGTATAGAGAAAAAAATGATCAATTTCAACAATTGGCTAAGCTTCTGGTGTCATTCAAAGGGGATCCAGTGTCTGTCAGCCTGGGATGACATGCTTGACAAGCCACGCTGCTTGGCTAGAGACAGCTTGCACCTGTCACCCTTAGGCTTTTGAATACTGTCCAAGGCTCTTGCCACCCCCATAGTGCCTTTTTTAGGCAAGGCTCAAAAGACAAACCCACCGCCGTAAATAGCACAAGTAACAAAAAACTGAGGGTAATGCTGCTCAATGCCAGAAGTCTAAACCTCAAAATGCACGCACTCGAGGCACTCCTCAGTATGGAGAAAATCGATATATGTGCAGTAACAGAAACCTGGTTTAAGGCTCCAGAGAGCACCCCAGCACTACCAGGCTACAACTCGTACCATATATTTCGGCCACAAAACCCGGACCGAAATACAAAATGTGGGGGCGTGTCTATATTCATCAAGGATACCCACACCTCCAGGTTAGTGGCACAGCACGATGCTTCAGAGATCATCCACGTGCAACTAACAAAGGGCAAAACTGCTATTCAAATTATAGCTTGCTACAGATCACCCACGATGTCCCAGGACCCCCACTCCACATTCCTGGAAACACTGGGAAACATAAAGGTCCTACAAAACACCCTGATATTGGGTGATTTCAATTATCCAAACATTAACTGGGAGAACTACTCAAGTGCAAACTCCCTGGCCCAACATTTCCTAGAATTTATAAACTCAAACGCCCTGGATCAACTGGTTAACACCCCCACCAGAGGTGACAACATATTGGACCTGGTCATCACCAACATGGGCGACTGGTGTTCCATACCGGAGGTCAACTCCTCGCTGGTTAGATCTGACCATAAACTAATCACTCTGGATATCCGACACCACCCCCAGACAAAGAAACCACCGTGAAAAACTTTTCAAAAGCAAACTTCACATTACTTAAGACTGAGGTGGGAAGTTTCAAAGCCCCCATGCTAAATGATAACGCTGTCCAAGCTGCAAAATCCTTTACTAATGCACTCTATGGCCACCTACAACAATGCATGGATCGTGCTATCCTGAACAAAACCAAGACTCACTCCTCCAAGAAAAGGAAACCAGTCTGGTGGACCCCTGCCATAAACAAGCTGTACAATAGAAGGAGGAAACTAGTACAGAAAAGAGTAAATTCCCAAGAAGGGAAGACATCCCTGATCAGTATCAGCAAGAAACTATGTTCCCTCATAAAATCATCCAAGGCTAGCTTTGAAAGAAAAATTGCCATGGACTCCAAAGATAACCACAAGGCATTCTTTAGCTATGTCAAGAATCTAAATGGCAGTTCTCAGATCTGCTCGGAGTTAGTGCAGAATGGCACAAAGTTGATATAGCCAACATTCTGGCAGACAGGTTCAGTGCAAACTTCACCCCCCTCTCACCCCCAAAAGGGCCCATAACTATACCAGAAGAATGTAGTGCCCCAGAAATCACAGACACTCAGGTTAAAACAGCCCTCTCCAAAGCCGAAAACACAGCATCAGTGGGACCAGACTGTGTCCTAGGCTGCGTCCTACATGAGCTCAAAGATGAACTAACCCCTCACCTAAACACAGTATTTAAACTCAGCCTCTCCACAGGTTACGTGCCCACAGAGTGGCGCACAGCAACGGTTATTCCCCTCCACAAAGGTAGAGCCACAACAGACCCTGGGAACTGTCGGCCTGTAAGCCTGATTAGCTTAATCTGCAAAGCTATGGAGCGCATCATCATAGATCTCATTAACAGAGACATTGGAAACCTCCAAACACTGGACCCAACCCAGTTCGGCTCTGTTAAGGGCAGATCATGCCTCCTAAACCTGGTGGACGACTTTGAGACAGTTACCAAGGCTGTAGATGAGGGAAGGGTGGTCCACACAGCCTACCTAGACCTCGCAAAGGCCTTCGACACCATTCCCCACTCAGGTATTATAGACAAACTCACCAGCCTGAACATAAACCCCTACGTCACGAGATGGGTTGCCAACTGGCTCACGAACAGAACCCACATGGTAAGAGTCGCAGGAGCTAGGTCTGACTCTAAACCGGTTACAAGTGGCGTTCCCCAGGGCTCAGTCCTAGGACCCCTCCTGTTTGGCATATACTTCTCAGAGGTGCAGGCAAGCACAGGAGGACTATGGCTCACCAAGTTTGCAGACTACTGCAAACTAGGGGCTATAATTTACTCTCTGGCTGACACAGACATCCTCCAAAAGGGTCTCACTGAGACAGATACCTGGTGTCAAAACCATGGTCTCAAGCTAAATGCCAAAAAGTGCATAGTCATCCCCTTTGGAAAAAACAAAGTACCCACAAACTACCACATAGATGTAGCCCCCTAAATACGGAAGACGTAATAAGGGATCTGGGGACCCAAGTAGATAGTAACCTCTCATTTGATAATCACATTGCCAAAGTGGTTAGAAAATCCTTCTATGTGGCCCACCTAATCACAAAAGGGTTTGCATCCAGATCAAAAGAGGTCATTGGGCACCTCTACGCATCACTCATCATACCTATCATAGAGTACAATGCCCCATTTGGGATGTACCCTACAAGGCACCTGCAACAACTGGAAAGACCACAGAAGTTCCTCACCAAGAGGATCACTGGCCTCAAACAGATGCCCTATGCAGCTCGACTGAAGAAACTCCAGCTGTACTCTGTTGCATACCGCCCACTCAGAGGTGAACTCTGCCTGACATACAAGGCCATGTCCAACCCAGAATTGATGGGACATGCTGCACCTAAAGAAAAACAGATCCCCTCGAGCCACACGCTCCAGGGATCTAAACCTCACCACAACAATAAATAGGATGTGCTGGAGGGATAGATTCCTGTCCCAGAGACTTCCAATGCTCTGGAACAAGATTCCAATCTACATTAGGCACAGCTCCTCGCTAACCCTCTTCAAGAGAAACCTTGACGAGTGGATGGGAAACAGAAAGTTTACCCCTGGGATCACTTCAATGGCTCTGCTGGACAGAGGCACAGGGAACTAATCTAAGGGGGTGGCGAAAGCCAACACATTCTGGCTAGGCTTATAAGTGCCTTCGGGCAGATAGCCTAGTACCTACCTATGAACCTATGTAAACGTACACAAATCATGGAATACCTAAACACTCCTAGACTTCTATCAATCACAACACGGCTTCCGTCCTTTTCATAGCACTGCTAATGCTCTAATGTCTTTCACTGAAGCAGTAAATAACCATAGAACCAATGGGAAATTTGTATCTGCAATCTTTCTAGAATTTTCAAAGGCGTTTGACATGGTCAATACAGTAAATTGTTAATGTTCTTTTTGAGCTAAATCTCAGTGAACCCTCCATTGCCTGGTTCCAAAGCTGTTTAACAGGTCGGCGGCAAGCAGTTAAGTGGCAGCAGGAATCCCCCCCCCACACTGCCAGTTACCCTAGGAGTTTTCCAAGGCTCCATCTTTGGACGTCTACTGTTCTCTGTTTTTACTAACAACCTTCATACTTAGTCTTCCAGTGAGCAGATGACTCCACACTAATATGTGCTGTTGCTTCCTTTCAAGAATGCCATTCACAAACACAAGCTTCCTTTCTTTTTGTCAAAGCGTGGTTTACTGATTCGCAACTAATACTGAACCACTAAACTGCTGCTCTTCCAGCCTACAAGACGCACATCAGCTACTCTCTCATTTAATATCATATCCAAGAATAAAACTGTTCTCTCTCCTGTCACTCATACCAGGCTACTGGGGGTGGAGATAGAATGTAATATAAACTCTGATACTCACATCTCCCTTACCATAAAGAAGTTTAACAAAAATTGTGTGTTTTATATAGAAAGAAACAATTTCTCCCAAAATCGCTAAGGCCACAATTCCATGAACACACTTCATCTCAGTACTTCTCTATGCTTCTCCACTTCTCATAAATCTTAGAAAGTCAGACATAGCAAACTGGATTCCTGCTACAATAAAATTGCCAGGTTTGCCACTGATTCCCCGTACAGGTCACATCACTGCATAACCCTAAAACAGCTTAACTGGCTAGAACTACCTCAGCTCTTCCTCTACAGCCAAATTAAACTAGCCCCGTAATATTCTGTACCACCCTGAGAAACCCCCACCACTACAAAATCTACTACATCCCTACACCAGTAATAGGGTTTTGCATTCCCAGTAATAAACTCCTCCTTGAAGTAGCAAAAGCCAGTAATACAGCTGGGGTATTCCTCTTCTCAAATTTCATAGCAAAAAAAATGGAATACTATGCCCTCCAACATATCAGCTACATCCTCCTTACTAAAAGCTCACCTAGCCAGTACATGGCTCTGTTCTTGTGCCAGTCCTGGCAAGTCGAATATCCACCCCTCTCTTCCACAACTCAGCTGTAAACTTACAAACCAGTCAGTGGATGGTATTTATTCTCTACTTCCTCTCTTATCGTTTATATAGTGCAGGTAACATTAAACTTGTGTAAACAAGCAACGTACATGTAATGCCTCTAGTTTGATTCTCTGACTCATGTTATATTGCAGTTGTTCTACTTCCTTCTGACCCTTGTAAATTATGTATTGTTCTACATTTCACTTACACTTGTTAAATATATACTGTTTTAAATTTTTCACTCTTTTCTGTAGCACAATGCTTTGTCCTGAAATGTACATTGTATATATTTCTCATTTGTGCATAATTCATATGTATCTTTCAAAACAATGTATATTGTTGTTTTTATTTTGCTATGTACTGTTTCATGTATGTGGAGCTTTTCTCTTCGGGCCTGTGCTGAAAAGGACCTGTGTCCAGTCAGACTTTCCCAGTAACCAAATGTAAAATAAAATACAATAAATAAAGTTAGTCAGTCCACTTATCCCAGCAGCAGAGCCATTCAGGAAATAATGACATTTAAATTTGCCTTATCAGTTACAGATTGTCATCATAACACCTCAGATAAATAGTATAGCCTGGAGTCTGAACAAATCCAAGGGACAATCCCAGCATTTAAAATTCGGGTCCACACTACAGCACACCAAAGTCACTCCTACTTTCCACGTCACACACAATTCCCACCCATGGTGTCCTTTTTCTTTTCAATATCCTGTATATTTTCAATCCCAGTCCTATTGTCGCTCCCACTGTCCATTACAGTTTGGTTTTACGGTCCTATCACAGAATGTTCTGATTTTTTGTCTCACATTTTTGGTCCGTGTTTCATAAAATTCTGTTTTTTTGCCAAATCAATGGCAAACTAATGCAAAATCAACTTTCTAAGTTTGTAAGATCAAAGATTTAAAAAATGCCCATATTTCTTGTTCTAAGAGGCTGGGAAGAGGTACGTAAGGTTCCTTCCATGCTTTGCAACAACTTTGTACAATAATTTTGTTTTTAGAGCTATCACTCATTGTGGTTCATTTCTACAGTAGCCAATAACCACAGTGAACAATCTTTGTAAACTTTTACTGTCCAGAGCAGTTGTTCCCCTTTATTTTAGGTATTGCCCAGATTTCTTGCTCTAAAAGTCAGAGAGGTATGGTAAGGCTCTTCCCTTGCTTTTCAGCTACCCATTAAATGCATAGTTTAGTTTTTAGAGTGATCATTCATTGTGGTTGGTTCTATACTAACCACAATGAACAATCACTGTAAAAAGTAAACTTTTACTGTCCAGAGCAGTTGTTCCCATTTATTTTAGGCATTGTCCGGATTTCATGCTCTAAGAGGCTGAGGGTATGGTAAGGTTCTTCCCTTGCTTTGCAGCTACTCATTAAATTAATAGTTTAGTTTTTAGAGCTATCGTTCGTTGTGGTTGGTTTCTATAGTAACCATAATGAACGATCTCTGTAAAAAGTAAACTTTTATTGTCCAGAGCAGTTCCCCTTTATTTTAGGCATTGTCCAGATTTCGTGCTGTAAGACACCGGGAGGTATGGTAAGATTCTTCTCTTGCTTTGCAGCTACTCTGTAAACCAGTACTTTAGTTTTTAGAGCTATCGTTCATTGTGATTAGTTGCTATAGTAACCACAATGAACGATTGTTGTAAAAAGTAAATTCATTCTGAGGAAGAAAAAAGTGGTGCTGTATATGTCTTTCCCCTCTTCTTTCTAAAGAAGAAAACTCATAATCTTGCATCTCCTTATTTCTGCATACATTCATTGCCAAAAATGTGTCCTCCATAAAAGTCATTCACCGGTGTATCTCCAGTTGGCTTGAAGTTGATGATGCTTACTGCTCCATCTCCGTTTAGCTTGTTGCTCCCATTTGTGAAATGTAAATTTTCTTCCAGTTCCTAGACAGTTTCTTGCTATGTGTGCAGTTTCATTTGCTAAAGCATTTGACTGTAAAATACGACTAGAACTACCATGCACAGCAAAAAACCTTATCCTCTTAACAGCGGAAAGTAGGAAATCATCAGTGAAATCTAGCAATAGTTTTTATTTATTTTTAATTAATATTTACTATTCTTATTTTTAATTAATGTCAGTGGCTGGGACCCTAAGCCAGCACCAGACCCTAGGCAGCTGGCTAAGGCCACCTTTTTGCTAGATCTGGCTTTGATCGTATGGGTCTGACTACCTAAAAATACTATATGTATTGTAACCCACCTGCAGCACAGATTGCCTAAAGGGAGCACTATAGTCAGTCACTGGTTGTCTTGTCAAAACACGTGTCATAAATGTTTCGTTCTCTGGGCTCGTTAATGAAATACACAAAGTTGTAATGAAACAAATCTGTTCCCACTTTACTCCTTGTATTTCCTGGAAATTAATAAGAAATTATGTCTTATTTTGCATTACTTCAAAATAGACATTACATACAGTACAGTTTGGAACTGAACTTCTTAGTCTGTATGTGCTGGAATTTCAAGCTAATTTAGCAAATCACAAGCAAAGTCTTTTCTCACACTTCTCACTTCAAGTGTGGCTAGTATTCTTACCAATAATTACTTCTTTAACTGGTCAATCGCTATTACAACACTAAACCTTGTAGCCTATAGACAAGATCATTATGAAAATAATAAATAAGGACATATTAACGTACAAATTCTTGACCCAAGCCAGTTCACTTTTGTCAGTGGCAGATTTAGCGTGTTTAACCTGGATAACTTATTTGAAAAGGTTACTGAAGAAATACATGAGGGAAAATTAGTTCACACAACATATCTAGACCTCACAAAGACATTTCACAGCATCCCAAATTCAGGCTTTGTTGATAAACCTTTCAAACTAAATGTTAATTCCTATGTAACAAGTTGAATAGCAAAGTAGCTCACAAGTAGAACCCAGTAAATTACAGTAGGGTGCTCTGTCTCCTCCTAAAACACCTCACTAGTGGTGTATCCCAAGTTTCAGTGCTAGGGCCATCCCCCTTTGACATTTACTCCTCAGTGGTCAAAGTAAAGGTTAAGAATTTATGGCTGACTAAGTTTGGAAATGACTGTAAACCTGGTGCCATCATAAACTCTCCAGAACATGCAAAGATTCTCCAAGAAGGCCTTTCCCAAACAAATAGCTGGTGTCATAACCATGGACTAAAACTAAATATCAAGAAAATGTATACTAGTCTCCTTCAGCATGCATGATGTCTCCTGTAACTATTATATCGGGAGTACACCCAAGAAAATCATTCCAGTAGTCAGGGGCCTGGAAGCCTATGTGGGCAACTAACCGTCCTTTGATCACATGCACTCACTACTGTGCATCTTACTAGTAAGGGTATCGTGTCTGGGTTCAGGGATGTGATCATTCTACTGTAGTTACCACTTAGGCCAATCATTAAGTATAATGCCTCTTTCAGTATGTACCTGTCCAAATCTAAATACTTAACCCAACCTGAATATCCACAGCACTTTCTCACCAAGAAGGTCAAGGGCCTAAATCACAAAAACTACACTGACTGTCTCAGACCCTTATCCATTTTCTCAGTATCATACAGGTTATTGAGGGGCAATCTCTGCCTTGTATTACAAAGCCTCAACAGACCCTGTCCTCTCATTTTTACTACACATCTCCAAGTGCAACAGTGGCATAAACACCTCGTCATGACATCTTAATCCCTTGTACAACATAAATAGAACATGCTGGAGGGATAGATATGTATCACAGAGACTATCACTTGTTTGGAATCATCTTCCTCTCCATGTAAAACAAAGTAGTTCCCTTACTCTATTCAAATGTAATCTGGATGAATGTATGGGAAACTGCAATTCACCCCTGGTTTAGCACCCTTTTCCCTTATGGATAGGGGTAACATGTAAATGTTCTGACCAGGCATGGTTTACTCGTACTTAAATTATGAGGGCTAAAATTTTCATGGGAAGGCAAGGCTAGGCTTGTAAATATCTTCATGGATCAATAGCTTAATAAGTTCATAGGTTCATATGTATTAAATCATATCAGATTTTAGATACCTTGATCTGTTGCAGTTACTATTTCAAAAACATTGTTATTAATATGGAATTATTGCCAATACTCATTACTATACCAACAAAGTGCTGTATACTAGAGGATGTGTGCATGTTTCCCACTTCTTTTTTTTTATGTATTTTTACTACTATCTTTGTGCATAGGGGTGTGCTGTTATGCTTTTGCTGCCAAGCCAATTAATGTATTATTAAAAGAAAATGTTAAAACACATTTCCCATAATTCTGCCCCAATAATCATCAATGACTCATAGAATATAAATCTCACACTGAGTCTTCCACAGTGCAAATGTATTACATCATGACATCATGTAAAAGCTGTATCTGTTGTAAGAGTTCTTGAGATATTAACATTCATATGCAATATTGTTCATATTCATAACTTAAATGACAAAGTTGTATTAACAGCCTGGTCTGTATTGCTGCTGCTGGTACGATTCCTGTGATATTAGCATTAATATGCAAAAAAGTTATGATATTTACAGCTGCAGGAATGAACAACATTATATAGCTCAGGATGTGCACATATAACCCATTACTTTTTTGCATGTAGTATAACCCTGTTTGGATACAGGAATAAGAGATTGCCACAGTAATGCACTGTAAAATGTTAAAAACAACTGTGCCATCTGGACCTCACAGTAACAAAATGCAGGTGACTATCCATATAGCTATTCAGTTACACATTCTGTCAGCAGCAACTCAAAGATATCATGAATATCCTGCTGTAGTGGATATGCCCACCCTGACTTGACTTCCTAATGTCATGAAGAAATGCCATTGATAATGTATCTCATCTTGTTGCATGTAGTAAAGCCAACTGCTCTTTCCTACACAAGGACATGTAGAGCCAACATTCATTACATTTTTGTATTATAGTATGTTGGTAGCCATAACTCTAAGGGATGCTGATGCTCAAGTAGTGTGAGCAAAGTAGTCCTGAATGAGTCGTGGAAAGAACAAATGGCCACAGTAATGTACTGTAGCATAAGAACATTAGCCATAGTATGGATACCTATACCAACGTAACCATGAAATGCAGGTAATACTTTATATAGTTATAGCTTTACATTTATTCCCAGAAGTAAGTCAAAGCTGCAGTGACTTCCAGCTGTAATGCCTACATTAACCATGAGAGATTGGCTGATTGAGACAAAAGTGCCCAGCATGAATACATTTCAGTTTAATGAAGGTAATAACAAAGACACACAGTAACACCACACACTGCACATAACAGTGATACATTTATTTTTTTCTATTACATTTTATTTATTATAATGATTAAGAGGCTGTGAATGTCAGAAGTTAAAATATACTACCGAATCCACTGTCTCTTTTACTGTCTTTGCAATCATGCATTGCAGACAATCACAAAAATGGTTATTTCTTGGGGAAGCAGTCAATGTATGCAGAGGCAAAGGGCAATTACATCATCACTGAAATGGCTTGTTGAAGGCAATGTATGGATAGGTGAGAAACAAGATGAAGTACATTACTGTGGCCATTGTGTTTTTCATTTTTGTAAACATTATAAGTATACAGTGTAAGTGGTTATCTGTTTTGGGAAGCAGAATATCTGTGAAAGCAAAGGGCAAATATATGATTACTATCAAGCAAATATGAATATTGGCAGTTGAAGAGATGTGGATTTATTTCAGAACTACTTGAAATACATTACTGTGTTTATTATAGTTATATGACTTCTTCACAATCAAAAAGGGTGTACTCTTTTAAAAAGAGCCAATTCAACTGGGACATTATGAGCATGAAAGAAGCTTAAACTTAGTGTCCTGTTACAGTTTACATAAACAAGGAATATACAACTCATATTTAGCTTCCAATTTGTTACTTTTAAATTAGAATTCTTAATGCAAATATCATTATATTTAGTTTGCAACAAAGATGAACATTTTTATGTAATACACAAATCTTACCTTTGAAAGTAAAACAATTATTTATTCTTGAAAGTGAAGTTTTGCAGCATATAAAAGGTTTAGACGAGGTAAAAAAGAAAAGATGAAAGTGTTAAAGCATTTTAAGAAATTCAGTTTTAGTATACTGGAAGCTGTCAATTTGGAGGACATTTCAGGGAATTATAAGGAAAGGCTTGATATGGCTTGGAATGGGTAGTGTGACAGTGGTGAAGTCTGCAGTTGGAGAGAGAGATGCGTTTAAGGTGGAGGTGGGATTACATCAAGGATCAGCTCTGAGCCCTTTCTTATTTGCAGTAGTGATGGACAGTGTGACAGATGAGATCAGACAGGAGGCTCCATGGATGTTTGCAGATGACATTGTGATCTGTAGTGCGAGTAGGGAACAGATTGAGGAGACCCTGGAGAGGTGGAGATATGCTCTAGAGAGAAGAGGAATGAAGGTCAGCAGGACTAAGACAGAATATGTGTGTGTGAATGCAAAGGACGATAGTGGAATGGTGAGGATGCAGGGAGTAGACTTGGTGAAGGTGGATGAGTTTAAGTGCTTGAGATCAACAGTTCAGAGTAATGGTGAGTGTGGAAGAGAGTACAGGTAGGGTGGAATGGGTGGAGAATGGGAATGGGTGGAGTGATTTGTGACCGATGGGTACCAGTAAGAGTGAAAGGGAAGGTCTACAAGAGGGTAGTGAGACCAGCTGTGTTGTACGGGTTGGAGACTGTGGCATTGACAAAAAGGCAGGGGTCAGAGCTGGATGTGGCATAGTTAAAGATGTTAAGATTTGCACTGGGTGTGACAAGGGTAGACAGGATTAGGAATCAGTATATTAGAGGGTCAGCTGAGGTTGGATGGTTTGGAGACAGAGAGGCGAGATTGCTTTGGTTTGGACATGTGCTGAGGATGGATGCTGGGTATATTGGGAAAAGGATGCTAAGGATGGAGCTGCCAGGTAAGAGGAAAAGAGGAAAGCCTAAGATAAGCTTTATGGATGTGTTGAGAGAGGACATGTAGGTGGTTGGTGTGACAGAGCAATATGCAGAGGACAGGAAGAAATGGAAATAGGTGATCCGCTGTGGTGACCCCTAACGGGAACAGCTGAAAGCGAAGAAGATATGGTATGGCTTGAGTGCTGAGAATCTTGCTGGCAGATTAGGTTAAGAGCTGACAAATATCCTGGACTCTGTGACCATATTAACATTAAATGCTTCTTGTCAGCATTAAAGTTTTATATAGTATCCATTCTGCCTTAAATCTGATACAGTGTATTTTGGTTCGGGCACTTTTTAACCTACTGTTACCCAAGGACAGGCATTGATTAGTTGTTTGCATACCACATGACTGTTTTGACACCATTTTCAAACAGTAATGTAGAACAGAGCATGTTTGCTCTATTTTAAGAAGTGTTTCAAGAACCGAACATGCAAATAAATACCGAGCACGTGCAGATCTCAGTGCCATTTTGATAGTGTTGTCGGAGACTGAGCATGTATGAGTGTAATAGCTAGTTTGTATATACGTTTACCTAAGTTAAAGTTAATAAGTGTCAGTCCTGATTTGTTTGTACATAATAAAGCTGAACAGAACCCACAGAGTCCTGCCTATTGTAGCCTAACTGGACTCAGTAACATGGTGTCAGAACCGGGATTCCAGAGACTGCTTTCCAGAGGTACGAGGTGCAGTGTTAAAAGTGAAGGTAAACTTAGAGAAACAAGCATGAAATAGAGCCAGAAAATAACCAAAGGTGATGAAAACTTGTACGAACAGTTTATTTTATAAAAAAGATAAAATGGAACAGTACAAGGCACAAACCACAATATTAAACAAGCTAGAGGCATGAAAGATTTCTTGATTAAAAAAATGTTTAAAATTAAGAGATATGATAAAACGAGCATCAGAAAAGTACATAAGGGGTTTGGAATTACCTCAGAATTGCAAAAAGGCCATGTTTAGAGTACAATGAGCATGTCTAAAGCAAAATGGGCATTTTTAGATTAAAACAAGCACAAGAAAAAGTATAATGGGCATGGAAAGAGATTAAACGAGCAAAACAAATATAAGGGCAAAAAGGGCACATTAAGCATAAATGAAGTAAAGCAACTGCATGTTTTGGCAAAGTGCAGTTTTTTTGGCATAACTACTACTTCGTATTGTATTCAGGCCATACCTAGATTTATTCAAAGTATCTCAAAGTGTGTAAAAGTGCTTACAGTGCATGCTTATTACTGTGTGTGTATTCTGGACTGTTTATTTGTGTGCAAAGTGCAACTATTTCATGAAGTACAGTCAAAGTCCAGCCATTTCGAAACGTTTCTTGTGCTGGGTGTGTCTATTCACAAAATGCTGCCATTACAGATATTTCTTGCACTGTAAAGAATTATGTAGCAAAGTACCTCCATTTTGGAGAAGTTTCAGTGTGCCATATACTGTTTATTCACAAAGTGCAGTTACTTCGAAATGTTTCTTACTCTGAGCTTCTTCTGCCTAGTCCATTCACACACTGCAGTTATTTGAAATGTTTCTTAAAATGACGATAAATTATTTTTTCAGTACAGTAATTTCAGGAGTATTACAGGCCCCAAGGGACTTATTTTGCAAAGTTCAGTTATTCAGAGACTTCTTGTGCTATTGGGCATAGTTACGAATACTAGTATAAAATTCTGGTATATATACTGTATATGTATGTGTCTTCGTGCATATTTGCAAAATCACTCACTGGTATGTGTTAATACGTCAGATGGATTTTGAAAGCCCTCACCACTTGTGTTTGATCAAAATATTGCAGAGAAGTGGAGAACATTTGAGCAAGACTGTGATATTTTTATACAGGCAGCTTACTCTGACAAAGATGCATGCACAGGGCATTCATTTTCCTAGACCTAGCTGGGTTACAGGCCATTGAAAGAGCGTTCATTTGTGTATGCACCAGCAGTATATGAGGGAGAAAGTGAAAACCTCCATATTGTTGTACAGGCTGAATCAAGAGAAGACCCTGAGTGTTTGAAATGCAAATTCAGAGAAATGTGTAACCCCCAGACAAATATTACATTACAGAGGCATTTGTTTTATACAAGAGATAAGAAACTAGTGGAGCATTTTGCAGCTTATATTACTGACCTGAGGAACAAAGCTAAAATGTGAAAGTTTGGTGACTTAAAAGGGAAAAAAAAACAAGCACAGTGCAGTTCCACAGCTGATAAAAGACGAAATTCCAGATCCAGTGTAGTCAGAAAGTTTAATAAAAAAGATGAGTGCTTTCACAATTCAAACAATTGCTTCTTCAGATCACAAAACGACCAAAAAACCACAGGTTTAAATACTCCATCAATTAACAATAATTAGTCATGTGATATGTAAAACAGTAGTAAATGTGCTCAGGAAGAGAGCTATTTAAAAAGGCAGCCACAGTAAAAAAACATCCTTCATAAAAAAAAATATGTATAACCAAGATACATAAAAACACTCTAAATGACCTGAAAATCTAGATTTTTTTATATATTGTGTTAACTAATGTAGTATAAATATTATATAAAATTACTTCCTCAAACCCCTGTTCTTTAATTCTGGTTTCAGGGGAACTACATTATTTAGACCGGAACCTTTATGAACTCTGAGTCTAAGAATCCACCTGGTTTCATTGCATTCAGTGTTAATAATATCACCTAATCTCATATCAGTCCCGGTAACCTTCAATACCTGAAAGGCAAATTTATGCTGATCCCCTTCCTGTGCTACATGTTTAGCAAGTGCACTGTGCTCTAATCTTTTACTTATACAATATAAATGGTCTCTTATCCGTTCACGGAGACGTCTGTTGGTCTTGCCAACATAAAATTTTCTACAAGTCATACACTTAGCTAAATAGACTAGATTTTTGGTGTTACGATCTGCTTTAACATTAAGCATGAACCTATGTCCAGAGTCAGGATGTATAAAGCTCAGATCTTCATTTATACTAGTACAAAAATTACACGGACCACATTTCTTAGTGCCTGTCAGTATATGGTTCATATCTTGCCCTCCATGTTTCGGGTAACATAATTGTCTTCTTAAAGATTTTTTATTCCTATAAACAAAAGAGGGCTTAGTTCCAAGAATTCCAGCTGTATTTTCATCAGTTTGGAAAGCATGCCAATGTTTACTAACTATATTCTTAAAAACATTGACTTCACTATTGTATGTTGAATTAAAGAACAGGGGTTTGAGGAAGTAATTTTATATAATATTTATACTGCATTAGTTAACATAATATATTTTAAAAAAATCTAGATTTTTACTACTGTTTTACATATCACATGACTAATTATTGTTAATTGATGGAGTATTTTAAACCTGTGGTTTTTTGGTCTTTTTGTGATCTGAAGAAGCAATTGTTTGAATTGTGAAAGCACTCATCTTTTTTATTAAACTTTTTGACTACACTGGATCTGGAATTTTGTCTTTTATCAGCCGTGGAACTGCACTGTGCTTGTTTTTTTACCTGCTGACTGCTTGGCTTTGTGCAGCTAACCATTGTGAGGTATTTATATTTTCTTGACTTGGTGACTTAAAAGATGAGATGATAAACGTCAGACTTGTGTGTAATATTAAAAGTGCTGCTGTGAGAAAGATTTTGCTTTGTGACAGTGACATATTGCTAAGCAAAGCTATTGAGATTTGTCAAATCCATGAAGTTACAGAAAGGCACACAAGTATGCTTGCAAGTGATAAGAGCTTGGTTTCGGCAGGCTCCAGAGCAAATGTAGGCAGCATGTAACACATGGCAAACAGAAGCAGACCCAAGTATGTGTCAGCCACAGCCCCTGTGGGTTCCCCAAAGAAACTACATAGTTTTCCAGCAAGTTCTAAGACTAGTTCAGTTAAAGGAGCATGCTCAGTGCAGTATCAAAATGAATCCGCACAACCCAAATCTAACTTTATAGATAACTGGTGCGATTGTGGGGCCATTCATAAGTCTAAAACTGAGAAATGCTTGGCAATTGGTCAGCAAATCCACAAGTGTAAGAAATGGAACCATTTTCAGAAGTTGTGCAAATCAAGTAAACCTCACACAGTTATAAAGAAGAGTCACTCAAAAAAGCAAGTTGATCATATAGAGAGCCGCAGTCCTACTTTCTATGTAGATGGTGTATCAGTAGTTGGTGGAAAGGATGATGGAGTGAATTAATTGGCAAAAAATGATCCAGCAGGTCCTAGTTATTTGGTGATGCAGATTGAGATATGTTGACCAAGTATTTTGTGGAGATAAGTTCTTGTAGGGCTTTATTTTTCATGGAATGGAAGTCTTAAGTAAAGGCTGCCATGTAGGTCCTTGCATAGGATGGAATATAGCAAGCGGGCTTTTAGTCTTGTCTGGTTTTAGTCTTGTGAACATTTTTGAGACTTGTTAGGTTGAATGTAGTGATTTGAGGACTACATGCTGAAGATGAAACAGTATTTAATGATGAGCCTAGTAAGGAATGATTAGAGAGATACTATGACTTTTTGGTTCTGGAAGATATTTCCTTGGAGATTAATTGGGCAGTATGGAATGACTTCCTGATTGACATGGTTGTCAAAGAAAAGCTTGCTGTTGATGACAGTCCCCTGCTCTCTAATGACCTCATCAGTTTTCTAAAATATGACTGTACTGAATTATTTTAGCATTGGGTTTGAGCCCATGGTCAGTACACCAGGCACTGATTTGATCTTGTCCTTGCTGGAGTATCAGAAAATCAATAGGATAGTTAACAATAGTGCCAGCTTGCTGTCCACAATAGACATGGATAGCCAAATGTCTTTTGACATCTGCCATTACGTACAGATGTAGATGACAAAGAGGAGAGGTCCTGAGACTGAGTTATGTGAACACCACAAGTGATTTTCTTCTTTTAGAAGAGAAACTACCAGCCATCACTATTCAAGTTCTGTCATAGTGAGTTAGCTGGCTGTCCGTCATTTCACAGAGTAGTTAATGTTGTCAGATAAGCTTGTTGCTATAGCCACACTGGAGAATTGTGTCACAGCTTTGCCAGGTCTAGTTTGGCATTGTGGGCAGATTGGCCCTTGTCCAAAGCTTCAGTAGCTTTGCCATAAAAGTCAAGTAGGTTGAGAAGACAAGACCTACCCTTTGTTAACCCAGATGGAATATGATCGACTATGTAATTTGTTGTGTGTAAGTTCATCTGTGATGTGTTCACAGGTACATACTAGGCTAACTGTCCTTGCGGGCCATTTTAAACATAGACAGGCTCCCTTTGTATGCTTCAAGTAACCTATCCCATTTGGTTATAGATTGACTTGCCTATCTCATGGTCAATAATTACAATTACCCCCAAAGAGAATACCTGTAATCATACCATGGATAATTTGAGGAGACCCATGCATGAGATAAGGCATTAAGGAGCTGCCTCTGTCCATTAGTAGTACAAGGGGCAATCCTTGAGTAAGTTTTCTGTTTCTCATCCATTGATTTAATTTCCAGTTGAATATGGACAGGGATGAACTTTGTTTTATATGGATGGGAGTTATATTCCACAGCAATGGTATCCTCTGCCTGTCTCTCTAAACCATTTTATTGATTTTGCAGAAGAGGTTTAGAACCCTAGACAGAGTATTTCTCATGCCATTTAACTTTGATGTGCAGTAAATCCATCAGTAATGTGCTGGAGGATGCCTTGTATGGCAGACATGGGTCACCTTTTAGTGGTCTGTGGGATGTCTTGTATAGTGATGGCATTCTGAGTCACTCCATGTAGGACTTGTTGTGTAGGTCTTGTATTCTTTTAATAAGATTTCTCTTTGTGTTTTAGGCCTTGTATTCTTTTAGTGAGGTATTTCTGTGCATTCCAGTTGTTGAATGTGTCCAGACAGATGCCAAAGGGGCCATTATACTCCCCAAATGAGGTTAGCTTACTGCAAGAGGGTCTCACGGCAACAAATGACTGGTGTCAATGCCATGGCCCCTACTGATTACCACATCAACGACAATCCCCTAAGCACACAACCTGTGGTGAAATACCCGAGTACTCAGGTTGACAACAATCTCACATTTGACCATCATGTGGCAGCAGTAGTTAGAAAAGCCTTTATTTGGTACATTTCAGAAGTAAAGACATTGCATCCAGGAAAGTAAAGGAGGTTATTACCTCTCTGTACTCCTCCCTCATTAGACCAATTGAGTAGAACACCCCATTTAGTATGTACCTCTTCAAACACCTGCACCAACTGGAAAGGCCAAAGAGGTGCCTCAGGAGACTCAATGGCCTACAACACCTGTCCTGTACAGACAGGCTGAAATAACTGTCAGCCTGCTCAGTATCGTGCAGATTGCTTAGAGGTGATATGTGTCACACCTGCAAGGCAATTTCGGACCTTGCCCTACTAGAGATGCGTCATATCTATGTCTAACTACTCGTGTATTACCCGCTTGAAAGGCCTAAATCTAATATGCAACATCAACAAAACCTGCTAGACAGACAGGTTGGTCTCCCAGCAGCTACGCTGTCTCTGGAATGGGCTTCCCATAGACGTCAAATGGAATACTTCGCTGACCTTCTTAAAGCGCAACCTCGATGAGTGGATGGAAAACCACAAATTTGTCCCAGGGGTTCCACCTGTGTCCCTCATTGACAGGGGTGACAGGTGCTGACTGAGGTTTATTTTTTTGTGGATAAACTCTTGGCTAGGCTTGTAAGGGCCTCAGGGCCATTAGCTTAGTAACCTCCTATGATCCTATGGTGTGTATATATGGATCTACAGCTTTTAGTCGAATAACATTTGGTCGAAAATTATTTCAGGCAGCCCACTTCACCGAAAATGCATTTCACTGAAAACCCATTTAGTCGAAAATGGAATATAGCTCCTGCCCCACTGCAGTGCGACCCTGGAGTGAGAATATAAAATTAGGTAAGGGGGGTATGGGGGGCACAGCCCCACACATTGGGGGGTGTGAGAAGCATACCCCTCCACATAATTGCAGTGTATTCACTATTGTATACTTGTGTATCCATTAAAAATACATTGAAACATATAATGTCAGTAAAAACTAGTTGTAGAATGTGAGGGGCTACGCCCCCACACCCCACAATGTCCCCCACACCCCCAACTTTATATTCACACTCCAGGGTCGCACTGCAGTAGGGAAGGGGCTGTATTCCATTTTCGACTAAATGAGCTTTCAATCAAATGAGCTTTCAGTGAAGTAGGTTGCCTGAAATCATTTTCAACCAAATGTTGTTGTTTTTCTTTTGGCTTTTCCCGGTTAGGGGTCGCCACAGCGGAACTAAGGTCTGCTAATGATTGGCAGCCAATTTTTATGGTGCTGAGGTGCCAGCTCGACACCCAACCTTCGAAGGCACGCCCATTTACGGACATGAAGACTCCACATTTTCAACCAAATGTAATTCGACTAAAAGCAGTAGACCCATATATATATATATATATATATATATATATATATATATATATATATATATATATATATATATATATATATATATATATATACACACACACACACACACACGTGTGTGTGTGTGTGTGTGTATATATATATATATATATATATATATATATATATATATATATGTGTGTGTGTGTGTGTGTGTGCTTGCATGCATCTGTCCATCCACAACCCCTTTTCCCATTGTTCTACTTAGGGTTGGTTTGTCACTTTAACTAAAACCAAGGTTCACACTGCCGGGTGGCTTACCCTATTTTGTCTATTCTTTCATTCCACACACACTCATGCATGCTCCCACTTATGGTCAATACTGAGGGTTCAAGCCACCTCCTACAAGTCTCTGGAATGTTGAAGGAAATCGACGCACCTGGAAGACACCCATGCTAGCAGATATTGGACATTCAGTCTCTTCAGACTCCGCACAGAAAGCACCCCAGCCAAGAAATGAACCAAGAACCCCTTCTGTCAGACAACAAAGCTGCCTGCTGTACCACAGTGTATGTGTGCAGGCATGTGTGTGTGTTGTGTGTGTGTGTGTTGTGTGTGTTGTGTGTGTGTGTGTGTGTGTGTGTGTATGTGTGTGTATATATATATATATATATATATATATATATATATGCTTCCCACTCCATCCTCCTCTATAAACTTTATCAACTTCACCTCTCCCTACATCTGTCTCCTGATTCTCCAGCTACCTCACTAACAAACAGAAATTTGTCCTCCTTTCTCCCCATAAAAGTGGGTGTCCTGCAAGGCTCAATTCTTGGTCCCCTTCTTTTGAACATTTTTACTAACCAACTCCATACATTCTGTCCTCAGTCATCCCCCATACAGTAGGCAGATGGCTCCATTATCAGCACCATTGCTGACAACCCCTCTGACCTACTCACCCAAACTCAAATCTCTTTTAACCTCACTGAAACTTGGCTAACTAACCACCAACTTATCTAGAGCCAAGGTTTACACCACCAGGTGGCTAGCTCTGAGGGAGTAATTCTTCCACACTAAGCAGTCGCACTCACACTCATGTCCAATTTAGTGTGTCCAATCCACTTACTGCATGTCTTTGGAAATTAGGAAGAAAATGGAGAACCCACAGGAAACTATGGTGAACATAGAAAGGACATGCAGTCTGTGCACAGAAGGCACCCGAGCCAAGAACTGAACCAGGGAACCTGTTGCTGTGAGGCAACAACTCTAAACTCTGTCATATCAACTGACCCAATCTTTGTCATATCAACTGTGACCTCAAGTGATCCTGCTGCTTTCCCTGACTTCATTTTCTTTAGAATTAATCTTACTACTTCTATAGTGGGGCTCCAGCTGTTCCCTCATTGTAGGCTCTGTCTGGGGAAGTACAGCTTCTGTGTAGTTTTCTTCATTTGAAGTTGGTCGAAGTACTCTTCTATCTCCCTTTGATGCTGTTTGTACTGGAGAGCAGATTGTTGTTGGCATCACTTATGAAGGGTGTCTGACCAACTTTTTTTAACTTTCTGTTTTTGTCCTACAACCTAATATAATTTCTTTGTGCCATCTACTGAGTCACCTTCCAGTAGTTGGTAGAGTGCCTCTGATGCCTTGTTCTTTGCTATTGCAACTTCTTTTTTAGCCATCTTGTTAGCCATCCCGCATTCTTTCCTAGTGTTGTCCGTCTTTTCTTTCTCCCATTTTTCCCTGCACTCCTTCTTTCTTTTGATGACTTCCTGGACTTGTGTATTCTTCCACCAGCATTCCTTATGTACCTTATTTCCATCCCTGACTCATCTACATATATGTTGTGTAGTCCTCACACATGCTGTTTTGAGGTGCTCCAGTCCTCTTCAACTCCACTTATTTCTCTTCTTGAGGTGCTAGACCCCTAAGCAATTCCTAGAACTGTTGTATTTTCTCTCCAGTCATCTTCTAGGTCTTCAGCCTGGTGTCTTCTGTGATCACTGCTTGCAACTGATTGTGGCAACCAGTGTTTTTTTTTTTTTTTTTTTTTTACAGTGGGCTTACTTCTTCACTGGGGATGAATTTACAATCACAGTGACCTCTCCTTCTTTATTCCTCATGTGGATCCAGGCAGTCCTCATATCCTTTTTCTGTCTGTCCTGAAATGTGCATTCAGGTCAGCTATTATCAACACCAATTCCTGTTGTCCTGCTTTATAAAGTAATAAATATTTTGTATATGTCTATATCCATCTATATCTATTAGATATGTATATATAACTACATAAATACATTTTGTGTGTGTGTGTGTGTGTGTGTGTGTGTGTGTGTGTGTGTGTGTGTGTGTGTGTGTGTGTGTGTGTGACAGAGTATGTGCATGTAAGTGTATCTATATTTCTCTCTCTCTCTCTACATATATATATATATATATATATATATATATATATATATATATATACACACACGCACACAAGTATGTGTGCATTATAGGGTTGGGGGATAAATTGGGTAAGAGGATAGATTGAGTGTGTGTGATTTTGAGTGTTTAGGGTTAGGTTAAGGGACAAATTGTGTGTGTCCATGTGCAAATGTGTGATGGGAGTCCCAACTGTTTTCTGTAGTGGTAGTGTTATGGGAACAGCTTTTTTTTTGTTTAAGATGCAGGTTAACATTACAGACCAGGGTTATCATCTGTTACTGCTATGACACAAGGAGGCTTCGCTGGTTATAATGGATCCAGTAATCCAAAACCTGTTGTACATCCATAAACCAAATAGCCCAGCTAATATGAGGACCACAGATGTATATCCACTCCAACCATACCCGGCCTTGGGCATAGCCAACTAGGAAGCCACCTAGGGTGCTTTTCCAGTATTTATTTGGTGCAGGTAGACCAGGATGGGGGCACTGGGTGATGTGGTGGGGGGTGCCGTGGAGCCCTTTTGCCTAGGGCACCAGTTGACCTAAGGCCGCCCCTGACTCCCAACAAATAAATGCACATGGTGGACGTGCAGATTTACAACACAGTGCTTACCCACCTCTCTAGAACAAACTAACTCTGCCAGTTTAACAGTGTGACACACTGTCTGCCTTTAAAAAGGATAACTGATTGGTTATTCATAAATTCATCAGGCTAGGCCCTTCTTGAAAAGGGAGGAAATGCTTACGGGTGGGTACTGGCAAAGCTGAAATGTCCTTGCAGCTCAATTGATTTGCAACTCCTATGAGCCTGTGACATATGACTAAGTCACTTCCTTGTATTGAAGCAGAGTTAGTGGGCATAACATGCTTATGGCTGCTTTCCTGGTGACTCTTGAGTGACTGGAATAGAGCTGCAGTATATGGAAGTGGAGAAGGAGTATTGCTGTCTTATGTGCATTGAAGGGTGAGATCTTTTACAGTGTGTCCCGAAGACTTGGACAAAAGGTATATGCATGGTATTTTTACAGACAGTGTGTGTACTGGTAAGGGCATTTCAAGACCATAACATGTTTACATGACTACAACAAATGAGGTATATCAGTCAAAATAGTTTAATGTACTTTTTCCTTTTGTGTTTCAGGCCATCTTGAGATGCCAGTTTCTATAAGCTTAACCCAACTCATGCATTTAGAGGTTGTGCTTCTTGCAGGGGAAGGACGTCATTAAAATGAAAGTGTTTCCTTTTATGCCAATCTCTGTTTCTCAACTCTCCTCTTGGGCAGCTGATATTTGTGGTTCCCCTGATTTTCACTGAACTTATTTTTTTCTTATCTGTTCCAAGTGTGTTACAAGCCTCTAAATAGGGCTCTTACAACTGTATATGTAGCTTTAATATCATTGTCTGTAAAATTCAGTTTCTTTAAGTTTGTTACATTAACTAAAACACTGACTAAATATATAAAAAATAGTTGCATAATTTTCAGTCTGTAGTAAGAGAAGCCCGAGTCAATTGGTTTGCATGTTAATTATTCTAAAATTGCTACAGTCATCCTTGGCTTTCTGTTAAGTGCTTTTGATCTTGGATATACTGGATTAAACAATGGGTGCCAGCAGAGGTGAAAATTGTCATATTCAAGTTGATGAGGTGCTTAGTGCATTGGTTTCTGGCTTAGTATTGACTTTAATTTCATTGAATGAGACATTTAAATGCTGAGTTGTTAACAATGCCTTATGCATTTGAATGTATGTATTTATCTGAATGTGTATTAACCAGTGTTATCTATTCATGCATTCATTACAAAGTAGTAAACTCAGATATTGTCTAGGTGCATCATGTGGACAGACCAGACTTGACTTTGTTTGGGGTAAGTATGCTGTTTTATGAAATAATATGTGTCGCTTTCTACAGAATTCTGCTTAGTTGTGGAAGTCACAGTCATAAGGGAAGATTGGACAAGAGGTTATTGCAGCCTTTTTTATTAAATTACTACTGTTTTTTTCAGAATTAACTTTTTGTGGTTGGTGACAGTGGGATTATAAATGACTGTCATGACTTGCTATAGGTGACTTGAATTTTGAAGTAAGTTTTACAGATAATGGCGATATTCTGCTGGTTAAGCTGTTCTGTAGAGTCTGTGCAAGTCATCTGGAGAAGCAATCAGCATTGTAGGAGATGGCTGCTCGAAGAATTAATGAGACTTGTTTAGACTACACACTTGGACATTACAGGTAAGTGAATATTTTTATGTTTGGGAGATTCTAATTTAGACTGTATGTTATTGATGTCTTCTCTTCTGTTTATTTTCATTACTGGAGAAATTTAAGTGCACAGTATCTATTTAATGTACTTCTTGTTTCCATGTTGCATGGTTTATATAGTGTAAAGCTTTGTAGTACAGGTTTACTTCTTTACAGGTTGCTAGTTTTCCTGCACTTTGAGTGTGCAGTAATTTCAGTGTGTATTTATGTTACTAGAGGAGTGTTATCTCCATTACTAACTGGCTATTTTTTCACTGATTGCTTGGGAGTCTTATTTTCTAGGAGGTTTACCATGTTCTTTTTGCTTTGCTCTGCTGGGTTTGAGCTCAGCTGAGAAGATGTGGTCATTGTAGAAGGTTTTAGTGTGGCTTATTAGTTATGTATTTTTTACACAAAATTGACTGTGTTTTCATTTTGTGGATAGTGACAATAAGTTTAGAATTAGTTTTGTTGAGGGTTTGTGAAACCGGAGTTGTCACCACCTCCTGGGGCTGTATGTGAAAGCGATTATGGCCATGTTTTATTGCTGAGATACTAGGTAGGTTTTTCGGCGATATTGAAGTGTATTAACCCACCAGTTAGTTTGCGCAGGAATGGGCGTGGCCGCTGTGATTGACATGCCGGAGGACGGCGATTAAGAACGGTAATTTGCCGTGGTTGACACGGAATGCACACTGTAATTCCGTGTCATGTAATTAAAAGTTTAACAGGCAAATAAGCATAAACACCAGAAGGTAATCCACGTGTAATTCTATCTTCTGCTTTCGGCTCATAATGAATCTTTTGAAAACTATTCCCACAGGTATGCATAGCCATCACAGCTGTAAAAGAGCACACAAATGTGCTGCTGCCCAGAAAGGCAGTTCTGAATATGTAATTTACATTTCAGAAACGGAGAAGCATTTTCAAAATATAAAAATCAATCCCCAAAACAGTGCCTATGCACTTAGTGTGAAACTGCCCAAATGCTCTTAATTTATGGAATTGTCCATTCCGCCTGTGTACATCTGCTACACTAAAGAACAATAACAATTTATCAGCATACCAGTCCATCTCTTAGTGCGATAATTCTGAACAAAGCCAAAAATAATGTAGAATTCAAATGTCCCCAAATCAGGGACAGATTTTACACATTGTTGTTACAAACTTAGAAAGTTGACAACAGCAGGTTTTGAATTAGCATGTATTTCCAGAGGAACATAACGTCTGAAACTCAATGAGAGGTCTTATTCAATAACTCCATTCCTCAATGACTAGCAAAAAAAAAAAAAATCAAGATTTTGTTTAATTAGCAATAAAACAAACATACGAGGCAAAAAGGACATTCTGCGAATGACCGTGTCTGTCAAAACTTTTAAGCTTTCACACCTGTTTATCTAACCTTAGCCCACAATGTACATGTCTATTTAGACCGGGATTCTGCCACATTTGCAAAAAAACAAAAATAGAATAAATAAAAAATAAAATAGCAGCATCTAAACCCGGCACCTGAAACTAAATTCTGTAAATTCCAACTACATAAACATGACTTCATGCAGGGATTTGGGTTATAATGAAGTGTATTAACCCACCAGTTAATTCACGCAGAAATGACTTGGCAGCTTTCAATCAAAAGGTGGGCGGTGTACTGACATTGCTATCACAGGCGGGGTTTGGGTGTGGCTTGCTACTGCGCATCGGGTGGGTTAATACACTTCAATATCGCCGTTTTTTCTGCTAGCTGAATTGAAACAATAGTCCACTTCACCAAAAAACATTGCTCCAGTGAGACATTCTGGTACATGCTTACACATCTACTGTAGGATGCTATAGGTTAGTAGTACATTTTTATGTCTGAGATTATTTAAATTCTCTTTCATTATTTATGTAAAATTTTGAATTTGGAGTATATGCTGTAGGAAGAAATAAGTATGAATGATGCAGTCAGTGCATTGTTGTGCCATGTTTTGTGCATAACTAGTAGATTCATAGGTTTATATTAGACTAATGACCACCAGAGTCTTTACAAGTCCAAAATTGTGTATAACTTTTAAATATTATCGTAATTCACGTTAGTAGGAGAAAAAAATGGATTTTCATCAACATGGATTTCCTAAAGACAACAAAGTTTGAAACTCTGTCTGGCATTATGGACTGAATGTAATCTTCAGTGATTTACCAGAAAATCAAAACATATTATAAGGAGAAGGGTAATAATATGAGGCAAAATCAGGGATAGTTGATCAGTATGAAGTAGTTAGTGACCAATAGTAATGCTTTTGTATTTTTTTCAGTATGATTATTTTTCTTGTGGTGTGGGTTGCTTGTAATTTCCACAGATTTCCTTATATAGGTGTAATTTTTTTCTTGGTTTTTGGCTGGGTAGTTGCAATCATAAGTTGTATATCTGATTGTATTGTATTATATTAATGGGATGTAGGCAGATGAAACATTTGTAAGAACAAGGTCAAACATGATATTTGTTTACTCATATCGGACTACCAGGAAAGTCTAACTATGTAGGTGTCCATTCTTATCTAGATAAAGTTAGGAAGTGACTGAAAAGGGCAAGTAAGGAGGTATAAGGTATGATTAAGGAACTTGTTCATATTTAGGAATATCATCATCCCGAGGTTGGGCAAAAATCGAGACAGATTTTGGCGAAGAACTATTTCTGAATGATTTTGAAGGACTGGCGGGAGGGTATTGATCTGATGGATAGAGTAAGGAATCTCAGGCCTTAGCGACATGGTATAAATATAGATCATGCCCTGGAGATTTGATGGGGTTGTGGAAAGAAAGGGGTTTCCCTCACTGAATCATAATTATGGAGTATGAACATAGTTCTACAGAACCATATTTAGTGCTAGACAAGCAGATGATTGCTGGCTAATGTTGTAGGTGTGAAGAAGCTCTGTATATCTCTTATATATATAATCTATAGCTATAATGTATATCTATAGCTCTATATATAGATCATGAAGGGATTCACATCTAGATCAAGGGAGGTCATCGTTCCCCTGTACTCATCACTCATCAGACCAATGATTGAGTACAATGCCCCATTCGGAATGTATCTGACCCAACACCTGCAGCAATTGGAAAGGCCCCAAAAGTTCCTCACCAAAAGGATAAAGGGTCTCAAAAATATGTCTTATGCTGCCCGACTGAAGGAACTCCAGCTCTATTCAGTCGCTTACCGTCTGCTCAGAGGTGACCTGTGCCTGACATACAAGGTCATGTCCAACCCGGAATTGATGAACATGCTTCACCTCAAAAAATCTAAATCCATCAGAACTACAAGGGCAAGAGACTTAAACCTCAACACAGTTATTAATAGGACGTGCTGGAGGGACAGATTCATCACCCAGAGACTCCCTATGCTGTGGAACAAAATCCCGGTACATGTGAGGCAGAGCACCTCGCTGGCCTTGTTCAAGAGAAATCTTGACCAATGGATGGGAGATAGCAGGTATACCCCAGGGATAACCTCAGTGTCACTGCTTGACAGAGGCACAGCAAAATAATGGGCATAGTATCCTTCAAACTAAAGGGGTGGCGAAAGCCACAAAACTCTGGGCTAGGCTTATAAATGCCCTAGGGCAGATAGCCTAGTATGAACCTATATGTTAGTTGATAGGTTAGTTCTAACCAATTTAAGCTTTCAGTGCTATATGATAGTGGATTTTGAAAGGGGCATTTGCTGCAGATTTAGCCATTTTATTATAACATTAATCATATTTTGCTTTTAATGTTGCCTGGAAGTTAGTAAGAATGGGTGCTCCATAAACTAGTGAGGGGATGTGCTAAGTAGTGGAGAGTGTAGCTTTAGTTGTGTTGATGAGAAAGTTTTTGGATCTGTAAAGCATTGCAAGTTTTTGTTGATTTTTTATGCATTTTTGTATGTGCGTCTTAAATGTAAGATTATAGGTTCATAGGTAAGGTGAGTACTAGGCTAGCAGTTCTTGCAGGCCATTTTATGCAGCTAATTTCCCCTTTTGTGTTTGAAATAATCTATCCCACTTGGTTATTGATTTGCCTTACCTTTCCCATGGTTGATAATGACATAGTACCCCTAATGAGAATAACTGGGATCATACCATAGATAATTTGAGTGGACCCATGCATAGGATAAAGCATTTAGGAGCTACTTCTCCCCATTAGTAGTGCAAGGGGCAGTTCTGTGATAATTTTTTTTCCCATCCATATATCTAAGTTGCACTTGAAAATGGACAGGGATTGAACTTTGTTTTATGTGGATGAGGAGTCTGTTCCACAGCAGCAGTATGCTGTGTGAAATATACCTGTCCCTTCAAACTGTTCTATTAATTTGCAGAAGAGGTTTAGATGTCTAGGCAAAGTGTTTCTGATGCCATTTGACTTACTGATGTGTAGTAAATCCATGAGTAATAGTCAGAAGATGCCTTGTACGCCAGACACAGGTCACATCTTTGGTAACTGTAGGATACAGAGTATAGTGATGGGTTGCAGTCAGTCCATGAAGGATGTGTTGTTTAGGCCTTGCATCCTTTCAGTACAGTGTCTTTGTGGGAGCTCCAGTTGTTGCATGTGTTTGAACAGATACATGCCAAAGAGGGCATTATGTGCAATAATTGGTCCAATGAAGGCTTAGTGAAGGGAATCAATGACATCTCTAGGTCTATACACAATCCCGTTGTTTATAATCTGTGCAATATAGAAGGACTTCCTTACAACGGACGCATGCTGGTCAAATGTTAAGTCGCTGTCCACATAAATTCCCAATCCCTGAACAGCTGGGTCAAGTTTTTGGGGCGTATTGTCAGTGTGGTAGTTCCCAGGGGTAGATGACTTCCCAAAAGATACAGTAATGGATTTTTGGTATTTACTTTTATGCCATGAATTTGACACCAGTTGTTTATTTGAGACAAGCCTCCCTGCAGGATTCCCATATAATTTGAGGAATCAGTGACTTCTCCTAGATTAACGTCCTCTGCAAGCTTAGAGGTCATCATCCGCTTTTATCATTATTATTATTAATCATCATTACTATTATTATTCAGTATTACTTACAATCATCCCATATCCTGCCTCATTATTTGCTATTAGAAGTGACTTCAGATAATGTATTATTAAGTGAGATTATTTTGAATGTTGTTTTTCATGAGACAGCCCTGAGGGAAACAGTAGTATTTTTGGGTCTATATTATGATATTGCATGCTCAGAAGAGCGAACGACACATAACTGACCCCATGTAAGCGAAAGCTTACATCAAACCTCAGACAAGTGATTTTTTTCCAAGGGAAAAAAAAAATCACTATTCCGAAAAAAAAACTGTAAAACATTACATAATGTGGGGGGCTTCAACCCACCACACCCCCGACTTGGGGTACTGTGTCCCCCACACCCCCCTACCTAAATATACCAACTCTGAGATTACACTACAGTGCTGAAAATGGCAAAGTAGTGAAAGCGGCCAAGTGAATTATTTCCCGGGGAAAGAATTCACTGAAAAGCTGCTTTGCTATTTTGCCTTTTTGCACTTTTTAGTTCGACAAAGACGCATTTGACAACCTGCGTCTGCGACAGCATAATAGGGAACCGTATTTTTTTGGGGGGGGTTGAGCATGAGTTGTGAGTTACAAAGCTATGTTTCAGTGTATGTGTTGGAGTGTGTAGTCATCAGTGTATTATTTATTTACTGTTTTATTTATTTTACATTTGTTGACCAGGTATGTCCAACTGCGCTGAAGAGCCCTTTTTCAGCAGAGGCCTGGAGAGAAAAGCTCCAAGTAGAATACAATTCTCATATAACAGAAGCAATTAAAACTGCAGAGAATACACAATTATTACAGTACAAAAATAGATATTAGTAATATGTCCTATGAGAATAAGAAATATTAACATGAGGTTACATAATGAAATACAATTCATAATGAAAGTTGCAGTTAGGCAGGACATCTACTATAGAATGTTATTCAAAGGGATTAGCAGATTAGGTTGAAAAGACAGTTGAGGGACTAGTTCAGGGAAGGATAGAGGGAGCATGTGAGAGGAAGAGTAGAGAGCAGGAGATTGATTTGTCATTTGGATGAGGGAAACATTCAGGGAGGGTGAGTAGAGTGGCATGTCCAGTGACATTTAAAATACTCTTTGGTGGCTGTCTTAAATTGTTTAGGATGTGTGAGGGTCCTGATTTCTAATGGAAGTTTATTCCAAGAAATAGAAGTATGATAACTATATATGTTGCACCCAGATTTGGTGTTTGGTTTATAAATTTGTAATAGGTCTTGGATAGAACTCTGGAGAGGTCTAATAGGAGAACAGTGGGAGATGAAGGAGGATAGAGTCAGACAGTAGGAAGACTGGACTAGGATAGAGTGGATGATCTGGAGCTGAGAGAGAAGCAGCAGGTGGGGTAGTTTGAGCCATTTTAGGTGTTTTAGAGAGAGAGAGTGATGGGATTTGTAAGCTTGTTATGCAGCGAATCTTGCGACCTTGTTATAAGTAGACTCTAGTTTAGTCAGTATTGAGGAGTTGAAATTTGTGAATTTGGGAGCTGTACATTAGACTGGGTAAAAGGTAAGCATGAGAGAGTGTAATCCTGGCTTCAGCAGTAAGAAACTACTTGTTTCTGTACAGGAGCCCTAATTTCTGATGAGTTTTTCTGATACAATTATTGACATGTATGTCAAATTTAAGCTGATCATCAATGGTGACACCAAGGAGTTTTTTGCTGGATTCAACTTCAGCAGGAGTGTTATTAAGAGACAGTATGGAGAAGCTGTATTTACTATGGTTAACATTTTTGGGGAGAAACAGTAACAGTTTAGTTTTTTTTTAGGGTTGAGGATGAGCTGTTTATTGGAGAGCCAGGTTTCGACTGAGTTGAAGGATGTCTGAGTAGCTGGTAAGAGTTCAGAGGGAGAGTTGGCAATGGTGATGACTGTAGAGTCATCTGCATATTGAACTAGGGAAGACTGAGGGCAAGAAGTCTGGAGTTGATTAGTAAAGACGTTTAAAAGTGGTGGCCCAAGAATAGATCCTTGGGGAACTCCCATTTTTACTGGGAGAGGAGGGGATAGTGGAGAGTGCCATCTCACTGATTGCATCCTATCATTGAGGTAGCTGGAGAAACATGCAACAGTATCAGAGAAGTTAAGGTTAGATAGTTTTTCCAGCAGAAGAGAGTTTGATTTTGAGAGGTGTAAGAAAAGGCAAGAGATAAGTTTGTGGTCATCTCTGGCTTGAGAAATTGTATTAAAGAAGGATATTAGGGTTGTGGTAGTGCTATGTTTAGGTGGGAAGCCATGTTGAGTGGGTGGTAGTAGATTTTCCTGTATTAGATATTGCATGATTTGTTTGTGTGTACATTTTTCCAGGACTTTAGAGAGAGGGGAGAGGATAGCGATAGGTCTGAAATTGGAGATATCTGAGGAGTTACCTCCTTTATATATAGGTAGAGTGTAGAACTTTTTCCAACTAGAAGGGACTTTAGACTCAGAGATGGAGCGATTGATTAGGATAGATACAGGGACAGCAAGAGAGCCAGCTGCTAGCCGAAGGAAATATGAGGGTGATGTTGCCAGCTGATACTGAGCATGATTTTAACTGGGAGAGTATAGTTTTGATATGGCTGGTAGGTGCAGGTTTGAGAGAAAAAGTATGTGCAGAGTTAGTAGTTGTAGCAGGTTCAGAGGCATTTGGAGGGTTAGTATTACAGGAGTTAGAATTATGGTTAAATAGCTTAGATATGGATTTGATGAAGTAAGTGTTAAAGGTGGTGGCAGTTTCTTCTGGTGTTCTGTCTGGGTATGGATTGGGGGAACAAGGATTACCATGGTGTAGTATTGGGTTAATAGCATTCCAGACGTTTTTGGGATTGGAGTTTAATGTTGTTGTAATAGAAGTTTTTTTGTCTGATTTCTGAGTTCTTTATTTCTTTGCAGGTCTGCAGGGAGCTTAGTTTGTGACCATTTCTTCAAAGACCTGTCTCTAGTTTTCATAAGGGAGGAAGTGTTTTTGATAGTCATAGAGATATGTGACATTTTATATGTACTTTGTGCAGGGGAGCAAGCGAGTTTAGGATACTACGGAAGGTAGAGTTGAAAGCCTGGACTGCTTCATTGAGTGGGAGTTGGGTGAGGAATTTACAATTTACTCTAGCAAGGAGAGTTTTAAAAGTGCCTGGGTGGAAGTTAGCTAGTTTGCGACAGATAACATATCTGTATTGCATTAGGGAAGCCTGTTGTGTGGATCAGTGGAGGGTGTTGGTGCGTTAAAGAGGAGGAGACCAAGGACAAGAGCCTTGTGGTACACTGTTGATGACTGGGAGGTATGGAGAGAGGGCGAAGTGTCATTGTAATGACTGATAGCTGTTGGACAAGTAGCTGTTTAACCATAGAAGGGTGCTCTGCGATAGACCTAATGTGGACATTTGAAGTAGAATTTGGGTGTGACAAGTTGTGTTGAAGGCTTTAGACAAGTATAGAAATAAGGGAGAGACTAGTTTGTCATTATCTCTGCCTTTCTTAACAGTATCTATAAGGATTTAGAAGTGCAGTGTTAGTTCTATGGGAGGTGTGGATTACACAGTTTGATTCTGATTTCAGGCCAATTGGCCAACTATTTTCCCATGAGCCTAGTATCACTTTAGGTCTAAGGTTAGTGATGTCTGTTAAATTTTCTAATTTCTGTAGATAGATAATGTGTGATTGTTTCCAAAGAAAGGGAACATGGGATTCCTAGATTTATGTATTTATAAGGATTGAGACAAGATAGGCAATGCTGTTGGCTGCTATTTTACGGTACTCACTTGGAAGTACATCAGCTGAAGCTGAGGGTTGAGTTTGAGTTGTTTTACATGGAATGAGAGAACTGGTTTGAAGGTAAAAGTGGACGTAGTGATATATGGCTGTTGGGCAGGGTTGGGTTTAGATGTGGAAATCCTTGGTTAAGAACACTATATCTATGCAATAAGCGATTAATTCTATTGCAGGTTTGAGTGACGAGTTTATTGGGAGAAGGATTAGGGTTGAATTTTTGACCAGGATGCCAGATATCTTTAATAGATTTTTGGAATCGTTTTAGGGTCGTGTTAGCTATTGTTCAGAGCGTTGTTCTACTATAGTTGACCTCTTTCTTCCTGGATGCAAAAGCCTTAGTAATGAGATGTGCCACATAGAAGGACTTTCTGACAACAGTGGCAATGTGGTGATAAAAAGAGAGGTTGCTGTTAACATGTGTTCCCAGATCTCTTATAATGCCTTCTGTGTTCAGTGGACTACCATCAGTGTGGTAATTCATGGGAACCAGGTTTTTCCCAAAGGGGATGACAACACGTATTTTGGCATTGAGCTTAAGGCCACGGTTCTCACACCAGTCGTTGGTCTCCAGTGAGGCCATTCTGTAGGCTGTTAACATCACTTTGGGAGTTAATAATAGATCCCAACTTGCAATCGTCTGCGAACTTTGTCAGCCAGAGTCCCTTTGTGTTGGCCTGGACTTCAGAGAAGTAGATGTCAAACAGTAGAGGACACAGGACCAAACCGTGTGGGACTCCACTCATGTCTAGTCAGCAGTCTGACTTGGAGTCAGCTACTTTCACACTGAGGGTTCTATCTGTGAGCCAGTTTGCAACTCACTTAGTGATATAGGGGCTGATGCCTAGCTTAGTGAGTTTTTCTATGATTCCTGAGTGGGGAATGGTCTCAAAGGCCTTGGCCAGATCAAGGTAGGCTGTATGAACCACCTTGCCTTCTTCCACAGCTCTGGTGACTGACTCAAAGAAGTTGACCAAGTTGAACATGCATGAGCTACCCTTCACAAAACTAAACTGTGTGGGAGCCAGAGTTTGGAGATCCCCTATATCCTTGTTTATTAGGTCCATGATGATGTATTCCATAACTTTGCATATCAGACTCATTAGGCTAATAGGGTGATAGTTCCCAGGGTCTGTAGTCACTCCTTTGTGGAGAGGGATGACTGTAGCAGTGCACCATTCACTAGGGACAAAGCCTGAGGTGAGGCTGTGGTTGAACAGGGCACACAGTTGTGCTGCCAGTTCACTCTGTAGTTCATGCAGAACAAAGCTAGGAAATTGTCAGGTCCCATACAAGCTGTATTCTTGGCCTTGGACAGTGCTGTTCTAACACGGTCAGCATTAATACTGAGTGCCTGGCAATCTACTGGTATTGTGATTGGTCCTTTGAGGGGGAGGGGTAAAGTTGCCACTGAGTCTGTTAGCCAGTATATAGGAGGTACCATTGTGCAGTAGCTCAGAGCATATCTGGGTATTGGTGTGGAGATTCTTTACATAGCTATAGAAGGCCTTGTGGTTGTCTTTACTATCTGCTGCAATGCTGTTTTCATAGCTAGCTTTAGAGGATTTCATGAGGGATCTCAACTTTTTGGTGAGGCTGATAAGGGAGTTTTTCCAGTCTTGGGACTTCACCTTATTCTGCATCAGTTTCATCCTTCTGTTGTAGAGTTTCTTTATGGCAGGAGACCACCAGATTGGCTTCCTTTTTTGGAAGAGAGTGTGTTGGCTCTATTTAGTATGGTGAGATCCGTGTATTTGTGTATGTGTTCGTACATTGCATTGGTGTATGATTCGGCTGTCATACAACCATTCTCCATTTGCATGGGTGTCATGAAGTTAGCCACCTCTGTTTTTAGGAGCCCAGAGTTAGCTTTGGAGAAGTTTTTCATGGTGGTTACCTTTGCGGTGCTGTGGGTGGGGTGGGAGGGATGTGGATTTCCAAGGTGATTAGTTTGTGGTCTGATCTAACCAGGGAGGAATTGACTATTGGTGTAGAGCAACGGACGCCTATGTTAATAATGACCAGGTCAAGGATGTTGCTACCTCTAGTGGGTGTAAGAACAAACTGGTCCAGGGCATTGGAATTAATGAATTCCAGGAAATGTTGGGCATGTGTATTGGTACATGAGTAGTTTTCCCAAGTAATGGAGGGGTAGTTGAAGTTGCCCAGTATGAGAGTGTTAGGTTGGACTCAAATATTCTCCAGGGTGCTTAGGAACATGAAGTGTGAGTCTTGGGACATGGTTGGGGGATCTTTAGCAGGCTACGACCTGAATCGCCGTCTTACCCAATGTTAGCTACAGCTGAAGTATCTCTGATGCATTGTGTTGGGCTACCATTCTGGAGGTGTGCCCATCCTTTATGAATATGGAAACACCACCGCCTTTGGAGCTTCAGTCCAAGTTCTGGGACCGAAAGATGTGGAATAAGTTATAGCCTGGTAGAGCAGGGGTGCTTTCTGCTGCCTTGAACCAGGTCTCTGTTGCAACACAAATGTCGATGTTTTCCATTTTAAGGAGTGCTTCGAGCAAGTGCATTTTGAGATTTAGACATCTAGCATTGAGCAGCATGACCCTCAGATTGCATTTGTTTTTGCTGCTACAGTGGTAATTTGGTCTTTGGAACACCGCCTAAAAAAGGCACTGTAGCGGTGGCAAGAGCCTTAGTCAGTATCCAGAAGCCCAGGGGTGACAGATGCAGGCCATCTCTGGCAAAGAATCGAGGTCTGTCAATCATGTCATCCCAGGTAGACAGATACTGGATCGCCTTAGAATGACACCAGAAACTTAGCCAATTGTTGAAATCAGTCATTTTCTGCTTGTACTGTGGTATCATTCTGGGTGATGGTAGGATGCTGCTCAGGGCTAGGTTCATACCTGCCTGGGCTACATAATCTGAGAGCTCCTCTATGTCTCTCTTCATGTAGTACAGGGAAGTACGTTTCAGGTCATTCACACCCACATGAACATTGACAGAGTCATATTTGTTCCTGTTGCTTAGGGACCTGAGTACATGCGTTATGTGGAGGATCCCGGCACCTGACGGGCAGCTGTTACTTTCTCCTTATTCAGTCTAGTGAATCGGACATCAGTGTGCCTCACTATCAAGTCACCTATGACTAGTGTGTTGGGCATGCTGTTTTGCCTTAGAGGATTTGGTTGAGTGGCACACTGTTTAGGAGAGTTATGTGTCTCATAATTAGTGTATGTTGTGGTGACTGAGTGCATTTCTGCCTTGGAGGTCTCTGCTGTTTGGGTAGATTTTAATTGAGAGCCTCTGTGAAGGTGTGTGGTTTGTGTATTTATGTGAAGGCAGTGTTGGTGTGTGTTCTGGAAGGCTATCTGCTCCATGTGGTGTGGTGCAAGTGTTGTCCTCCTCCTCTTGACCAGCTATTCCAGTCTTGGCTGGAGAGTGCATGGCTTCCACTTTGTATATGTAAGTGCATCTCTCACAAGTCTGAATGTTGGGAGGTAAGAGGAGAGGGTTGTCGGTGTACATGAGGCAGTTGCTACATTGCCTCAGTATGCCCAAGTTCACCAGGTTAATTAAAGCACAGGGAACTGCCTGGAGGGGTGGGCATTAATAATAATAATAATTAATAATAAGTACAGGAGCTGTTTCCTTGTAGAACGTTTAGTGCTGGTAGCACTTTTGTGCGCTATAATAATTGCTACAAGGTTTGGTAAAGTGCTAGACTAATAAGCTAGTAAAAGTGCAGGAGAGGAGAGAACTAACAGATCTATGGGAAAAATTGAAGAGCAGACTTTGGCACCGCTCAGAAGCTTGCAAACAGTCCTGGATACAGCAAATCTGTATCTGGACTAGACTAGTTACAGGAAAGGTGGGAAAGAAGCGCAAATGCAGGCTTTTAAACCAGAAAGTTGAAAGAGATGGAAAAAACTGCCCAAACGGCCAGTAAACTAGAATTTCTGGGCCAGAAACTACTACTCCTGCGGTAGATAGGCTACATAGTGCTTACCGCTCCTACAGATAAACTTGAAGGCTTCCCTCCAACACAGAAAGGCTTGGGGGGCTCAGAAGCTTACAAATAGTCTTGGATACAGCAAATCTGTATCTGGACTAGACTAGTTACAGGAAAACCGGGAAACAAGCTCAAACGCGGGCTTTTAAACCAGAAAAGTTGAGAGAGATGGAAAAACTGCTCAGATGGCCAATAACTACAATTTCTGGGCCAGAAACTACTCCTTTTGTGATAACTAGGCTACCTAGTCCTTACCGTTGCCACTGATAAGCTAGAAGGCTTCCCTCCAACACAGAAAGGCTTGGGGAGCCCAGAAAATTACAAACAGTCCTGGATACAGCAAATCTGTTTCTGGACAGGACTAGTTACAGGAAAGCAGGAAATGAGCTTAGATGTGTTTTTTTTTTTTTTTTATTATACAGAAAAGCAGCTAAAACAGCACTAAAAATAATTCAAGTGCAGTGCAAGCTTGCACACTTGAGTGTGTAGCAATGTTAGACCAAATACAGTTTAAATAAATGCAATTCATTCAAAACGTATTCTCAACTAAATTCAGTTATTGTTTTATTCAACTCTGAACAGTTAAAAAATGCCAAAAATATACTTATCACCGGAGATTCCAGCAATTTTTTTTTTTTAGTAAAGTAGAAAGGGAGAAAGCAGGAACAGAAGATAATTCAAGGTTAAGAACCTAAGTGGGTTGGCCTTCTCAAATGTTTTCTCTGTATTAGGTAGAATGAGCTTATGACACTAGACTGGGAGGAGTGTCCCAGATCGAATTTACATTATGGACGGGCAACTGCAAAGCCACCATGTTCTGCACAAATGTGTGCCTTTCCTTTTAGGTTACGGATGTAAGTATAGAATGCCTTGTTGGTTGTCCTTTGTTGAGGAAACTAATGTGGACTCATAGTTTGCCTTGGAGGACTTCACAAGAAGTCTTATTTACTTGTTTAAGCTGAGGGGGGAGTGTTTCCAGCTTAGGAGGGCTCACTCCCTCTTACTCCTAGACAGCAATTTCTTCCTCTTATTGTAAAGCCTATTGATGGCAGTTGTCCATCAGGGAGGTATGCTCTTCTTTGAGGAGCTTGTTTTGGTCCTGTCAGGTACAGCCAAGTCAGTCCAGTTGTACAGGTGTTTGTATAAAACATTGGTGTAGAGCTCAGTATAGTTGCCATTTCTATCAGAGGGAGAAGGTGCAGTGAAGCTATTTATACCATCCCATAGGAGGTTATAATCTGCTCTAGAGAAGTTTTTTTAGTTTAGTTGCTGCTGGGTTTCTAGACAACAGTTTCTTCCTCTTACGATCAGACAGGAGTCCCCGTGGACTATGATGTTTGCAGATGACATTGTGATATGTAGTGAGAGTAGGGAACAGGTTGAGGAGACCCTGGAGAGATGGAGATATGCTCTAGAGAGGAGATGAATGAAAGTCAGCAGGACTAAGACCGAATTTATGTGTGTGAATGAGAGGGAGGATAGAGAAATGGTGAGGATGCAGGGAGTAGAGTTGGCGAAGGTGGATGTGTTTAAATACTTGGGATCAATAGTTCAGAGTAATGGTGAGTGTGGAAGAGAGGTGAAGAAGAAATTACAGGCACGGTGGAGTGGGTGGAGAAGAGTGTCAGGAGTGATTTGTGACAGATGAGTACCAATAAGAGTGAAAGGGAAGGTCTAGGTGTACAAGAGGGTAGTGAGACCAGCTATGTTATATGGGTTGGAGACAGTGGCATTGACTAAAAGGCGGGAGTCAGAGCTGGATGTGGCAGAGTTAAAGATATTAAGATTTGCACTGGGTGTGACGAGGGTAGACAGGATTAGGAATAAGTATATTAGAGGGTCAGCCCAGGTTAGACTATTTGGAGACAAAGCCAGAGAGGTGAGATTGCGTTGGTTTGGACATGTGCTGAGGAGTGGTGCTGGGTATATTGGGAAAAAGATGCTAAGGATGAAGCTGCCAGGTAAGAGGAAGGCCTAATATAAGGTTTGTGGATGTGGTGAGAGAGGACATGGAGGTGGCTGGTGTGACAGAGCAAAGATGCAGAGGACAGGAAGAAATGGAAACAGATAATCTACTGTGGTAACCCCTAATGGGAACAGCCAAAATAAAAAGAAGATGATTGTAAAGCCTGTTGATGGTAGTTGTCCATCAGGGAGGTATGCTCTTCTTTGAGGAGCTTGTTTTGTTCCTATCAGGTACATCCAAGTCAATCCAATTATACAGGTGTTTGTATAAAGCATTGGTGTAGAGATCAGCATAGTTGCCATTTCTATCAGAGGGAGAAGGTGCAGTGAAGCTATTTATACCATCCCATAAGAGGTTATAATCTGCTTTGGAGAAGTTTTTTTTAGTTTAGTTGCTGCTGGGGGGGGGGTAGGTGTGATAGTTAGTTTGAATGAGACTGATTTTTGGTCAGATCTCACCAGAGAAGACCTCACAGTGGGGGTGCTACAATGGTTCCCCATATTGATGAGTCCCAGATCCAGGATGTTGGCACCCCTTGTGCGGGTGTCAACCAGCTGGTCCAGGGCATTGGATTTAATGAAGTCTAGGAACCTTTGGACAAATGAGTTTGAGCATGATCAATTTACCCAGTCAATGGATGGGTAGTTAGTCACCCAAAACCATGGTGTTTGGATGTATCTTGATAAACTCAATTAAATCCAAATAGGCAGAGTGGATTTCTTGATTCATGGAGTGGGTCCTGTAGCTGGCAATGACTTGAATAGGGGTCCTGCCAGCAGTTAATTGCACCTGAAGTGTCTCCAGGGAGTCATACTGTTTAACCAATCTGGAGGTGTATTTACCTTTTATGAGTATTGATACACTGCCTCCTTTAGTTTTCACTCCTTCAGTTTGAGGTCTGAACATGTGGAAGGAGGTGTAACCTGGTATGGCTGGGGTGCTCTCCACAGCCTTGAACCAGGTCTCTGTGACTGCACAAATGTCTGTGTTTTTCAAGGTGAGGACAGCTTCTAGTGACTGCAGTTTCATGCTGAGACTCCTAGCATTTAGCAGCATAACCTTGAGGTTGTTTTTAGATGGAGTTTTTATGTTGGGAATTTTGTTCTTGAGGCACTGCCTAAAAAAGGCACTATGAGGGTGGCAAGTGCCTTAGCCAGTAGCAAAATCTCAGGGGTAGCAAATGAAGACCATCTCTGGCAAAGCATCGAGGTCTGTCATCCCAAGCTGACAGATAGTTCCCCTTAGAGTGACACCAGAAGCTATGCCAATTACTGAAGTCAATCATTTTCTGTTTGTATTGAGACATCATCCTAGGTGAGGTTAAAATGCTGCTTAAAGCTAGGGACATACCTGCCTGAGACACATAATCCATGAGCTCAGTCATGTCTCTCTTCATATAGTCCAGAGAGGTACATCTCAACTTGTTCGTGCCAACATGGACTATGACAGAGTTATAACAGTACCTGTTGTCGAGAGACCTGAGTGCATGTGTGATATGGTGTATCCTGGCACCTGACAGCTGACCGTGGCCTTTTCCTTACCCAGCCTGGTGAGAGGGACATCATTTTGTCTCACAATGGAATAACCTATGACTAATATGTTTGATTTTGTGTTTTCCCTTAAGGGTTTGATCAGTGAGACACTGGTGCATGAGCTGTTATGTTTAATGTGTTCTGCAGAGGAAGTATTATGTGTAGCATGCTTGTGTTTTGGAGATCTCTGGTGTTTAGTTGTGTTTCTGATGAGCACCTCCGCATATGTAGGTTTGGGTGGAGTAGGAAATGAGGTGTGCATGCTGGCAACCCACTCATTGTCATATGTACTAACTGATGTGTGAGAGAGCATGGATTCAAGGTTTCTAATATAGTTGCATCTCTCACACTTTGTGAGAACTTGGAGTAGACGGTTGTGGGTGAATATGATACAGTTACTACAATGTCTTCAGATGTCTGTGCTGACCAAGCTGGCTAGATAAACTGTGTGAAATTGTCCATCCATAGTGATAGGTAAATGTGTATGATCAGGAAGAGAGGTCATACTTAGGAATGGCTAGTGGGTGAGAATTGTGTTGGTACCTCTGTGACTAGGCTCAGTGTTCCACCTGACAGTAGAGTATGGCCACAGGAAACCTCTGACTGTTCCATTGCTTCTCAGCTACTTCTATATCATAGTGAGTGCACAATCCCCAGTGCAACAAACTTTCCACATTATTGTGCTCTACAGCGTACAGGCCTTTTGCCCTGAGAAGAAGGTGTGCAGCTGTTTCTGATTATTTTTTATAGCACCTACATAGTCTGTCTCTCCCACATGTTCAATGGACTTTGTAAACCAATGTGTACATAGTCTACAATCCTGGGATCACATTAGCAACCTTACATCCTTTGGGTTCATCTCACCTCTCTTGAACCATTCCTGCATGAAATCTTGCTCAACATGAAGTTGTTCCAGGAGATCACCATACTTGCCATTATACTTGTGGCTTTTCCACACTCTTTTCTTCCTCATCTGATCCTTCTGCATGTATTCTTTCTTTGGTTTTTTGGCACAATCATTCACAGTCTGATTTTTGTCTTCTTCCGGATTGATCTCCATTCCTGTTTGCCCCCTGAATTTTTCTGCAAAATTAAGTAGAGAGCTCATCTTAGACGACTTCTCCTTATGTTTTAAAACTTTTATTATGTTTGGATCTGATGAGATCATCAGAAATATATGCAGTCCAATGACTGTAGATCTATACACAGTGAATTTCGAGGAAACCTATAACCTTCTTTTGAGTGAGGATATAGAATCTTGGTATGCACTGATTTTTATATATCATTTGCTAAGCAGGAAGCATTGTATTGTTTTTTTTTCTGTCCAACTGATCCAGTACCTTTTAGGACCAGTCAATCACACCAAAACTGTAAGTTACAACAGGGAGAGCAAATTGGTTGACAGCTTGAACTTCATTCTTAGATTTCAGAGCTGTTTTCCATATTAGTTTTAGTGTTCTGAAATATTCCTGAGTTTTATTTGCATTTGGTCATGCTGTATTGATGATCCTTTATCAATTCCCAAATGTTTATATACTCCTTCCTGCTCAAGTTCCTTTATATCACATTCCTGTCCCAGACTGATATTTTCTTGGTACTGCAACCTTCCTGCTTTAAATTGCTTTTGCACACTTATCAAGACTAAATATTATTCTTATATCATCTGAGAAAGTTTTAATCACTTGCAGTTGTGCTTTCAACTCATCTGATGAACTATATAATTTTAAGTCATTCACAAAAGACAGACAAGAAATCTTTGATCAAATTTATTTTCTGAGAGTAATGATGACTTTTGGTATCACTTGACATGTGTTAGTCAGTGACAGTGACTATACAGTTATCCACATGGATCATAGTAAAATGTGATCATTTGCAATGTATGCTGAAGCAACCAGTCAGTCTGTGTCACCATTACCCATATACAGGGCTTTAAACTTTTGTTGTCAGCTTTCATCTCAGTCTTCACACACAGGCCACAATGTATTAATGAATTACATCAGTACCTACATTTTGACTAACATCGTATAATTACTATAAGGATTTTCATGAAATGGTACACTATCTGGTAAGAAAAGTCATAGTAATTGAGTTTTTAATAGATTTACTATAGACGTGGTCTCATTGTTCTTAGCAAAGTGTTGGAGTTAATTAATCACTTGAATCTTCAGTTGAAACAAAACTTTTGTGGTGGCTATTGCTACTTAGCCATGTGTTCTCTCCTGGAAATATCCACAGGTTCCAATATGCCTGGCTTACTGAATGACAGAATCATTCAGCTGAGTAAAATTTTGATCTGGGCAGTCAATGTGACCACCAAAAAAGCATGATGGTCACCTATTCAATGCTATAAAATTACTCATGATATGTTCAGTGAAGATTTGGAGATGGAGAGATGTTAGTATATGCTTATTTGTGGATATGTGATCATATCTGTAAGGGCATAAATGAAGTGGTACAAATATGCATGAGTGTGTGTGTGTGTGTGTGTGTGTGTGTGTGTGTGTGTCTGCCTGCCTGTCTGTGTCTGTCTGGGTAGCTGCACTAAGTGGGTTAGGCAGGAATCAAGAATCTTGAATTTTGTGTATGGGGACGAATGGGTGATTATTATTTTTTTTTAATATGATTTACTGTGGGTTTGTTTGTTTGTTGATGAGCAAATGTGGGTAAGTGTATGAATGCCTGGAAGTTTGAGAGACTGTGTGTGTGTGTGTGTGTGTGTGTGTGTGCACTCACTGAGGTCCGAATGAGTGTGTGACGTTAAGGGATGTGTTCGGTAAAAATGAGGTATGGCCGCTATGAAAAACTGTGATGTGGTCCGAGAGAACTGGTGTGTGACTCTGACATAGGCTAATGAGCTAGTACTGAGGTATTCCTCATTATGGCAATACCTGTCTCTGAATCATATTTTCTCACCATTGTGCCAATTGCCCAAATCATATCACGCATTTTTGTGGTATGAAATGTCACACATCTAGCAGTCTACACTCTTGGAAAAATCAACTTAAAAAGGATAAGATAAATGTAATTATTCTGTGAACAATAAATGTTATTCAAATTGTATAAATAGCATTGTTATCAGGAGGAGTACTGTTTACAGTGATAATCGTCATTGCATTAATAGTCTTTTCATAAATGCTATAATATATTATAATGTACAAAAACCTAGAATTACATAATTTGCTAAACTTTCACAAACAAATTGTCATACCTTGGAAATGGTACAAACCTGAAATATATTTTTAGACCACTTGTTAACCAAACATAAGCTTCTGCATGCCACTAAGACATTCCTTCTGCACCAAAGGCAAGTGTGCTATCTGTTGCACCACTAACACTGATTTCAAAATTTTTTATAGCAAAATCACTGCTGGCCATTTGTTAAACAAGATATAACAGTTATACATTGAAAACAGATTTAGCATCAATAACAGTAAAACTTCACTTCCCTTGAAGCTCACATTCATTGAAAATACAGCTGGCCGATGCTGGGTTAAGTGTACCTTGGTCCCAAGACTATTTTCAGACCATGGGTCCACTGCATATATTTTAGGACTACTCATAAATACAACTGGTCTTTAATTCACCTTTCTTGTTTAATGCCATAACCTTTCTTGTTTAAAACAACATTTGTTAGAGTGCCTTTTAAATGTTTCACCTGGAATATTTTTTGCAGTAAGCAGTGAAACAAAATGCATGAACCAGTTATGACAATAATACCCATTTCAGCAACTTTAATGACTGACACAAATTCCCATTGACTTGCCAATGGTTGGTGAAGAGGATTAAGGCAGGATTATGGTTCTTGCCTCCTGCAACCAAAGTATAAGATTTGAACCTGAGTAAGTCACATTACTAGACAGGGCTCTACAATGGGGCATTACACACACACCTTTCTATCTGGTATTCTGTCTGGGTTTAAAATCATATGCATTCTTAAAGTATCAGGTGCTTATTAAATTGCAGTGTCAAAACTTTTTTTTTAAACTAAAGAATGGTATGGCACCCCCCCCACACACACACACACACACACTGACAGCACTGGGTTCTAGGCCGTTGCCTAGGTCACTTAGTGTTAGATCTGAGTCTGTGAACAGCCAAATAATAAAGAGAATAGTTCTGCTGCATAACATGGCTGTTCACAGATGCTCAGCTTAATGACCCAGGACAAAAGCTTTATGTGCATCAACATCTGCAAGTGTTAGGGGAATTAGACAGACAGGATGTGTTTGGGGGGTTGTGCATGTCTGTATGGATGGAGCTGCATGTGTAAGTGTTTGTGAGTGTGTATCTCAGTAGGGGGGTAAATTGGAGCAAGTGACATTAGGTCATGGAGATGATAGGATGAGATCAATGACATAGGTGCACCAGGAATTTTCAGTGAGGGAAAAGTGACTGAATGGTTTTAGAACAGCTGAAGGCAGCAAAGGAAATGGAGAAAAATAGGAGTGAACATGTGGGACAGATGTTTCCTTGGACAAAGTGGCAAGGAATTGAGAAAGGGAGGAAAAGTTGCATTTATGCAATGGCACAGCAGATAGTGTTATCTTCTCACAGCAAGAGGTTCCCAGTTCGATTCTCAGCTGGGGTGCCTTCTGTGCAGAATCTGTATGTCATCCCTGTGTTCGCATGGGTTTCTTCCGAGTGCTCCTGTTTCCTCTCACATTTCAAAGACATGCAGTAAATGGATTTGACACTCCAAATTTGCCATAGGTGTGAGTATGCATGCGAGCTTGTGGTGTGGAAGAACTACCACAGCAGGGCTAGCCACCTGGTGGTGTAGACCTTGGCTCTAGATGATTGTCACTATTTAAGTGACACCCTAACCACCTTGTGTAAAAATGGGAAAAGGGGGTTATGGGTGGATGGATGGATAAGTTGCATTTATAAAGATTCTTGGGTTAAGGAGGAAGCAGTAAAAAAACGTGCATAAACATTGAGCTTAGGAGAAGAAAATGAACTTGACAGCAGAGTAATGGGGAATAGTGTGGAGTAGTGTACTTGAGTAGGAGAAATGGCTGAAACCTGGTGATCCACAAAGGAGGTTGCTATACCACTAGTATCAGACACGGTGGAAGTTTATATTGAGAAAGAAGAGTTAATTTGAGTAGGTGCTGAAGGTGTGGAAAGATGAGGCAACAGCATTGCATATATTGTGGTATTGTTGGAGAGTGAAAGTACATTGGGGAAAGCTTCAAGAATGATCGGGGTTGGTGTACCATCAGGTACCGCTGCATAGTTAGAAGTTATGGATAATGGAGATGGACTAAAGGAAAGTGAAACAAAAGTATGTAGAAACAGTGTTTTGGACCATGGGAGGAGGAGGAGTGAAAATGCATCTCACATCAAAATGTAAAAAGTGGGATTGGTTCACCGTACATCCCTCTGGATACAATTTTGCTTATATTAGTAGAGAGGATACTCTTTTTATAAAGATATCAGTACAAACTTAGTTATAATAGACAAATGGTTAAAAAAATGCCACACTTTTAACCTACTGAATGAGGCTTTATGCTGAGTGACTTCCTACTTTGTATTTCTTTGGGGATAGTTTAAATACACTGGAATATGTAGTACGTTTTGCAGTGTGTGTCATGAGTTGGGGGGATTGATGAATATGTACACTATTTGGAACTGTAAATGTATATCATTCAATATGCTAATGTTCTAAAACTTAATAAAGCTCAGTTTAAAAAAATAATTTTAGTAGGATCAAGAAATGTTACTAAATGTCATGTGATGTGCACTGCTGTGATGGTTATTCAGACACCATGTGAGAGGAAGCATTTTAAGTGCAGTGTCATGCTCAAAACAGAAGGTCTTTACAGTTAGTCCTTACATTCTCCTTATAACCATAGATGTTATGTTATGTCAATATCACCTACTACACAGAATTAGGAAGTTTTTTTGTTTCCCAACCTTTGAAATAGGACTAAGGCCATTAATGCCAACATATTAGACATGGGGGAAGTACAGAATACTGTCAATATGTGAATACTTTAGAAAGAGCTTTTTCATCTGCTATCAGTTTTATTTTTTGTACATTTTGTATTGTGCCATGAGTAAGACATAAAGTCCAGGACTATTTCCTAGAAAGTTATAAAAATTTACTCACAGCTGCAAAAGTCAGCATCCAGTGAAATTACTTGATAATTACCATGGTACTTCAGATATAGGTGAGTATGTGTGTCTGTGTGTAGAAATGTGATACATAATTTGATAGAGAGAGAGAGACACACAGAAATAGTTACCCTTACTGGTAAATATGCTATTTGTGAAAGGGAGATCTGTCTCAGGACTCTTCCATATTCCTCCTTTTTAAGTGAAAGCTACAGATGCCAAAGAAGAAATTTGTAGACGTCCCGGTGCCTGGACTGGGGAAGGAAGTTGCTGCTGATTGAAAAGAAAAATACAGAGCTGCTGCTGGAGCGAGAGCAAGAGAATGAGAGAGAGAGAGGCAGAGGCACAGGGTAAAAAAAAAACTAGGAGTAGGGGAACTGTCCCCTGAAGTGTGATAAAGTATACCATAGTTGGTGGTGCCTCCAGTGCTCTGCTGCACTTCCTTGCTATTCATACCTGTTTTATAGCCCAATCCTTAACATTGAAAAATGCTGTTATCCCTCTGTGATATCACCAAATAGGTCATTTATGTTTGATGTTGGTGATGTCGGCAGAGGGGTACATACAGCTGCATCCATATACTTTAATGGGTGCAGCCCCATGCAAGCCATGATGCACCCCCATGCAAGCTCTTGCATGATGTCAATGAGGGAATCAGTATAATTATGTGGGACGGTATGAAATAAAATGTTTACAAAGCTTTTTATTAAGGAATTTCCCACCTAATTCTAATGAAATGGGATAGAAAACACATCTTAGCGCTTAAGTTACTAAGTACTGAGGTGTATACTAAAAGTGTGACTGCACAATTTAATTCACTCCTTTACCACTTTTCTGTGCCCATGGTAGGATACAAAGCATTGTAACTAAAACATAATTCATACTGAACTCCTGTTCAAAATGCCATATATTTCACTCTGTGGAGTAAGAATCATGAGTGACAGGCAGAGGATTTTGCTCATGAATTGTGCATTGGTCAGTGCAGTGACCAAGACATCCTTTGACTTGAGTTTGGTTTACAATATGGGTATTATCTAAGGACCTGCCTGATTAGCTGTGAAACCGAGCATAAGCTCCTGCTATTAGGTTACATCCAAAACTGCCATTCTAAAAGAAGAAAACAAATTTCAACAAGACAAGAATGGAACAGAAAAGAAAAGCAAGGTAACCAACCGTCACATTCATTAAAGAAATAAGCAGTAAAGAAATCTACAAAAATAAGTAAAATAACATAATACAGGAAGATGACAATTTGCATTAAATGAAATGAGTTAATAAGCCAGTACAGAAACTGCTTAGTAGACTACATTCATGTGAAAGTAGAGGCAGCCATTACAGTATAAAAAATACTTATGTATTGTTCGATGTTGAACATTTGAGCATTTAGGTGTATTAGTGGGTTTGTCAGATAACAGATCATGTAATTAGTGCTCAGAAATTCAGTGAAAGTGAGGTGAGGGAAAGGACTAGTGAAGAATAGCTTTGACTATTGCGTCATTTGCATTTGTATTCAAACACTGTGTTATACAGGCTGGACAGGTAGAAGTATGTTCCCACAGAGTATGCCATGTGCAGATGCACCTCTCTCTCTCTTTTCCTCTCTCTCTGTCTCTCTCTCTCTCAAACACCCAGCATGTCTCTATGACAGTAGTTGTGTATAGTGTTTATCCGGACAGTAGGAGTGAGCAGCACTCAGTGGACTTTTTGTACTGCACTGGCCTCATTAACCATTTCAGTATAACATCCCTCATTTGCATCTCATTACATTTGTGCACTCTGGGAGTCAGTTTTCTGCTATGTTACTGTTCGCAGATTCACTCTGCAGGTGCATTATAGGACAAGTTTGCTTACTGGTATGGCTATATTCATACTGTACACTGATGCCTCTAACAGTTTACCAGTGTAGTTCAGCACATTACTTTACTTAGTCTGGAGGACAGACATGGATGCTTATCAGTAACTAGATATCTTGCTGCATTTTTTGACAGATTTAGCAAGTGTCTAATGCACCTTCTTGCCATCTCACAGCTGTACTAGCAGGGCTATTCATGTTGGGCTTTCCAGTGTGCTTTTATACTGATTGCCACCTGACCATTTGATACTTAATACTACAAGTTTTCTGCGGCTCAGATAATCTACTTGTGGACTGTATCTAGGCAGTATCATTCATCCCTTCTATTTCCACACTGGCACCATACATTTGCATAGATTCTCCACTAATGTTCTCATTCATATCTTTTTCTCTTTGGTCAAAAAGTGCAAGCATCTGCTTTCTAGCGGTCTCATTTGAAGTGAAAGTCTTTAGAATTCCAAGAGTGTGGTAAAATATACAGTAGGTGCTGGTATGTGATTGGTCAGACAGACAGAACTTACTTATAGAAGTTTTAACACCGCGTGATGAAGTAATCCTTTCTTTTATTCTTGTCTAGATTACCTTCTCTGGAAGTAAGTTAGCTATTTTGTCCAAAAATATTAAAACTATTCCTGGCTATGTGTCTTCACGTCAGATACTTTTATCCATAAAGGTACACACATTATGACTGGTATATCTTTTTGTTATAGTCCAGCAGTCACACATTTGTTCCAACCAGTGTTTTACCACAATACCACTATTAATATATTGCTAATGAACCCTTAAGGTAGACATAGAATTTATACATGTAGTACAGACTGCAGATACACAGTTCTGTGCATATCACGTCTGTACACTTGGAAAAAAAATAAGTCTGTCATTGCTTATCTGTATTAACATTTGATGCCACTGAGCAGACACAGATGCTAAAGCTTTGTGAATTTTCTTAGTCACAATGTAAACACAGAACCCAACAAAGTGGAAGGTACTGAGCAATGCCAAATCATCTAAAGGTGTTTCAGGCCTGACACCACACTGGATAACCTCATTGCCTCTGGAAGGCCCAGTATTGCCAGATACTGTCCATCCTGAAAGTATATAATTATGCGAAAAAATGTGCTCCCCTGATAACTGAAATTATTCTTATATTATGTTTCTAATACTTTAACTAGTTTTCAAAAAAAATAATCCATCTGTCTCATGATTCACAAGGCTGTACAATACCTAATGTGCACACTGTTGCTATCTGACAAAACCACTGTTGCTAGGCTCATTCTCTGAAGCCTCTTAGTGCATTCAAGCTTGATCAGTCAATAAACACTGGGATAGGCATTATGAAGCATTATGGAAATGTAATCTAGGACCTGACTATAATCACTGTCCCATTTAAAATACCAGTTGTTGGTGGGTTGCTGCAAAACTGTGTTGCAATAAAAGCAGCTGTACAATCTCGGGTACTGCTGTACCCAACAGTAGTGATCCAAGCAGGTTTTGAAGTTCCTGTCTTCCAGGTGAATTATAGGATATGCAACAGTAACAGTCTTCAGGATTTTAGTGCTGATGTTTTCAAAACTTTAAGTGGACATGTTTCAAAAACATGAGGAGCAGACCAACAAGCTTTACCCCTGGTCAGTGTTAATTTAGCCACAGAAGAATGCCTAACATCCCTTCTTTTTAATGCTGGCCACTTAATAGATGTTTTAGCATATTACTGTCCTAATGGGCAGGTTGCTTCTTTTACTGATTTTATATGAAGATCCTCATCTTAAATCCCACTTTGATTCATACTTCTTACACGGTGTCATCTTAAAAGCATATGAAATCATAAAAAATGGTGTGATGCATAGAAAACTAGTATGTGAAAACCCAAAAGTGGACATCTGAAGGTAATAAGTTTAAGATGATTGCATGTCGTATATCCAGTTACATAAAAGAAGTAACTAATAGTTCAGCTTTAAAACACTGGCATAGAAATGTAAGATATTACATATCTGAACACACAATGCAAGTAATAACAGTAATGCCATCTGAATGCACAGCGAGTCCTCATAAAAAGGCTTTGATGTAGAAACACAGTGCTCTCTTCATATTAAGTTGTATGGACTTTGTAAACCATTGTGTACCTAGTCCCACTATCTTGGGCCACCAATATTAACCTTTCAGCTTTTGTTTTAAATTAATCTCTCCTTAACCACTCCTGCATTCAGTCCTGATCAACATGAGGCTTTTCCAAGAATTTTCCATACTTGCAACTATATTTATGCATTTCCCACATTTCTTGCCTTCTCATCTGATCCTTCATCTTGTATACTTTCTTTTGTTTTTTGGCGCATTCAGTTGCTGCCTGATTTTTATCTACTTCTGGTCTGATTTCCATTCCTGCCTGATGACGATATGCTTCTTCTAAACTAAGCAGAGAAGTCATCTCAGACTTACTCTCCTCATGTTTCAAAACATTCACTGCATTTGGATCTGGTGAGGTCAGCAGATATGTTTGCAGTCCCACAATTACAGATCTACACATGGCAATCATTTTCAAGGAGGCCCATACCGCCTTCCGAACGGGGAATATATAATGTTGGTATGCGGTGATTTATATAAATCATTTGAGCATGAAGCATCCTTCTTGTTTTCCTATCCAACCTATCCAACATATCTTGTGGCCAGTTGATCACTCCAAAACTGTAAATTAGGACAGGAAGAGCAAATTGGTTTATAGCTTGGACTTTATTCCTAGATGTCAACACTGTTTTCAGTATTAATTTACGTCTTCTAAAATGTTGTTGTTTTTCGGCTTTGTTAGGGGTCGCCACAGCGGAACTCCGATCCACTAATGATTGGCAGTAGATTTTCACAAACACCGAGGTGCCAGCTCGACGTTCAACCTTCAATGAAGGCACGCCCATTTACGCATGTCTTTCGAATGCCCGCCCAACCGCAGGGAGGACATGCAGACTCCACACAGAAGGCAGTCCCCGCACTCCAGCCGAGAATCAAACTCTTTTAAAATATTCCTTACTAAGTTTTATTCACATTTGTTCATGTCTTATTGTTGCTTCTTCGTCAATTCCCAAATGTTTGTACACTCCCTCTTGCTCAAGTTCTTTTATATCACATTCTTGTCCCAAACTGATGTTTTCTTGTTGCAACTTTCCTGCATTAAAGGTTGCTTTTGCACATTTATCCAGACCAGATGACATTATTATATCATCTGAAATTGTTTTGACTACCTGCAATTGTGCTTTCAGTTCCTCATCTGACAAGCTATACAATTTTAAATCATTGAAAGAGAAGATGAGAAGTCAAAACACTTTGTTGTTTTCTAGGAGCCAAATGGCCTAATCTGTTAAGTAGACAGCTTAATGGGTTAAGGGCAAGACAGAATAGCACGGGTGACAGGGAGTCACCCTGGAATATCCCCCTTTTGGATTTTTATCCCTAAAATAATAATTTGTCCTTTATCATGGCTTAATTGCAAAGTGGTCTGCCACCGTTTCATGGTCACGGTAATGTAGTCGATCTGTGTAGGGTGTATCTTATACATTTTTAAGCACTCTTTTATCCATGAATGTGCAATACTATCACATGCCTTTTTGTAGTCAATCCATGCCATACTTGGATTCTTCTCCTTTTTACAGTTCTCCATTATGACTTTATTAAGCAACAGATGATCCTTTGTTCCATATGACTTTCTTTTATTGCCCTTTTGCTCTATTGCCATGATTGAGTTTTCTTCTAAATGACTAAACTCTGCCAGCATCAGTTCCGGTGTATAGTTTATACATAGTTGGAAGGAAAGTTACTGGCCTATAATTTTTAGGGCAGCTTGCAAGTTCAGTCTTAAGTAGGAGCATTGTTTTTCCTGTTAGCCAGATTGGTGTCTGTTCAGGGTGTGCATATAAATAGTTCTTACACATGGCTAAATCTTCCTACAAAGATGTTAATACTTTTAACCAGAACTTAGGCACTGCATCTGGGCTTGGTATTTTCCAAACAGAGGCTTTTCTTAAGTTTGTTTTAATCTCTCTGGCTGTTACTTCATCCCATTTCATATCCTGTACCTTTGAACTTCTTAACATTGTTGCCTCACAGCAAGAGGTTCTCGTGTTCGATTCTTGGTTGGAGTGCCTCCTATGTGGAGTCTGCATGTTCCCCCCCACGGTCGAGTGGCATTCGAAAGACATACGTGAATGGGCATGCCTTCACTGAAGGTTGGGCATCGGGCTGGGAAATTGGCACCATAAAAAAAAAACTCTACTGCCATTCATTAGTGGACCAGAGTTCCACTGTGGCGACCCCTAACCGAGAAAAGCCGAAAAGACAAACAACAACCTTTGAACTTCTTATACTTTCTTTACTTATTCTATCCATTTAGCATCTTTGTTATGTTCCACATAATCTTCATAAATACGTCTCCAAAATGTATCTATTTCTTCTGTTTTGGATGGTCTTTCACTTACTTTTACCTTGTTTCCCAATTCTCTCTCAAACTTTTTGGGGTAATCAGTAAATTGTTTATTTTGTACTTTTCCTTTATATTTATCTGTGTATCTTCTAAGTTTTTCTGCCTGTGCTGATATTTTTAGTTTATTATTTGAGATAGTGCATGATAGATCCCGATCTGTTATAATATCGTGCATTGCTTTTATTACATTTGTCTCAGTATTTTTGTTGATCTGTTTCCTCTTCTATACTCTTCTGATAGTGACACTACTTGGCTGAACTGCTTTATAGTTTTTTTCTTTTCAATACTTCCATAATAGAATTTGATTTCTCCTCTTCATTTCCCTTACTACGCTATTGTCTTGTGGTAGAATTTTATCTGTTAATAATTTAGCTGTACAGTAATATATCCTGTTTACTTCTATTATATCACATTTATCTCTATGGACAGTCTCAATTTCTGTGTTCATTTGTTTTATCAAATTTCTGACTTTTGGGGTTTTAATTACCTTCTTCAGTCTATTTCTTTCGTTGATCTTAATATGCCTATCTACCTCAATTAAATCAAGCAACTCTTCTCTTTTTTTTCTTCTAAACCGAGAGCACATTTTTGTTCTCTATTTCTGCAGGCATTCTGTAGAAAGTTCTATAGCATCTTGCAGTGGCACATTCTCTTCAATTTCATCCTATATTTTCATTGCTGTCATATGGGGACTCACTGACCTAGCACTCCTCAACATTAATTACTCCAAAGTTGCCACAGTTTCTTGTAAAGCTTCAATTGAATGTTTATACCGGTTTCCATGTGGAAGGCTCCAAAGCATCTTCATATGGCAACTGACCGGCTGCTTCCTCTTTCACTGGTTTCTCCTTAATTTGGATGTCTATTGCTCTATGCTGCTGTGGTGCTTTCTGAATTAGATTTTCTACCCTGAATCCTTCACTTCGCAGCTATGCCATAACCTCTGTTTCTATTTCTTTAACTTTTCCATTACTAATCTTCTTTTCTACTTTTCCTCTTTGTTTTCTTAATTTTTGTATTGTAAAGTTTTCCATGTCCGGATTCCTTTGTCTGTATTTCTCTTCAAATATCTTTGCTGCTTCTCTTTCTGTACTGATTAGTTCTGCATAAATATTGCACCATATTAAATCTATTTATCTGAAGTAGGTACTTCATTTGTCAGCAACCTTTGGGTCTTGGATCCGATCTCGGATCCGAGCCAGCAACTTATACATAGCTTTAAGATCCGAGCTCCTAGCTCCTCCCCTTACCCATAATCCCCTGCCAACCCTGACTGACCTCAGATCTACTTTGCCGCTCTTAGAGAAAGCTACTAGATTCATGAGCTCCTAGTTGGGTCAGATAAGTGCTTTGTATTTTCTGCAGTTTCTTGACAAATTTACTGTTTAAAAGTTTGTGTGTGTTTAGGTTCCCTTTTTTAGTCCTTCTCTAGTTTAATTTTAGTGTAATTCCTCCCCTTCCTTCGCTGGTGCGTAGAGTGCGTGAGTCGCTGTGTGTTTGGGGCCTTGAGTGAGTGAGTTTAATTTTTTCTATAGTGTCATGTCGGAGGCCCCAAAACCTATTTTTTCCAAATGCACCGTGTGTGGCCATAAGCTTTCACTGGCGGATGGCCACACTCGGTGTGTTCGGTGCCATGGGGTTGAACACCTCTCCTCTGGGTGTTCTATCTGCGTGGCGTCCAACCCCAGGGCATTGAAAGACCATAGGTCGAAGCTGATTCTGGCGGGACTTTTGCCCCCGGATTCGGCTTCGGCCTCCGGTACTCTCATGGCACCACCTCAGTCCTCGGTGGCTGCCACTCCTGACCCCCTCCCCCCGGCCGGGACTTAAACTCCCACTACAGCACCGGAGGAGAGGGAGGCCAGGAGGGAGAAAAGGAGGGAGAAGCACCACAAGCGGCGGGCAGAGGCCTCCGCTTCGGCCCCTCCGGCTAAGCGGGCTTCTCCCTCCATGGCTTCCAGGTCCCCTCTTCCTCAGATCCGATCCCCGTGCTTCTCTCCGGGACCCGAGGAGGAGGAGACCCGATCTCCATCGAGGTCATCGAGGCGGCACTCCCGGCCCGCCTCGGTGGCCTCGTCGAGATCTGCCTATAGCCTATCGGATGCGGACTTGGACCGGATGATGCGAAAGTTCATCCAGGCCCAGCTGCAGATGGGAGTGCTCCTGCCTCCCCCCCCCTTCGGGGGGGAGCTCAACACCCTTTTTTGCCCCGATAGCTCCTTCTCCGACCCGCTTCCCGGGTTCGGAGCGCCCGGAGCCGGGCAGCGTTGGAGCCGGGGGTAGGTCGGCACCGACAGTGTTTGGTGCTTCGGCGCCAACTTTGCCCTCGAGTCTGTCGGGTCCATCCTTGTCGGATCCAAGCTCTCGGAGCCGTGGCCCGAGCTTCGGATCCAAGGGATTCAGTGTGCCTTCGGCTCCGTCCAGGTCGGAGCACACGGGTCCTTCGGATCCGATGGTCTCGGCACCGGTTCCAATCCCACCATTGGATCCAATCCCACCATTGGATCCAAGTGGGAGTCTGCTCTCGGATCCTAGAGAGAGTGACTCCCTCTCAGCCTTCGATGCGGTGGAGATGGCACTGTTGAGCGCATCCGGACCCCCGGCCCTTGCTTCGGCTCCATCCTGCACTCCCTCTCGTCTGAGTCAGGCTTCCATCACCCGGCCACAGGGACAGCCTGCTTCGATGTCTCAGGTCGTTTCCCTGGAACGAGATGTTGCTGGTGAGACCTCCTCGGACAGCCCCCCCGAGGAGGTTCCTCATAAGCGGAAGTGTAAAAGGAGGCACGTGGACTCCCCCAAGTCCTTAACAGAAGATACGGACTTGGATGAAGGGGAAGGCTCCCCAAGGTCACCCCCCGAGGATGTCTCCTTCGGAGACATCATGGAAATGCTCATGCTTAGGATGGGGTGGTCTGCCCCCAAGGCTTCCTCCGACGAGTCCGTGTTCCTGTAGGCGTTCGAAGCAGGCCCGTCTACCTCTTGGGTGTCCCCCTCCGGCCGACCCCCTGGTGGACCTTATTACCACCAGGGCGTGGAAGGAGCTGGACAATGTGGAGCTAGTTCCCAAGTGCCCCGACAAGATTTTGAGCCCCCCCCTCAGAGAGACCCCACTGGAGCAAGGGTGCCCCCGTAGATGCCATGTTGGTGGCGGCAGCCACCAAGAGGGAACTGGCTCAGGAGAGCCCCTCAGTCCATCCACCGAGCAAAGAGTCCCGCTCTATGGATCGCCTGGGGAAGCAGGTTTTTAGTTCAGTGACCTTCTCAGTAAGGTCCCTGAACTATATGGCATACATTATTAGGATGCAGCGAGACCTTATCAAAGAGTATGCTGCTTCCCCCCGGAGTCCATGTCGGTGGAGGACAAACAATTGTACTCCACTCGCATGGCCACTCTAAGATCTATATCGAGTACCTCTATGCGGCTTTTGTCCCATGCCACAGAGGGAGCTGCTAGAGCCAGCCTAGCAGGCCTAGTCATGAGACGCCAGGCCTGGCTCTGTCATTGTGACTTTGCGGAACCCTTCAAGGTGTCATTTGCGAATGCCCCTTTTGATGGTTCTGCCTTGTTTGGCAAGACCGTTCACGAGACTTTAGTCCAGAGTGAAAAGGACGGGAAGACGTCTGCCGTCGGAGTCCATTTTTCTGCTCCCCAGAGGTCCTTCTCCAAGAACCAAAAGAGACCGAAAAAGATGTGGTTCCGGAAATCGCAACCAGTCCTTCCGTGGCAGAGGAGGACACGGAGGACGCCACCCTAAAAGCAGAGGGGGGCCCGAAGAATTTTGGGTCCAGAGAAACCTTCTCTGATCGACCCACGCAGCAACCCTGAGGGGTTGCCCGACTGCTCCACTCTGGAGGCAGTCGGGGGGCATTTCTCGAGGCACCTGGCAGCTTGGGAGTCCATCACATCAGATCACTGGGTGCTTCGTATCATATCCAGAGGTTACCAAATTCCCCTGTTCCATGTCCCTAAAGTCAGAAACCTTCCCGATGTACCACCCGATCAGAGGGAGGTAGCAGCTGCAGAGATCCAACAGCTACTAAGAAAAAGAGCCATCCAACCCGTCCCCCCAGACCAGTTCGGATTGGGTTTTTACTCCAGGTTCTTTCTGGTGCCAAAAAAGACGGGGGACCTAAGGCCTATCCTCGACCTCTCCTGTTTGAACCTGTCTGTAACCAAAGAGAAATTCCGGATGGTCACTCTTCAATCCATCCTCCCTCTATTGCGGGAGAACGACTGGATGTGCTCAATAGACCTCAAGGATGCGTACTACCACATCCTAATGGACAGATGATCCAGGAGGTTCCTCTGCTTCCGGCTGAGAGCCAGTCACTACCAGTTCAGGGTCCTTCCCTTTGCTCTCGCCACAGCCCCCAGGTTATTTACCAAAATATTAGCAGTGATAGCGGCCCACCTGAGACTCCAGGGAATGCAGGTCTTTCCGTACATGGACGACTGGCTCCTGACCGCCCCGACAAGGCATCTACTCTGCTCAGCCAGGGACTACTTCCTCCGGCTTGCTCCCCAGCTAGGCATCATGATCAATATGGACAAATCCTCTCTTGCTCCGACTCAGGTGATAGAGTTTATAGGGGCCAAGTTGGATACAAGAAACCTTCTAGCATTCCTGACGACGGAACGGCTTCAAAACCTGAGGCTTCATGTGAGGGCCATCCTCCAGTCAAAAGTTCCACCGGCGGAATTGGTCCTGAGCACTCTAGGCTCCATGGCGGCGGCAATCACTCTCTTGCCATTGGCTCACCTGAATATGAGGGTTCTGCAATGGACCCTTCAAGTCCAGTGGTCCTTTCAACATTACCCCCTAAATCACCATATTTCCATCAGCAGGGAGTGCAGGAGGGCTCTCTTATGGTGGCTCCAATCTCTCTTCTCCACGTCCCATCCCCTGACCACAGTGACCACGGATGCCTCTCGCCTCGGGTGGGGGGGGGGCATTGCTCAGGCAAGATGGTCCAAGGGACGTGGAACAACACTGAGACCTCTTTGCATATCAATGTCCTGGAGATGAGGGCGGTGCTGTTGGCGTTGCAAGCACTGCAGAACCTTCTTCCTGTAGGAACTATTGCGATACAGACGGACAACATGTCAGTGGTCTGGTACATCAACAAACAGGGGGGAACCAGGTCCGGAGGAAGTAGTCCCTGGCTGAGCAGAGTAGATGCCTTGTCGGGGCGGTCAGGAGCCAGTCGTCCAGGTACGGAAAGACCTGCATTCCCTGGAGTCTCAGGTGGGCCACGATCACTGCTAATACTTCAATCCATCTCTGTCGAGAGGCCATGAGAGTGTGGGAATGGGCGATATCTACCAACCGCTTTCTTGTTGCAACGCACATTCTGGGATGGTCCAACATTCTGGTGGACAGACTCAGCCGCACCATCCTTTCCCCGTACGAGTGGTCTCTCAATCCCCAGGTAACAAAGTGGAATTTTGCCGTATGGGGGCAACCCTGTTGCGATCTCTTCGCCTCTCCCTCAAATACGAAATGCAACAGCTTCTTCGCTCTAATTCCCCCCTTCGGGGAATCCCCCAGAGACGCTCTGGTGCATGCTTGGCCCCTCAGTCTACTTTATGCCTACCCTCCTCTACCCCTGATGCTGAAACTCATACAGAAAGCCAGTCGGTTGGGGAGCAGAATGATCCTCATTGCCCCCTTCTGGCCTCGTCAAACGTGGTTCCCTTACCTGTGGTCTCATCTGGTAAATCCTCCCTGGATTCTGGATCCCCTTCCAGATCTAATATCTCACGCCCTAGGTCTCCCGATCCCGAACCTGGACAACCTCAAGCTGACAGCTTGGTTGCTCCAGTTCTACTCCTAGTCAGGACTCCCAGTATCTCTTCCCCAGTTAAAGCCATCCTAGTAGCAGCACATAAACCCTCCACTAGGAAAGTCTATCGTAGTAAGTGGAAGCGCTTCTCCATCTGGGTGGGACATCATAACTTAAACCCCTTCACAGCCCCATTGCTGTCTGTGCTAGAGTTCCTTACAAGCCTGTGGTCAAGGTTCAACTAGCAGCTATTTCTCATTACCATGTGGGGCATGAGTCAGGCCCTTTGATTACAGCAAAGTTGTACAAAACCTTCCTCAAGGGTACTTTCCTGCTCAGACCTCCTGTCAAGGAAGTTGTACCCCCTTGGGATTTATCTTTAGTTCTACAGGCCTTGACAGCTCCCCCTTTTGAACCTGCTGCTTCGGTCGATCTTAAGTACCTCTCCTGGAAAGCTGCTCCTGGTCGCGGTTACTTCAGCGAAAAGAGTTTCCGAGCTTCAGGCCCTTTGTGTAAAACCCCCGTACTTGGTCTTTCACCAGGATAGAGTGTACCTCAGGACCAATCCCTCCTTTCTCCCTAAGATGGCTTCAGAGGCTAATATCAATCAGTCCATTAACCTGCCAGTCTTCTTCCCTACGTATCAGAATAAAGGAGAATACAAGCTTCATTCATTAGATGTGCATAGACAGCTGCACTTCTACATTCATAGGACTGCTGGTCATAGACAATCCGACCAGTTGTTCATCTCCTTTACCAAATTTAACCTAGGTAAATCTGTCTCTAAGACCACTTTGTCACGATGGATCTCTCAGTGTATTCTTTTGGCCTATGAAAGTTCTGGGAGGCCCGCACCTCAGGGAGTCCGGGCGCATTCTACTCGCTCTATATCTACCTCTGCTGACTTTAGGTGTAGAGTCTCTCTAGATGATATTTGTCCTGCGTCCACTTGGGCCTCATCTCATACCTTTATCAACCATTATAAGCTGGACATTATCTCCAGAGGGAGAGCATCTTTTGGTTCTGCAGTGCTCTGGAACATCCTTCCATGATGGCCGCCCAAGATTCAGGTAGCTGGGGACTCTGTCCCAAAGGTTGCTGACAAATGAAGTACCTACTTCAGATTAAGAAGTTATGTACTCACCATAACGTTCCATCTGAGTAGGTAACTTCATTTGTCTGCCACCATCCCCCCCTCCTTCCCCTGGCCTGCAGAAATTAGTCTCTATGTCCTTTGTCCTTAGTCCCCTTCGGGACGTATGTAGCTTTAGCTGCTTATATAGGGTAAACTTGATCTGAGGTCAGTCAGGGTTGGCAGGGGATTATGGGTAAGGGGAGGAGCTAGGAGCTCGGATCTTAAAACTATGTATAAGTTGCCGGCTTGGATCCGAGATCGGATCCACGACCCAAAGGTTGCAGACAAATGAAGATACCTACTCAGATGGAACGTTATGGTGAGTACATAACTTCTTATTCTTTCCCATGTCCATATTTCTTCTTCAGATGTCTACTGATCTTCCTGTTTCCCTTTACTTTGGGGACTCATTCTATCATGCTGTGATGTAACCTGTGTTAGATCTTCAACACCAAATCCTTCACTTTGCAGGCATTCCATAACTTCAGCTTCCATGTTTTAACTTCAACTTTACTAATTTTCTTTTCTATATTTCTTCCTTGTGATATTTTCTTTATTGTGAAATTTTCCTTATCTGGATGCCTTTGCCTGTATTTCTCTTCAAATATCTCTGGGGCTGCCTTTTTTGTATTCATTAATTTGGCTTTCAACTTTGCATTAATATTGAACCATATCAAATCTCTCTCTTTCTTTCCCATGTCCAGTCAGTAAATAAACTGCTAATGATAAGTTGTCAGTCTCGCCTTCATTCTTGCTGGATGGGTTCGGAGCCGACCTTCGTCTCCGACTCGGCCTATACTAAAGCTCGAGAGCTATTTATACCGGCTTGAGGCTACCCTATATCCCATATTGCTAGCCGCTAACTACCCAGATCTCGTTTTCCGCTTACAGCTACGAGGTGCATTTACTACCGGCTCTTCAGGTTAGAAGTTTTTCTGTTAAAAATATTACTATTTTTAGACTGGGTTTTTCTTAAGTTTAGTTAGCGACCATCCCATTAGCTTCCCATTCATAGCTAAATCCCCCTTTAGGCCCCTTTTAATCCCTTTTAAGACCTTTATTAATTCCCTTTGTTATAGGGTTAGGCCTTTGGGCCTTTTTTCTGCCTTGTCAGTTAAATTTTTTTGTGTGACTGACTTTACTTAATAGGGTGTCTGTGTGTGTGTGTGTTTAGTTTTCTGTTCTTAACATGTCAAAAGACACCAGGGTCTCAGGCTTCAAGAAGTGTGACTCGTGCTGTCAGAAAATGTCGCTGACAGACTGTCACACTTCTTGTGTTTATTGCCTGGGCCCTCTGCACCTGCAGGACTCTTGTTCGGTCTGTCATGCGTTCAGCCCAAGAGTCCTGCAGGAACGCAGAAATAAATTGATTTTGAGGGGCTTGTTAAAGCCTGAAGGTTCCCCGACCAAGTCTTTGTCGGGGAAGCCTTCGAAGCCATCTAAGCTGTCGGCTCCGAGCTCAGAGCCTTCGACTGGTGGTTCTCGAACTGCTGTCTCATGAGCCGATGTTTCCGAGACACAGTCTTCTTCATCGGCTCCGGCTGGAGTCGATGTTCCTCAGATTCAAGCTTCTACATCGGCTCAAACCGGAGCCGATGTTTCTGGGACACAGTCGGTGCCGATAGTGGTGTCGGCGTCGTCTGCCAGCCATAAGAGGTCCAGATCTCCATCCTTGGAGTCTGTTCACTCGGCTCCGAGGTCTCCCTTACTCTCTGAGTGGAGTCATCGAACCCATTCCTCCAGGTCTTCCAGGCTCTCGGACCATGACCTCGAGAGGGTGGTTAGTAGACTTCTTAAGTCTCAGGTACTAGCCCAAATGCTTCATAGCCCTTCTCAACAGACAGTGGCTATCCCCACCCCATCTTCGATTCCTCCTCCGACTCTTCCTCTGAGTTCGGAGCCAGTGCTTGTTGGAGCTGTGGCCGTTGACACGTTGGAACCGATACCTCACATTTCGGCTCCATCGTCGGCTCCAGTCTCTTCCATGGTCCCATCCTTGGAGGGATCCGGGCGGATGGACTTCCTTGTTGGCTCCGAGGGGGCGAGTGGCATCAGACCCTTGTCCGACCCCGTTCTCCCTCTCGGAGCTTCGGCGCTAGTAAGTTCGGCCCCGACATAGGTTTCAGAGCCATCCCTCTCGGTGCCAGGAGGGGTCCTTATCTCTTCAGAGCGGGGACCTTCTACCCTGCCTGATAGGGGAGCCTTCGAAATCATGAGGAGCGTGCTGGCCCCTGTGCCTGCTCCACGGTTGGCTCCCTCAGCTCCTCCCTCTGTAGTGCCTGCTGCGGTCTCTACCCACCCTCTCATTCCTGACCATAGAAATCCAGCGCCTCAGGTTTCCCCATTGGGAATATCCTCCTCTTCCGAGGTTTCCCCTGATCTGTCAGGGGAACCCTCTCGGAAGAGGAAATGTAAGAGGAAGCATGTGGACTCCCCTGAGTCCGTCACATCGGATTCCGACTTGGATGAGTCGGAAGAGTCCCCACGGTCCCCGTCTGAGGATGTTTCCTTTCCAGACATCCTTGAAATCCTGAAGCAGAGGGGGAGCTGGTCTACCCTTAACCCTTCCGAGGTTGAGTCGGTTTACCTAGAGGCGTTTGGCTCTCGCCCTTCCACCTCCTGGATGTCTCCGCCTTTTGACCCCCTCATGGAAGTGGTGGCACGAAAAGCGTGGACGGCCTTTGACACGATAGAACCTACCCCATGGAGGCCTTCCAAATTTATAACAGCCCCTTCGGACAAGCAGTTTTTAGCCAAGGGTGTCCCGGTTGATGCCATGGTGGTGGCTGCAGCCACTAAGAAGGAACTGGCTGATCCTTCAGTACCTGTCCATCCTCCTAACAAGGAGTCTAGGACTATGGATAGATACGGCAAGCGGATGTTTTCTTCAGTGACCTTTGTCATGCGTTCACTGAATTATTTGTGCCACTTCACCTGCCTTCAAAGAGATATGCTCAAAGAAGTGGGTGAGGTCTTACAGGATCCAACAGCTGTGGGGTCTCAAGACAAAATAAATTCCTAGCTGGCAACCCTGAATTCCATTGTCAACTCCTCCATGCGGCTTATTTCCTATGTGGCCGATGGGGCGAGCAGGGCTGCAGGCACAGACGTGGCTTTAAGGCGTCACACCTGGATGCGGCTTTGTAACTTTGCAGAACCTTTAAGGCATCCTTCACGAACTCCCCCTTTGACGGTTCAGCTTTGTTTGGACCTCAGGTGAAGGATACTTTGACCCGATGCGAGCAAGAAGGCAAGACTCTCTCTGCCATGGGAGTCTGTTTTTCCACCCCATCTAGACCATACCCTAAGGGTCAGAAGGGTGGGAAGATGTGGTTCCGTAAACCACAAGAGGTCGCGCCTGACGCAAGAGGTCAGTTCCCCTCTAGAGGCAGGGGGTGGAACAATAACAGATGCCGCCCCAGGGGCAGAGGAGGTCCGCAAAATCAGGGTAGCAGAGAGTCTCTTTCTGACCAACCCTTCCAGCATCCCTGAGAAGCTGCCTGACTGTCCGCCTTCGGAGGCAGTTGGGGGAAGGTTATCACTGTGCCCAGAAGCCTGGCTTTCAATCACTAAAGACAAATGGGTACAGTCGATCATATCCGAGGGTTACAAAATTCCATTTATCCACACCCCAACTCAGCCAAAAGGTCCCCTTCCAGACGTTCCACCCAGTCTAAGGGAACAAACAGTAGTAGAAATATCAAAACTGCTAGCAAAAAGAGCCATCCAGCCAGTCCCAGCAGACCAACAAGGATCCGGAATCTACTCCAAGTTCTTTTTAGTACCAAAAAAGACAGGGGACTGGAGACCCATTTTGGATCTCAGCAGACTAAACGGGTCTGTAAGAAGAACGAAGTTCCGGATGGTCACGCTACAGTCCATTCTACCCTTTCTGGGTCAGGACGATTGGATGTGCTCAGTAGACCTTCAGGATGCATACTACCACATCAAGATGCACAGGCGCTCCAGGAGGTTTCTCCGCTTCCGGCTGGGAACCAGTCATTATCAGTTCAGAGCCCTACCCTTTGGTCTCAGTACAGCCCCCCGAGTGTTCACCAAATGCATGGCAGTGGTTACGGCTCATCTGAGATGTCAGGGATTCCTGGTGTTTCCATATCTAGACGACTGGCTCCTCACTGCCACCACCAGGCGTCAACTTCTCCGCTCCAGAGATTACACCATTCATACTTGCAAAGGGCTAGGTATCTCCATAAATTTCAAAAAGTCTGCCTTGTCAGTCTATTACCTTCATAGGCGCCACCTTAGACACAGTCCGGCTTTCCGCAAAACTGACCGAACAGAGAGTTCTAGATATTCGCAGGCATGTTCACATCCTTCTTCAGAACAGCAAAATACAAGCCAGGTTTGTCCTGAAGGTATTAGGTCTCATGGCGGCAGCCATTACTCTACTTCCCCTAGCTCGCTTTCATATGCGGATCCTTCAATGGATGCTTTTTTCCCAGTGGTCCTTTCAACAGCTTCCAATGTCACACATTTTAATAACCCTATCTTGCAAGAAACACCTTTCTTGGTGGATGGTCTCCCCTCAAGTACTTCAGGGCAGACCATTTGTTCCTCCTCCTCCTGTCGCCACGGTGACAACGGATACCTCCCTGATCGGGTGGGGGAGGGGCATTTTCAGGGCAGGACAGTCCAGGGCACATGGCAACCTTTCGAGTGCCACCTGCACATAAATGTCTTGGAGATGAGAGCAGTACTTTTAGTGTTGCAAGCCCTTCAGGACTCTCTTCCCATCGGGACTATTGCAGTTCAGACGGACAATATGTCCGTAGTGTGGTACATCAATAAGCAGGGCGTAACCAAGTCCTATCCCTTGTGTCGAGAGGCTCTCAGACTTTGGCAGTGGGCGATCTCCTCGTAGTGGTTTCTGACAGCAACGCACATCCCCGGGAAGTCCAAAATCATAGCGGACAGCTTGAGCAGAGCTATTCTCATGCCTCACAAGTGGTCTCTCAATCAAACTATAGTGGAAAAAATTTTTCAGAAATGGGGTCGACGTTGCTGCGACCTTTTTGCAACACCTCAAAACAGCAAGTGCCACAACTTCTTCACTCTCTTCCCGGCCACCCCCCCCAGAGACGCTGTAGTCCACGATTGGCCCCGAGGACTTCTGTATGCCTTTCCCCCCCTTTCCATTAATCACTCAATTGATTCAGAAAGCTACTGCTGTGAGAGCCACCATGATCCTCATTGCTCCTTACTGGCCTTGTCAGATATGGTTCCCGTTCCTGCACCGTTACCTCTTGGTGAAGCCCTGGCATCTGGACCCAGTGCCAGATCTTTTGACCCATCAGTCAGGACAGCTGCACCACTCCCTGCAATCTCTCAACCTCACAGCTTGGTTGTTCCAATTCCAACCCTAGCCAGGCTTCCCCTTATTTCCCATTCTGTGCGTGACATACTTATTGCTTCCCTAAAGTCATCCACCAGGAGGATTTACGCCAGCAAGTGGAAGCGTTTTTCCTTCTGGGCAGGAGCCAGAAATATGGATCCTTTTACTGCCCCTATCCAATCAGTCCTAGACTTCCTAGCCGAATTGTTTCACTCAGGGTCTTCTTCCTCCACCATCAGAGTACAGTTAGCGGCTATTTCGAACTTTCATGCAGGCTTTTCGGACTCCAGTATCATGTCCCATAAGCTTTGTAAAACCTTTCTCAAAGGTATCTTTTTGCTTAAGCCCCCAATCAGGGGACCCCCCACCACAGTGGGACTTAAATTTGGGACCTAACCTCCTTGATTCTTCCCCCCCTTTGAACCTGCGGCTTCCTGCTCCCTGAAATTGCTATCTTGGAAAACTCTCTTTCTGGTCGCCATAACATCTGCGAGAAGAGTGTCAGAGCTTCAGGCCTTTTGCATTCGTCCACCTTATCTAGTTTTCCATAAAGACAGAGTGTCCCTCAGGACTAATTCGTCCTTTTTACCTAAGGTTTCTTCTGAAGCGAACCTAAACCAGACTCTTGATCTTCCAGTTTTCTTCCCCAACTACTCCAACAGAGCGGAACAAATACTGCACTTTCTGGACGTTCATCGTCAACTCCGTTACTATTTGGATAGAACCAAACAAACTAGGAAATCTAAGCAGCTCTTCCTTTCTTATGCAGTAGGTAAGAAAGGCCTTCCAGTTTCCAAAGTAACCCTTTCTAGATGGCTGGCATCTGTGATCACTTTCATCTATCAGCTCAGACGCCAAAAGCTACCGTCAAGGCCCAGGGCTCACTCAACCAGAGCTTTAGCCACCTCAATAGCTTTTCAGGCTAGATTACCAATAGATTCCATTTGTGCGGCAGCCACTTGGGCCTCTCCTCATACCTTTATCTCTCATTACAAATTAGACATGGCCTCCAGAAGCCGGGCTAATTTTGGTTCCACTGTTCTCAAGAGTCTGTTCCCAGGGTAAAGGTGCTAGGGACGCGGTCCCATCCAGCAAGAATGAAGGCGAGATTGACAACTTAACATTGAGAAGTTATGTACCTACCATAACGTTCCATGTTAGTTGTCTTCTTCTCGCCTTCTTTCTTGCGTCCCACCCCCCATCCCCCTAGCCTGGACAGACCTAAAGGATCCTTGGGGATCTTCTTCTTGCCTCAGCTTGACCCCTAGGCTATCCCTTCTGGTAGCTGTAGGTCTAGGTGACTTTCTAGCGAGGTTCCTCTCCTCCTTTTGATGGAGAGCTAAACTGCTATGGTTTTCAGCTATCAAACGAGATCTAGGTAGTTAGCGCCTAGCATTATGGGATATAGGGTAGCCTTGAGCCGGTATAAATAGCTCTCGAGCTTTAGTATAGGCCGAGTCGGAGCCGAAGGTCGGCTCTGAACCCATCCTGCAAGAAAGAAGGTGAGAAGAAGCAACTAACATGGAACGTTATGGTAGGTACATAACTTCTCATTAACTGTTATTCATACCACACAAGAACATTTTCGATAGGCAGGCTTGCTTCCTCACCTCCATGATTGAGCTCCAGTCTGCCCTTGATCTGGCAGAGTCATCCGAATCACACTGGATGACCCTGTGCACCAGCCCTGGAAACTGATGTTGGGTGACGGGTTCCCTTCCGTGCCCGAGCCCAGTAGGGGGAAGGGCCCCATCCCCTGCGGTGGTTCCACTGTGGGTGGTGCAAGACCAGCCAAGGTGGCAGCTCCAGGTTGGGTGCCAGACATGCTGGGACCCGGTGCCACAGCCAGATGAAGTGGGATAGGCGGATCCGCTGGAACCGGCCTACCCAATTGTGCAGTGGTGTTGAGGTTTGTCAAAGTGTATTGGTTAATCATGAACAGAACATTTCAACGATAGTTATAACCGCATGCATGGATGTTCCAAGTAACCCATAACAATAATATTGCGTAGCTTACAGAACACAGGCATGAATGGAATAACAGTCAGTATTGTAACAGCATGCGAATAACAGTTATGGCAAAAGGCCAACAACATCGGTATTTCAACAAGTAATACAGCACAAGGCCCAACATTAGGTTTGTCCAACAACATATGTGGAAATGAAAACATACCCACAGTATAACAATAAGTTGAGATGCAGATAAGGGATAGGGAGGGAGACAGAGAGACATTCCATTACCAACTGCATAGGCTATAATTTTCACAACTGTACTGCTCTATACTCTACATGTCTACCCTTACTTTATGTCTAAAAGTACCCTAGAGCTTCTGTAGTATGTACATACCGCTCAAGCTATCCACCTGGCAAGCTGTAACACCTTACAGGTGCAAAACTACAGGGGACTATTACATGTCAGGGGAACATATATGACTACCAAGGTGTACTGTGCACCGCGATGTGGTGTGTGTGTGTGCTACTGGCATACTTCAACTGAAGTCTATGTGTGTGTCCAAGGTTTTTGGCAACAGTGATCACTATCCATGACAGTGTGACACATTAGAGACATGTATCGTGCACAGTATAGATAGTTTACACTTACCCTGCTGTCATTGGCAGGCATGGGGTTACATTAACAGCAGACATACCAGGCATACAACCATAACACCAATAAACAGTTTTATTTGTATTATTAAGCTGGAATACTACTGTATGTCTGGACATTTTATTTAATGAATTATTATCACCTTGCTGAGCAAAGCTGTTTACGCACTAGTACATCTGGACACAGACATTAGTATACCCTTCACACAGCTAATGCATACATTTATTTACCTGTGAGTCCTGTGTGGAGAATATTGGTTAACAATACATAACTGTTTCTATAAACAGTCAGTACTACTTCTCTGTTACTATAAATAATTCTTTGTACCTGTCCCTGGATTGAAACCCTGGTCTGTGTGTGTCAAAATGATGAACACATATATTGCTTATCATATTGGGCTAATGGGCTACTGCAGTGTGTTGATTGACTGATATGTGCCTAAAGCTCACCTGTTGACAAAGTCTGACCTGGTAGTATAGGCTGATTGTCACACAAGACTGCAGTGACAGCTGAACATACATACATGAGATTCATGCATGACAGAGGTAGTAGGTGAAATGTGTATTAATACTTGAAATGCAGGTGTACACATTTAATCCCTAGTGGATGGGAATATGTGTGATCTGCACATACCATATTGGGCTGCTGGGTTGACCCATATACAGTTGCAGATGGTATATTTGCACTCTACAGCTATAACAGTTCCATACTTGCCTGCATCAACGTACCTACATTCAGGAATGCATATAGCTGAAATGCAAAGGTTTAACACAAGCCAATCCTGGGAGTAACACACTATAATACCTTAGACAGTACTATTCTAGGTTCAGATCTTAGTGCGGAACAGATTTCATATTGCATTATATCTTGTAGTACAGCTCCACATCTACACTTTAGGAAAACAGTTCTTTATTGGCCAACCTACAATCACTTCATAGATATTCATGCTTACGTAACAGTACTTGTAATATTACATTTCTTGAACAGTCCAGACTACACACATTTGGCAGAAAACAACTTTATTGAGGGTGTCATGACACAGTGATAATTAAAATAATGCAGGCATTGAAAGACAAATGCTATTGCACAGTCTATGCACTGCTAAAAGTTAATTTCATTCACAATTCTGACTGCAGTTGCACTGTATTTGCTGTACGTTAATAATGCAGTTAAATTATTCCCTACACATTTTTCATGCTGGAGTACTTTATTAGCAGAACATGTATTATTAATACAGCATACACATGGTAGTCCTAAACACTTTATTACTTCAGTATCAACTTTCTTTCCTTAACATTACCATGTTTCCTGCTTCCATCTTTATTGAGCTGTACCTGGCAATTCTCACGTATATCACTCCATGGTCCATGAACACATTCACTACAGTACACTCAAAACAGAATATACCTACTGGCAGTTACTATTGTACTCTTTCTTCATTAGTTTACTAAATATTGCAAGATATATCTGTACTTACCACACTCTTGGTGCATCCTGGCCAGACGCCCTGTGTGGGCCTTCAAGTTGCGAGCTGTGACCTCTGCAGCTGTGGAAAGAGAAACACACCATTATGAGTACCTGTCTATCAGATTTTCATACTAGAAACTGCTAAAACAATGGTGACACTACTTACAAACTTGTGGGGTATTGTTGTCCTGAGAGTCTTGGGTCCACTGGGCCAAGACCTCCCCCTTCCATCGCTTCAAGTCATCATAATGATGACGCACCTGCTCACCAGTGCAGGGGATTCCAGTTGCAGTGGTGAGGTCATGTAACAGATGGTCCCAGGCTTCAGACTTGTATTCAGAGCCCTGGTACTGGCCCAACAGCAGTTTGTCACCATGGTCTTTGACAAGGAGCCCAACCATGACCCAGGACTTCAGAATGCCCCAGCACTGTGCCTGGAAGCGCGCTTCCTCTCCAACTCCAGCCATATCTTCTGCAGTGATCAAATTCCAACAGGTTCTGGCTGTATTCCTGCCTGGTGAGTTTAAATAAGGCTGCTTTCCTGCACTTGGCTGCCATTGGTCCATTTTCGAAAATGCTAAGTACCGCTTAGCACCACTCAAACCTGCTTAGCTGAGGACTGCTTAGCAGCACTCACACCAGCTAAGTGGAATTGTGCCTTGCTAAGTACTGCTAAAACAGGTGCTGTTTAAGCATTGCTTGCCTTGGCTTAGCAGAGATTAGCTACAGGCTAACTAGAGTTTTTCACACACAAAAAAAGTATTGAAACTATTTGTTCATTGAAGATCATTTATTATTATGTTTATCTATTTTACGTTATATCCCTTAAACATATGCATTTCACTACGTTATCTGGTAGTGTAACTTTAATGTATTGGACACTTGTGTGTAACTGGGGCTTTTATACTCTGCTCTCCAGTGAAAATGGGCTTCTGGTCAAGCTGGACTAACCCGGTTAACAAATTTTAATGTATACATAATAAAAAAATACACTGAGAACATATCCATATCGCATGTAAAAAGCTGAATGGTCGGGATTCAAAATGTGTACCTACTGTACACGAGACCATCGCTCTAACCATTCAGCTGCTGAAGTTATGGTGATCAGAGCTATACTGTTTTATATAGCTCTTAGTTACGTTTAAGCACTGCTGAGCACCTTGCCACGCTGTGCAAACCCGTTCAGCTATGCTTAAACTTGACCTTTTCTGATAAAATTAAAAGCATCTGGTTTCTATTTTAAGATGTCTGGCATTTGGGCTTCAGGCCAGTTATTTTATGTTAAGAAGGATTGCGGTCTGCACTCTTGTGGGAGGAGAGGCTGGACTCTGCCCTTCTGAGCAGGGAATTTCTGGTTAAAGGCTTATGGTGCCTGCATATTCTAACTGTTTCTTACTGAAATTGGTACACCTTGTTTGCTGTAGCATAGACTAGATTCAGGCCTGCTGAATCTAGCTTTGTTTGTATGCTTGTTGTTTGTTTATTTCCCTGAAATGCTAATTCCACCTAAAACGCGGCCTTTTAGCACTTCTGTGGATCCCTAGTGATATCTGCATTGCTTACTGTACTTATTTCCTTGTTTCACTTGAAAGAAAGTTACTGTTTGTCATTTTGCATTTAAGTTACCTGTAACACATTGCATTTAAGTTACCTGGCACTTGCTCACTAAAGCAATTATATAAGTCAGCTCTAAAAAAGTAAAAGCACTACACCCTCACAAACTCCCCTTGAGTACTTTGTTCCCCATTGGCCCTTTTTTTCAATTATAAAGGAATTCCCAATACTATTCTAGCATGTCCAAAGGTCAGTTGTCAATCTCCTCTCTGGTCCAGCTGGTGAATCTGGGAATCTTGAGGCAATGTTACAACTGCCTCATGTACACGGACAACCCTCTCCTCCTCCCAACAAATTCCAACACATGTGAGAGATGCAACCATATAGCCAAACTGGAGGCTAAGCTCTCTCAACTCAGTACTGGCGTAACCAGTCAGGAGGAGAAGGAAACCACACTCACTACAATTCCAGTCTCACATAGACCTACCACCAAACACAAAAACATACTCGGAGGCTCTAAATAAAAATCTGCCTAAGCAGCAGAGACCTCCAAAGCAGACACCCAAGCAACCGCTACCCCAAAACAAAACACGTGCAACACATAGCTTACAAAGCCAGTGTGCCGAACAGTCACAGCCCTTAAGGCTAAACAACACACCTGATACACTTGTAATAGGTGACTCTATCGTCAGGCACACTGACGTCCCGCTCACCAGGCTGAACAAGGAGAAGGTCACAGTGAGCTGCCGGTGGGGCGCTAGGATCCACCACATAACACAAGCACTCAGGTCACTCCAAGGCAAGTACAAATATGACTCAGTCATTGTCCATGCTGGTGTGAATGACCTGAGACGTACCTCCCTGGACTACATGAAAAGAGACATAGAGGAGCTCTCTGAGCATGTAGCCCAGGCCGGTATGACCCTGACCTTGAGTAGCATCTTACCCTCACCAAGAATGATGCCACAATATGAAGACAAGATGATCAATTTCAACAATTGGCTTAAGTGTTGGTGTCATTCAAAGGGGATCCAATGCCTGTCAGCCTGGGATGACATGCTGACAAGCCACGATGCTTCGCTAGGGACGGCTTGCACCTGTCACCCCTGGGCGTTCGGATATTGGCTAAGGCTCTTGCTACCCCCATAGTGCCTTTTTTAGGCAAGGCTCAAAAGACAAACCCACCTCCATAGGTATCACAAGGGATAAGAAACTAAGAGTAATGCTACTCAACGCCAGAAGTCTAAACCTCAAGATGCATGCACTCGAAACTCTCCTTAGCATGGAGAACATCGATATCTGTGCAGTAACAGAAACCTGGTTCAAGGCTCCCGAGAGCACCCCAGCACTACCAGGTTATACCTCATACCATGCTTTTCGGCCCCAAAACTTGGACCAAACCACAAAAGGAGAGGGAGTATCAATATTCGTCAAAGATACCCACACCTCCAGGTTGGTGGCACAGCACGAAGCATCAGAGACTATCCATGTGCAACTAACTGTGGGTAAAACTGCCTTCCAGTTTATAGCCTGCTACAGACCACCCTCCCAAACACAGGAACCCCACTCAGCCTTCCTGAGAATACTGGAAAATATGAAGGTCTCTCCAAACACCATTATATTGGGTGACTTCAACTACCCAAACATAGACTGGGAGCATTACTCTAGCTCCAACACCCTAGCCCAAAAGTTCCTAGAATTTATAAACTCAAATGCTATGGAACAACTTGTTACCACTCCCACAAGAGGGGAAAACATACTGGACCTGATCATCACCAACATGGGGACACTATGCTCCAGACCAGAAGTCTATCCCTCATTGGTAAGATCAGACCATAAACTAATCTCACTGGATATTCACATCCCGACCCCACCCCCTGCCCAGAAAACCACAGTGAAAAACTTCTCTAAAGCCAATTTCACACACCTCAAAACCAAAGCGAAATCCTTCAAAGCCCACGGGCCTGTGGAAAATACGGCCCAGACCGCAGAATCCTTTATAAACGCATTCTATGAACACCTTCAGGAATGCATGGATCATGCAATCCCAAATAAAACCAAGACCCAATCCTCCAAAGGCAGATGTCCTGTCTGGTGGACCACAGCCATAAACAAACTATGCAATAGAAGGAGGAAGCTACTACATGATAGAGCAAAATCCCAAAAAGGGAAGGAATCTCTGATCAGTATTAGCAAAAAACTACGGGCACTCATAAAATCGTCTAAGGCCAGCTTCGAGAGAAAAATTGCACAGGACACTAAGGATAATCACAAGGCTTTCTTTAGTTATGTTAGGAACCTGGGTGGGAATTCCCAGATATGCTCAGAATTAGTCCAAAATGACAAAAAATACACCAAGCCCACAGACATTGCCAACATCCTAGCTGACAGGTTCAGTGCAAACTCCCCCCCCCTTCCCACCAAAAGGGCAAATATCTATCCCAACAGAGTGCTGCCCCCCCTGATATCTCAGATGTTCAGGTAAGAGCCGCCCTCTCCAAAGCCAAAAACACAGCATCAGTGGGACCAGATGGTGTCCCGGACTGCATCCTACATGAACTCCAAGAAGAGCTAAACCCAAACATAAAACTACTGTTCAGTCTTAGCCTTTACTACAGGATATGTACCCAAAGAGTGGCGTACAGCAACAGTGGTCCCTCTCCACGAAGGTGGTGCCTCAACGGATCCTGGAAACTATTGCCCCATAAGCCTGACTAGCTTGGTCTGCAAAGTTATGGAAAGGATCATCATGGACCTCATAAATAAAGATATTGGGGACCTACAGACACTGGATCTTTCCCAGTTTGGCTTTGTTAAGGGCAGATCCTGCCTCTTAAACCTGGTCGATTTCTTTGAAACTGTCAGCAAGGCCATTGACGAGGGGAAGGTGGTCCACACAGCCTACCTGGACAGCTTAAATATAAACCCCTATGTCACTAGATGGGTTGCAAACTGGCTCATGGACAGAACCCACATGGTTAGAATTGCTGGAGCCATGTCAGACTCCAAACCAGTTACAAGTGGCGTCCCACAAGGCTCAGTCCTGGGACCTCTCTTGTTCGGTATATATTTCTCGGTGGTACAGGCCAACACGGAAGGACTGTGGCTGACCAAGTACGCAGATGACTGCAAACTGGGCCATAATCAACTCTCCAGCCGACACAAGTATCCTCCAAAAGGGCCTCATAGAAACAGACAACTGGTGCCAGAGCCATGGCCTCACGCTAAATGCCAAAAAGTGTATAGTCATCCCCTTTGGCAAAAACAAAGTGCCCACAAATTACCACATAGGTGGTAATCCATTAAGTACAGAAGAAGTCATTAGGGACCTGGGGACCCAAGTTGATAGCAATCTCTCATTTGACAACCACATGGCCAAAGTGGTTAGAAAAACATTTTATATAGCCCACCTAATCATGAAGGGATTCACATCTAGATCAGGGGAGGTCATCGTGCCTCTTTACTCATCCCTCATCAGGCCCATAATTGAGTACAATGCCCCTTTTGGGATGTACCTTACCAGACACCTGCAGCAACTGGAAAGACCCCAAAAGTACCTCACCAAGAGGATCAAAGGGCTCAAACAGATGCCATATGCTGCCCGGTTAAAGAAACCCCAGCTACTCAGTGGCATACCGCCTGCTCAGAGGCGATCTGTGCCTGACGTATAAAGCCATGTCCAACCCAGAATTAATGGACATGCTACACCTCAGAAAATCCAAATCCCATCGAGCTACGCGCTCGAGAGACTTGAACCTCAGCACTGAAATAAATAGGACATGCTGGATGGACAGATTCATAACCCAGAGGCTCCCTTCACTGTGGAATAAAATCCCAGTCCAGGTTAGGCAGAGTCCCACATTGACTCTCTTCAATAGGAATCTTGATGAGTGGGTGGGAGATCGTAGGTTTACCCCGGCTATCACTTCTGTGTCACTGTTAGACAGAGGCACAGTATACTAACCTCAAAAAAAGGCATAGCAAAATTAATTTAAAATGGGTGGCGAAAGCCAAACACACTCTGGCTAGGCTTATAAATGCCCTAGGGCAGATAGCCTAGTATGAACCTATGAACATGCTTATTGCTAAGCACCACGCAAACACACAAAATAAAAAATAAATAAATAAATAAATAAAAACAGTAATAGGGACAGTACATTTTCACATTTAATTTAACTGCCATGCGGCACTCTGACAGTACAGGGGGTGTGTTAAGGACAGTGTAACACACCCACTACATATATATTTTAATACTGGCTTGGAACACTTCACATTTAATATTTTAGTGCCATATGGCACTTTCACAGTGCAGGGGATGTGTTACACATCTCAGAACACTGTAACACACCCCCTACACTGATTCAGTAACCGTATACATGGCTCTCCCCCAGATGCGTGCCTTCATTAATATACAAGGCGCGCTGCCGAGGGGGAGCTGCCTACATGGGCATAGTGTACTATGTGTAGGGCTTGGACTATTCCTACACAGAGTTTATTAAATCTGGGGGTATAAATATTGCTGTCATAAACTTAGAAAATTGATACAATAACTGGATTTGTGTTAGTATGCATTTTTCTAAAGGATATGAAGACTGAAACTAAAATGTCTGTCATTATTTAGTAACTTCAGCTTTTTTTATTAGGAACAGACCAAAAATATGGGTCAAAAGTCTGGTTAGTTGAGAGGTATGCTACCTTCCTCTTACACGCACACACAACACAACACACACAGCTCTCAACCAATCAGGGACACTTTTTCATATATCAGTATTATTAACTTAAGACATTGACAAAATAACAGAACATGCGTGAATAATTTTCTAAAGTAAAACAAGCCTGCAACTCTAATTGTCATTACTAAGTGTAATTCATCACCTTTTCTTCAAAAGTCACCACTTTTAGGTGGGATTAAGAGGAACAGAGCTACAATTTCAGTCAAAAACAGGGGTGTCACTGAAAATCTGGAACAATTGACAGGTATGCAACTATCTACCTACCACCGTCTTACACACACACACACACACCTCCCTCTTACACACACCTACCTACTTTACACAGAAACATGCCTCCCTCTTACACATACCATCCTGTTATACATACACACACACATACACATATCTGCCTGAAAACACTAACACACCCCTCCCTCTTGCGCACACACACAGACACACATATCTTCTACACCAGTTGTCGACACCGTTAATATCGACACATTGTACTTGGACATTTTCAACATTACTAGGTTGACATGAACATCCAATGATGTTCAACTAATCTTTTGCAGGGGGGCAAGCCCCCCTGCACCCCCTTGACCCTCTGCATATCATATGTACAAATGCCAAGATCACACTACAGTAAGGAAACGGGTACATTTACCAATCTACACTGTAGTGCAATCTCCTATCAAAACGTTGACCTAATGCCTTTCAACATTTTCAAGGTTAACCTACACGTGTGTGTGTATGTATGTATGTATATATATATATATATATATATATATATATATATATATATATATATATATATATATATATATATATATATGTGTGTGTGTGTATATGTATATATATATATATATATATATATATATATATATATGTGTGTGTATATATATATATATCTATATCTATATATATATATATATATATATATATATATATATATATATGTATGCATGTATACCATATAGGTTCATAGGTAAGTACTAGGCTATCTGCCCAAGGTCATTTATAAGCCTAGCCAGAATGTGTTGGCTTTCGCCACCCCCTTAGATTAGTCCCCTGTGCCTTTGTCTAGCAGAGCCATTAGTTCCCTGTGTCACTGTCCAGCAGAGCCACTGCAGTGATCCCCGGGGTAAGTTTTATGTTTCCCATCCACCCGTCAAGGTTTCTCTTGAAGATTGTTAGTGAGGGGCTCTGCCTGATATATATTGGAATCCTGTTCCAAAGCATGGGAAGTCTCTGGGACAGGAATCTATCCCTCCTGCATGTCCTATTTATCATTGTGGTGAGGTTTATATCTCTAGAGCGTGTGGCTCTCCGGGATTTTTTTTTAGCTGTGTGTGTGTGTGTGTGTGTATGTTTAGCTATGCATACATATCTGTCAAAGTAAATAGGCAACTAAAAAGGCTAATTAGGTCAACCAAATCAACTTTGAGGTTAAGATAGCCTCCCAGGTGAAAGATGGCCATAGGGCCTACTACAGCCATGTCAGAAACCTCTAAAGCAGCACACAGCAATGTGCCGAACTGATGGTTAGTGGTGCCACTTTCATTTACCCTGGGAATACAGCAAAACCTTTAGTGGACAAATTCAGTTCCAAGTTTACCCCCTCTCATCCCCAACAATCCCACCAAAAATACCCTCAAACATACCCCTACAGCTATAACTAGGGTGCATGTACTGGATGCACTCACAAAAGCCAAGAACATGGCCTCAAAAGGCCCCAATAACATCTCAGCATGCCTCCTGAATAGTCTTAAGTATGACGTTTCAGGCCCCTGGAGTCATTTGTGCCACATGAATGGAAGTCTGCAGTGGTTAACCCCTTTTATAAGGGAGGACCTGCAGTAAATCATGAAAACTACATACTCATTAATCTGAATAGTCTTATTTGCAAAGTCATGAAAAGAGTTATCACAGACATTGTCAACAAAGACATAGGAGACCTCCAGACACGGGATCCTTCTCAGTTTGCCTTTGGCAAAGGAAGGACGTGCTTACTGAATCTGGTGCATGTCTTTGAAAAGGTTATTAAGGCAAAGAATGAAGGGAAAACATGCTCACTGCCTACCTAGATCTGTGTAAACATTTGATACAGTACCCCACTTGGACACTGTCAACAAACCTGTGGAACTAGGTATAAACTCCTTTATAACATGCTGGATAGCTAGCTGACTCTGTGATAGTAACCCGGAGGATAGAATCAGTGAGGCCACATCCACAAAAAGGCTGATTGCCAGTGGAGTCCCCCAGGGCTAAGTGCTGGGCCCACTGCTGTTTTGCACTGACTTCTCGGGCATCAAAGTCAATGTCAAATGCCTTTGGTTGACCATGTTCACAGATGATTGCAAACTGGGAGCAGACAATGAATGCCCAAAATGAGAGCACCCTTCATGAAGATCTAATACAGACAAATGCTTGGTGCCATAGCAAATCTATTGGCTGATAAATCTTGCTGTAATTTCACCTACCACTATCCCCTGTGAAATCCCTTCTAGCATATCCCCCAGCTATCAACAGGGAGCAGGTCCTGGAGGGACTCACTAAGGCTAAAAACAGTGCTTCAATGGGTCCTGACAATATCCCCCGTTGTCTCTTAAATAGCATAAAGCATGACCTAACAGTACCACTTGAAGCACTCGTCAACTACAGGCTTAAAATTGGTTGCATGCAAGGAGAATGGAGGGCCACCACAGTCACCCTTCTTCATAAGGTTGGACCATCAGCTGACACCAGGAAGTACAGACCCATCAGTCTGACCAGTCTTATATGCAAAACCATGGAAAGAATTATCATGGAAATGATCAACAAGGGCATTGGCAAACTGAAGACACTGGACTCGTTCCAGTTTGGCTTCATTAAGGGAAGGTCTTGCCTACTTAAAACATTGAGATCTTTGAGAGGGTCACCATGGCTATAGATGAGGAGAAAATAGTGCATACCAATTACCTTGACCTGGCCAAGGTAATTGATGTAATACCCCACTCAAGTACTGTTGTCAAACTCTCAGAACTAGTCATAAATCCCAACATAAATCACCAGATTACTAGCAAGATTACTAGCTAGCTCACAGATAGGACCCAAGAAGTCAGGCTTAGTGACACCACCTCCACCAACAGACCAGTGACCAGCACAGTGTCCCAGGACTCTTCTTGGGCCTCCTCCTGTTTTAATATCTTCCTTTCTCTCTGTGTGCATGTGCGCGTATGTGTGTGTGTGTATGTATACATATATATATATATATATATATATATACATATATATATATATATATATATATATATATATATATATATATATATATATACATATACACACACACACACACACACACACACACACACACACACACACACATATAAAATGTAATATATAATACATATAATTTGTGTGTGTGTGTGTGTGTGGCTGACCGCTTCCTTACCCTGCGTAAATTGTCAATTATGTAAAGAGTCATTTAAATGATGATTTGGTGATGTTGTCTCAGTCTTGTCACCTTGTCAGGTAGACCCATATATATATATATATATATATATATATATATATATATATATATATATATATATATATATATATTAACTAAAGAAGCAACAGTAAATAAGACCAGCAAGGGGGTAAATGTTCCTGTGAACAAGACAATATAAAATGAAGAAATAAAACGCCAGGGCATGCACAGGAACACAAATGGCAAATAATCTCCAATGTAAACGGTTAAAAAGCACAGATCCAGATATGTAAGCCAAAAAGTGTAGACTCAACGTATCCAAGAGTTCGTAGGAAATTTATTTATTGCACATAAAGTAAGCGTTTTCACCCATAGGCTTCTTCAGACTATTACACTCCATATAAAAACAGTTACTTTATATAATAGAAAATCACTGCTGATAGGTCAAAAACCTTCTTACATAAATTAAAACTCCCAAAGTGTTTAAAGCTAAACATTCCCAATGAATCACTAATATAAAAACATTTCAAAAAGGAGACTTAGCAACCATATATCTCTTAAAATCCTAAAAGTGCATATATTTAAATACATTTATTTATATTTAAGTAGAAATATGTAATATAAAGCAAAAATGACAATAATAAAATGAAATAAAAATATATAAAATAATGTGATGAAATGATAATAAATGCTTATGAATATTTGGGCTTAAGCAACTTTTTCTTACGTAGAATGGGCTGTAATTGAACTTTGTCATTTAGACCAGGGGACCTATCTGCTCTACAACGAATGATCCATCTCAGTTCGCATTCCTGTGTATAATTATCAACGTCCCCCCTCTGACATTAGGAATTGTCCTTTGTATAACACAAAACTTGAAAGAGTGGGAAGCTCCCATATACATAACATGTTTAGCCAGTGCATTGTGTTCCGAGCCTAGACATATATGGTACACATGCTCTCTAATGCAGTCCCTTAGTTATCTACAAGTCTTTCCAATGTAGAATGCTGTGCAGGAAATGCATCTAGCAAGATAGACAGCATTGGAACTCAAGCAGTTCGTCTTGGTGTGAAACAAGTACTCATGTCCAGTGACAGGATGTATAAAACTCTTATCAGTGTCAATATATTGGCACTGATTACAGTTGTGACAAGGAGAGGTGTTACAATCACAGACATCAGGCACGCACTGATGGACCATTGGATTGTGACACAACGTACGTTTCAGGTTTCACTTGTTCTTGTAAACAAACTTGGGTACAGGTCCTACAATGTCATTAACATCATTGTCAAGTAGGAGGGTGTCCCAGTGTTTTCCTATAATCTCTCTAACCTGCTTCACATCCTTAGTAAAATATAACGGTAACCTTATTTCACTTGCTTTTATGGTTTGAGTGTCATGTTCGATCTCATCCCATTCAGAAAAATAAGGACGTGCCCTTGAATTTCTAAGTTCATTCACTTCAACCACAGTCCTATCAGTGTCAATTTCATTGTAACACCTCTCAGTTAACCTGTACTTAAGCTCAGATAACTCCTGCGAATAACCTTCATATGTTGGATTGAGTCTTGATGCTCTCATCATCTGGCCTTTTACAACATTGTCAAAAACATACTTAGGGTGCATACTGTGTCTATGTAACAGGGTGTTTTTATAACAAGCTTTCCTATGAACTGAGGTGTTCAAAAGCCCACTATCAAGTCTAGTAATATTAACATCCAAAAAAGATATATCTGTTAAAGAGAAACAAAAAGAAAACCTAAGAAACCTCGTTAAGCTGTTTACAGTATGTACAAATTCCAAGAGGCTGATTTCATCACCCTTCCAAATCAGGAAAAGGTCATCTACAAATCTTCTGTAAAATCCAACATACTGTTGAAAACTATCTAAAGGGAATAACAATTCTTCCTCCCAATCCGCCATTACAATATTGGCGTAGCTATTGGCACAGGAAGTGCCCATAGCTACGCCATCTTTTTGAAAATAGACATTATCATCAAAAACAAACAAGTTGTTATGAAGCACTGTTTCCAAAAATAGTGCTAGAAGATCTATAGTCATATCATCCAATTCTGACCTATTCTTTAAATAATGTTGTACTATAAGTACACCTAGATCATTAGGTATAACAGTGAACAAATTGGTGACATCTAGTGTAACAAGAATGTCATGTTCATGATCATTCAAAGTCCGGGTATAATCATATAAATCCAAAAGAAAATGTTTGCTATCTTTCAGAATGAAGTGATTCACAACAACTATGGGCCTAAGGTAATGTTCTAAAAATATAGAAAAAGTTTCAGTAAGCCACCCCTGTCCACTCAGGTCCCACCCTGAAGAAAATGTGGGAGAGAATAGAGAGTCACTAGTGATAAATCTCTCAGAACAAGTTATCAATAAGGGACTAAGTTTTATACCTACTTGCAATAGTGATATAACTTACTCTATTTTAGATGTTAGAATGTTTGTACGCAATGTCCAACTGAAATTGGAATTTGGTAATAATGAGAGAGATCATATAGGGACACAGGCAGACATGTTTTGTCCCAACAGCGTTTATACACCGTTGTTACACCCATTATTAGATACATTTTCTAAATTAGTAGAGAATGATTTATGTAAGTACTATAATGAGGGAAGATGTCAGAAAATTAGAGGTCGGAGACATAACTTGACCTTTCAACAGAGAAGAGCACTCTCTGACTTAAGGAAGGATGAATCTATCACCATCAGACCAGTTGATAAGGGTGTTCCAGTTGTATTGATGGACCGCGTACATTATTTTGAAAGTATGAAGAGTATGCTGGGCGATGTATTATGAGAAAATTAGCATGGACGAAGTTAGTAATAAAGTTTTTCAAGTATATGATATGTTGGATGACTTGTTCAAGAGTTACAATATTACTTGGACCCTATTTAAGTATTTGAAAGTCAGTAATCCGCTAATACCAGTGATACAAGGACTACCGAAGGCCCATAAGTCCATGAATAAGCCACCCATGCGACCTATAGTTGTTGGACAGGGGTGGCTTACTGAACCTTTATCTATATTTTTAGAACATTACCTTAGGCCCATAGTTGATGTGAATCACTTCATTCTGAAAGATAGTAAACATTTTCTTTTGGACTTGTATGATTATACCCGGACTTTGAATGATCATGAACATGACATTCTTGTTACACTAGATGTCACCAGTTTGTTCACTGTTATACCTAATGATCTAGGTGTACTTAGAGTACAACATTATTTAAAGAATAGGTCAGAATTGGATGATATGACTATAGATCTTCTAGCACTATTTTTGGAAACAGTGCTTCATAACAACTTTGTTTGTTTTTGATGATGATGTCTATTTGCAAAAAGATGGCGTAGCTATGGGCACTTCCTGTGCCAATAGCTACGCCAGTATTGTAATGGTGGATTGGGAGGAAGAATTGTTATTCCCTTTAGATAGTTTTCAACAGTATGTTGGATTTTACAGAAGATTTGTAGATGACCTTTTCCTGATTTGGAAGGGTGATGAAATCAGCCTCTTGGAATTTGTACATACTATTGTACAAACAGACATTGTAGGACCTGTACCCAAGTTTGTTTACAAGAACAAGCGAAACCTGAAATGTATGTTGTGTCACAATCCAGTGGTCCATCAGTGCGTGCCTGATGTCTGTGATTATAACACCTCTCCTTGTCACAACTGTAATCAGTGCCAATATATTGACACTGATAAGAGTTTTATACATCCTGTCACTGGACATGAGTACTTGTTTCACACCAAGACGAACTGCTTGAGTTCCAATGTTGTCTATCTTGCTAGATGCATTTCCTGCACAGCATTCTACATTGGAAAGACTTGTAGACAACTAAGGGAACGCATTAGAGAGCATGTGTACCATATACGTCTAGGCTCGGAACACAATGCACTGGCTAAACATGTTATGTATATGAGAGCTTCCCACTCTTTCAAGTTTTGTGTTATACAAAGGACAATTCCTAATGTCAGAGGGGGGGACATTGATAATTATACACAGGAATGCGAATTGAGATGGATCATTCGTTGTAGAGCAGATAGGTCCCCTGGCCTCAATGACAAAGTTCAATTACAGCCCATTCTACGTAAGAAAAAGTTGCTTAAGCCCAAATATTCGTAAGCATTTATTATCATTTCATCACATTATTTTATATATTTTTATTTCATTTTATTGTCATTTTTGCTTTATATTATATATTTCTACTTAAATATAAATAAATGTATTTAAATATATGCACTTTTAGGATTTTAAGAGATATATGGTTGCTAAGTCTCCTTTTTGAAATGTTTTTATATTAGTGATTCATTGGGAATGTTTAGCTTTAAACGCTTTGGGAGTTTGAATTTATGTAAGAAGGTTTTTGACCTATCAGCAGTGATTTTCTATTATATAAAGTAACTTTTTTTATATGGAGTGTAATAGTCTGAAGAAGCCTATGGGTGAAAGCGCTTACTTTATGTGCAGTAAATAAATTTCCTACGAACTCTTGGATACGTTGAGTCTACACTTTTTGTCTTACATATCTGGATCTGTGCTTTTTAACTGTTTACATTGGAGAATATCTGCCATTTGTGTTCCTGTGCATGCCCTGGCGTTTTATTTCTTCATTTTAAAGAAGCAACAATGGTCCCTCTCCATAAAGGTGGTGCCTCAACGGATCCTGGAAACTATCGCCCCATAAGCCTGACTAGCTTGGTCTGCAAAGCTATGGAAAGGATCATCATGGACCTCATAAATAAAGATATTGGGGACCTACAGACACTGGATCCTATGCAGTTCGGCTCTGTTAAGGGCAGATCCTGCCTCTTAAACCTGGTTGATTTCTTTGAAACAGTCACCAAGGTCATTGATGAGGGGAAGGTGGTCCACACAGCCTACCTGGACCTCGCAAAAGCCTTCGATACAATACCCCACTCGGGCATTATAGATAAGCTCACCAGCTTAAATATAAACCCCTATGTCACTAGATGGATTGCAAACTGGCTCAAGGACAGAACCCACATGGTTAGAATTGCTGGAGCCATGTCAGACTCCAAACCAGTTACAAATGGTGTCCCACAAGGCTCAGTCCTGGGACCTCTCTTGTTCGGTATATATTTCTCGGAGGTACAGGCCAACACGGAAGGACTGCCGCAGATGACTGCAAACTGGGCGCCATAATTGACTCTCCAGCCGACATAAGCATCCTCCAAAAGGGCCTCATAGAAACAGACAACTGGTGCCAGAGCCATGGCCTCAAGCTAAATGCCAAAAAGTGTATAGTCATCCCCTTTGGCAAAAACAAAGTGCCCACAAATTACCACATAGGTGGTAATCCATTAAGTACAGAAGAAGTAATTAGGGACCTGGGGACCCAAGTTGATAGCAATCTCTCATTTGACAACCATGTGGCCAAAGTGGTTAGAAAAACATTTTATATAGCCCACCTAATCATGAAGGGATTCACATCTAGATCAGGGGAGGTCATCGTGCCTCTTTACTCATCCCTCTTCAGGCCCATAATTGAGTACAATGCCCCTTTTGGGATGTACCTTACCAGACACCTGCAGCAACTGGAAAGACCCCAAAAGTACCTCACCAAGAGGATCAAAGGGCTCAAACAGATGCCATATGCTGCCCGGTTAAAGAAACTCCAGCTCTACTCAGTGGCATACAGCCTGTTCAGAGGCGATCTGTGCCTGACGTATAAAGCCATGTCCAAACCGGAATTAATGGACATGCTGCACCTCAGAAAATCCAAATCCCATCGAGCTATGCGCTCGAGAGACTTGAACCTCAGCACTGAAATAAATAGGACATGCTGGAGGGACAGATTCATAACCCAGAGGCTCCCTTCACTCTGGAATAAAAGCCCAGTCCAGGTTAGGCAGAGTCCCTCATTGACTCTCTTCAAGAGGAATCTTGATGAGTGGATGGGCGATCGTAGGTTTACCCCGGGTATCTCTTCTGTATCACTGTTAGACAGAGGCACAGTATACTAACCTCGAAAAAGGGCATAGCAAAATAAATTTAAAATGGGTGGCGAAAGCCAAACACATTCTGGCTAGGCTTATAAATGCCCTAGGGCAGATAGCTTAGTATGAACCTATGAACTTCCGTAACTAAGGTTGAGGAATGAGATGGACACATATTATATGTTGAGTGCTTTCATCCTTTATCCGAAATAGGACTTCATCAGAACAAGGATATATATATAGTTCCCCTTCAGAAGGTCAGTGCAGAACAGGAGATTTTCCTTTCTTCGCTGTAGTGTGAGCTTGGAGTTGGTATAAATAAGTAGTGTGGTGGGGGGCGCAGGGGAGCATAGCTCCCCTGCAGAAACATTTCTTTACTGTTTTACTTTTTTTTTCCATTCCGTTTCAGAAGGTCGAACGATATGCATTTCGAGATTTAAGCAGTTCGACTTTCTGAAGAGGAACCATATAAGAAAGGAGGTGATGATAAGTGATCAGCAGTATGGTTTCATGCCAGGAAAGAGCATTACAGATGCGATGTTTGCTCTGAGAGTGTTGATGGAGAAGTACAGAGAAGGTCAGATGGAGTTGCATTGTGTCTTTGTGGACTTAGAGAAAGCATATGACAGGGTGCCTAGAGAGGAGTTGTGGTATTGTATGACGAAGTCGGGAGTGTCAGAGAAGTTTGTAAGAGTGGTACAGGATATCTACAAGGGTAGTATGACAGCGGTGAGGTCTGCGGTGGGAGTGACAGATGCGTTTAAGGTGTGGTGGGATTACATCAAGGATCAGCTCTGAGCCCTTTCTTAATTGCAATGGTGATGGACAGGTTGACAGACGAGATCAGACAGGAGTCCCCGTGGACTATTTGCAGATGACATTGTGATCTGTAGTGAGAGTAGGGAACGGGTGGAGGAGACCCTGGAGAGGTGGATATATGCTCTAGAGAGAAGAGGAATGAAGGTCAGCAGGACTAAGACAGAATATATGTGTGTGAATGAGAGGGAGGATAGAGGAATGGTGAGGATGCAGGGAGTAGAGGTGGCAAAGGTGGATGAGTTTAAGTACTTGGGATCAACAGTTCAGAGTAATGGTGAGTGTGGAAGAGAGGTGAAGAAGAGAGTACAGGCCGGATGGAGTGGGTGGAGAAGAGTGTCAGGAGTGATTTGTGACAGACTAGTACCAGTAAGAGTGAATGGGAAGGTCTACAAGAGGGTAGTGAGACCAGCTATGTTATATGGGTTGGAGACAGTGGCATTAACAAAAAGGCAGGAGTTAAAGCTGAACGTGGCATAGTTGAAGATGTTAAGATTTGAACTGGGTGTGACATGGGTGGACAGGATTAGGAATCAGTATATTAGAGGGTCAGCCCAGGTTGGAAGGTTTGGAGACAAAGCCAGAGAGGCAAGATTACGTTGGTTTGGACATGTGCTGAGGAGGGATGCTGACTATATTGGGAAAAATATGCTAAGGATGAAGCTACCTGGTAACAGGAAAAGAGGAAGGCCTAAGATAAGGTTTATGGATGTGGAGAGGACATGCAGGTGGTTGGTGGGACAGAGCAAGATGCAGAGGACAGGAAGAAATGGAAACGGATGATCTGCTGTGCGACCCCTAACGGAAGCAGCCGAAAGAAGAAGATATATATATGATGCTTGTGTGTGTTTGCATCTCTCTCGTTTACACACCCCTGTTAAAATCTCAGGTTTTTGTGATATAAAAAAAATGAGGCCACTATAAATCATTTCAAAACTTTTCCCACCTTTAATGTGACCTATAACTTGTGCAATTCAACTGAAAAACAAAGAAATCTGTTAGGTGAAAAAAATATAAAAAACAAATTAGCTGGTTGCATAAGTGTGCACACCCTTAAACTAATACTTTGTTGGAATGCCGAGCAGTATTGACCAATTATTTTGCATGCATGCTTTTACTCAACTACTATTCACAGCTACAGCAGTCACACAGTCCAGTTCAGAATTCCTCAGTTACTATAGAAGAATGATTTTTTTGCATCACTTGCCATTGGGTAGTTAGGGACATTGACCATACAGCCTTCCGCATAGATCCTAGTAAAATATGATCATTTGCAAAGTATTCTGAAGTAGTCACCATTGCCCATATTCAGGGCTTTAAACTTTTGTTGTCAGCTTTCGTCTGAGTCTTTACACACAGTTCACATTTTTTATGACTTATGTAATTACCTGCATTTTGATTAGCATTGTATAATTACTATACGGATTGTCATGAAGTGTCATACTGTGTGGTAAAGAAAGGCGTAGTAGTTTACTTTTTAAGAGATTTACTGTAAACATTGACTCATTATTCTCAGTATTGTAAGTGTTGGAATTCATTAATCACTTGAATCTTCAGTTGGAACAAAACTTCTCTGGCAAAGACAATACCACAGTAGGTGTGAAAGCAGTTAAAAACTTCTCCATTCATCTCAATGAGACACTGAAAAGAAGTGAAAATGTCCCCATTCACATTAATGAGGTGGTGGAGACAGAGATTCATTTCTCAGGTCTGACAGATTCCCATTCTATCAATACTTCACAGTTAAGGGATTGCAATTTCAATTAATGAAAAGTGGCACACAAGCCATTATTGGTGGGTTATGGCTGTGTAGGAGGTATGACATGGTTTGAACTTCCTGCAGGATTTTTGGCTCAGTATAGAATACACAGAGTGAAAAGCTGGAGTCCTGTTGAGCCATGCCTTGTTGTATGGATATTGGCTACATTGCTAATTTTTTGAAGGAATTATTTTGAAATTGTCATCTATGTAGAGGAAGACTACTACCAGAAGACTGTGCGCCCCATAAATGCAACAGATAGGTGCTGGGTATTACAGGTAAGTGCAACTTTTTATTTTTGTAAGATTGTAAAGCTGTGATAAGTCAGTGGTTTCAGCTCCTGTTCTGTGGGTACATGTTGAGGAATAATTAGGTACAAATTGTGTATTTTATGTACTTCTGCTATTTTTTTTATTTTTATTTTTTTTTACTAAACAGTCGTGCATTGGGACATTTTATTAATTTGTATATTTCAAAATATTCCTATTTTAACTTTGATATGGGTTTGTGGGTGGTTGCTTACTCTTGGATCGGATCATCCATAATTTTTGATATATTTTTATTTCAATTATGTTTGTTTTAACAGAATACATTGTGGTTGGTCAGTTTGTTTCTTGATCACAGGATCATAGGAGGTTACAAGGCTAATGGCCCTGAGGCCCTTACAAGCCTAGCCAAGAGCTTATCTCCCAAAAAAGAAACCTTAGTCAACACCTGTTGCCCCTGTCAGTGAGGGACACAGGTGGAACACCTGGGACAAATTTGTGGTTTTCCATCCACTCATCATGATTGCGTTTCAAGAGGGTCAGTGAGGTACTCTGTTTGACATATATGGGAGGTCTGTTCCAGAGATGGGGCAGCCTCTGGGAGGAGATAAACTTGTCTCTGCAGCAGGTTTATTTGATGTCACATATTGGATTTAGGTATATCGAGCAGGTAATGCGCAGGGAGTTAGACTTACAGGTATGGAGCATCTGAAGTAGGGCAGGGTATGATATTGCCTTAAAGGCGATACACAGATCACCTCTGAGCAATCTGTATGATACCGAGTAGAGTAATAATGATTTAAGCCTGTCCACATAGGATAGGTGTTAGAGGCCATGGATTTTCTTTGTGAGGTATTTCTGTGGCCGTTCAATTTGTGCAGGTGTTTGTAGAGGTACATACCAAACGGGGCATTATACTCAATTATTGGCCTAATGAGGGAGGAGTACAGAAAAGTAGTAACCTCCCGTTTTCTGGATGCAGTCCCTTTCATTATGAGATGAACCAAGTAAAAGGCTTTTCTGACCACTGCCGCCACATGATAATCGAATGTGAGATTGTTGTCAACCTGAGTACCCAGACCTCTCACCCGGGTTGTGTGCTTAGAGGGTTGCCATTGATGTGGTAGTGTGAGATCCATAATAATACGCTCCATGGGATTTAACTGACTATTTTATTATGCATGCATGTATGCATTTTTGTATTTTGTGAACTTTTAAACTAGTCCAGTCTTGTTTGAGGTTAAAGGTCCAGGAACATGAGTGTTTAACTGTGACTTTCTGATAAGGATTTCTGCACATATGATCTACAGTTGTACATATTAAGATTCTTAGTGACAGCAGTCCTAATTAGCCTAGTTGGGTGAAGTTGTCACAGTGGTCCATGATGATAACACTTAGTGTCTCAAAGTTTGTTAAACACTTGGTTTGCATGATACAGACAACATGCAGTCACAGACAATCAGGCTATGCAGTGGAAGAGTGAGATGATTGATTTCTTGTGTTTGTGCAATTTTTATGTGGAGCTCAACCTATTTACTGTTATTCATATGTTAGTTTGGTTATAACTGCAGTCTAAGCATGTATGGTGATGCAAGAGATTTTAAGTTTGCTACCCTGTCCTTTGTTATATCATCTCGCATCAAGTTCCCTGATGTTGTTAGCTTTTTTCATTATCTTATACATTCATAATTGCAGGCAGTATAGAGGTAACTGACTCCTGTCACACATCAAGAAAGTGCAGGAAAGGATGATTGATAGACAAATAAACAGAAAGTTAGATAGGAGATGAACAGATTGGATTCAGATCAGGAAGTAGTGTGGGCAATCCAAAGTTGGCAGTGAGAAAGATCGTGGAGAAGAAGCTAAAGATGAGGAAGGAGTCCAAACGAGCATTCCCAAACTTGGAGAAAGGGTAATCTAACAGTGTAGTACCTCGCAGGATGCGCAGTAGCAAACCACGCCCATGACTTACGAAGCTACATTAATAGTAATTAGCTGTCATGTAGCTGTCACCGGAATGAAATGTAGCTATCAGTTTCACATTTCATCATCCGAAATACACATAAAAGCAGAAAAATGTCATACAAACACCGGAATGAAATTCAATGTCATATATACATACTAACACTGTCAGATCCGGTATGAAAAGTTCACAACAGACGGTGATTTTCTCAGACTTACTGCAATAGCAATACAAGTTACATATTTTGAAGATCTTTTTTAATTGCATTTCTCTTCTTGCATCCACAGACGGAATTACTCCAAATGCTGTAACATGAAAGTCAATGCCACAACCACATTTATGTAATGAAATAGACATAAAATAGCATTAAGAGCATGACATATATTTAAAAAGGGCAGAGAAATGAAATACAAACACCGGAATGAAAGTCAGTGCTACAACCAAGTTTATTGGAATGGTAAACAACGCAAATCAATTGCAGTTAAGGCTAAAACAGTTATTTGGCATGATTACGGACACCCAGTTCTTCCTGGTGTGCATCCTGGTACTTGTCTAATATGTCCAAGAAGGCATTACAAGTTCTTTTGTGGCAGGTAGCTGTGCATTAAATGGTTGTTACTATTTTCAGAAGATTTCTATTATTGCATGTAGTTTAACATTATTGTTAACATTAGGAGAGTGTAAAATTAGCGGTTATTCAAGACAATATGGCAGTGGAACTTCTGTTATTACCAATAGTTTAACATTATAGAGTTAATATAGTCAATTAACATGCTTGTTTAAAAATGTTAGGAGTGTGTAAAATGAGCGGTTATTCATGTAAATAACAGGGCAGGTAACTTCTATTATTACCAGTAGTAGGTTATTAATGTAAATAAGACGGCAGTGAAACAATGTCATGTATAGTCAATATAATAATTATATAACGTTAGCAGAGTGTAAAATTAGTGGTTCATCAGATGTACGATGACCTGCCAATCACTGTGGACATGCCCTAACCAGCGCAGAACCGCCCGCGAGGTACCCCACTGTTGGATAACCGGAGAAATCATATGACAAAGCTGATTTGGGCAGTTCTGCAATGTACTGAAGTCCTAGGAACACTGATAGATGGAATTAGTGCAGACTACGTACAAGGACCCAGTGGTACAAGTGCTAACAGTATTCATATTTGCAGAGGAGTTCCCAGTGGGGTTGGGTATGCATCAAGGCTCACCTCTGAGCTCACTGTTATCTATACTGGTGATGGGACTACATTAGCAAACTGGGGGGAGGGGACAGATCAATAAAGCTGATGTACACAGACCGTGTGACATTACAAGCAGACTGAACAAGAAGTTCAACAAATGATTGGGTTATGAATACAAAACTGAAGGCACATCGAAGGAAACTGAGTACAGGCAAGACAGTTGTCATAGCAGCAAATGGAGAAATCAGAAGAAGCAGAAAACTGAGACGGAAGGGAAGATAGCAGAACAGGATACCAGTTTCAAGTATCCAGGAGGGGTGGTCAAGGAGAAAACAAGTCTGAATTGGGGAGGTCAAAGCTGGAATCAGAGAGGGCTGCAGCCAAGTGGGAACAGAGTGTGAGGAGTAGTGTGTGACATAATAATGTCAAAGAAGCTGAAAAGCAAGGTGTCAAACCCACATTAAGATCAACACTTCTTTATTGTACAGAAACCTGGGCAGTGGAGGATTAGCAATTGAAGGTGGAAGTGATGGAGTTGAAGTGACTTTAGATGGTGGTTGGATGCACACTGTGGGGCACATGAATAAAATGATGACATCATTGCAGAACCCAAAGTAGTTTAATTGCAAAGAAGGTCAAAACAAACACATTATAGTGTTTCAGACACATGTGCAAGTAAAACAGAAGTTAATTTGTTGAAGAGGTTTTGGGAGAAACAGGGAATAGGAAATGAGGACATCCAGCAGAGAGAGGGCTAGATTTTGTGAGAGAAGACCAGTAACATTCAGGCATGACTCTCAAAGAAGGTAGGACACTGGTATTGAATCAAAAGAGGTTGCAATAGTTCACATTTCACTCTGAACCTATGTCGAAAAATGGGGAGGAGGGTAGTGATGATGTTCATTATTACGGGTATGTGCTGAAGACATTAGGAATGTAGAGAGGTACTGTGTCTGAGATAACATAATAGGTTATGGAGATGGAAGTGCTGATTTGTTCATACTACATTCTAGGGATCACTGCCTTTTCTTAGCACTCCCTGACAGATATTTGCTTTGTTAGCTTCCAGCAAATGTGTTATCTACTACCTTAAGACCCCACCTTTGGTAAGCTAAACAACAGTATTGTAGCCCCATGAGGTTTGCACACATTGAGCTGAATTTTAAGCTATATTCCTTTGACCTCGCCATTTAGTGCGTATGTGTGTGCACGCATGGGTGCATGACTTTGGGTATATCTAACAGATATGTATACTGATTTATATGTTCATAGGAGGTTACTAGGCTAATGACCCATAGATTCCTCCCCTTTTTACAGTTCTCCATTATGCCTTTAACAGAAAATGATCCATTGTTCCATATCAACATCATCATCAGCCCCCTTTTTCACATTTTTCTACATAGGGTCGGGGTAGCATATTAACTATTGCCAGCTCTCTCGATTCAGTGCCACACTCCTGCCTTCTTCAACACTCCTGCCTGACTGTCGCAGATCTTCTTTCACACAGTCCATCCACCTCTTTGCAGGACGTCCTCACTTCCTCTTACCTTCTTCCTGTCCATCCCAAATCATCCTCATCAGATTGTCTTCTGCTTTTCTACACGTGTCCAAACCACCGTAATCTGTTCTCTTTGATATTTCCTACAATTGGAGCTACTTTGGCTTCTGCTCTTATGTCCTCATTCCTTCATCTGTCCCACAGTGTGCATCCTACCACCTTTCTCAGGCACTTCATTTCCATCACCTCTAGCTTCTTCACCTGTTCTGCCTTTACTGCCCAGGTTTCTGGAACATACAGTAGTACTGGTCGCACCACTGTCTTGTACACCTTACTTTTCAGCTTCTTTGGCATTCTTCTGTCATAGACTACAGCTGACACTCTATGCTAATTGGCTGCAGCCTCATTCAGACTACCCTTCTTCTCAACTACCCCTCCCAGATCATCATCTTCTTTCGGCTGTTCCCGTTAGGGGGTCGCCACAGTGGATCATCTGTTTCCATTTTTTTTCCTGTCTTCTGCATCATGCTCTTTCACACCAATCACCTGCATGTCCTCTCTCACCACATCCATAAACCTTATCTTAGGCCTTCCTCTTTTCCTTTTACCTGGCAGCTCCATCCTTAGCATCCTTTTCCCAATATACCCAGCATCCCTCCTCAGCATATGTCCAAACCAATGCAATCTCGCCTCTCTTGCTTTGTCTCCAAACTGTCCAACCTGAGCTGACCCTCTAATATACTGATTCCTAATCCTGTCCATCCTAGTCACACCCAGTGCAAATCTTAACATCTTTAACTCTGCCACATCCAGCTCTGACTCCTGCCTTTTCGTCATTGCTACCGTCTCCAACCAATATAACATAGCTGGTCTCACTACCCTCTTGTTAGACCTTCCCTTTCACTCTTATTGGTACCCATCTGTCACAAATCACTCCTGACACTCTTCTCCACCCATTCCACCCTGCCTGTACTCTCTTCTTCACCTCTTCCACACTCACCATTACTCTGAACTGTTGATCCCAAGTACTTAAACTCATCCACCTTTACCAACTCTACTCCCTGCATCCTCACGATTCCTCTACCTTCCCTCTCATTTACACACATATATTCTGTTTTAGCCCTGCTGACCTTCATTCCTCTCCTCTCTAAAGCATATCTCCACCTCTCCAGGGTCTCCTCAACCTGGTCCCTACTCTCACTACATATCACAATATCATCTGCAAACATCATAGTCCACGGGGCCTCCTGTCTAATCTCATCTGTCAACCTGTCCATCACCACTGCAAATAAGAAAGGGCTTATAGCTGATCCTTGATGTAATCCCACCTCCACCTTAAACGTATCTGTCACTCCCACCGCAGTCCTCACCAATGTCACACTACCCTTGTACATATCCTGTACCACTCTTACATACTTCTCTGCCACTCCCGACTTCCTCATACAATACCACAACTCCTCTCTTGGCACCCTGTCATATGCATTCTCTTAGTCCACAAAGACACAATACAACTCCTTCTGACCTTCTCTGTATTTCTCCAACAACACTCTCAGAGCAAATATTGCATCGGTAGTGCTCTTTCCTGGCATGAAACCATACTGCTGATCATTAATCATTACCTCCCTTCTTAACCTAGCTTCCACTACTCTTTCCCATAACTTCAAGCTGTGACTGATCAGTTTTATCCCTCTGTAGTTAGTGCAGCTCTGCACATCACCCTTATTCTTAAAGATAGGTACCAAAACACTTTTTCTCCACTCCTCAGGCATCCTCTGACTTTCCAAAATTTCATTAAACAATCTGGTTAAAAATTCCACTGTCATTTCTCCTAAGCACCTCCATGCTTCCACTGGTATGTCATCTGGGCCAACAGCCTTTCCATTCTTCATCCTCTTCATAGCTGTCCTTAGTTCCTCCTTGCTAATCTGCTTCACTATCCCCACATCATCCAACCTTCTCTCTCTCTCTCTCTCTCATTCTCTTCATTCATCAGCCCTTCAAAGTACTCTTTCCATCTACTCAACACAATCTCCTCACTTGTGAGTATGTTTCCTTCACTGTCCTTTATCACCCTTACCTGCTGCACATCTTTCCCAGCTCTGTCCCTCTGTCTAGCCAAACTACCCCTCCCAGATACTTGAAGCAATTTTACCTGTTCCACTATCTTCCCTTCTATCTCTATTCTCATCTTCTTCTGATTTCCCCAATTTGCTGCCATTACCACAGTCTTATCTGTGCTTAGTTTCATCCCATGTGCCTTCAGATTTGCATTCCATACTCCTATCCTTTGCTGAAGTTCTAGCTCAGAGTCTGCCTACACTGCCACATTATCTGCATACAGCAGCTTTGTTGATCCGTCCCCTCCAACCTGTTTGCTAAAGTAGTCCATCAGCTCTATGAACAGCAGTGGGCTTAGAGCTGAACCCTGATGTACACCCACTCCCACTGGGAACCCCTCTGTGAGCCCGAACACTTTTCGTACTTGAGTCATTGAGTCCTTGTACATAGCCTGCACTAATTCTACCAATGTTTCTGGGACTTCAAACCACAACAGTACTGCCCAGATCAACTTTCTTGTGACCTTGTCATATGCTTTCTCTAAGTCTAGGAATGCCCAGTTGGACTATCTCCTCATCTCTAGCTTCTTCTCAAGTGTCTGTCTCAGTGCAAGCATCGAGTCAATTGTGCTACATCCTGATCTGAATCCAAACTGCTCATCTCCCATCTTACATTCTACTACTCTGCATATCCATTTATCAATCACCCTCTCCAGAACATTCATGCAATGTGATAGGAGTTTGATGCCTCTGTACTGCCCACAGTTGTGGATGTCCCCTTTGTTCTTGTACACTGGCATGAGTATGCTTATTCTCCAGTCATCTGGGATACGCCTTTCTCTCCACACTGCTATTAGTACCCTCAGGAGACATTTTTCCCCTATCTCACCCAGCATCTTTATCATATCTGCTGTGACCTCATCTGACCCTGCTGCTTTCCCTGACTTCATCTTCCTTAGTGCTGTTCTTACTTCTTCTAGAGTGGGCTCCTCTTGTTCTCTCACTGTAGGTTGTTTCTGGGGCAGTATAGCTTCTGTGAGGTTTTCTTCATTCAAAAGCTACTGGAAATACTACTTCCATCTACCTTTGATGTCCTCTGGACTGGTGAGCAGGTTGTTGCTGGCATCCCTTATGAAGGGTGTCTGACTATCTTTTTTATCTTTCTGTCTTTGCCTTGCAACCTGCTATAGTTTCTTTGTGCCCCTTACTGAGTCACTTTCCAGAAGTTGGCACAGTGCCTCCGATGCCCTAGTCTTTGCAACTTCTTTCTTAGCTTCTTTGTTAGCCAACCAGTAGTCCTTCCTAGCCTGGTCAGTATTTTCCATCTCCCACTTTTTCCTGCACTCCTCCTTTCTTTTGATGACTTCCTGGACTTCTGCATTCCACCACCAGCTTTCCTTATGCACATTATTTCCATACCTGGCTCAGCCACATATCTTTTCTGTAGTCCTAACACATGCTGTTTTTATGTGCTGCCTTTCTTCTTCAACACCACCTATTTCCTCCTCTTCTTGGGATGCTAGAGCCCTGAGTAATTTTTTAAACTGTTGTACTTTCTCTCCTACCAACTTCCAGGTCTTCAGCCTGGTCTCTGTTGACCTTAGAGTCTTCTGTGACCACTGCTTGCAGCTGATTGTGGCAACTATGCTGTGGGCCAACTGTTTCACTGGAGATGACTTTGCAATCATGGATTCTACCCTGGTGCAATTTCCTTACTAGGAGGAACTCTACCTGAGTTGCATGTGCAAGTCACCCATTATCAACACCAATTCATGTTGTCCTGCTTTGTCTAGTAGGTCCTGCAACTGCTGTCTGAATGCACTCTTTTCCTCACTATCACAACCCTGCTGTAGAGTATAGGCTGAGATTATGAATACTGCCCTATCATTACACTGGAGTCTGACTGCCATGAGTCTGTCATTAATTCCGATGATATCCCTTACTGCCTTCTGAAGCCTGTCTCTCACCAAAATTCTTACGCCATTTCTAGCCTGCCCTCACCAAAATTCTTACGCCATTTCTAGCCTGCCCTCTACCCGAGTAGGAGACTCTGGATCCCAAGCCCAAGTGGCTTTGCTGCACTGCCCCTTCCATCTCATCTCTTGCATACATAGGATGTCCAGCCTCCTCCATATCATCATGTCATCCACTTCCAAGCTGCGTCCTGTCAGTGAACCTACATTAAGCATACCAGTTCTCAGTCAGCATGATTTATATCCAGCTTTCGCTCAACAGAGCTATCCCAGGTAGCCCAGGCTAGGCAACTGGACACACGGCCAACCAGTAGTGTATTGCCCCAGGGCTGCTGGGATTTATAGCAGGCACACACTGGCCAATAGGGGCACATATACCCCTCCCATGATTAGCCCGGGTCCCTGGCATTGGTCAGAGTAGGCCGGGTCCTCAACCCACGTATCACCGGTAACTATCCATGCCCATTTTTGGCAACATTAGTCAATATGACCGAATCACCTAGAGCCATATTTGACGCCGTCAAGTGGCTAGCCCTGCCATGGCACGCAGTCTGTGATCCGTGTTCTCCTGTCTTGAGGATACTGCACACCACAGTAGATGCCCAAAGCAGTTGGTCTGTACAACTCTTCACCCTGTAGGGCACTATATAGAGTCTGTGCTGCTGCCCACAGCTCCATTCATTGGTGAGTTTGAGATGGAAGCACTCAGCATGTTTTTCGGACATGGGAGAAACCCCACGGAGACACAGGTAGAAAATGCAAGCTCCAAACAGGCATTGGTCGGAGGTCAGGATCGAACCTTGTACCTTGTGCATGGGAGGCGAAGACCTTAACCCCACTAAGCCATCTGGTTTCTTTGTTCCATCTGACTTTCTTTTATTATCCTTTTATTCTTTTGCCATGATTGAGTTTTCGGCATTCTATCAGTGTAGTACCTCGCAGGATGCACATTAGCAAATCCTGCCCCAAACATGCCTCCAGCCTGGCAGAGGCAGCAGCAGCATGAATATTCAATAGTGTGCGGAATGCAATGTAATTAATATTCATAGTCTGTGGCGAAAGCAGTCCAATGTTTTATTACAAACATAAACGAAAAAAATATGTAGACATTCAGTACCAAAAAAAAAAAAAGAACCAAAACCTGCATAGCTCTGTTTAATTACTGACAAACCAATGTTTTATTATGGACATAAAAGAAAAAAATATGTAGACATTCAGTATTAAAAAAAAAAAACATGGCTGCCTGTATTGGTGAAGAGTCATTCTTAGATTGTATGTATTATGAGAACGACCAGCATGGCCAGGGATATCAACAATCGTTTCCCGTTTGATCTCAGTAAGTGTAAACAGCATACATATTATCATTAAAAAAATCTACACAATTAATACAGAAGGGACGTTGATAGTAGTTTTTCACAATCCGCCAAACTATCTTAGTTTACTGAATGCTTATAACTTGCTCCTGTCCTGCTGACAATGGTGTGTGACCATCAGTCATGCCAGATGTTCCACGGTTTCTCTTGCTGTTTTTACGTCACTTGGTGAAAGTTGTAACTAATTGTTTATATATGTAATAGTCAGAAATTAAAGTGGAAGCACTACTACCTAAATACACTTGCTTGTCAGATGCTACAGCTGGATGTCGAGCTGTCCACATAAACACTAGGCAATAATGGAGAAAATTGGAATGCAATAGTGTGTTTGCATTCAGCCCCACAAGGGGGTGCAGGGGGGCTTGGCCCCCCTGAAAAAAGACTAAAAGTACTAATTATGAGTTTGGAGTTCATTGAGTGCATGAATATTAAGCAGTTTTACATGACTTTACATGAGAATTAGCATGCCTGCCAGTCATCAGGCATTTCCACGTCCATTTTCTCTGTCAATTACTACCAACACACCCATACCTGTGCAAAACTAAGCACGAGGTACTTCTCTAATATTATGCTGAGTTTTCTTTTAAATGACTAAACTCTTGTCAGCATCAATTCCAGTGTGTAGTTTATACGTTGTTGGAAGGCAAGCTATTGGTATATAGTTTTTTAGATAGCTTCAAGGTTCATTCTTAAGTAGGAGTATTGTTTTTCCTGTTAACCAGGATGGTGTCTGTTCAGGGTGCTCATATAAATGGTTCTTATTCATGGCTAAATCCACATGTAAAAATGTTAATACTTTTAGCCAGAAGTTGGGTACTACATCTTGGCCTGGGGTTTTCCAGTTAGGAGCTCCTCTTCTTAACTTTTTCAGTATCTCTGGCCGTTATTTCATCCCATTTCATATCTTGTACATTTGAAGTTCTTACTCTTTCTTTTACTTCTACCTATTTAGCATCTTTGTTATGTTCCACAGGATCTTCATAAATATTTCTTGAAAATGTATCTATTACTTCTTTTTCGGTGGTGTTTCAATTCCTTTTACATGTTTCCTAATTCTCTATAAAACTTCTTTGGGTTATCAATACTTTTGTTATTTTGTACTTTTCCTTTATATTTATCTGCATAAGTTTTTCAGCCAATGCTGATATTTTTAGTGTTTTATTTGAGACAGTATATGACAGATCTGGATCTGTTCTGATACTGCACACTGCTTTTATCGCATCTTTCTGAGCATTTTTGTTGACATATTCCTTCTTCTATAGTCTTCTAAGAGTGACACTTCTTGTCTTAATTGATTAGTTTTCTCTATTTGATACTTCCCTGATGGCATTCAATTTCTACCCTTTCTTTCCCTTATTGCCTTTTTGTGGCAAGACTTTATCCGTTATTAATTTACCTGCACAGTAATGTACCTTATTTACTTCTATTATATCGCATGAATCTCTATGGACAGCCCTAATTACTGTGTTCATTTCTTTTTTCAAACTTCATACTCACTTAAAGGTATAGCTGCTAGCTTCAGAGGTAACCTGTCACCTGCTGGCATTGTGGTGGAATCGATTGCTATTATCATATACCTATGTTATCATTAGTCTGTATTAGTCAGCTTATACATGTTGTCAGTCCATTTTTTTTTTTTGGTAATTGTCAACATTAGTATCTCTCTGTGACATAAAGGAGGGGGGTAGAATTCAACAATATACATACAGACGTGGGTTAAAGACCACCAGTGACAAGGACATTTTCCCCATATGCAGTAATAACATATGGATGAAATGGACTCAGTCTCAGTGAACTATAGATACGGACAAAATGAAAATATATATGTAGTGTTATTTATAACTAAAGTGTAATATCTGTGGTATGTTATTGGAAACCAATGACTTCTTAGGATTTCCATAAGTTGTTTGTTCACTAACTAGTTTACAGAAACCTTTTGATGCTTAGTAGTTTAGTAGTAGTTGTTAACGCATGCAGTTAGATGGAAACATGAGGATGGAACACTGTATATTCTGTTGATATGTTGCCATGAGTGCATAACAGTTCATTTTAATATACTGACTTTTTCTGCACTGTTTCTATATAACTTCCATTGTATGTGTTGCACACCATATTATGAGAGTAACCTTTGTTTTGATGTGTGTCATTGACTGTGGTTGTATATAACAGGCATCTGACATTCTTGGAGTACACATGCTCATTCTGTTTGGATGTACATTAACTGTGGAACAGCATTGCTATGGCACATTAATTGTGTGGTTGTCCATAACCTTTTATGATACCCACTGCCATGGGTTCAAATCCCACACGTGACCTATGCAACTTTTAATAGATTGTACATGTGATGATGTTGTTACTTATATATTCAGACATTTTTTTCATACTTATTCTGATTATCTGTTCATATTAGTAATACAAATGAAAATTGTTTAGCACAGCTTTGCTTTGTAAATGAGATGTGAGATATTCAATTGACATATGCTTGTAACATCATCGTATCAATACTCAAGCCTCCATATAAAGTATAACATTTGCATACCACACTCTCTTGCAGATGCCAATCAGAAGTAGGGAAGACAATTTCTCTCACAGAGAGAATGAAATTATAATTGAGATTCCTCTCCAGCATGATTCTACCAAAATCTCTTACAAAAACACCACAACAACCCTCAAAGGTTCTGGGCAGGCTTAAATCAATTACTTTGTCCATGTCACTCCACCACCACAACTAACTACACCTATAGTTCCCCAGAGACCATAGCTAGCGCCTTTAATAACTTTTTCACTGAAACAATCCAATCCCTAGAAAATCAACTAACCCCCCCTAACTTCAACCACATGCCTAATCTACCTAATAATCACCCGGAATTTAGCTTCCAACCAATATCCACTAGTTTTATCAAAATACTTCTAAAAAAAACTAAAACCTACCACCCTCACTGCTGACCTCCTCCCTGCAGAGTACCACCAAATAGCTGCAGATGCCATTGCATATCCCATATCTATCCTCATCAACAGAACCTCATCCGAAAATGCTATCCCCTCCTTCTGGAAAATATCTCACGTCATCCCACTTCATAAAGGTGGTAGCTTCTCAGATGTATCCAATTGTAGATCCATTGCCATTCTTTCCCCACTAGCCAAAATAATGGAGAAATCTGTACACAAGCAACTAATGCAACACCTTACACAGAATAACTTGCTGTCCGACTCCCAGCGTGGTTTCAGGCCATACCACAGCACCACCTCAGCCCTCCTTTCCTTTACTACTGCTATAAACCAAAACAGGAATGACAGTAGGCTAACCTCTGCCCTCTTTCTTGACCTATCAAAAGCCTTTGACATGGTCAACCATGAACTTCTCATTCTTTCACTAAAATCTATTTCCCTCAACAAGCCTGCTATCCAGTGGTTCCAGTCCTACCTGACTGGTAGACAGCAGGCGGTACTATGGCAGGGCAAACTCTCCAGCCAGTTACCTCTCACACTTGGTGTTCCTCAAGGGTCCATACTAGGTCCACTACTCTTCTCTGTTTTTATCAACAACCTCCACACTGCTATCCCTAAAGCCACCTGCATTCAGTATGCAGATGATTCCACTCTCATCTGCTTAGCCACCTCCCCGTCCGACTTGCAAATCTTAACCCAAAATACATTTAAAACTATCGAGAACTGGCTCACCAACCAACGCTTACTTCTGAACCCCAATAATAAAACTAAATTTCTACTCTTCTCTTCCACTGTTAGATCCACCACACTTTCATTCTCTGTCACATCTAACAATGGTACCACTATTTCCTCAGATAATCACACCAAACTGCTAGGGGTTATCATAGACAATAATCTCAAATTTGACCTACAGGTCAACAAAACCATACAGACCATCAATAAGAAGCTTGGATAACTGTATAGAAACAAGACATTTTTAACCTCACTGGCTAGGACTTCAGTCGCCCAATCACACCTACTCTCTACTCTTTTATATGCCTCGTCTGTACTCTCAAACCTCAACAAATCCGAACTAGGTAAGCTGTCTCATAGCTACAATCATATTGTCAGATTCGCCACTGGCTCCACCTGTAGAACCCACCACTGCCAGAACCTTAAACAACTAGAGTGGCTAGAACCGCCCAGCTTAATTCAATTCAATCAACTCTTAATAGCGCACAAAATTTTGTACCACCCTGAGGATACCCCCTCACTTAAAAATATTATTAAGCCATATAGCAACCTAAGATCCCTACGGTCAGCCGATAAACTACTGGTCCAAACCCACAAAGCTAATAACTGCTAGTGAATCCCTGTTTGCCAACTTCATTGGCAAAACCTGGAATTTGTTGCCAAACTATATAACCCAACAATCCTCCAAAAAGTCTCTTCGAAAAAAAACCTCAAACAGTATCTCAAAGTGCATTGGCTATGCCCATGTACCAACCCTGATTAAGTTAGAAACTAAAAGCACATTCTGCAATTATCATAACTTGTAACTACATCACCAAGCTCTGCTTCCAGTCTGATGTCTCTTACTGTTAATTGTCTGTCCATGAGAATTGTGAGTCCCTACTAGGGAACACTACTAACCCATTGCATATAATCACTTTGTTTTTATAATTGTTTGCTAACTTCTGTGTAATCTATGTAAATTTATCTATGTGGAGCTTTTCTCCCTGGGCCTCCGCTGAAAATGGACATGTATCCAGTCGGACTATCCTGGTAAACAAATGTAAAATAAATAAATAAATGATTGCATTCTTCTTGGATGCACAAGCAATACTGTCTGGAGGAATGAAGTGTGAACAGACCTTCCAAACATGATCAATGCTTTGGGAAGTCACAATAGATCCAGTGACGCCTGTCAGTGTTGTTACTCTGGCATGATCCTTAGTGCAGCTGGCAGACTGCTGCTATGAGAGGGTGAGGAATGCCTCTAGAGGCCAGCTGCCCTTGGCTCCCCAGATGAGATAACAATGTTACTGGCCTCAAATCGTACCACCAGAACATATGTTGTCCTCATGCCTAATGCTGACAGGTGTGGATTCTGATTACATCATAGCTGTGGTCCTGTCCTTACTGAGTAAGTAGTCGCTCAGGTATTTCACCATGTTGGAAAGCAGCCCTGAGACCACTTTCCCTTCATATTGCAACATTAGGGTCACTACCAGAGTTGTGTCACCATGATATTAGTAATGAGGGATCTGCTGAGCACACCACCTGACATCCCTTTGTTCTGTATCAGGTACAGCATGTGCTTTTAATGGAAAGTGGGTCCAGTCTATTGCACTGAGGATGCAGAAGAAATTAGCTATAGCACAAAATTGTTGCATAGCAGTTCTTTAATCCATGACTGCTGCTGGGAAGTGGATGTAATCATCCATCTTGGTGCACACTGCTGCCAGGAAATGCAAGAGAATTTGAATGGCAGCTGCCTGGGATACTCCAATGGCATCTTCCTAATGCTTCTGAAATGTTCCAGGGACCAGTATACTTAGACTCAGAAAAAACTTTTGTTAGCGAGTGTAAAAGTAAAAAAATAAATAAATAAATAAAACTGTGTGGGTGTGCGCGCGCACGTGTGAGTCTGTGCATGTTTGTGTGTGCATGTGTGTGTGTTTGTACAAATGTGTAGAGTGAAAGCGACTGAGCAGAGGCAGCAGCAGTTAAGTGGTTTCATACCTCTTGATGTCTTGGCAATAGATAGAAATTGCAAAGTTGCTCAAACAGCAGGATTTGTGTTAGCATGCATGTTCTGATCGACAACTGTGTTTCAGGGTGGGGAGTAAGATTGATCCAGCAGTGGCAGCAGCAGTTAAGAGGTTTGCATACCTCTCGCCCTCTTAACTAGAGTGATCTTTGGGGAAAATGTTTCATTTGATGTCAGAGAAGTGCTTGGGCTGACATGGACAAACTGCTGAAGGTGTCTTTGGGGGAAATGTTTCATTTGGCATTAGTGAAGTGCTTGTGCATATATGGAGAAACTGCTAAGAGGATCACTGGGTGGGAATGTTTTATCTGGTGTTGGAGAAGTGCTTGGTTGGACATACATGGAAAAAGTACTGAAAGGATCACGGGAGAAAAGTTTGATTTGGTGTTAGTGAAGTACTTGTGCAGATATGGACAAACTATTAAAAAGGGCCGTAGGGGAAAATGTTTCTTTTGGTGTCAGTAAAAGTGCTTGTACAGACATGCACATACTACTGAAATGATCATTGGGGAAGTGTTTAATTTGGTGCCAGTGAATGACTTCAGCAATAATGGACCAACTACAGAAGGTTCATTTGAGGAAATTATTCATTCTGTCATCACTGGTCTGTGCTGACATTTTGTGGGGAAATGTTTCATTTGGCGTCGGTGATATGCTTGTGCAGACAGAGATAACTTAATGAAAGGATTTGTTTGGGGAGATGCTCCTTTTGGTGTCAGTGAAGTGTATGGACACACATGGAGAAGCTAATGAAGGGATCATTGGGGGAGATGTTCTGCTTGGTATCAGCAAAGTTCTTGTGCAGAAATAGGCAAACTACTGGGGGGATTTTTGGGGGAAATGTTTCATTTGGTGTCAGTAAAGTGCTTTTGCAAGCATGGACAAACTATGAAATGGATTGCTGGGGGAAATATTTCATTTGATGTTTGGGAAGTGATTGGCCCTACACGGACAAACTACTGCATGTGTATTTGGGAGAAGTGGTTTACTTGATCTTAGCAAAAGTGCTTGTCCTGGGATCATTGTGGAAGTGTTCCACTTGACAACAGTTGACTGCTTATGGAGACATGGACAAATGAGTCAAGGGATCAGTGGGGGAAATGTTTCACTTGGTGCAAGTGAAGTGCTTGTACAAGCAAGGACAAACTGCTAAATGGATCACTGTTAAATGTTTCATTTGGCATCAATGCAGTGCTAAAGCCTGCTTTAGATCACTTATTGACTGTGCTGTACCTGTATCAGGGGATTATGAATGAAAACACTATTTTACTTGGCTTATTCTGGAAAATCAGAAGCTTCATATTAGCTACATGCTAATTTATATCCGAAATAGCACAGACATGAAGTAATCAGCATTACCACCTTGCATTATTTATGTCTCCAGTTCAGTTCTAAATGGTGGAACTTTATCTGATTCTGTACAATCTGCCTGTGAATTCTGATGCTGCATTTTCTCCCACATCCAATGACATAATGTGCAGTGAAATTACACTTCTTCACTTGCTCTTAATGTATTGTGTGTCCATGTGCCTGGCAGTTCATTGGAACCCTGTTGAGGATAAGCTCCAAATCTACTATGCCTTTGCAATAAGGCTAAGTGGGTAATTAGAAATAATAAATGGTTATTGGCTGTGTGTCATGTCTGACCACCTCTCCATACACAAAGCATCACTGTTGGCTTACATTGTAATTTTTTTCCACAGGCAGCATGATTTGGGGGAGTCTTAGGAAAATGTATTTATTTATTTACTGACATTTCTTTACCCAGGAAGTCCTACTGGGTCAGAAACCCAGTTTCAGTGGAGGCCCAGGGAGAAAAGCTCCACATAAAGCACAGAATTTTTGACAGTATACAGTATACATTACATATACAGTTTAGTTGAATATATTATAAAGAATGAGAAGAAACGCAATAGCTAAAAGCATTATTACACAAGATAAATAGACATTACTCACACAGTTTGGTACAGCATATTGCAATCAAAAATGAGAAAATGTACAATGTGTCAAAGTATTGTTATGCAAGTTAAATAGACATGGTATAGCTTAGCTATGAAAGAGTATTAATTTGGGGTTAGGGTCAGTCAGGGATACACGATAAAGTGAACAGTAAGATGATAGCGGAATTCATGTAGGTAAAGTTGTTGCATGTTTAAAGAGTGTGAGGGGGTATAGCTTTCTGTTTAGGATTACTGAGACAGAGGGAGAGGGGATACTGATAGAGAGATGAGATGTAGAGAAGGTAGGTAAGGAATAGTAGCCTAGAGAACAGAGCTGTTTAGAGACTAGGTAGGCTACAGCAGACATGAGATGTATAGAGGCTAGGTAAGGAGTATGTTTAGCAGTAAGGTAAGGAGAATGTGAAAAATATAGGAAAGATGTAGTTTGAGATGCAGGGGCTGGTGGAGATGAGAGGTGAGCATTAGGTCATCAGTTAGGGGAGAAAGGTGCAAAGAAAATAGGTGGAGGGTTAGGGGAGGAGTTGGGCACCAGGGATGGTGGGAGGTAGTGAGAGAAAGGAAAAGGTATGGGAAGAGAGGTAGTAATATACTTAGGATTAAGATATAGGAAAAGTAGTATGTTAGCCTTTGGGAGAGCAACAGAGACAGATGTGTGTGTTGCAAAGATGATTTTTTAGAGTGAGTTTGAAATCCCTTGAGGAGTCTAAGCTTGTGATATATAGGGGTAGGATGTTCCATTGTTTATCAATGGAGAAAGAGTAGAGGTTTATACCAGCGCTTTTATGAGGCATATATATATAAAAGTAAATAGCTTTAGGTAAACTGTAAGTTATGGTCGTTAAGGTACTGGTGGACATTTTTATCCTAGTCTCACATTGGATTCATTATCCAGACATCATCTCCAATTCATAGGTAAGTGCTAGGTGAGCAGTTAGAATAAAAGGAGATGAGATAACAGTGGTGATATATAACCAATGTAGAGGAGAGTCCCCAGGAATGGATGGTATTCCTGTGGAAGTTTGGAAGCTAGAAGGGAAAAAAATGATAAAGATCTGGAAGGTTTTGTTTAAAAGTATTTTAAGAGAAGGAGAACAACATCATCCTGGAAGAAAGCGGTGGCAACTGTAGTATCTAAAGGGGGCAGAGATCCATCAGATCCAGATTATACAGGCCCATTTCAATACTGAACCATGATTATAAAGTGTTTATGGCTATAATGGCTAAAAGAATGGGAAAAGTGATTCCGAAAATTGATAGGTAAGGATCAGTATGGTTTTGTGGAGGAGAGGCAAACTTTTGACAACATTAACAGAACAGTGATGATCCACAGGGAAGCAGAATGTAAAAAAATACCACTGTTGTTGGTCTTGATGCAGAGAAAGCATTTGACAGAGTAGGCTGTGACTTTAGGAGCCGAGCAATGGAAGCATTTTCATTCCCTGATAAAATTATACGGCTGATCATCATCTGTCTCCCCTGGGCTTCAGACTTCTGGCAAAGGCTCTTACCTCCCCCATAGTGCATTTTTTAGGCAAAGTCGTGAGGACAAAATTACCAATGTGAAAAAATCTTCTAAATGAAATTCAAAGGTCATACTGCTAACACTAGGAGTCTCAACACAAAACTGAACTCATTGCGAGTATTCCTCACCCCCGGAAGATGCTGACATTTATGCAGTCACTGAAACTTGGTTCAAAGCTGCGGAGAGCGCACCAGCCTTAACAGGTTACTTGTCCTACCATACTTTTAGACCCCAAACAGAGGGCTACAAAGCCAAAGGAGGTGGAGTTTTAATATTTATCAAAGACATACACACCTCCAGGCTGGTCAAACAGTATGACACACAGGAGACACTCCAGGTGCAGTTAACTATTGACAAAACACCTATTCAAGTCATAGCTAGCTACAGACCCCCAACAGTGACTCAGGAGGCCTACACAAACCTATCTGAACATACTTGAATCCATGGGTGACTTTAACTACCCAACCATAGAGTGGAAGACCTATTCTAGCTCAAACATGAATGCCCAGAGATTCCTTGACTTCGTCAATGCCAGTGCATTGGATCAGCTGGTTGACACCCACACAAAAGGTGAAAATATCCTGGGCCTGGTGCTAACCAACTTGAGTATCCACTGTAGCATCCCTACAGTGTCAGCCTCCTTGGTAAGATCTGACCGTAAAGCAATCACTTTCAAAGTCACCATCTCTCATGACCCCCCCCCCCCCCGTCATGGTCGAACAAAAAAACTTTCCAAAGCTGACTACAACCTCCTATGAGTAGGTATAAGCAGCTTCACAGCTACCATCCCTTCAGTTGAATCAAGCACTAATGTCCAGGCTTACACCAAAAAACTATATGATCACATATGTAGCTGCATGGACTCAGTAATACCTGACAGGACCAAATCATCTTCCTCAAGGAAGAGTAAACCTGTCTGGTGGACAGCAGCAATAAACAGACTCTATGATAAAAGGAAAATAATTGCTGTCCAGGACCAAGAAGGAGCAGGTGCCAAGTTGGAAGTAATCTCCCCTTTGAACAAGCAAATAAGGTCACTGGTGAAATCCTTAAAGGCTAACTTTGAGTCCAAATTGGCCACATCCACTAAGGACAACCACAAGGCCTTCTTCGCATATGTCCGCAATCTGAAAGGTAACTCCCAAATCTGCTCTGAATTGGTGGTCAAGAATACCACATACACAAATACCATAGATGTAACCAACCTGCTGGCAGACAAATTCAGTGAACAGTTGACAACCCTGTCCCCCCATCAGTAAACCAGAACATCCCCAGCACCTGCCCCCCTCCCCTCATCACCAGGGAGCAGGTTATTAATGCCCTCTCAAAGGCAAAAAATACAGTCTCCATGGGACCTGACAGCCTCCTTGGCTGTGTCCTACATGAACTCAGGCAAGAGCTTTCAACACCACTAGGTACCCTAGTCAACCTAAGCCTGTGCACCGGCTTCGTCCCAGCTGAATGGAGGACAACTGTCATCCCTCTGCACAAAGGTGGAGCGTCCATTGACCCAGGCAATTATAGGCCCATCAGCTTAACTAGCCTGGTCTGCAAGGCCATGGAACGCTTTTATCATGGACCTTATAAACAAGGACATTGGCAACCTCCATACACATGATCTCACATGGTTTGGTTTTGTCAAAGGAAGATCATGCCTGTTAAACTTGGTCACTTTCTTCGAAACAGTCACCAAAGCCGTGGATGAAGGCAAGACAGTGCACACCACCTACCTTGACCTAGCCAAAGCCTTTGACACTATTCCCCACTCGGGCATAATAGATAAACTCTCCCAGCTTGGTATCAACCCATATGTTACCAGATGGGTAGCTAACTGGCTTACTGATAGAACCCACTCAGTCAAAATAGGGGAGGCCACCTCTAGTAGTAGAACCGTAATAAGCAACATACCCCAAGGATTGGTCTTGGGGCCTCTACTGTTTGGGATATACTTTTCTGAGGTGCAAGCCAAAACCAGTGGTGTGTGGCTGACCAGGTTTGCAGATGACTGCAAGCTGGGCACTGTCATAAATTCCCCTAGTGATGTGAACATCCTCCAAGAGGGCCTTAACCCAACTGACTGGTGCCAGAAGCATGGCCACAAACTAAATGCCAAGAAATGCATCATTATCCCCTTTTGGGAAAATGGTGTCCCCACTAATTATCACATTAATAACAATGTACTAAGCAAGCAGTCAGTCACGAGGGACTTCGGCACCCATGTTGATAGCAATCTGACATTTGACCACCATGTTGCCTCCATTGTACGGAAGGCTTTCTACATGGCCCACCTCATAAGTAAGGGTATTTCATCCAGGAACAAGGTGGTCATAACATCCCTGTACTCCTCCCTTATCAGAGCCATTATAGAGTACAATGCCCCCTTTGACATGTACCTTGCCAAGCACATGCAGCAGTTGGAGAGACCACAGAGGTTCCTGACCAGGAAAATCCAGGGTATCAAACACCTATCCTATACAGATAGGCTAAAAGCCCTGGCCCTCTACTCAGTCTCGTAAAGACTGATGAGAGGTGACCTGTGTCTGTCATACAAGGCAGTCTCAGACTCAGCCTTGGAGTTGCTGCATATCTGTAAGTCAAACTCCACTCGTGCAACCCGCATGCAAGGTCTCAATCTGGTCTGTGAGATTAATAGAACTTGTTGGCAGGATAGATTTGTGTTCTGACTACTCCAATTAGACATCTACTCCTTCTTGGTCCTGGACAGCAATTTTTTTCTTTTTATTATAGAGTTTATTTACTGTAGCTGTCCACCAGACAAGTTTACTCTTCTTTGAGGAGGAGGATTTCATCCTGTCAGGTATTCCTGATTCCATGCCGCTATATAAATGCTCATATAGTAATTTGATGTAGGTTTGGACATATGTGCCAGTTCCTACGGAGGTGGATGGGGCTATGAAGCTATTTACAACCTCCTGAGGGAAGGTATAATCAGCTTTGGAAAAGTTTTTTTGTTTGACCCTAGCTGGGGGGGGGGGAGAGAGGGTAGAGGGAGATGGTGACTTCGAAAGTGACTGCTTTGTGGTTAGATCTTACCAGGGATGATGAAACTGTAGGTATGTTGCAGTGGTTACTCATGTTGGTTAATACCAAGTCCAAGATATTTTCACCTCTTGTGGGGGTATCAGCCAACTGCTCCAAGGCATTTGCATTGACGAAATCAAGGAATCTCTGGGCATTTGTGGTTTGGCATGAGTATTTCTTCCAGTCTATGGTTGGATAGTTAAAGTCGCCCATTCGAAGATTCGTAGAAGTCCAGATAGGTGGAATGGGTATCTTGAGTCAAAGTTGGAGGCCTATAGCCAGCTATGATTTGAACAGGGGTCTTGTCAATTGTTAACTGCACCTGGAGCGTTTCCTGTGCATCATACTGTTTGATCAGCCTAGAAGTGTGTATGTCTTTTATATGTATTGCAACTCCATCTCCTTTTGTTTTGCTGCCCACGGTTTGGGGTCTGTTTGAACGATAGGATGAGTAACCTGGTTTGGCTGGGGTGCCCACCGCAGCTTTGAGCCAGGTTTCTCTGACTGCACAAATGTCAGCTTCTTCCAGGGTTAAGAATACTTGCAATGAGTGCAGTTTCATGTTTAGACTCATAGCGTTTAGCAGCATGACTTTTAATTTACGTTTTGATGAAATTTTCATTTTGGTAGTTTTGACCTCATGTCATTGCCTAAAAAAGGTGCTATGGGGGCGGCAAGAGCCTTTGCCAGGAGCCTGATGCCCAAGAGAGAGATATGCAGGCCATTTCTGGCAAAGCGTCGAGGTTTGTCAATCATGTCATCCCAGGCTGTCAGGTACTGGATTCCCTTGGAAGAAACTAAGCCAGTTATTAAAGTCAATTATTTTCTGTTTGTATTGAGGCATCATTCTGGGTGATGGTAGAATGCTGCTTAAGGCTAGGAACATATGTGCATGTATTCAGTGAGCTCGATCATGTCTCTCTTCATATAGTCCACGGAAGTACGTCTCAAGTCATTCACTACAACATGGACTATGATAGAGTCATAACAGTACCTTTTGAGAGACTTGATTGCATTGGTGATATGGCAGATTCCGGCACCTGACAAACAACTAACTGTGACTTTCTCCTTAGCCAGCCTGGTGGGGGCATATCTGTGTGTCTCACAGTGGAGTCTCCTATGACTAATATGTTGGGTTTATGTTTAGGTCTTAGTGGCTGAGAGACACAGTATGTGGATTCTTGTGTGGTGTGGTGGCCAGTGGAGTTCATGTGCATTTATGCTTCAGAGGTCCCTCTTGTTTGGGTATGCTTTTGTTGAGGACCTCCACATATGTGGATGTGTGTTGTGTAGGTGTGGGTGGTGGTTGAGGTGTGGTGTTGGTGTTGCCAACCTTGTCAGTGCCAGATGTACTGGTTTGTGGAGGAGAGAACAATGACACTAGATGCTTGATGTAATTGCATCTCTCACAAATTGTGTTCCTAGGTGGTGGTAGTACAGGGCTGTCCATGTAAATGAGGCAGTTTCTACACTATCTCAGGATGCCCATATCAGGTAGACTGGTAGGAAAAATGTAGGAAATTGTCTATCCATATTTGTCAGAAACTGAAAGAGCTAAGAGGGTAAAGGGAGGAAGGTCTAAGAGTAGTACTACTAGGTGATAACACAAGTGCTACAAGAGAAAATTTGTAGTTGGAATACCTCAAAAATGGCTATAAACCATGCAGCTGAAGTTCTGGATGCAACAGACCTGTATCTAGACTATTATTTATTTATTTTATTTTACATTTGTTTACTGGGAAAGTACAACTGGATATATGTCCATTTTCAGCGGAGGCCTGGGGAGAAAAGCTCCAGAAGGCAGAGTATAAATACATTAGGAGCAATAGAAACATTTAGAGATAAGTATAATATGCAGTTTTCAGTTGGGTGACAAACGGATAAAACATAGTAGACAGCATCAAAATCACGCAGCTTCAATTTCAGGCAATAATATGCTATGCTACTCAATTTTAAGGTTAAGAATGTGAGAGTTGAAATATTCTGCTTTCGGTGTAACAAACAGGTTAAAAATGGCTTTCAGTGGATTTTTCTGAAAATGTAAAATAAATATTCTGCTTTGCAGTGTAGTAAAGAGTGCATTTAGTTTAAACTCTTGGAAAAAGCATATAGCTTGGCATTCATTGTTATTAGAAGTCAAAAGTAAAATATTTTATCTTTTATAAGCTATGCAGTTTGTAAAATTCTCTATCTGCAAGCAGGTCAAGACAAACTCTTGTATGCAGCTGTGTCTCTTCAACAGGACGTGCAAGATAAGAGCAAGGCCGAGGAGTTGTTCTTCAGGAACAAAATGTTTGAGATATAAAAAACAAACTGTTAGCAAACCATCTTCAAAAAAAAGACATTATTTTCTGAACTGCTGAGGCAGGCAAAAAAGATACTATGAAGATTGGGACTTCTTTTATATGAGAGACTTTGATTCTTACAGGTCTAATGCTGTAAGCTAAAGTAAAGCTTTGTTATTTTTGTATCTTTCATTGTTAAACTAGATGTCTACTTTCGTATGCAGTAAAGAATGCCGTATCAAATAAACCGTCTCATTGGTTTCATTGAGTAATGGTGCAGTCTACCTTAATTAGTGTAGTACTTTAAATTTTGCAAAGAACACAGTAAAAAAAACTCACAATGAAGTACAGATTAATCACTTGTAGTCAAACGAACAGATCCTGTAGTATGAAAAAGTAGTATGAGAAAGTAACGATGTACAGTAGAATGCAGTTAAACAGTAATAAATTGCAGTAGATAGCCTGAAATAAAGTGAATCAGTAGGTTGCTTTAAAACAGTACCTCTCAATCACAACAGTAACAGCACAAGTAAAGTAGCAATTCCGTAGAATACTGTCATCAATTTGATGAGACTACCAACAAGCAGTAATAAATATGGCAAACTAAATGCAGTTGAACTCTTAAGCACAAGCAGCATAATGAAAGTAGGAAGGGGTACATTTTTGTTAGTAAGTGAGGACACAGAACATAATTAGATAATTCAAGGTTGAGAAGCTAAAGGGGTGGACCTTTACAAATTTATCACTATAAACAGTAGAAAAAGCTGATGTATTGTGACTGGGGGTGTGTCCAGTATCAACTTTATACTAGAGCCGGGCAACTCAAAGCCACCAAGGCTGAAGACCACAACAGCAGCTGGGTGGCAGGATGGGGTCTAGAAACAGTTGCACAAATTAAACAGAAGTGTAGAAAACAGTGGAAAATAAGCACTTATCTTTTTCCAGTATCACGGGAGAGCAATGGCAGAAGGCCTGTCTCACTGCTATTAAAGGCAGAGAAACAGAAACCAGACATATTAACCAATCAAAATAACACAGCGTTGCAGGAATGCTTATACCTATATCAAACCAGACTGGAATCTTTCTCTCACAAAGAAACAGCTAAGCCTCTCTAGACAAAAGATTTCACTACAAGCTTCAAAGGTCACAAACAGTAACAGATATTCAGCTCCAACAGACAACAAAAATGAGACTAAATAACAGTTGCAGATTAAACAGTAAAACAGAAGTGCAGAAAACTTGAAAATAAGCACTTATCTTTTTCCAGTATCACAGAAGGTCAGTGGCAGAAGGCCTATCTCTCTGCAGCTTTGAAACTCTTTGGGTAAACAAGTACAAACTGGTTTAAAGAACTGGCTATTAAAAGCAGAGAAGTAGAAACCAGCCATTATAAATTAAATATTTACAAATACAGTACTCAGCATAAATTTCAAAAACCTAAAAGCATTTTCCTATTTGAATACACAGTGATAAGACTTTGCTTAAGTGTTTATCAGTACTAACTTAATTTATTGCAAGCAAACCTGAATCAGAAAGGAGGCAAATGTCAAATGAATGCAATAATATAAGGTACAATTAGCAGATGTAAGATAAAACAATAAATGTGCGTCATGTAAGTGCAAACATCTGCTCAACACCTAGAAAACTTAATTCAGTCATCATAAATGTTTCTGTTTTATTCCCTGACACTGTCTGTTCATGAGAGGATTTTTATGGCAATTAATGATAGAAAAAGTGCCAGTTAAAGTTGATATGGAGTATAAACAAATACAAGATAAAATATCTAAGGAGTGTGATGTTGAGGAGATTATGAAACCTTTTGTAGAGAGTAAAAGAAAAACAGAACAGGTGTGGTGTTTGTGTGAAAAAGAACTTTATTGTATACATTTTATAAATATTGTTTTATGTGAATTGCATTAAAACTAATGTTGCTAAGACTAACCTATTAGATAAATTGTTAGAGCAATATAGATTTGGGTACAAGATGTCAAGAACCGTTGTATCATCCAGTATAATTTAAGTGTATAGCAATAGCAAAAATGAAAAACAAATAGCTGTAGAAAAAAAAATGGTTGGGGTAGATGAAAAGAATGTCTTGATTATATGATTTTGGTTATGTTATTGTGTAAACAGAATGTGATTTCAAGTGATGTGTAAATAAAGCCTGTACTCTTTTCCCTAAGTACCATAGGGTCTTTTACATCCACCTGAGCTACCACCCAGTCAAGCAGATGGGACCTGTGTTTAACATCTCATCTGAAGGATAACACACCCAGGAGTACAGCACCCCCTATGTTGCACTACAGTGTCAGGAGTCCAGTCACTTTGAATAAAAATATCTGATCTTCAGGCACTTAAAAGGTCCATGGAGATCAGTGCTGTACCCTGGAAAATGAATACAAAATAAAATAAAAATAAAAAAACTGTGAATGTTTGTCCTCAGTTGAATCTACTTCTTCTTCCATTCATTCTGTTTCTCCCAGAGTGTTCAGCTCTTTTGTCCAACAGTCCCCTTGTCACTTTGTTCTGTCTGTGTTTGAATTAAAAACACTAAAAGGCAGACACCTCAAAGAACAAGTCTGTGAAGGGTAATCCAACAGTTTCGTTGTGTTGAAACTCAAATTCATTAAGTAGATATTTCCATGAGCAGGAAAACACGTACCAACACCAAATAAAAGCGTACTTCGTACAAATAAGCGAAACCTAAACAAAACCTTAACGCAAAATTTATTAAACAATAAGGTCAAATAAAAGCATTTTCGCTGTGTGTGTTTGAATTACTTTTACATGTTGTTCTCTCATTTCTCCAAAGGCTTCTTATGAACTGTCATAAGTTGGTACTTTATCATCCCAAAAAAATTCACAATGGGCAAGAATGAAAATCTAAATTTCACTTTTTTTTCTATATAAATTCACACACACCATTCACAACTCATAGGTTCATAGGTAGGTACTAAGCTATCGGCCCTGGGGCCTATACAAGCCCAGCCAAAAATGTACAATGGCTTTTGCCACCCAAGAAAATTATTTTACTGTGCCACTGTCGAGCAGAGCCATAGAAGTGATCCCCGGGGTGAATTTCCTATTTCCCATCCAATCATCAAGATTTTTCTTGAAGAGTGCTAATGAGGAGCTTTGTTTGATATAGATAGGTAGTTTATTCCAGAGTATGGGAAGTCTCTGGGACAGGAATCTATCCCTCTGGCATGTTCTGTTTATTGTGGTGACAAGGTTTAGGTCCCTAGAGCATGTAGCTCGGAGGGATTGGGATTTCTTTAAGTGGAGCATGTCCAACAGCTCTGGGTTTGACGTAGGTGATATGTGATGGAGTAAAGCTGGAGTTTTTTGAGACCGTCTGTGTAGGGCATCTGTTTGAGCCCGGTAGTCCTCTTTGTGAGGTATTTCTGCAGCCTTTCCAGTTGTAGATGTCTTGTGAGGTACATACCAAAAGGGGCGTTGTACTCTATAATGGGTCTAATGAGTGATTAGTAGAGGGGAACAATGATCTCTTTTTTTCCGGATGACAAACCTTTTGTGATGAGGTGTGCCATGTAGAAGGATTTCCTGACTACTGTGGTGATGTAATTATCAAAGGAGAGACTACTGTCCACCTGTGTCCCAAGGTCTCTTATCACACTTTCGGTGTTAAGTATACTACCACCTATGTTATAGTTCATGGGTACAGAGTTTTTACCAAAGGGGAAGACAATGCACTTTTTGGCATTGAGCTTGAGGCCATGGCTTTGACACCAGGCATCTGTCTCAGTGAGGTCCTTTTGTAGGATGACCACATCGTTAGGAGTTTCGATTATGGCTTCTAGTTTGCAGTCATCTGCGAACTTCGTTAGCCAAAGACCTTCTGTGTTAGCCTGTACTTCAGAGAAGTAGATACCAAACAGGAGAGGACCCAGGACTGAAACCTGTGGTACTCCACTTATCAGAGAAGTAGATACCAAACAGGAGAGGACCCAGGACTGAACACTGTGGTACTCCACTTGTCACTGGTCTGAAGTCAGATTTGGAGTCTGCTGCTTTCACAGTGTGGGTTCTGTCAGAGAGCCAGTTGGCAACCAATCTTGTGACATAGGGATTTATACCTAGTTTAGTGAGTTTATCTATAATTCCAGAGTGGGGGATGATGTTGAAAGCCTTGGCAAGATCTAGATAGGCTGTGTGAACTACCTTACCCTTGTCTACGGCTTTGGTGACTGCTTCAAAAAAGTCTGTCAGGTTTAGGAGACATAATCTGCCGTTTACAAACCTGAACTGGGTGGAGTCCAGAGTTTGGAGATTAACAATGTCTTTGTTTATAAGTTCCATGATGATACATTCCATGGCCTTGCAGACCAGGCTTGTCTGGCTAATGGGGTGGTAGTTCCCGGGGTCCGTGGTGGCTCCCCCCTTGTGAAGTGTGATAACTGTCGCTGTGCGCCATTCAGCAGGCACAAAGCCTGAAGTGAGGCTATGATTGAACATGGTACTTAGGTGGGGTGCCAGTTCATACTGTAGTTTGTGTAGAACACAGCCTGGGATGTTGTCTGGTCCCATGGATGCTGTGTTCTTGGCTTTGGAGAGTGTAGTTTTTGCTTGTGCAGCCATGATTACAGGAACTTTGCATTCTTCCGGTATAAAGATGGGCTCTTTAGGGGGTGAGTGGGGGGTAAAGTTAGCACTGAACCTATCTGCCAGGATGTTGGCAGTATCAGTTGGGTTTGTATATTTAGTGCCATTGTGCTGTAACTCAGAGCAGATCTGAGTGTTGCCATTAAGATTCTTGACATAGCTGTAGAAGGCTTTGTGGTTGTCTTTGGAATCAATGGCGATTTTGTTTTCGTAACTAGCTTTGGAGGATTTTATCAGTGATCGCAGCTTCTTACTGAGGCTGACCACTCATGGGCTTTTGCAACAGTTTCTTCCTTCTGTTGTACAGTTTGTTTATGGCAGGGGACCACCAGATTGGCTTCCTTTTTTTGGAGGATAGCGTCTTGGTTCTGTTTGGGATAGCACGATCCATGCACTCATGTAAGTGCTTATAAAGTGCAGTTGTGTGGGATTCAGTAGTCGTAACTGTATTGTACATCTGCATGGGTGTCGTGAAGTTTACCACTTCTGTCTTAAGAAGCATGAAGTTAGCTTTGGAGAAATTTTTTACCATGTTTTCCTTAATGGGGGGTGGGGGCAGGATGTGGATATCTAGGGTAATTAGCTTATTGTCGGATCAGACCAATGAGGCGTTGACTTCAGGTGTGGAACACCGGTCACTCATGTTGGTAATGACTAGATCTAGGATATTGTTGCCCCTGGTGGGGGTGTGGATACCTTGATCCAGGGCATTGGAGTTTATGAATTCCAGAAAGCTTTGAGTGAAGGAGTTGGTACATAAGTAGTTTTCCCAGTTAATGGTGGGGTAGTTGAAATCGCCCATTATTAGGGTGTTTGGTTGAAACCTAATATTTTCCAGTACATCAAGAAAAGAGGAGTGAGAATCCTGGGGCATGGTGGGTGATCTGTAGCAAGCTACAATTTGGATTGCAGTTTTGCTGCATTATGCTGAGCAACTATCTTGGAGGTGTGGATATCCTTAATGAATATGGACACACCTCCGCCTTTGGTGTTCTGGTCCAGGTTACATGGCCGAACAGTGTGGTATGAGTTATAGCCTGGTAGTGCAGGGGTGTTCTCTGGAGCCTTGAATCAGGTCTCAGTCACTGCACAGATATCAATGTTCTCCATTTTAAGGAGTGCCTCGAGTGAGTGCATTTTGAAATTTAGACTTCTAGCATTGAGTAGCATCACTCTCAGTTTTTGCTTGCCTGTTCCTGTTACGGTGGTGAATTTGTCATTTGAACCTTGCCTAAAAAAGGCACTATAGGGGCGGCAAGAACCTTAGCCAGTATCCAGAATCCCAGGGGTGCCAGGTGCAGGCCATCTCTGGCAAAGCATTGTGGTCTGTCGACCATGTCATCCCAGGCAGACAGATACTGGATCCCTTCAGAATGGCACCAGAAGCTTAGCCAATTGTTGAAGTCAGTAATTTTGTCCTTGTACTGCGGCATCATTCTGGGTGATGGCAGAATGCTACTCAGGGCTAGGGTCTGTCCATGTCTCTTTTCATGTAGTCCAGGGAGGTACGTCTCAGGTTGTTCACACCAACAATGGACAATGACAGAGTAATATTTGTACTTGTTGTGGAGTGACCTGAGTGCGTGGGTTATGTGGCGGATCCTGGCACCCGACAGGCAGCTGACAGTAACCTTCTCCTTGTTTTAGCCTGGTGAGTGGGACATCAGTGTGCCTGAATATAGAGTCACCTATGACTAGTGTGTTGGATACGTTGTTTTGCCTTATTGGCTGTGGTTGAGTGGCACACTGAGTCTGCGGGCTATGTGTCATTTGGGTTGTGTTAGGGGGTGGAGGTTTCTTGCATTTCTGCTTTGGAGGTCTCTGTTGCTTGAGCAGATTATTATTGAGAGCCTCCGCGAATGTTTTTGTGTTTCTATGTGTGGATTTTGGTGGTGCAGATTTAGTGAGACTATGTGATGAGTGTGGTGTGGTGCAAGTGTTTACCTTCTCCTCTTGACTGTCAAGTTCATTCTTGATTTGAGAGAGCTTTACCTCCAGTTTGGCTAGATAAGTGCATCTCTCTCAGGTTGTAGTGTTGAGTGGTAGGAGGAGAGGGTTGTCTGTGTATATGAGGCAATTTCTACATTGCCCCAAGATGCCCAGATTCATCAGATAGACAGGAGAGAAAACACTGGGAGCTGACCCTTGGACATGCCTGAATAAAAAATATTTTCCTCTAGATGAGTACAAGAGCTGTTTTTCTCTAAACAAGTGAGGAAAGTAAGTACCAAAACTGTTTTCCTCTAGGTAATGAGGAAGGTTGAGTGCTGTAGTAATTAGTAGGTTATTTAGTGCTTACAAGTTCTGAACAAGTGCTGATCACGAATAAGCAAATTCAAGTGCTAAAACTAAGAATCTGTATCTGGACTAAACTAGCTACAGGAAAGGGGGGGGGGCAAGTGCAAATGCAGGGTTTTAAATCAGAAAATTTGAGAGAGATGGAAAAACTGCCCAAACGGTCAATAACTACAATTTCTGGGCCAGAACCACTCCTTATGTGGTAGATAGGTAACCTAGTGCTTACCACTCCCACTGATAAGCTAGAAGGCTTCCCTCCAATGCAGAAAGCTTGGGGGGGCACAGAAGCTTACATATAGTCCTGGATACAGCAAATCTGAATCTGGACTACACTAGTTACAGGAAAGGTATATATATATATATATATATATATATATATATATATATATATATACAGAAAAGTAGCTAAAGCAGCAGTAAAAACAATTCAAATGCAGTACAAGCTAGCACACTTGAGTATGTAGCAATGTTAGACCAAACAGTTTAAAAAATGCAATTAAATTAAAAATGACTAAAAACAAGTGCAGAAGGAGTCTTATTAGGTAGAATTAGGTAAATAGATGGGACTGGGGGGTGTCCCAGATCAAATCTGCAGTGGGGGCGGGCAACTGCAAAAGCCTCCAAATTTAAACAACAAGACAGGAATAGGGAGGATGGGTAGAGGAAAACCAACACCTTCAACAGAGATGTGAAAAACTATACAGTGAAGCAAAAATAACAGTGAACAACTCTGAAGTCAGCCAGCAATGATATAAAATTATTCAAACAACAATTACCAGTACACAACTCTGAAGTGCCAGAAAAATATACTGAGCTCTGTATATCTCCAGATAGTTTGAAGAGCACTCTGTCAGGACACAGGAAGGCTCCAGCAATGATATTAAACTCAACTGGTGACTCCCTCTATTCCAACTATGTTGCAAAACTCCAGCAATGATATGAAATTCAAATGATATTCTAAAGTCACCTCATGGTTATCATGTTCCACAAGATCAGGTCTCCCCTCTACAAACTTATTTCTTGGTTGCCATATCTTCCAGAATATTAGCTCTGTTTCATATGAAGAAATTTAATCAGAATTAACCTTATTTTTTTCACATAACTGAAATCAGTCTCTGATATTTATTTTATTTTTTATTTAACATTTGTTTACTGGGAATGTCCAACTGGGATGAGAAGCAGTAATGTTGGACAGGTATGTTATTGGAGATGGTATAGAAGGAGAGCATAGAAGGCTGGTGGGGCTGTTAAGGACAGGCTGTGTTTAGTCGGGACTGCGACAAAAACAGAGCCATGAAATATTCAAGTGATCCTGAAGCTGACTTCTAAAGGAGGTTGAGTTGTCTAAAATTTTGATTTGCAGAGGAATAGAGTTCCATAGTTGTGCAACATAGTTGGAATAGAGGGAGTCACCAGTTGAGTTTCAGAATTTTGTGATGCAAGTAAATGCTGTATCCCTTGAATGCAAATCTCTTTTGGTTTGTATGTTTGGGGGAGTGGCGGGATGGGCAGTTATCTGACTTGTGTATTAAAGTATGAGCGATGGACAGTTGAGTCAAGTGAAGGTGATGAGGGAGGTAAAGTAATTTTAGCTGTTTTTGAGAGTTATGCAGTGGAAGGAATAAGAGGGAAGGTTAACTGGGAACCTGGCTATTTTACTGTAGCGAACTTCAAGTTTTGTTTTTTGAGTTTGAGGTTAGCGAATATGGAGGAGGCATTTAGGAATTTAGCATTTAGGAATGCTGGGAGGGGGGAGGTATGCAGTTGCTGTGGAATTTTTAGCCTTGTTACTGAGATCTAATGCTGATAGTGGCAAATGCTTTAACTGTGTTGTTCCAAGAGTTTCTTTTGCAAAGCCATTCCACTTCTCCATTTTGTTCTTCACATAGTTCATCAAGCTCATTTTCCCTATTCATACACAGTCTTAAATTCTAGTTTCTTGCCATATCTTTGATATAATCAAGGCTGTATGGTAAACCTAGATCTGAAGTTGTTAATCATCTTCCATTCCTCACTGATGGGTACAGTTCCGAACCCTCAGAACCGAGTTGGCCAAATGCCAAGCTAGCATACACCAAACTATCGAGCCACGCTACTATCCACAATGCCCTTCATCCCATATCTCAGATCTCGTTTGCCGCACAGCCATATAGCAGCGTTTTCACCGAGCTCTCCAGCTAAGTAGTTTTGAATTATTCAGACTTGTATTTCTTCCAAAAATGTTCTTATAGTGTCTTCTTATAGTTTAGCTCTACCCACAGGTATCCCTTTTCTTACCATTGTTGGTATTTTCTTGCCTTTTCTTTACGTTTACCACCCTCGACACTGTCTCAGTGTCACCGATTTCGGCACTCAGCACAGTTTCTGGGAAGTCTGAATTGTCGGTGCCGAGCCTACTGAACCGATGGTTTCTTCGGTTCCGACCAGTCTGGTTCAGGACACTTCGGCACCGACCTCGCCTTTACAGGCTCCGGCGACCTCAGATCCGATCTTGACTATTACCCCGATTGTGACTTCGGCTCCGAGTTCATTCTCTGTGCCGACTTTACCGTTTATGCAATTCAATTCAGAATCCTCGGCTCCATTGAGTTCATTACCACGGACCACATATTCGTCTTCTGTGGACCCGTTTGCTGGGCAACCCTACAGTCCTTTTCTGGACCGTACTGAATCCCCTTCTGGGATATCAATTAGGTCTGCCAGAAGCGTGTCCGAAATAGACATTGTTCATCTCGTGGATCAGGTATTGACTGCAAGAGGAATCTCCAGACCCTGTTCCGCTCCGGGTGTTGGGATTTTTCCTCCTTCGACTCCTTCGTATTCTCCTGAGGGGGATCTTTCATTCCCAAGGCCCCCTTGCCTATTTCTTTCAATGGGACCCCTTCCTTCGGCGCCGACTGCTTTGATGCCTGATGCATCTAAATCCTGGTGGGCTTCAGTTCTGACGACAGCTCACCTTACTCAACCCCTTGCTTCGGGGGTGAAATATTCGGTTCCGGCCCCGGTACTGATGGCCTTCTCGGTTCCAGTCTCGGATCCGAGAGTTATTTCCACACTGAACCCTTCTCAAACGTCAGTCTTGGAGTTGGGCCATTCGGAGCGGGGTGTGACCCTGGTTCTGATTCAGTCCTCTTCGGTTCCACGCTCCCATCCCTCTTCAGGTGGGCCCGCCTTCCAGATTATGGAGAGGGCGCTGGCGGCTAACAATCCTCCTCCTTCATCTTCGTCTTTGTTTCCCCCTCTTTCTCAGCCATCGTCAGCCCTTTGCAGGGGACCACTAATCCAAAGCACCCCCCTTTCCGAGGCTTCTTCGGACATTCCCACCGAAGAGTCCCCTCGGAAGAGGGTTTGCAAAAGAAAAAACATGGACTCACCTGAAGAGTCCCTTACTGTGGATACGGATTACGATAATGAGGAAGGTTCCCCTAGATCACCCCCTGGCGATGTTTCATTTGGGGACATCTTGGAGATTTTGAGTCAGCGGGGTGACTGGAAATCTTCCACCCCTACTCCGGAGGAATCCATATTCTTACAAGCTTTCTGTCCCGCCCCACTACGTCCTGGGTGACCCCTCCTGCAGATGAGTTGGTCAAATTCATCATGCAGCGAACGTGGAATAGTCCGGATTTAGTAGAAGCTATCCCCAGGAGATCAGACAAAGTACTTTCTCCTCCAGAAGATCAACCCCATTAGTCGAAAGACTTGCCAGTAGACGCTGTGGTGGCGGCGGCGGCCACAAAGAAGGACCTGGCAGAAGAGAGTCCGGCTGTTTATCCACCCAACAAGGATTCCCAGGCGGTGGGCAGGCTAGGGAAGCGAGTCTTTGCTGCAGCGATCTTTGCCGTGCATTCACTGAATTTCTTGGCACACTTTACGAGACTCGAGGGACCTTATTTCTGAATTCTCTGGTAGCCTCGCGGGTCAAGTGTTGGATGGGGCACATGACAAAGTGGTCTCCCAACTTGCCACTCTTGAAGCGATTTTGAATTCTTCCATGAGGTTGCTCTCCCACGCAACTGAAGGAGCAGCAGGTGCTGGCGTGGTTGTTCGATGTCATGCCTGGATGCAAATTTCTTGCCTACCGGATTCCTTCAAGTTTTCCTTTTTGAACCCTCCTATTGAGCTTCCGCACTCTTTTGTTCTAAGGTCAAGGATACTTTGGCCAGGTGCGAGCAGGACAGAAAAACCTTGTCTGCCGTGGGCTTGTGCTTCTCCAAACCTCAGCGTTCCTTCTCCAGGAATCAGGAGTGGAAAGTTGTGGAAAAAGAAGTCGCAAGGTTTCTTTCGTGGCGCACGTGGCAAGGACTCCTCCAGAGGCAGAGGAAGGTCCGACGGTGGAAGACATCCCTTTAGGGGCAGAGGGGGTTACCGGAATCAGGGCTTCAGAGATTCTTTCTCCGGTAGGCCCTATCAGCGCTCCTGAAGCGTTGCCTGATTGCTTTCCTCTGGAAGCAGTCGGGGCACGTTTCTCTCTGCACCAAGCACCCTGGTCCTCCATTACCAACGATCTGTGAGTGCAGAGAATTATCACCAGAGGCTATCACATTTCCCTCAAATCCTTTCCAAGACCTCAATTCTCCCTTCCTGACGTTCCACCCAGTCAAAGGGAGAGGAGGTAGCTTCCGAAATCAAGAAGCTTCTTCTAAAGCGAGTCATCCAAAAGGTCCCCCCAGATCAATGCGGATTAAGGTTCTACTCCATACTCTTTTTGGTGCCAAAAAAAACGAGGGACTGGAGGCCCATTCTGTATCTCAGTCATTTGAAGTAGTCAGTTATACAGACCAAGTTCTGCATGGTCACTATTCAGTCCATCCTTCCATGCCTTCGGGGGTGTGTGTGGATGTGCTCTCTAGATCCCCGGGATGTGTATTACCACATCAAAATGGACAAATGCTCCAGGGGGCTTTTGCGCTTTCGGCTGGGAGCCAGTCATTTTCAATTCAGAGCCCTGCCTTTCGACAGCCCCCAGAGTATTCACGAAATATCTAGCAGTGGTGACAGCTCACTTGAGACTGCATGGATTCCAGGTGTTTCCTTATCTGGACAATTGGCTCCTCTCCGCCTCCATCGAGCATCTACTGACCAGGGCCCTGCGTCACACACTGTCTCTGGTGGAGTCTCTGGGTATTACTATCATTTGGGAAAAATCAAACCTTCAGCCCTCACAACAATTGGAATTCATAGGGGCTATGTTCAGCATTCAGCTTGGTCTAATATCTCTTCCTCATCACAGGCTCTTAAGACGGAGAATGCAAGTGCAAGTGATACTCGACCGCAGGAAAGTGTCTGCAAGGGAAGTTTTGCAGGCTCTGGGTTCCATGGTGGCAGCCATTCCCATTGTTCCGCAGGCCAGGCTTCATATGTGCCTGTTACAGTGGCTTCTTCAAACTTAATGGATACGCAATCATCATCCCTTGAACGCACTAATCCTCATCACCGATCTTTGCAAGCAGGATCTCCTCTGGTGGATGAGAATGGATGAAAGTCTTTGGTGTCGCCCCTTTCAACCTCTTCAGCCCAGCGCCACGATGACTATGGACGCTTCCCTGATAGGGTGGGGGGTAATTTTCAGGGAAGATCTGTTTAAGGCACGTGGTCTCCTTTAGAAGTCAACTTACACATCAAAGTTCTAGAGCTCAGAGCTGTGTTACTGGTGTTACAAGCTCTCCACCCTTTTCTTCCTCTCAGACCGATTGCTAGCCAGTCCGACAACATGTCTGTGGTCTGGTACATCAACAAGCAAGGAGGGACCAGATCTTACCCCCTTTGCCGCGAAGCCATGAGAATTTGGCAGTGGGCGATAGCTACTACCCATTTCCTGATTGCTACACACATCCCTGGGAGTTTCAGCATGATTGCAAACAGGCTGACCAGATGCATCCTGCTTCCTCACGAATGGTCTCTCAACCCGGTAGTGGCGGAGGAAATTTTCAGCCGCTGGGGCTGGCCTTGTTGCGATCTGTTTGCTTCCCCCTCCAATGTGAAGTGCAGCAGCTACTTTGCCCTCTTTCCTCCATAGGGGGAGTCCCCGAGAGATGCTCTGACTCTCGATTGGCCCACGGGTCTCCTGTACGCTTATCCTCCCATCCCCTTGATACCCTTGGTCTTAAGGAAAGCTACTCGGTTGAGAAACAGAATGATTCTCATTGCACCATTCTGGCCTCATCAAGTTTGGTTCCCCTGCCTTCAGCCACATCTGCTCCGATCCCCTTGGATTCTAGACTTCCATCAGGATCTCATCTCTCACCCCCAAGGGTTGTCGTCTCCAAATCTGGCCACTCTCAAACTGACAGCTTGGTTGATCCACTTCCATTAGTAGCCAGGCTTGAGTCACTTTCTTCTCCGGTATGGAATATTATTTTGGCCTCCCACAAACCTTCTACCAGAAAACTTTATAAAGACAAGTGGAAACGTTTTTCCTTGTGGGCACAAGAGCTGTCTCTGGATCCTGTTTCTGTCCCAGTAGCTATGGTTCTTCAATACCTGACCGAGCTTTTCCTTAACGGGGCTTCTGCATCCACGATTCGGGTGCATCTAGCTGCCATCTCCAATTTCTATGATGTTTCAGACGGAATTCCTATTATTTCTTCCCGTCTATATAAGACTTTCTTGAAGGGGATTTTTCATTCTAGACCTCCCATTAGGCAACCTGTGGAATCATGGACTCTGTCTAGGGTGCTTCACACTTTGACTCTACCTCTCTTCGAGCCAGCTGCAAACTGTGATGTGAAGTTTCTGTCCTGGAAGACCTTGTTTCTGGTGGCGATTACTTCAGCCAGACATGTATCAGAGCTGCAAGCATTATGCATTAAAATCCTTATTTGATTTTCCATAAGGACAGAGTATCACTTCGCACCAATTCCACTTTCTTACCCAAGGTGGTTTCGGAATTCTCTATTAATCAGTCCATTGAGTTGCCCGTGTTTTTCCCTAATTATACCAACAAAGGGGAATACTGTCTTCATTCCTTGGATGCCCACAGACAGTTGCGATTTTATTTGGACAGGACAAAGTCTTTTTGAAAGTCAGATCAGCTTTTTGTTGCCTTTGCGGGCTCTAGAAAGGGATTGGCAGTGTCTAAGGTTACCTTGTCTAAATGGCTTAGGGATTGCATCTCCTTTGTTTATTCTATGGAGGAGGAATCGGCTCCTGGCTGCATTAAACCTCATTCCACTAGAGCTGTGGCCGCTTCTGTCGCCTTTCATGCTAGGACTTCCATGGATGCTATTTGTGCAGCTGCCACCTGGGCTAAGCCCCATACCTTTACCAAGCATTACAAATTGGATCTGATCTCCAGGGGTAGAGCTGCCTTTGGCTCTATGGTTCTCCGGAATGTTCTTCCATGAAGGCCACCCAGATTCTGTAGTAGCTAGGGACTCGGTCCCATCAGTGAGGAATGGAAGAAGATTAACAACTTCAGATAAAGAAGTTATGTCTTACCATAACGTTCCATCTGAGTTGTTGATCTTCTTCCATTCATCACACTCTCCCACCTCCCCCCGCCAAGGCTCCTGGCAGATCTTTGGGTCGTTTTGGTGTGTTAGGGTGTTTGCGCAGAGATGGCCTCTGCCTCTTTTTCTGTTTCTTATATATATGTTGTTACTATGGTTCTGCAAACTCGATCTGAGGTATGGGATGAAGGGCATTGTGGGTAGTTGTGTGGCTCAAGAGTTTGGTGTACGCTAGCTTGGCATTTGGCCGACTCGGTTCCGAGGGTTCGAAACCGTACCCATCAGTGATGAATGGAAGAAGATCAACAACACAGATGGAACGTTATGGTAAGACATAACTTCTTTTTTTTAATATTTAAAGCAATATTTTACAATTGCAGTTAATTAGGTGGAATTATGAATAAAATAGAATGTATGTCATGCACAGCACAAAGCCACATTTCTTTATGCAGCATCTTCATGTGTCCAATCAAGGCAGAATCAAAAGGTAGTTACAGTGGCAGGTATCTTTCTTGTATACACTTTTTTTGGATTCCTCTTGTATGCAGTCCTTCAAAGCAACCTATCAGTTTGCTAGGTTAAAGAATTAATCATGTTAAGATACGTAAAACTAGCAAGTAAAAATTCAGTTGTTATACTTTTACCCACTAGATGTTCTCAGTTGGCTAGAGGTTTCTCACATGGTACATTGGTCAGGTCGTTTGAACTCTTGAAAACTGCAGCAGTCTTCTGTACCAATTAATTGATGCTCCATCTGGTCCAGCTGCTTCACCTTCTCAGCTGCTTTATCCTACGCATTTGCTGTTTAGCTGGTCCGTTGTCTTTCAACAGGTCATGCATATCCTCCCCATAATCAGATGGGCCCACCCACAGCTGCTTCATGTATGCATGGAACAAGCTATTTAAGTTATCCAGGTTAATTTGGATGGCTTCTCAACTGCAGGTTACATTGACAGTATTCAGTCACTAAGCTTTTCTAGTCTCTGTACTAGTGGAATGCAGCACGTCATGGCAATCTCAATGTTGCTTTCATGAAATCTGGATAAAACTATACAGTCTATTTCTCACTACTAACCAGGAAATAGAAACATTATTCATTGACTCACCCAAATCTGCAGTGAAAAAAGCTAATAAGCTTTCAATTGACGGAGTGGCCCAAGGAGGTAACAAGTTTCATTCAGTATCACCCATACATTAATCTTTGCTGCAGTATTGAATTTAAACCTGATTACTTAAACCATGTTATTGTGAATGTGCAGCACTGATCGTCACTCTCCACTCATTGAGTGTCTTGTCACTTCCTACACTCAGCAACACTGCTGCCCTTTTGCTGACAGTCAGTTAACCAAGCCCCATCTTCACTGTTACATAACCCTTTATGTGCCACACTAATAAATGGAAGCACAATTCTGTCATTCTAAGGTGAAGGCTATTCCCTTCATGTGCATATGGGAACAAAAAGAGTACTTGCTATCTTTCTCCATGAATACTAACTTACATTAAATTAAATACAGTAGAGTAGTTTATCCGAACATCAGTTGTCTGAAATGTCAATTATCCGAAAGCAGCCTTTTTCGGGTAGGAAAAATCATAAAAGTCTGAGTTTGTAAACATTGTATGTATTCACTTGTGTGTGTTTTTTGAGCTTGTACTATAATATACTGTACTGTTTTGTACTTAGAGTAAATTTGTTTTATTTTTCTTGTTTATTGTTCAATAAAAAAATTTTTAGAAGTTTCTATCTGGTTCAGTTATATGTCTGATTATCCAAACTACCCTAGGTCCTAATTAGTTTGGATAATCGACTCTACTGTACATCTGCTAACTCTAATTGAAAGCGGTTCACGAAAATGAAAAAAAGTTCAAAAGGGGATATTCCAGGGTGACTCTCTGTCAATGCTGCTATTCTGTCTTGCTCTTAACCCTTTAAGCTGTCTACTTAATAGCTTAGGCCATGGCTACAATTTGGCTCCTAGAAAACAACAAAGTGTAAAGACTTGTCATCTTCTCTTTGTCGATTATTTGAAACCGTGTAGCTCATCGGGTCTACCTGATAATGCCGAAACTGCAAAACGCCGACGACGAGAACACCGACACTGGAAGATAGACAATGGAGATGATCGACAGTTGAAAATCCTGACGCTGAGAACACCGACATGTTAAGGTAAGTGTGGGGTTAGGGGCGGATTAAGTGAGTTAGGGCGCGGGTCAGGTGAGTGTGCGATAGTGACAGACTGTAGGGTTAGGGGAGGGTTAAGTGAGTTAGGGTTAGGGCGTGGGTTAGGTAAGTGTGCGATAGTGGCGGACCTTAGGGTTAGGGTCTATGTTAAGGTTAGTGCATAGATAGTTGTGTATGTAAGGTTTAGTGTAGGTTTGTAAGGTTTTTGGTGTGCTTGTGTTGTGTGTGTGCTTTTTAATCAGGGGATTTGTTTTGTTTGTTGATTGTCAGGATTGAGGTTTGTCGGGCATGTGAAGTTTCGTGTTTTTGAACTTTCGGTTTTGTGGTGTTGGTGATTTTGTTGGTGTTTTCGCGTGTCGGTGTTATCAGGTAGACCCAGCTCATCAGATAAGGAACTGAAAGCGCAACTGCAAGTTGTCAAAACTTTTTCAGATGATATAAGAATGTCATTTGGTCTTGATAAATGTGCAAAAGCCATCTTTAAAGCAGGAAAATTGCAGCATCAGAAAAACATCAGTTTGGGACAGGAATGTAATATAAAAGAATTTGAGCAAGAGGGAGTGTATAGTGTATAAATATTTGGGAATTGGTGAAGGATCAGCAACAAAACATGAACAGATGCAAATAAAACTTAGTAAGGAGTACTTTAGAAAACTTAAATTAATCCTGAAAACAGTGTTGACACCTAGGAATAAAATCCAGGCTATAAACCAATTTGCTCTTCCTGTCCTAACTTACAGTTGTAGAGTGATTGACTGGCCCCAAAATGTGCTGGATAAATTAGATAGGGAAACAAAAAGGATGCTTCATGCTCACCAAATGATTTGTACAAATCAGTACATACTAAGATCATATATTCCCTGTTCCAGAGGAGGAATGGGCCTCCTTGAAATTGATTACATGTATAGATTTGCAGTTGTGGGACTCCACATATATCTGCTGACTTCACAAGACCCAAATGTAGTGAAAGTTTTGAAACATGAGTAGAATAAATCTAAGGTGACTTTTTTGCGTAATCTAACAGAAGCATGTCTGTGTCAAGCAGGCATGGAAATCAAACCACAAGTAGATAAAAATCAGGCAGCAACTGAATGTGCCAAAAAAAAGAAAAGAATATAAGGTGAAGGACCAGATGAGAAGGCAAGAAATGTGGAAAATGCATAAATATAGTTGCAAGTATAGAAAGCTTCTGGAAGAACCTCATGTTGATCAGGAACGAACCCATGGTTAAGGAGAGGTGAATTCAAACCAAGAGATGAAAGGTTAATATTGGTGAGCCAAGATAGTGGGCTGCATACTCGTTGGTTTACGAAGTCCACTGAACTTGTGGGAGAAACAGACAAATGCAGGTTTTGTAAAACCGAATGGGAAACAGTCACACAGCCCATTGCTGGTTGTGACATACTAATGGCAGAAGGACGGTAAAATGAAAGGTATAATAATGTGGCAAGATTCTTGCACTGGGGATTGTGCAAACATTATGGTACTGATGTTGCTGAAAACACTGGAAACATGAGCCACAAAGCATCATTGAAAATGATGAAGTTTTTACATCACATGGGATCATCCTTTACCAACAGTTCAAAAGATAAATGCTAGAAAACCATATATATTGGTCCATCAAAAGACAAAAGTAGCATTGATCGCTGAAATCACCACACCCATTGACTATAGTGTCTTACATACAGAGACACACAAAGTCATAAAATATCAGGATCTGCAGAATCAGAAACAAGAGCAATGTGGAAGAAAGATACCCAGACAGTTCCAATAGTAGTAGGAGCAATGGGTCTTATAAAAAAGCATCTACAATCATATTTAGATATGTTACCAATACATGTAACTCCATACGAATTGCAGGAGGAGTCATTATTGGGCACATTGCGGGTGCTGCTAAGAACACTTATGGCTGACATCAAAGATTGAAACGGTACCAATTTCATGAACTTTAATCATACATTGACTTAGGAATGAGGTCCATTCCCGTTATGGTATTTGAAACCCAAAAGACTTGGAGAAATAAAAAAAGGAGAAAGCAGCATAAGATGCACTAACAGTAATATAAACAGTGTTACTCCTTACACTTTGGTAGTCTGCGCTTTTAAATTAATTAGCTTGCTGTACCAAAAATGTCCCCATGAACGTCAGTACTGAAGGAAAAATACATTTTAGAAAACATAAAAATATCATGTGGCATCTATCTCTTATAAAAACACTGCTTGTGCCATTATTCTTTTCCTTAAATTTTGTAATATTCATCCTTTCACCTCAAAAACATACCAATGAGCACATCAGTGTATGGGTCTACCTGATTACGCCAAAAGCGGGAAACACCGACAATGAGATACCCGACACCGGAAGATCAACAACAGAAAAGCCCGACGCTGAGAACACCAACATGATAAGGTAAGTGTATGATAGGGACGGACGTTAGGGTCAGGGTGCGGGTAAGTGTGTGATAGTGACAGACTTTAGGGTTGGGGTGGATTAAGTGAGTTAGGGTTAGGGTGCAGGTAAGGTAAGTGTGTGATAGTGATAGACTTTAGGGTTAGGGGCGGATTAAGTGAGTTAGGGTTAGGGTGTGGGTTAGGTAAGTGTGCGATAGTGACGGACTTTAGGGTTGGGGTGGATTAAGTGAGTTAGGGTTAGGGTGCAGGGTAAGGCAAGTGTGTGATAGTGATAGACTTTAGGGTTGGGGCGGATTAAGTGAGTTAGGGTTAGGGAGCGGGTTAGGTAAGTGTGCGATAGTGACAGACTTTAGGGTTAGGGGTGGATTAAGTGAGTTAGGGTTAGGTTGCAGGTAAGGTAAGTGTGTGATAGTGATAGACTTTAAGGTTGGGGTGGATTAAGTGAGTTAGGGTTACGGTGTGGGTTAGGTAAGTGTGCGATAGTGACGGACCATAGGGTTAGGGTTTGGGTTAAGATTAGTGCATAGATAGTTGTGTATGTAAGGTTTAGTGTAGGTTTGTAAGGGTTTTTGGTGTGCTTGTGTTGTGTATTTTTCGGATAAGGTCTGTGTTTTGTTGATTCTCGGGATTGTAGTTTGTCGGGCATGTGAAGTTTTGTGATTTTGAACTTTCAGTTTTGTGGTGTCTGTTATTTCGTTGCCGGTGTTTTGGCGTGTCGGTGTTATCAGGTAGACCCCAGTGTATTTCTGTTTAGTCAGCTTCTTTAACCTGTAGAAAAACAGATGAAGGAACACTTCTGCTGGTCAGATTACTGCCTAACTTCAAGATAACTTTGATAAAAGTAAAGCTAATAAATGAAGCTGTCCCTAACTGCCTCATCACCGAGCTCATTAGGATTAGGTTAATTAGCATCAATCCCTTCAATATTGTTGCGTTCATTTCCCTTCCTTTTGTGCCAAGCTGTTCAGAGATTCACTTGGCAGTATGCTTTTAAATTTCTTTATTGAAAAGTTGATAATGCCATGAGACTAACATGAGCTGATCAGAGAAACGTTAACAGCAACTGCAACACATTTGTAGAAAAAGAACCCCTTGAAAGGAAAAATAAATGTATTACTGATACTGATGTTCGTGATTATCATTACTGTTATTGCTGTATCATTTAATGTCCTTCCTTAGATCATTCTTGCATTATTCCATTACTGATGTGTTATCTCGCTGAGATAACCTGACATTTGGCCAGGGTATCAAAGTCCTAAAGTCTTCCATATGGTTATATATGTGACATATGACCTCAGCTCATAGACGTAAGCTGATGTATGAGCATAAACTCCTCAGACTATCTTTCTGACAATCCAAATGTAGGTCTTACACCCTTTGGTCTGTTTTTTTCAGGTGGTTGTTGGTGTTGTCTCAACATTCACTTTCTCAGATAAGTGCACCATTAAGAAACAGGCTTTTCTTGTATTTTTTGTGTTTAAATTCATAAAAGTCAGCTAAGAGAGGTAAGAGTGATTGTGATGGGTGGACTCCTTATAAGGAGGGGAGGGATTTTCTGCCTGGGCCTGCTGTAGTTGACCTCTTCAAATCTTTGCAGGAGTAAGGTAAAATTGTGCAAGAGTTTAAGCAAATATTTCTCACTTCAGTTTATATGTATCAAAGGAATTAACCAGCTAAGCCCACTTCCATTTCCCTAAGGGACCAAAAATCTACTCGGAAAGTAGGAAGACACTTAGAAATAAGTTCATGACAAGCTCTTAAGAGATTCCATGTCTGAAAACCCCTTTATTCCAGATAAGTCAGTTTGACTACTTCCTTCCTCATCCTCCTTCAACCCTGTCAAAAAGACTACTCACCTCCTTTCATACAGATGGGTACTGTGCATCACTCAACAAGATTACAGAATGACTGGGAAACAAATTCCAGCCTTCAGAGGCATCCCCCCCCACCTCATTCCAACCAGGTGCATAATTTTCCTCTTATTTTGCAGGGTCTTATCAATCTGTGTAGGGTTTTATTGCATTTTTTCCTGGAACACAGAAAAGGATGAGATTGGGGACCGGTTTTAAACTTGTCTTACCTCAGCACTTTCTGAACATACCTTTTTTCAAAATGCTTTCCCTTCAAATTGTTCTTTCCTTCAACTTACCAGAAGCTTTTCTGGTATCCTTTTATCTGAAACATTTCCACCTTCACATTTCCATTCACCCTTCTTAAAGGAAGTTCCTCAGGCTTTCAGCCTGTTCATCACACTTTCAGTTCTCTGCTTTACCCTTTTGGTTATCCGCAGCCCCCATGGTTTACATAAAGTGGAAATAAAAAAAACACTAAGAACTTTAAAAAAAAAAAAAAAAAAAAAAAAAAGCTTGATGGAATTTGGTCAACACCAAAGCTAAACAATAGAAAGAACCATCGTAACTATTTGCTACAGCTTGGGACAATGAAAAAAGATTGCAACCAAATACAAGCAAAAATATGTTTTTTTAATATACTTTTAGAACTTTCTCAGAACATAAGATGCAGTGAACAGATCTGGTTAAATAACCCTCGATTGAAGTCATATGACCTTTCCCTCTGAAAAAGTTAAAGGCACCACTACTTAAAATATCTTAACTTTGCATTGTAATAAAACGACTCTTTCATGCTTACTTAACTATTTCCTAAAAGGCGTAGTTTAAACTACCCATGATCAGTAACAAATTAACAAGTATGAATATGAAATAAACACATCCTTTAAATTATACACATACGTCTAAAATTTCATTGTCAGTTTCTAAGACGGCATTTGATATTTAATGTTTTTATTCAAAGTTGGCAGTCTATCCACTTCTAAAAATATTTGCCATTTGAGCTCTTTAATTTCCAAATAATTCTGTAGTTTGCCACCAAATGCAACCAGTTTAATATGATCTGTTGCAAAAAAACAAAACCTTCCTAAAATCTGTATACATAAGAGAGTGTTAAGCAAGTGTATTTCTTTCATCCTTAGTTTGTATTTCCAACACATGTTCTGATATTCTTTTACTGAATTTGCGGATTTTATTTTCCTACATAAAAACTTTGACAGGTGTCACAGGTAGGTAGGTAAAGTACATAAGTTGATTTACATAAATTTATTCTTGGACCATATCTGTAAACTATTGTGCTTGAGTACTACCTTCGAAACTTCACTGACAAATCTGCACTGTTTACACTGCTTGCATATCTTTTTTAGAATAAACATCATTATAACGAGTGTACTCAAATATCTCTTTCGGATCAGTCCTTTTTTGTAGCAAAACTTTGTATTATTGCCCAAAACCTCCTTAAGCTCTTTATTCCCTGCTACTGTATTCCAGTTTTCATCTACAATTTTCCTAATTCCCATAGCATCGGTGGAAGTGTGTAATGAAAACCCTATAAAACTTTTGTTTTTATCTTTATCTTTACTTGTAGAATGCTTATCAAAATTATTTTAAGTATTAATGTTTAAATTTGAAATTCCAGTCACCAAAATAGGGGGAAACCTCGAACTTAAACTTTTCACTTCCTCAATAACCTGATTTAAATATGTTTCTGAATAACTTCTATCTAGAAATAATTTTCTCAAATATTGAACCTCATTATGAAAAGATTAGTTTGAACTGATTAGACAAGTAATCTGAATGAACTGGCCTCTAACCACGTTCTTCTTCATGAAACTAGGATGTTGGCTGTTTGCCATGAGGCAGATGTTCTTCGTGCTTCACTGTTGCAGTCATTACATTTGGGTTATCTGCCTGAAGGTAGCCGTCAGCCGGTCTGAATATCAAGGTCTTGGACTCCTGTGTCGGATGCTGTCTCTTCTTCCATGACGTCAGATCGTCAGGGGTATAAAACATGCAGCTGACGCCATTACATCAGTCTTTCTTGCCGCGCAGTGCCCGAAGCAAAAGCAGTTCGCAAGTGCCAGTCGGCCGACTTCTGAAATTTTCGTTTTCGAGTTTCATAACCGAAGTCTTCAAAAAAGCTAAGTACCCCATTGGGATCCTTTTTCTTGCTCTTAACCAATGTCAGTGAAAGTTAACAATTGTACTACCTGTGGAAAGCAAATACCTCATACAGATTTTCAGTCGTACTGCAGTCCTTGCTTAGGCCCAGACCACAACGTCCCTCTCTGTCGGTTTTGTGCCTTATTCAACCCCTGAACTATTCGTCATTGGTCTATTTTTCAGCAAATTATTTTGATACTCTGTATAACTATCCAGAAATGGCTTTGGTAACCTGTCCGACTAACGATATTCCGAAAAAATGTAAGGATAAAGACAGAGACAGACCGCATAGGTACAAAACTGCAGACGACGCTTCCATTAAGCTAGTCGCCAGTCCGCCGGTACTTAGCAAAGTGCTTTCGCAGCCCCTGATACCCACTACTTCAGATTCGCAGGCTCTACTCAGACCCATTCGGTGTCCAGTATGCCACGAGATGCTTCTTCGACTATAGAACCTGTGGATGTCTCTGCCTTGGATGGGTCCAGAGCCGCTGTGCAGGCACCAGCTTCTGAGGGTGTATTCAGGCCTACGGACTTGCATTTTAAACCGACACCATCTTCATCGAGGCCTAAAACTTGACCCACGCCTAGAAAACCGAAGTCCAAACCGCATGGTCAGGCCCATATGCCTAAAAACAAATGTTTAGAATGGCTGAAGACCTTATTACTTTAATTAGGGGAAGCCAGCCTTCCCCCTCTTAGAGACCTAGAACTGATTTTCCCTCTGATTTTTCTGATATTTCTGTTTCTTCTGATTACCAGGATTTGCCCTTATCTACCTATGAGAATTCTGATGCAGAGGATTCCATTCCCTCTGCTTCCTCTCCAGATGATTTTTCTTTTGGTGAAACCTTGCACACTCTTAGGGAGTATTTCCACTGGGAAAGCCAGGATTACTCTGATTCCAAAAAGAGGCTTAGGGAATTCTTACTCCTTCCTCAACACAGGCCTTTAGCTATCCCCCCTGTTTTGGAATTGTAGATGATGCTTTCTTGGAATCTAGCCTGTCCTCAAACACCTTACCTCCAGCTCCCAGGAAACCTGACAGATATTACAGAGTACCTGACGCTCTCAATTTTCTTTTCAAGAATCCTACTGTGGATCCAGAGACCATTCCCCAAGGTCCAAAGGGCATTAAGGCTACAGCTGCCAAAAATCCTACCCCTTCTGATAGAGAGTCTAGAACCTTGGACAGATGGGGTAAGAAGGTTTACACTTCTGCTACTTTGGCCATTAGGGCTTTAAATTGCCAGTTTCATAAGTTCAAGTACCAGCAGCATATTATGAGACTGCTTAAACAGAAAATTATGTTGATTCCTGACTGTGCTGAACACAAAGATTTACAGGATTTAATGCATTCTGCTGAACAAGTTGGTAAACATACAAGTATGCAATATGGTTTTGATTCTTTAGAAGCATCTTGCAGGACTGCTGTCACTGGGTCTGTACTTAGAAGGCATGCTTGGCTTAAGGAGCAAAACTTGGCAGATCATGTTAAAGCTAAATTGCTGGATGCTCCCTTAAACCAAGACCGCCTGTTTGGCAACAAAGTAGAAGTCGTCCTCAAAAAGATGGAGGAAAAAGCTAAATCTATGCAAACTGTTAAAGATTTCCTGCAGGTACAACCACCCAGATTTAGTAGGCATTGGTCCTTTCCAGTCTTCTCCATGCCTTCTCAGTCCAAATCCAGGAACAGCAGACCACCTAGGTTACAGTCTGAGGCTACGCACAGACCTAAGCAGTAGGGGGCTCCCACTTCCAAAGCAGGGAGTAGTAAGACACCCCCCTATGGGAAAATGGCACAATGACTTAACCTTAACCCATCCAAGTCCTGCTCAGCTGCCTGCTCCCTTAGAAGGAAAGCTTGCCCTACATGCAAAAAAACTGGGAACTCATTACCCAGGACAAATGGGTTTTGAATGTAGTTTCCCAAGGATACATATTCCACTTCCACACCCTATCAACCCCAAACGGTTGGCCATACCTACCCCCAAATCATTGGGTAGAGGCTCAACAGCAGGTTCTCTCTCTCTTGTAAGTATCAGGGCTATTCAACCTGTCCCAGCAGAAGAAAAGGGACAAGGTTTTTATTCAAGACTTTTTCTGGTACCCAGAAAAGACAGCTCCTGGTGTCCTGTCCTGGACCTCTCTCTTCTAAACACTTTTTGGTAATCCCATAATTCAAAATGCTAACACTTCAACAGCTGCTTCCTATGCTAGGCAAAGATGCCTGGTTGGCAACCTTGGACTTAAAGGAAGCTTACCTGCACATTCCAATAAGGGAATCTTGCAGGAAATACCTACGCTTCAGGGCAGGCTCCATGCACTATCGGTTCCCTGCACTTCCCTTTGTCTTATCTACTGCACCCAGAGTATTCTCAAAGTGTCTAGCTCTAGCCATTGCATTTTGCAGGCAGCGAAATATTCAAATATACCCATACTTGGACCATTGCCTGATTCAGGCAGAAAGCCAGGAATTGCTATTAAAACATCTGGCATTCGTAAAGAAACTTCTAAATTCACTGGGGTACACCATAAACGAAAAGAAATCTCACCTACTACCCTGCCAACAGATTGTATCCTGGGAGCAAGCTTAAATACAACTTCCCAGGTGGCTTTCCTCACTCCAGAGAAACAAGTTTATGTGACAACCTACTTCAGACTACTGTCCACAAAGACCCAGCTATCTGCATGCTAAATGCCTCTTGCATTCTACTAATTCCATATGCAAGACTGCATATGAGGAAACTACAGTGGTATCTAAAAAGCCTATGGTGTCAACATTCTCAGGACTTGGAATCAATGATTCCTGTCATTCCTTGTATAAAGACAGAGTTCCTTTGGTGGGCAGAGGCCTGCTACCACAACAAGGGGCTTCCATTCATTCTACCCCCTGCCGCCCAAACCCTAACAACAGATGCATCAGATTATGCATGGGGGGCTCACTTGGCAGGGCAGTGCATTCAGGGCAAAAGGAACCTGAGACAGATGCACCTGCATATCAACCAAAAAAAAAATGTTAGCTGTACAGAATTCCCTGACAGCCTTCAAGGACCACATTCTTCCAGGACAAGAGACAGACAACACCACAGTTACGTGATACATAAACAAGCAGGGGAGAACCCACTCGTACCCTCTCTGCAGACTAGCCATGGCTCGGAACACAGCCTTGAGCTACCAACTGCACCTACAAGCTCAGTTCCTGCCAGGAAAGCTAAATTCACTGGCAGATGACCTAAGCAGAAATCTCATGGGCCCACACGAGTGGAAACTGGAACCAGAAATATTTAACTTCTTATGAAACAAATGGGAGAATCCAGAGATAGACCTGTTTGCCTCCCCTCAGAACTACCAATTGGGCAAATTCTGCACAAGGACTTCCCGCAATCAAGCTTGGAAAGTGGATGTCCTGTCCTTTACCTGGGAAAGCCTCTCTGTTTATGCCTTTCCCCCTCTGCCTGTCCTCTTGAAGGTTCTGCTAAAGATCAAACAGGACAAACCAAGGACAATACTGATTGCACCACACTGGCCACGCCAGCGCTGGTACCCCCTCTTGCGGGCCAGATTCTGCACCCTCAGCTTCAAACCCTGAACCTTGCAGCCTGGCTAATTCCTTGAGCTCTCCAATAGCATCCCTCAGTAAGCAGGTGCTAGATGTCATTCTGGAGGCAAGGAGGCCTAGTACTGGAAAATCCTACACTGAAAAGTGGAAAAGATACTTTTCCTAGAGCCAGACTCAGGGGAGATAGGCACAACGGTGCCCAGCTTACTGCATATTCTTCAGTACTTAACAGAAATGCTCCACAAGGGCCTTTCCTTCTCGTCAATTAAAATTCATGCCTCTGCCATTTCAGCACATTATAATACTGAACCACCCCTCTTCTCTCACCCCCTGCTAAAGCAATTCCTTAGAGGGGCCAAAAATTTAAGACCTCCCCCCAGGAGAGCCCCTACTCCAGCCTGGGACCTTAAATTTGTATTGGAAAAGCTCATTCTTCCTCCTTTTGAGCCAGCTGCAACTGCAGAATTGAAATTCCTTTCTTGGAAAACAGCCTTCCTTCTAGCCATCACTTCAGCAAGAAGAATGTCTGAATTACAGGAACTCATGGCAGTGGAGCCCTTCATCATCTTCCATGCAGACAGGGTGTCCCTCTCGACCAATCCTTCCTTTATGCTCAAGGTGGTGTCTAGTGTGGCCCTTAATCAGTCCATTCATTTGTCTACTTTTTTCCCGAATCCACAAAACAAAGGAGAATGAATACTGCACTCTTTGGACGTGCACAGGCAACTTAGATTTTATTTGGACAGGACTAAGCCTCACAGAAAATTTGAACAGCTGCTAGTTGGCTTTGTTGCAGAGGCAGAGGGCAAGGCCATTTCAAAGCAAACTATTTCTAAGTGGATAGCCCATTATTCATTTCTGCTATAAGCGCCATGGAAAACCTACCCCATAGGGGATAAGATCACATTCCACCAGGGCTGCATCTACCTCTACAGCCTTTCTCATAGGTGTCCCTACCAGGGATATCCTAGATGCTGCTACCTGGAGCGCTCTGTACATACCTTCACCAAGCATTACCACATGCCTATTTTTTCTAAATCCAGAGCTGGTTTTGCCACTGCAGTCTTGCAGGGCCTCATAGCTGGTCCTAATGCTCTCTAACTTCCTTCTCCCTTCCTTAGCTTTGGGAATCAACCCAAATATAATGACTGCAATGGTGAAACACGAAGAACATAGTACAGTTGTGTACACTTACCATAAATGTAGATGTTCTAGTGTAGTCACTGTTGCAGTCCTGGTTACCCTCCCTCCAGCCCCCTGACTTCTCTTGGCTCTACCTTCCTTCTTGTTTGGTGTATTTAATCTTTCTGGTGTATTTGCTTTTTGTTGGAGGTGTAACCTAACATAATTGCTTCCCATTATGGGGGCACCTGACATCTGGGGCAAGAAAAACTGATGTAATGGCATCGGCTGCATGTTTTATACCCCCGACAACCTGACGTCATGGAAGAAGAGACAGCATCCGACGCAGGAATCCAAGACTTTGATATTCAGGCCGACTGAGGGCTACCTGCAGGCAGATAACCCAAATGTAATGACTGCAACAGTGAATACACTCGAACATCTACATTTATGGTAAGTGTACACAACTGTACTTTATTAACAAGTGTTTTTTTCCATTTATATATTGCTTTCAAACACTCCCAAAGTGACACCCATTACAAGTTCAACATGCAGAAAATTAATTCTCATACCCTTTCCTCCTAATGTGAAATTAAGGAAACTAGTACTAGAATTCAATTCCTAAATAAATGTGTCAGCTTCTTCTTAGCTACCCAGCCAAAAAAAATAAAAAAACAAAACAGATAATCTGTGTATCTTTTATAAAAGCCTATGTTTTGAAGTTTGCCATGAGTACAGAGAAGTTCCTGTTCCCATCCACTCATAACTGGATTTGTATACAGTGGTATCATACTGGCACCCATTTCCACCCCCATTTTATACCTATAAAAATCTTTGTTAAATGTAAAAAAAATTATCTAAAACAAATTCAGTTACAGTACATAAAGTATTTACAAAAGTATTATCCAGCTTTGCTATTCTAAGCATATAATTTCTAAAATATTCAAGTCCTCCTTCCTTTGGGATGGATGTATAAAGTGCAGTGACATTAAGTGTAAACTTACAATTTTCTTGTCCAGAAAAAAAAATATTGTGTCAAAGCATCTAATAATGCCCACAAATCCCTAAGATATAGCATGCCTTCTGTATGACTGGATTGATAATAGAATCAAGAAATATTGATAGAAAGTCAGTCTCTGTACCACTGGTAAAAATAATAGGTCTAAAAGATGGAAAATCTTCCTCCCCACAGAATTTATGCCTTTTAGGGATAAAAAAAACTGCCTAACACTGGAAATTCAACCTTGAAAAAAAAAATCTAATAATTTAGCATCCAGTTCTGCCTTATGCAATAGCTCTAAGAAAGCTTTGTCTAATTTCCTAAATTGCCATTAATGTCATTTAATCATATAAATCTGAATCAGTGTTTTTAATAACACCATTGTAATCACTAATGTTAACATCAAATGCCTTCTTAAAAACTGACAATGAAGTTTTTAGAAGTTTTGTGTATAGAATTTATATGATGTGTTTCATATTTAAGTTTGTTAATTTGTTATTGATGATGGGTAGTCTAAATTATGCCTTTTAGGAAATAGAGTTAAGTAAGCATGAGTTACTTTATTACAGGGTAATGATGTTTAAGATATTTTAAATGGTGGTGCCTTTAACTTTTTGGGAGGGAAGTGTCATATGACTTAAATCAAGGGTGATTTCAATGGATCTGTTCACTGCATTTTATGTTCTGCAGAAGTTCTAAAAGTATATTAAAGGATGAAAGAGCAAAACATTATTTTGCAGTGGTTGTGACCTTTTTTTCATTGTCCCAAGCTGTAGCAAATTGTTACTGTGGTTCTTTCTATTGTTTGGCTTTGGTGTTGAATGAATTCCATTGGGCATTTTTTTTAAAGTTCTTAGTGGTTTTCATGAAGTGCCTGACTGCAGCTAATGCCTTCTGCGGGACTCTGGGAATGCAAATATACCCATACCTCAGCAACATCTTATCTAGGAAGACCTGTTAAGACATCTCAGCTGCACTATCTGCCTTATGCCGAGACTGGGCTTCACGATCAGTCTAAAAAAGTGATTTGACTCCTATCCATGGTCTAGTTTTCTGGGCTGCAGAGTGGACCCTCATTTAATGTTGGCCTTTCTCCCTCGAGAGTCAGATGCTGTCCATATATTTTCAATCCCTCCTTCCTTTTTCAGTCTTGTCCTGCAAGGGAAATTCTAAGAGATCTGGGGTTCATGATATCTTGTATTCATGTGATTCCTTTTGCCAAATTCCATATAACAAAAGTCCAGTGGTACCTAAAGCGTCCCTGGTCTCAGCAAAGTTACGCATTGGATGGTCAGAGTCCACTTTTCCTTTTTCTAGAAAAGAACTCAAGACTGATGTATCACTTATGTTCAGCTGAATCTGCCATTCAAACCAGCTGTTCCCACTCAGAAGCTTTACACAGATGCTTCAGATGTAGCTTGGGGATGCATGGACATACTCCTTAGCAATTCAGTGTCCATGGACTTTCAAGCAAAGGAGGGAGTGAGCCATTGTGAAAGAGATGAGGACACTCATTCAGGCTCTACATGTATTTTCTCACACATGGAATCCAGGACCCCTCAGGATGTTCACAGACAACACAACAGTCATGTGGTATATAAACAAACAGTGGGGGAGGGAGAAGTCCTGTTACCTGTGCAGACTGTCTCTTTTGGCTTGAGACCAAGTTATAAAAGCATATCTGTCCCTACAAGCATTTTAATTTCCTTCTCAGGGCAATGTTTTGGCAGATTCATAAGCAGGTCCATGCTGTCATAGAAGACCTTCACAAATGGATGTTGAACAAGGAGGTCTTAATGGACATAGTCCACAAATGGGATATTCCACAGATCTATTTGCCTCCACTCACAACAGACATATCAGAATATTTTGCTCCAGGATCCCTTGTCTCTAGGCCTGAAGGATGGAAAACATTTCTCTCTGTCTTTGGAGGGGAAATTCCTTTGTCTTCCCTCCACTTCCTGTAATCCCAAAGGTTCTATTAAAGATCTGCAGGAACAAACCAAAAATTGTTCCTGTGACTCTCATTTGGTACAGGCAGCACTGTTTCCCTCTTCATCATCTGGCCAAGCGTCATCATCACAAGTTGCTTTACAAAGTGGACTTGTTGACACACAAAAAGAGTTCTCTGCTTCATTCCAATTTACTAGCTCCTAACATGACATTATGGATGATACAGTTCTAATCCCATTCTGACTCCAGTATTCTGAGTTTGTGCTTTAAGTTCTTCAGGAGGTGAGAAAACCTAACACTAAAGTGTGTGTGTGTGTGTGTGAATATATATATATATATATATATATATATATATATATATATATGTATACACACACACACACACACATATATATATATATATATATATATATATATATATATATATATATATACACACACACACATATATATATATATATATATATATATATATATATATATATACACACACACACATATATATATATATATATATAGATATACACACACACACATATATATATATATATATATATATATATATATATATATAGATATACACATACATATATACACACACACACACACACACACATGCACACAGAGTGGATATAAAAAGTTTACACACCCCTGTTAAAATGCCAGGTTTTTGTGATACAAAAAAATTAGACTACAGTAAATCATTTCAAAACTTTTTACACCTTTAATGTGACCTATAACTTGTATATTTCAGTTGAAAAACAAACAAATCTGTAGAGAAAAAAATAAAAAAAGTACAATAAGCTGGTTGCATAAGTGTGCGCACCCTTAAACTAATACTCTGTTGAAGCACCTTTTGATTTTATGAAGCACCTTTTGATTTAATTATAGCATTCATTCTTCATGGGTAGGAGTCTATCAGCATGGCACGTCTTGACTTGGCAATATTTGCCCACTCTTCCTTGCAAAAGTGCTCCAAATCTGTCAGATTGCAAGGGCATCTCTTGTGCACAGCCCTGTTAAGGTCACCCCACAGATTTTCTACTGGATTTAGGTTTGAGCTCTGGATGGGCCATTCCAAAATTTTAAATGTTATGTTATCCTGTCTAGCCTTCATTCTTACTGGTTGGGTTCAGAGACAATCCTCGGCTGAGACTCAGACGCATACTATAACACAAAGTCTTTCACTTGGCTCGTGGCTGATCACCTATCCCATCATGCAGTGTGTGATTCCCCAGATCTCATTTGCTGCTTAACAAGAATCAGAGGTTCTTCATCTTGGACGTGGCTAAGTTTTTGGAAATTATTTTTCTTAACTGTTATTGTTCTTTAGTTAGACGTAGCTGTTTTATATAGATAGTTTTTCTTTCTGGAGTGCTGTTTACACTGTATATTACCGTGATTGCTGCTTAGTTGGCCATTGCCTTAGTCGCAGGCCTATATCCTTCCCTATCCAGTCATAAAATCTTTAGTGGGTTCTTTTTTCTAGTATGTGCTTTTTCTTATTAGCAATACTTGGCTCGTTTAAGTTAGAGGGCCAAGTGCCCATTTAAATTAAAGGGCATAGCTAATCTTTCTTTATCTAAATATTTCTGTCTTTATTAGCTGTGTTAGGCCAGTTTAAGTTAGAGGGCTTAGCACCCATTTAAGTTATAGATGTGCTGTGAGTTTACATTTTTATATAGCGCTGTTTAGGCTTGGCAAATTACTTGTGTTATTTCAACTTGGAGTATTTTGTGATTTGTGCTTTCAATTTAGTGTTTTTTTGAAGTCTGTGCTTCCTTCTCATAATGTCTAAAGAAAGTAGGGAGAAGGAACCAAAGCCACCTGGCTTTAAAAAGTGTCAAAAGTGTTCACAGAAAATGTCTGTAATTGATGGTCATAGCATTTGTGTTTATTGCTTAGGGGCCATTCATCTTCAGGAGTCATGTACCTTCTGTCATTCTTTCAGTTCACAGGTACTGCAAGAGAGAAAGAATAAATTGATAGTCAGAGGGCTACTGAGAGCTTCATTCTCTGAAGCTTTGGAAAGTCAGAGTACCACCTCTAAGCCTAAGTATCCTTTTTCAAAAAGTGACAACCCTTCCAAGAGACCTTCTTCTTCTTCCTCATATGGTCATTCAGAACATCCAGAGAAAATAACATTTTTTTCAGAAAAATCAATCCCCTCGGCTTCACAGGATTTGGAACTGAGAGAGATTTTAGAATGGGACATGTCAAGGCCTTCTGCTCCACAGCTTTCAGAGCTGAGAGAGACTAGCTTTCGGAGCCCCTCCACTGAATTATTGCCAGTCTCCCCTACCTTAAGATCTCCCATATTGGAGAGATCTCACTCACTTACCCTTTCCTCCAGGTCCTCTAGAAGCCTGTCGGATGATGATGTGGATAGGGTAGTGCGCAGACTACTGAAGTCGCTGGCACTGGCTAAATTATTTTCGGCTCCGACCCAACCAGTTCCGGAGCCAAGTAAGACTCTTTCATCCATGTTGTTTCCTCCTCTGAACCAACCTGGATCTTCGGAGCCAGAGTGCCAGGTACCATTTGGTGGTACTCTGGATTCCTGAGACCCATCCAGGAGATTTCAGAACCGTTGTCTGCTCTAACACCCTCAATACCTTCCTGTCTAGGAACCAAAGATCTCCAGTCGGTTCTGGAGGAGGATGCTTGGACCAGAGTCTCTTCAGTTCTGAGCTTACCTCTCGGGCTTCGGTGTGGGTGAGCTTGGCTCCGATATCAGGCTCGGATCCTGTCTCATTGGAGCCGAGGATTCCTTCTACTACTTCGGAACTGGGGGCATCCTCGGAGCTGGGGGCAACCTGCTTTCATGCTGATGAGGAGTGTGCTGTCCCCGCCGGCAGCTCTACACAAGGGTACTGGTAGTCTTCCCCCTAAGGCACCGGCTTCTGTCTCGGCACCAACCCATCCTCAGAACAGTGGAGATTTAGGGCCTCAGAGAGCCCCATTGGGTGAATCACACTCTCCCGAGACCTCCCCAGAATACCTTCTGAGCAGGCTGCTCAGAAGAGAACATGCAAGAGGAAGCATCTGGACTCACCAGATGTGTCAATCACCTCAGACACTGACCTCGAGGAGTCAGAAGGGTCCCCATGGTCGCCCTCTGAAGAGATCTTGTTTGCAGATATCTTAGAAATCCTGAAACAGAGAGGCGACTGGAAGTCCATCACCCCTTCAGACGAGGAGTTGGTGTACCTGAAGGCTTTCGGATTTCAACCTTCAACCTGCTAGGGGTGTCTGCTTTTTGATGAACTAATGGAATTGCTTAGTCAACAGGTATGAGAGTCACCAGACACAATGGAACCAGTCCCTCGGAAGCCAAATAAATTTATAACAGCCCCATCAGACAAAGACTTTCTTACTAAAGGCGTTCCTGCAGATGCTTTGGTGGTGGCAGCAGCCACCAAGAAAGAACTCTATCTGTAACATCCCGATCTGTCCATCCACCGAACAAGGAGTCTCAAACGATGGACAGATATGGGAAGCATATTTTCTCGTCAGCGACTTTTACCCTTAGATCGCTGAACTACCTTACGCACTTCACTAGGCTACAAAGAAATCTTCTGAAGGAGTTAGGAGATACTCTCCAGGGTTCACTAGCTGCAGGGGTTTCAGACAAGTGACCTCTCAGCTGTCCACCTTAAATTCCATAGTTAACTCCTCCATGAGACTGATCTCCTATGCAGCGGATGGAGCGAGCAGGGCTGCGGGTTCAGGAGTTTCCTTAAGGAGACACTTCTGGATGTGCTTGTGTAACTTTGCGGAACCTTTCAAGTCTACCTTTGCCATGCCCCTTTCGATGGTTCCTCACTCTTTAGACCAAAAGTCAAAGACACACTCACCAGATGCGAGCAGGAAGGAAAAACTCTCTCTGCCACTGAAGTACGTTATTCCCTACCTTTCAGACCCTATCCTAAGGGTCAAAAGGGTGGAAAAGTATGGTTCACAAAATCCCAGGGAGTTTTTCAGAACGCACAAGGTGAATCCTTCCCTAGGGGCAGAGGGGGAGGCAATAATGCCAGACGTCCACGAGGCAAAACTAGGGTGACCGTGATTCCTTTAGCGGCCGACCTTTTCAACTCTCCTGAAAGGGGCTCGTCTGTCCTACTCTGGAGGCAGTCAGAGGCCGGTTTTCTTTGTACCCAGAAGCCTGGCGAGATATCACAAGAGGCAAGTGGGTACAAAGTATAATATCCAGAGGTTATACAATTCTCTTTTGCCTTTCCATCCCACAAGTCAGAAGGATCCCGGACATTCTACCCAGTCAAAGGGAACAAGCAACTATAGAGATTCAAAAGTTGCTAGACAAAAGAGTCCTCTGAGAAGTCCCCACAGACCAAATAGGATTCTGAACTTACTCAAGATTCTTTTTAGTGCTGAAAAGAACAGGGGACTGGAGACCCAAATTGGATCACAGCAAAACTCAACGAATCCATAAAGAAGTCCAAATTCCGGGTGGTGACACTGTGGTCAATTTTTCCCTTTTTAGGGAAAGACACTTGGATGTGCTCAGTAGACCTCCAAGATGTGTACTGCCACATAAAAATGGACAGACCATCAGCAAGTCACTTACGCTTCTGGCTGAGAGCCTGTCATTACCACTTTCGAGCTCTGTCCTTTGGTCTCACTACCCCCCAGAGTGTTCGCCAAATGCATGGCACTAGTTAAGGCTCACTTGAGGCTGCTAGGAATACAGGTGTTTCCGTACCTAGATGACTGGCTCTTGACTGCCACCACCAAGCATCTACTACAACAGTCAAGAGACCAAACCTTACATCATTGTTTTCAATTAGGAATAACAATAAATTCAGGGAAGTCTCCCTTGCTGCCGTGTCAGCATATTACCTTTATGGGAGCAGAATTAGACACCGTCTCTATGAATTTTTGTACTCAGACAACAGGTTACCAATCTTCTGCCAAAGACAAAAGCAGCAGTGAAAACAGTCCTGAAAGTCCTAGGAACAATGGCAGCATTGATAACCCTAGTCCCATTAGCCAGGATGCACATGAGAATTCTTCAGTGGCTTCTCTTTTCTCAGTGGTCTTTACAAGAACTTCCCATGTCTCACCAGATCAGAATTAGAGAGTCATGCAAGAAGGATCTAAGATGGTGGCTCCTTTCCAGTCACGTCACGTTAGGTCGGCCCTTTACCCCACAAAAACCTCTGGCAACAGTGACCATGGACACCTCCCAGATAGGATGGGGGGGCATTATCTGGGGAGGATGGTCCAAGGCACATGGCAGGAATATGAGACACATTTGCACATCTAGAGATGAGAACAGTGCTCTTGGCATTGTCATGTTGAAAGGTGAAATTCCTCTTCATCGTCAGCTTTCCTAGCAGTTGCCTGAAGGTTTTGGGCCAAAATTGACTAGTATTTGGAACTGTTCATAATTCCCTCCACCTTGAATAAAGCCCCAGTTCCAGCTGAAGAAAAGCAACCCCAAAGCATGATACTGCCACCACCATGCTTCGCCGTGGGAATGGTATTCTTTTGGTGGTGCGAAGTGTTGTTTTTGCGCCACATGTACCTTTTGGAATTGTGGCCAAAAAGTTCAACCCTGGTCACATCAGACCATAACGCATTTTCTCCACATGCTTTTGGGAGACGTGATCTATTGTTTTGCAAATTTTAGCTGGGCCTGGATGTTTTTCTTTGTAAGTAAAGGCTTCCATCTTGCAAGCCTACCCCATAGCGCAGACATGGAGAATACAGGAGATTGTTGTCACATGTAGTACACAACCAATACTTGCCAAATTTTCTGCAGCTTCTTCAGTGTTGCGGTAGGTCTCATGCCAGTCGCTCTGACCAGTTTTCGTCTAGTCTTTTCATCAATTTTGGAGGAACATCCAGTTCTTTGCAATGTCACTGTTCCATATTTTCTCCACTTTTTGATGACAGTCTTCACTGTGTTCCATGGTATATCCAATGCTGTGGAAATTTTTTTGTACCCTTCTCCTGACTGATACCTTTCAACAATGGGATCTCCTTGATGCTTTGTAAGCTGTCTGCGAACCATGGCTTTTGCTGTAGCAGGCAACTGAGAAAATGTCAGAAAAATCTTGCTAGGACAGCTGAACTTTATTTGGGGTTAATCAGAGTCTCTTTAATTGATGGCAGGTGTGTACCCGAGAAGACTGAATGCTGTAATTTAATCAAAAGGTGCTTCAACAAAGTATTAGTTTAAGGGTGTGCACACTTATGCAACCAGCTTATTGTACATTTTTTATTTTTTATATTTTTTCCTCTAAAAGATTTGTTTGTTTTTCAGTTGAATTGTACAGGTTATAGGTCACATTAAAGGTGGGAAAAGTTTTGAAATGATTTATTGTGGTCTCATTTTTTATATCATAAAAACCTGGCATTTTAACAGAGGTGTGTAAACTTTTTATATCCACTGTATGCGTGTGTGTGTGTGTGTGTGTGTGTGTGTGTGTGTGTGTGTGTGTGTGTGTGTGTGTGTGTGCGTGTGCGTGTGTAAATACACACACAGACACACATACACACATATATATATGTGGGGGGGGGTCCACTTCTAAATCTTGAAAGCTCATAATCTCAAAATTCAAAATACTGAGTCCAAAATCTTGAAAGCTCAAAATATTAAAAACTCAAAATACTGAATTTCATAATATAAAAAAAATAAATAAATACAGGATACCAACACTTATTATACTCCACCAGAAGTACATAAAAAAAACAAAAGGCAAAGCATATTAGTTTACTCCAACTATTACCAGGGGGGCAAGCCCCCCTGCTGCCCCTATGTGAGGCCTGTGCTCCCCACACCCCCTGCTCCTTAAATATATCAACTCCGAGATCGCACTTTACTACACTAAGATGAGTTATGTTGTAGTATAGCAAAGTAAAAGGGAACACGACTAAGGTTACAACAGACAGTCATGAAGCACATAATGGTATGTTTGTCATTTTCTTCTGTGGAGTGCGATCTCTGAGTTGATATATTTGAGTAGCAAGAGGTGTGGGGGGCATGGTGGGTGCAGGGGGGCTTGCCCCCTTACTTTTAGTTGGAGAAGAGTAATAGGTTTTGTTATGTAGATGTGCTGGAATATTGTAAGTGTTGATATCCTGTAGTTTTTTCGATTTTATGAAATTCAGTATTTTGAGTTTTCAGTATTTTGAACTTTCAAGATTTTTGAACTCAATATTTTGAATTTCGAGATTGAGCTTTCAAGATTTAGAAGTGGACACACACACACACACACACACACACACACACACACACACACACACACACACACACACACACACACACACACACACACACTCCTATCTGGCTTCACACCAGAGATTCCCACTTTCCTTTCTTACGTGTGTGAACTCTTAAAAGCTGATCTAGCCTATCCTTTTATCAAGGCACACTTATTAGCCATTTCTGCATATATACCCATTGATCCTCCCTTGATTTCTAGATTTAGGGTAAAGCAGTTTTTCAAGGGTGTCCTTTATTTGAAAACCTCCAATGAGAATTATTCCCTCTCCTTGGGATCTTAATTTTGTATTACAGAAGCTTACTCAGCCACCTTTTGAACCAGTGGCTTATACGTCTCTGAAGTTTGTACATGAAAAAAACATTTTGCCAGTAGCCCTCACTTGTGCCAAAAGGATTTATGAGCTTCAGGAACTGATGACTTCTCTTCCTTTCCTTCCTTCCTTATTTTCCGCATGAGTAGGGTGTCTGTTAAGGTCAATCCATCCTTCGTGCTAAGGGGTTAATGAGTTGGCTCTCAACCAGACTATTAATCTGCCTGCCTTCTTTCCAAACCCTCAAAACAAGGGGGAAAGACTTGTGCTCTCCTTGTATGTCCACAGACAACTAGATTCTGTTTGGATAATGCAAAAGACATTAGGAAGATGGATCAGCTGTTTGTGTCCTTCCTGGAAGCCAAGTTAGGTGATGCTGTCTCCAAGAAAATGATTGCCAGTTGTCTTTCTAAATCCATCTCCTTTTGTTACTGTCATCATGATAACTCCTTATCCTCTCCTGTTAAGACCCATTCCACTAGACCAGTTTTTTTTTCCTCTGGGGCTTTTTACAAAATAATTGATTCCAGGGCTAATTTAGAGGCAGCCCCTTTGTCCTCTGTGCATACTTTCACAAAACACTACAAGATAGATGCTTTCTCTAGATCTACAACTTACTTTGCTATCTGGATTGATAGCTTTCCTCTTCCTGACCCTTCCACCCTATGTAAATGATAAGCTTTAAGAATCACCCATCAGTACTGAAATACTGCAGCAGTGATCTAGGGAAGGACATAGTACAGTTGTGTACGAAATTACCAGAACAGTAGATGTACTGATCATTATTTCACTATTTCTTCCCATCCTTCTTCCCCCTTTCTTATCTTTATTTTGTTGCCTCTCTTTTCCTCAGGTGTCTCCAAGTCTCTTGGCTCAGATATTCTGAGGATCTTGTACTCATATGTCTAGTTATATATCTTTACATTTTTGGATTTAGGTCAGGCATCCGACGTATGACCATATAGAAGCTTTTTTACTTTGGTACCTTAGCCAGTCAAGTTACCTCGGCAGGATAACCCATCATTATTGGAATATTGCAGCATTGATCTGTAGGACATATACTGCTATGGCACATTGTTACACAATTGTATTTTATTCTGTTGATACCATTGAGTATTGAGTGTATAGTGCCATTGCTATTGTGTAATGATTACATATAGTAATTCAGTTTCATGTATTGCTGTATATTAATCTTGCTATTTTCCTGGTATATAATATGATAGTAAGCAACAAAAACCCCGAAAAGCAGAGTGCTCGAAGCCTTGCCATTTAAGAGTTGTTTTCCTAGCTCTTCTGTGAAAGGCATGGAATCAATGTGTTTTCCTAGCAGTAAGACCCCTGGACATATCCTGTTCTTACATATGCAACCTAAGACTGAAACACACGGTATTATCTTCTGGACATCTGCCTAATATTTGCGCTATTTGTTTTCACATAGATCAAAAGATGCCATCATAAAGTATAAATGTTAGAGCTGGAAACATAAAAGCTATACTCATCTTGCTACTTGGACATTAGTACCAGAAAGGAGCGACAAACTGACAGGATGTGAAAGAAAGTAGTAGTTGCAAGCCCCTCCTCCTCCAGGTTGTGTCTTTAGACAAAGAAACAATGAAATGTGAAAGGAAAACATCTGGGACAAAGGCTGGACTCCATCAGTTGAAGAAACAGAACAAAGAAATTCCAAATCCTCTCTGTTAGAGGAAGATATGTACTCCAGAGAAGATGGTTCAGTCAGTCAGACTTTCCAATAATCATTCATGCTTTTTTGTCCATTTTGCTGCTAGTTGTCAGCTGTTAAATGGACAGACTGTACAAACTTTGCTGAGGGACGTCTGTAGTGCTATACACTCTGGAAAAGGAAACAAAGACTGTGATATTGCTTCTTGATGATTGTGGGACTGGCCAACCCATAAAAGGTAGATCCATCCTCAGTGAGGGAAAGTGGAGTGTGCCAGAGAGAAACATTTAACCAAGTCTCCCTGCAATTGAGTGGGACTTGAGCCAACAGAGGAGCCAGTGCTGACATGCACAAAATTCTCCTTTGTGTGGATCTCCCTGATAGTGGCTAGAGAATGCAGGACTATTTCACAGTGTTCATCAAGGAGCAAGAGACCCTTAATACGTTTAAATATAACACATTCAACCAATAATAGAATAGTCTGTCTTATTCTCCATTTATAGTAGAAGCAGTACCTGCCTCTGGTTGACTTTCTCCATGAAAGACCAAATTAAAGTGACCATGATTATTTCAGCTAGAAATCTAGTTAACCTTCTAGATTTTATGGACACCACCAAAATAAATAAAGCCAAGGCTACCAGAAGCCATGGCATAGACCGTGAAAGCTGTGACTATGCTGTAGGCAACCTGAGTTTGGGAGTATCAACTTGGGTGCCTGTAGGAGTCTGCCAGGGTGGATAGAGTTGAACGGATGCTGACAGTTCACCCACCCAGAGGGGAGGGAGACTGTTGTGTCTTCTCACAAGGATGACACCTAGTGGAAGCACTATGTGTTCACCTGGTGGTGTTCTGAGCTGCAGACTGTGCTGACATAGTGCAGTAAAGAAGGAGGAAGCCAAGAAGAACATGGCATGTAGAGGCATGCTTCACCTGAGGAACCAGTGATTGTGGGCTGCCAAGAGTCACCAGGAGAGGTAGAAAGGTATTTTGCCCCAAGGAACAGTAAGCTGACCTGTTCTGTATCACCTGACTCTCAGCAACATACTGAAGGCTGATAGGGATTTCTGTGCAGAAACAAATGGGCTGTATTGTCCTGTCATCTAACCCATGGATTCCCAGCTCCCATTGTGGAATGAATGGATAAAGGACTTATTGGATAAGGTCCTTGGAGAGAGAGAGAGAGAAAAAAGAAAAAGCCAAGGCCACCTTTCCCTGAAGTAAAAATTTCCTAATAGCAAATCCTAAAATGTTTTAGTAAACCTTAAACTAATTCTGTATGAGGCATATCACACAAAAAAAAAAAAGAAAGAAAAAAAAAAACAGGGTAAGTTACTGAAGCTCTTGCAACAGGCTTTCATCAGTATAACTCTTCCTTCTTAAACTCAACCACAGGCCAGTCTAGTTCTCACCAATAAGCGAAACTGCACTGTCCAACCCAACTCTCCAATTGATACTTCTGTTCTTTACTTTAAAATTATTGCCTGAGCAGTAATATATTTATTGGAAAAGTAAGCCTCACCTGTAACCATAATTCTTTTGTAATTAACAAACAGAAATGCATAGAGAAAGGTAAAAACAGTTTACCGATACTTTTCTTTATGCTGTTAATATATATAGAAAGGTAAAAGCAGTATAGACTGATATTGAAAGAATGAGTTATGCCAGGCACAGACTTGCATATCATTTTTTTTATGTGCATAGTACCCTAGCAGCCTGCAGAGTGTCAGCCTCCTAGCTTTACCGCTCTTTGAGAAAACAAATGTTTCTGCATGCAGTTTTCTCTATGTGGCTAATTCTGGAAATGCACAGAGAAAGGTAAAAACAGTATACACCATTACTGAAAGAATAGTTATGCCAAGCACAGTTGTTTTTCATTATATCTTCAACCTGTGGATTCGGATTTGATATCGGATCCAACTTGGCCATGTACCATAGCTGTAGGATCCAAAAAGTCTGAGATCTTCCCCTACCCATAATACCCCACCCTCCCTTCATCCCCCAAATCTTGTTTGCTACATTTTTGAATGGCATTAGGATTGCAGTTGTCTGAGCTCCTTTGGGGTATAGCGAGTGGTTTTTCTGATAATTTTCAACATTTTTTTCAACCTATTATAGTCTTTTCCTTTTTCTTGTTTCCCCTATACTCTTTCATCATAACTGCATGGGTCTGTTTATTTCGTATGGTTCCTCTCACTTTCCTTAAAATAAAAAACACTTTCCTTAAAAACTAGTTTAGCTAAAAGGTTTCTAACTTAGAAACCCCTTTCTCTTTTCTAGGCTATTGTCTTCTTCTTTTACTATGCCAGATAAACCAGCGGGGTTCACATGGAGTGTGCTGTTTGCTTAGTGGCTTCTCACTTAGACTCCTCTTGTGCAATTTATGCTAGTTTCAATCAGCATGCAGTGGTTGATAGAAGAAACAAACTCATCCTTAAGGGCCTTCTATCCTCTTCTTCCTGTCTTGGATCTCCTTCCACTTCAGAGGCTCAAACTCCTGCCAAGAAACACAGGGAAAGAAAAAGGTGCAGACAGACAGAGCTTCTTCTTTACCTGGTGAGCCTTGTCATAAGTCCACCAAAACTTCGAATGTGAAGTCATTGGATCCCGAGTATTGGTGCGGAATCTACCCAGCTCCGGTCCCTAAGGTTCTGTCCAGAGCCAGTTTACTCCAGGCCCAAGTCACCATTGCTTTACTCCCCTAGACCAGCTTCCAGGCCATGTTCTGTTGCTTCATCTACCAGATCTTCCCGGAGCCTCTTTGAAGCCAAGGTTGACAGAATGCTGATGAGGTTTCTCAAGGCACAAATTCATCTGAGAGTTTTGCCTGTTCCATCCTCTGATGGCCTCCAGCCTTCTTTTGTTCCCATCTTTCCTTCTCATATCTGACCCCCGGCTTCGGAGTTGTCAGGTCTGAGGATCCCAAGAGCCAGCATGTTGGAGCTGACAGGTATGGTTACCTCGACTCCGACGGTTGCCCTGAGTAGTCTGGCCATGACAGTCTCAGATCAGAATAACTCTTAGAGCCATAGCACAGGCGTCAGTTGTGAAGGCTTGATGTCAGCTGTGAAGTTTTCAGAGCTGTCTCTTCTCAGAGCCTTGGCACTTGATAGTTCAGCTCCAACTCCCCTCTTGGACCCAGGAATGACGGGGACTCATAGGGTTTCTCTGCCGACAGCTTCGCCTCCAGTGGAGGTTCCCCTCGGATCCCCATTCACCCTCAGCATTCAAGGTGGTGGAGAAGGGGTCTGTCTGCTCCTAGGAGAGCCTTGACTCTCCCTCCCTCAGAGACCGGTCCCTACTCAGGAGAGTTTGTGCAAGAGTCATCCTTTGTCTCCTCCCAGACTGCCTGCCCAGAAGAGCTTCCAGACTTTTTCCCAATTATAACACCCAGAGTCTTCTGATAGCTCCCTTGGAGCATCTCACCAAGGATGTTCATCGTAAGCATACTTGTAGGAGGAGACAAGTGGATTCTTCTCCAGAATCCCTCACTGAGGAGACAGATTTGGATGAAGGGGAAGGGTCCCCAAGATCCTCACCTGACTATGTCTCCTTTGGAGACATCATGGAAGTCTTGCACCAGAATGGTGGATGGTCTGCCCAAAACTCTAACCCAGATGAGTTGGTGTTCCTGGAAGCCTTTGGGTCAGGCCCATCTACATCTTGGTTGCCCCCCCCCCCCCGCAAGACCCTCTTATTTATCTCATCTCCCACAGGGCATGGAAAGAACCAGACACAGCAGAACCCATCCAGAAATGCCTGGACAAGATCCTTAGCACCTCTTTAGATAGACCCCATTGGAGTATTGGTGTCCCTGTTGATGTCATGGTGGTTGCAGCAGCCACCAAGTAGCTGGCCCAGGAAAGGTCCTGTGTCCACTCCCCTAACAGAGAGTCCCGAACGGTGGACAGGTTTGGTAAGTGGGGGTACACTTCAGCAAACTTTGCACTGCAAGTGCAGAATTATTAGGCACATGTGACCAGACTGCAGAGAGACCTGGTCAAAGGGCTCTCTAGTCCTGCCCCAGGGTCCATATCTGCAGAGGAACAGAAAACCTTTTCCTCCAGAATGGCCACCCTTTTTTCTATAGGAAATGCATCCATGAGGCTAATCTTGCATACCGCAATAGGTGCCTCATGGGACGCCATGCTTGGATATGGCTTTGTGATTTCATGGAACCTTTCAGGGCATTTTTTACTAATGCCCCTTTTGACAGATCAGCATTGTTTGGTCCAGCTGTTAAAGACGCACTGTCCCAGAGTGAGAATGATGGGAAGACCTTGTTTGCCATCAGAATCCATTTTGCCACCCCTCAGTGGTCCTCTTCAAGGAATCAGCATGATGGGAAAAAGTTGTGGTTCAAAGATCTCAAGGTCCTTTCCAGGAATCACAGGGAGACTTTCCCTCCAGAGGCAGAGGGGGAAATGGTGCAAATGGCAGACACCCCTTCATGGCAGTGGGGATCCCATGAACCAGGGGTCTCAAGATACCTTCTTGGATAGGCCCAGTCAGCGATCCTGAAGGATTACCTGACTGCCCATCTCTTGGAGGACATCTATCTCTACACCCAACAGCCTGGGAAGCCATCACACATGACCATCTGGTGTTATACATCATATCCAGAGGCTATGTCATAGCCTCTTTCCAAAGTCCCTCTCAAATGAAATCTCTCTCAGATGTTCCACCCAGTCAGAGAATTTTCAAAGCTGCTCGCAAAAAGAGTCATCCAGATGGTCACCAAGACCAGCTTGAATTAGGCATCTATTCCAGATTCTTTTTAGTGCCCAAGAAAATGGGGGACCTCAGATCCATTTTGGACCTGACAAACCTGAACAAATCTGTTGCCTAGTCAAAGTTCTGAATGGTCACAATTCAGTTCATTCTGCCCTTCCTACAGAAAGATGACTGGCTGTGCTTAGTAGACTTTCAGGATCCATACTATCACATCAAAATTAACAGGCGCTTCAAAAGGTTTCTCCACTTCCGGCTGGGAGCTGATCTTTACCAGTTCAGAGTACTCCCCTTTGGTCTCACCACAGCCTCCAGGGTGTTAGTGTATAGCAATAGTGACAGTTCAGCTGAGACTGCAAGGATTCCGTGTGATGTTCATCGTGTTTCACTGTTGCAGTCATGACTGTAGGGTTCTCCCCTGCCGGCAGGCAGCCCTCGGTCGGCCAGAATCCCAAAGTCTGGGTCCGGCATCGGCTGTTCATCCGTGCTCCCTGACGTCAGAGCGCCAGGAGTACAAAGCTGACAGCCGACGCCATCTTCTCCAGTCTTTCTTGCCGTGCGGTGATAGCAGTTCGCAAGTGCCGGTCGGCTGACTGCTAATGAATTTTTCTGATATTCTTCGGTCCGAAGACTTTCTTCTCCACTCAAAGCTAAGTACCCCATTGGTGAAATTTTTTTCTTGCTCCACTCCGATGTCAGAAAAAGTTAATAATTGCATTTCATGTGGGAAGCAAATACCTCATAAGGATTTTCATTCTTACTGTATTCCTTGCTTGGGCCCTGACCACGACGTAGCTAGTTGTCGGTTTTGTGCTAGATTCAATCAACGTATAATTAAGCAAAGGTACGATTTTGCTTTTCATTACTTCGGTAGGCACTTTAACTACAAAATGTCATTGGATACGTTCCCGGCTACCGGAGTTCACAAATGTCGCAAGGATAAAGACAGGCCTCCGAGGTCCAAATCTGATGATAGCGCACAAGCGGAGCCAGCTTCAGGTTCAGCCGTCGTCAGTGAGGCGCTTTTGCAGCCCCTGTCGTCGGCCATTTCAGAACCGACGGCCGAAATGGACTCTCATGAGGAGCCAACCAGGCCTTTAAATATTTCTGTTGCTGGACCTTCGGACAATGCTCCTTCGGATGGGTCCGGAGCCGCTGTGCAGGTACCGGCTTCCGAAGGGGTTTTCAGGCCTACTCAGCTACTAGTAAAGGCAAAGCCAAAGACAAAGGCAAAGACTCCTTCTAAATCAAAGACTTCAACACAGGCCTCTTCTGAACCGGCTCCCAAGTCATAGAAACAGTTACTCAAGATGGCGGAGGATTTACTTACTATGATTAGGGGTTCTCATCCCCCTCCAGACAAAAGGCCAAGGCAGGATGTTTATTATGATTCCTCTGATCAGGCTTCTGTTTCCTCAGTTTCTTCTTCTGATCAGGAATATTCTTTCCCTCCTTATGAGGATTCTGATGCTGAAGAATCCATTCCTTCAGTTTCTCCCCCTGAGGATTTCTCTTTTGGGGAAACTTTGCATGAAATGAGGGAACATTTCCACTGGGAAGGACAGGAGTGTTCGGAATCCAAGAAAAGACTGAGGGATTTTCTTCTTCTTCTCCAACATAGACCCCTGGCTATTCCTCCTGTTTTGGATATTGTGGATGATGCCTTTTCGGAGGCTAACTTAACCCCTGACTCTTTTCCTCCTGAAACTGTTAAGCCTGATAGATATTACAGGGTTCCTGATTCCCATCAGTTTTTATACAAGAACCCTCCTGCTGACCCTGAAACCATTTCTCAGGGTCCTAAGGGAGTAAAGGCCGCTTCTGCCAAAAATCCCATTCCTACTGAAAAAGATTCTCGATCCTTAGAAAGATGGGGTAAAAAAGTTTACACTTCTGCTACTTTGTCCATTAGGGCTTTAAACTGTCAGTTTTATATGTTTAAATACCAGCAATTTCTCTTGTCTGTCTTAAAACAAAAGCTTACTTCCATTTCTGCCTGTGCAGATGATAAGGAATTACATGACTTATTGCATGCCACTGAACAGGTGGGGAAGCATGGTTTACACTGTGGATTTTGATGCCTTGGAGGCTTCTTGTAAGGCTGCGGCCTCTGGCACAGTCATTAGAAGGCATGCATGGCTAAAGGAACAAAATTTACCTGAACAAGTAAAGGCTAAATTATTGGATGCTCCTGTTCAGCATAATGTTTTGTTTGGATCAAAAGCTGAAGAGGTGATTAAAAAGATGGAGGATAAGGCGAAATCCATGCAAATGGTTAAAGATTTCTTACAAGTACAGCCATCTAGATTTAGCAGGAATTGGCCTTCAAAAAATTGGTCCTTTCCCACTTCAGACAGGCCTCAGAGGGGTAGATATAGACGCTCCAGAGGGAGGCCTCAAACACAAGCTGTTTATAGACCAAGACAGTGGACTGCTTCCACCCCTAGGGGAGGAGAGGACAGGTCACAATCTCAAAGGAAACAAACTCAATGACTCCCTCTGTTGGGCTACAGGAACTTCTTGCCTGGAAGCCCCTCTCGGAGGAAAACTCTCTCTTTTTTATAAAAATTGGACTCAAATAACCCAAGACAAGTGGGTTTTGGATGTGGTTTTAAGAGGTTACAAATTCCATTTTCATACCTTGCCAAGGCCAAATGGATGGCCAGACCTACCAAAACATCAATGGATGGAGGCCTTAAACCAGGTGGAAGCTCTTTTGGCTATGAATGCCATAGAGCTGGTTCCTCTTTCAGAGATGGGAAAAGGTTTTTACTCAAGGCTCTTTCTAGTCCCAAGGAAGCAAAACTCATGTAGACCCATTCTGGATCTGTCGGTCTTGAGCACCTTTCTAGAGATTCCAAAATTCAAAATGTTTACTCTGGACAGCATTGGAAGTAGCTGCTGTAAAGATGCATGGATGGTAACTTTGGATTTAAAGGAGGCATATTTACACATTCCCATCAGGCAGGATTGCAGAAAATACCTCAGGTTCAAGGCCGGATCGAGGCACTTTCAATTCTCTGCGCTGCCCTTTGGATTGTCTACTGCGCCCAGGGTCTTCAGCAAATGCCTGGCTCCAGTAGTAGCTTACTGCAGACTCAAGGGAATTCAAATTTACCCTTATCTGGACGATTGTCTAATTCAGGCAGACAGCAAGGATGTCTTACTCCCGCATCTAGAATTTGTACAGAACCTCCTCAAGTTCCTGGGTATTCTCTGTAAACATAAAAAAGTCAAATTTGACACCATCACAACAGATAACTTTTCTGGGTGCACTTCTAAACACCACAACCCAGATGGCATTTCTGACATCCGAAAAACAATTACAGCTGGCTTCAACTTTCAGAACATTGGCAACTCTAATTCAACTATCTGCAAGGAAATTCCTGCAGGCTTTGGGTTACATGGCCTCCTGCATCCTTCTCATACCATATGCAAGACTACACATGAGGAAAATACAATGGTACCTAAAAAGTGTATGGTCTCAGCACTGCCACAGTTTAGACATACTGATCTCTGTCCTTCCTTGCCTTCAAAAGGAATTTCTTTGGTGGTCCAGGGCATGTGCTTTAAACAAAGGGAAACCCTTCTGTCTGCCTCCTGCCACTCAGATTCTAACCACGGACGCCTCGGATTATGCTTGGGGAGCCCATTTTCAGGGCAATTGTTTACAGGGCCTTTGGACAAAGGATCAGAAGCACCTGCATATCAATTTAAAGGAAATGTTAGCCGTTCAGAAAGCTCTATTGGCCTTCAGGAATCTTGTACAACCAGGACAACTGCTAATACGGACAGACAACACCACAGTTATGTGGTACATAAGCAAGGGGGATCTCATTCCTACCCCCTTTGCAGACTAGCCATGGATCTATGGAACACAGCTCTAGCTTGCAATCTGGATCTTCAAGCTCAGTTTCTACCAGGGAAACACAATTTCCTGGCAGACAGTCTGAGCAGAAACCTTTCGGATCTACACGAGTGGATGCTGAACACCAAAATATTCAGGATGATAGCAGTCTGGGGATGTCCTCACATAGACCTCTTAGCATCCCATCTCAATCATCAACTGCAGAATTTTTGCACCAGGACTTTCCACAGAGAAGTTTGGAAAGTGGACGCCCTGTCATTCAGTAGGAGGAACCTCTCGGGATATGCCTTTCCGCCTCTTCCTCTTCTTCCACGGGTTTTATTGAAGATAAAACAGGACAAGCCCAAGATGATAATCTTGCTGGCTCCAAATTGGCCTCGGCAGTTTTGGTATCCAACTCTAAAAAAACCTATGCCTGGAGCCCCCTTGGGTTTTACCTCAGTCTCCAAACCTTCTGTCCCAACATCAGGGTCAGGTTCTACACTCTCATGTCAGAACTCTCAGCCTGGCGGCCTGGTTAATCCAGGGCCTTTGATTTCTTCTTTACTGCCCAAGCAGGTTATGGATGTCATTTTAGAAGCCAGACGTCCTAGCACTAGAAAATCTTATGCAGGAAAATGGAAAAGATTTTGTTCCTGGATGCAGGCTCAGGATTCTGATCCTCTTCTTCCTAACATTACTTTAATTTTACTTTACTTGACAGATCTCTTACATAAGGGTCTCTCTCTCACTTCCATTAAGATACATGCCTCTGCTATTTCTGCTCATTATAATATAGATCCTCCAATCTTTTCCCACCAGCTCATGAGACAGTTTCTCAGAGGAGCTAAGAACTTGAGAACTCCTAGATCTCCTCCCATTCCTGCTTGGGATCTCAACTATGTTTTGGAAAAACTAACTTTGCCTCCTTTTGAGCCTGCTGCTTCTTCTGACATCAAGTTTTTATCTTGGAAGACAGCTATCCTGTTAGCCCTTACCTCTGCTAGGAGAGTTTCAGAGCTTCAAGCTTTTATGGCTGTGGAACCTTATATTATTTTTCATCAAGACAGGGTATCTTTGAGGACTAATCCTACCTTCATGCCTAAGGTGGTTTCCAAAGTGGCTTTAAATCAAACTATCCAATTGCCAACCTTTTTTCCCCACTCCTCAAAATAAAGGGGAAAGGATCTTACATTCCTTGGATGTACACAGACAACTACGTTTTTACCTGAACAGAACCAAAGACATCAGAAAATCAGAACAATTGTTTGTCTCTTATGCTTCAAGTTCCCAAGGTAAAGCCATTTCAAAACAGACCATTTCTAAATGGATTGCTCATGGAATCAGATTTTGTTATTCTCACCATGGAAAGCAAATCCCAGGGAGTATACGGACTCATTCCACCAGAGCTGCTGCCACTTCTGTGGCCTTCCTCAGGGGAGTTCTTACCATGGACATTTTGGAAGCTGCAACTTGGAGTTCAGTGCATACTTTTTCTAAGCACTACAATCTACCTCTCTACTCTAAGTCTAGGGCAGGCTTTGCCTCTGCAGTCTTGCAGGGCCTTTTAGCCGCCCCTTCCTCTTTATGACCGCTTCCCTTTCTTTCAGCTTTGGGATTCTACCCTACAGTCATGACTGCAACAGTGAAACACGATGAACATAGTACAGTTGTGTACACCTACCATAAATGTAGATGTTCGAGTGTCTTCACTGTTGCAGTCTGGGTTTCCCTCCCTCCTGTCCCCTCTTATTTTTACTTTTGTGTATTTCCTTTTTTTCACCATTCTTCTGAGGTGTATTTGCAAAGGTTATGGGACCTTTTTCATCTGGGACTCCTGACATCTGGAGCAAGAAAAACTGGAGAAGATGGAGTCGACTGTCAGCTTTGTACTCCTGGCACTCTGACGTCAGGGAGCATGGATGAACAGCCGACGCCGGACCCAGACTTTGAGATTCTGGCCGACCCAGGGCTGCCTGCCGGCAGGGGAGAACCCTACAGTCATGACTGCAACAGTGAAGACACTCGAACATCTACATTTATGGTAGGTGTACACAACTGTACTTTTCCTTATCTGGAAATTGGCTCCTCACTGCTCCTACCAAGCATCGAGTCATCCAAGCCAGGGACTACTTACTTAAACTAGCCTCAAACTTGGGCATCTCCATCAACCTAAAGAAATTGCATGAACACCTGGTTCAGGTGATAGACTTCATCTGAGTCCATCTGGACACAACACATTGCTTAGCTCTTCTCCACTCTCAGACTCCATGTCAAACAGATTTTAGACATTCCCTCACCTCCTGCTTTTATTGTTCTGAGACTGTTGGGCTCCATGGCTGCCACCATAACTCTTGTTCCTACAGCCTGTCTCCACATGACTATTCTTCAGTGGACACTAGCAATTCAGTGGTCACTGCTTTATTATCCTCTGAATCATGCAGTTAGGCTATCTCAAGTATGCGTGGAATCTCTTCTCTGGTGGCTTCAATTGCAGGTTGTAGAATAAGGTTGTCCCTTTGGCCTTCCTTCTGCAAAGGCCATGTTGACCATGGATGCCTCCTAGCTTGATTGGGAGGCACTTTCTGGGTCAGACAATACAAGACACGTGGTCCCCTTTAGAGACCAGTTTGCATATAAACGTTCTGGAGATGAGAGCAGTTCTCTTAGCATTGCAAGACCTTCAAACCTCTCTTCCCTCAGGAACCATTGCAATTCAGACGGTTAACATGTCCGTTGTTTGGTACATCAACAACCAAAGAGGAACCAAGTCTTACCCCTTATGTCAAGAGACCACGAGGTTGTGGGAATGGGCAGTCTCCTCCAGCCTCTTTATAGTGGCAATGCACATTCCAGGAAAGTCAGACATTCTATCAAGACAGGCTCAGTAGGACCATTTTGATGCCTAACGAGTGGTCTCTGAACCCTCCTGTGGCAAACATGATCTTTCAGAAATGGGGTCATCCTTTCTGTGATCTCTTCACATCTCCTTCCAACACCAAATGCAGCAAGTTTTTTGCCCTGATCCCTCCACATGGACAGTCACCGAGAGATGCTCTAGTCCATGCTTACCCCCCTAACCTCCTCTTTCTCTAATTCCTGAATTTCTTCAGAAAGCTCAGAGGTTGAAGAGCAAAGTAATCCTCATTGCTCCCTTCTGGCATCGAAAAGTGTGGTTTTCCTTCCTTTGGTCTCACCTAGTTTGTCCACCATGGACTCTGGATCCCATTCTAGACCTTCTGTCCCATCCTTCAGGATGTTCTTACCCAAATCTGTCCACCCTAAAACTGACCTCTTGATTGCTCCAATTCCATTGATGGCTAGAAATCCCGGGCTTTCTTCTCCAGTTAGAGAAATTTTAGTTGCAGTACACAGCTTCCACCAGAAAAATATATAACAGCAAGTTGAAGAGATTTTCCATTTAGGCTCACCAGAATCACCTAGATCCTTTTATACCTCCCATTTCTGCTGTTTTAGATTTTTTTGACATCCATTTTTCGTAACGGAGCTAGTTTTTCTACTGTGAAGGTACACTGGCAGCTATCTCTAACTTTCACATTGGAAAAAATTCAATCCGATGTTGTCAATCTTCATTCATTCTGGACTGATGGGTTTGGTTCTGACCTCTCGGAACTGACTCAGCTGTTATACATAGCTCGCACCAGCCAAAAACTCTCAAGTTAAGGCTCTACCCACAATACCCCTCTTCCATTACCTCAGATCTTATTTGCGGTGCTGAAAATTGGGCACATCAGCCGATTATCTCAGCTTAGTGCTTTAATTTTTTTCTACTTGATTGTCTTTCTAGCGATTTTTGCTAAAAAGGTCTCTCTTTTCTACTTGGATAGTTCATTCCTTTTGTGAATATGTAACTGTTCTTTTGCTGTTTCTACCTACCCCCTTTTTACCTGATGGTATTTCTACTTACCATTATTAGTAACAGCCCTTCCCTTTCTTTTCCTTCTTACCGTTGGTAGTCTTTAGATAATCATTGTTGGTATTCTTTCACTTTTCACTCTATATACCCTTTGGGTATTTCTACATTACTATTGTTGGTAGACTTTGTTTAAAAAAAAAAAAATTCTCTCTCTCCTTTTTCTACGTGTGTGTGTGTGTGTGTGTGTGTGTGTGTGTGTGTGTGTGTGTACACAAGTTGAATTCATTATGGCAGAAAAACAAAAGGGGACATCTGGCTTCAAACCGTGTCAGGAGTGTGGCAGAAAGATGCCCAATTCAGATGAGCATCTTTCTTGCGTGTATTGTTTGGGTGCGCCTCATTTGGACATTACTTGTAAAATTTGTCAGGGCTTTACCGCCCGTACTTTAGCAGAGAGGCCCAATAAACTTATTTTAAAGTGTTTGGTGAAATGTCCTTTCAATGAAGCCCTATCTAAGGCTGAGACTTCAAACTCCTTGAAGCCAGACGTTAAGAAAAGAAGCCACTCTGTGCTGACCTCTCCTTCGGCATGGGAAGTAAAGTCCCAAAAGCCCCAGGTTCCGACGGTTTCCTTGGAACTGAAAGCTAAAGTACCAAAAGTGACAATATCTGCACCGTCTGCATTGACAGTGGCACAGTCATCAGTGCCAACTGTCATTGAACCAATTCAGACCTCTTTGGCACTGACTACTGTTTCAGCATCTATGACCTCTTCTGCACAGACAGCCGTTTCTGCTCCATCATCAGTGTTTTCTCATTCGGTTCTGACTTTCCCTTCTGCACAGCAGTCTGTGGTGCCGAAAGTTGATCCAGTAATAATTCCCATGACTAGATATTCCCCTTCAGTAGTCCCATTCTTGGGTTAACTTCCCAGCCCTTTTCTGGATAGGCCCGAGTCCCCTTCAGAAATGTTGATCCGTTCCTCCAGAAGTCTCTCCGAATTGGACATAGTCAGATTGGTGGACCAGCTTTTGGCAGCCAAGGGTCTCCCCGCACCTTCACAGACCTCTCTCCCACCCGGAGCCAAGACTTACTGTCCAAGGAACCACCAGTTTATCCTCCTTCAACCTCCTTGCAAGGTTTGGAACCCTCCACTTCGACGCACCCAGTACCAGGTACTGCGGTGCAGACGGTGGACCTCACCTCGGCACAGGAGTCGACTTTGTGGACTTCGGCTCCTTCAGATCGGTTGCACATCCAGGACCGTAGTTTGGCTGTCAGTTCTGAGACCCTTAGTACGGTTCTGGTTGTTTCCATTATGCCATCTTTGGTTCTCGGAGCCATGGCATTTTCAAGCCCTCTCCCAGCTCCTGCTCGGGGTGGCAGCACGTTGGAGCAGAGTGTGACTCTGTTTCCAAGGATGTCTTTCTCAGTCTGGGTTCCATCCCTCTTCAGGCTGGCCGGCTTTCCAGATTATGGAGAGAGCTTTGGCCTCAGCAGGCTCCCAGCTGGGTCCATCTTCATCGTAGTGACATATTTTCATTTCCTCTGGTGCGCAGCTGTCACAGTCTACTACATCTGGACAGCAAGACACCCTGGTTCAGGGTCCCTCCTCTTTGGAGTCCTCTACAGAATTTCCCCCTGAGGAACCACCCTGTAAGAGGACATGCAAGAGGAAACACATTGATTCTCCAGAGGAATCGGTCACCGAAGACACAGATTACGATGAAGGGGAAGGCCCCCTGGTCAACCCCGAAGATTTCTCTTTTGGAGACATCCTGGAAATACTGAAACAGGAGAGTGATTGGAAGCCCTCAAACCCATCCTCTGAGGCATCTGTGTTCTTGCAAGCTTTTCATGCCCACCCCTCTACTTCCTGGGTGACCCCACCCATGGACGACCCATTTGTCTAGCAGGCGTGAAAGGCTCCTGATTCCATAGAACCCATTCCCCAGAGGCCAGATAAAATTTTATCACCCCAGATCAGCCCCATTGGACTAAGGGTCTAGCAGTGGATGCCATAGTGGTGGCGGTGGCCACCAAGAAGGACCTCGGTGAGGAGAGTTCTGCTATCCATCCTCCTAACCAGGAGACAGGTTTGGGAAGTGGGTCTTTGCCTCATCGACCTTTGCTATTAGGTCCTTGAACTTCTTGGAACATTTTGCCAGACTCCGAAGGGATCTGATAACTGAGCCTTCTGAAATCCTTACAGGAGCTCTGCCTAATGAGGTTCAGGACAAGGTTGCCTCGCAGCTTGCCACCCTGCAGTCCATCTCAAACTCGTCCATGTGGCTCATTGCCCATACAGCCAAAGGGATGTCTAGGGCAGAGGATACCAGCGTTGCCATAAGGCGACATGCCTGGACGCACTTATATGACTTCACAGAACCCTTCAAGTCTTCCTTTGTCAGTGCTCTGGTTGACACATCCGCTTTGTTTGGCCCAAAAGTTAAAGACATGCTAGCCTAGTGTGAGAAGGACAGAAAGACCCTTTCTGCCGCAGGCATTCATTTTTCTACTCTTCAACAATCCTACTCTAAGAATCAAAGGAGTATGAAAATGTGGTTCAAAAAATCTCAAGGGCCTTTTCTCCACACATGTGATGAGTGCTGCCCCTGGGGCAGAGGGAGGAACTCTTCTGGAAGACGTCCTCCCTGTGGCAGAAGGGGTCCGTGTAACCAGGGCTCCATAGATTCCTTTTCTGGACAACCCTACCAGTGCTCCTGAATGGAGGCCCAATTGCTTACCTCTAGAAGCAGTTGGAGGAAGATTTTTACTTCAGTAATCTGCCTGGTTAAAGATAACTTCAGATACCTGGATGCAGAAAATTATCAGCAGAGGTTATCACATCCCATTCAGTCTTTTACCAAGACTTCAAAAATGAATCCTGGATGTTCCATTCAGTCAGAGAGATTTAGCAGCAGTAGAAATCCGACAGGGGACTGGAGACCAATTCTGAATCTCAGCCTACTGAACAAATTTGTCCAACAAACAAAATTCTAGATGGTCACAGTTCAGTCTCTCTTTCCCTTTCTGGTGAAGGACGATTGGATGTGCTCGACAGATCTTCAGGATGCATATTATCACATAAAGATGGACAAGGGCTCCAGAAGATATCACTGCTTCCGGCTAGGAGTCGGTCATTACTAATTTTGAGCACTGCCATTCGGTCTCACCACAGTCCCCAGGGTGTTCATCAAATGCATGGCAGTCATAGCAGCTCATTTGAGACTGCTAGGATTCCAAGTGTTTCCATATCTAGACGACTGTCTCCTCACCACTCCATCCAGGTAACTACTGCTCTATGCAGCAGACTTTGTGCTACACCTCACAGAGACTCTAGGCATCTCCATAAATGAGGAGAAATCAAAGTTGACTCCTGCACATAATCTAGAGTTCGTAGGAGCAAGACTCAATATGATTTCCTGTGTAGCCTTCCTTCCTCTACACAGGCTGATGAAGCTAAGGTCACAAGTTCAAGCGATCATCTCCTGAAACAAAGTTCCTACTCGCCTGGTGCTGAAAACTCTGGGGTCCATGGTAGCAACTATAACCTTAGTACCCCTAGCAAGATATCACATGAGGGCTGTGTCAATGGCTCTTGGCGCCCCAATGCCTGATTCTAACACATCAGATGTCTCATCCAATCTTGATAACAAATTGCTGCAAAAAGGATTTATCTTGGTGGATGAAGCCAGAAGAAAATCTATGGGGTTGCTCCTTTCTCCCTCTTAGCCCAAAGCCATAGTGACCATGGATGCCTCCAAGATCGGGTGGAGGGAGTCATTATCTGGAGAAGATTGTCCAAGGCACTTGGTCCCCTCAAGAGACCAATTTGCATATCAACATTCTTGAATTAAGGGCCGTGCTTTTAGTGTTAGAAGCCTTCCAGTCTGTCCTTCCTTCGGGGACAATTACAATTCAGTCAAACAACACGTTAGTAGTCTGGTATATCAACAAACAAGGAGGAACCAGATTTTACCCTCTATATCGGAAAGCCCTAAGGATTTGGCAGTGGGCTATTGCTTCCAACTGCTTTCTGGTAGCAATGCATATCCTGGGAAAATCCAACATGATTGCGGACAAGTTGAGCAGATGCATTGTGATGCCTCACGAGTGGTATCTCAACCACAACATAGCAATGAGGATTTTTCGTCATTGGGGTCAGCCGTGTTGAGATCTGTTTGCCTCCCCAATAAACAACAAATGCAGCAGCTACTTTGCCCTTGTCTCTTCTCGCAGCGAGTCCCCGAGAGACTCACTTCTTATCGATTAGCCCCCAGGGCTTCTTTATGCCTTTCCCCCTATTCCAGTGATCCCCCAGTTTTTGTGGAAAGCCCAAAGGTTGAAATGCAATGTTGTTCTCATTGCTGCCTAATGGCCCCGTCAAGTCCGGTTGCCCTTTCTTTGGCCTCATTTGGTTCACCGCCCTTGGATTCTGGACGTGACTCCGGACCTATTATCCCTGCCCTCAGGGCTCGGTGCATCCCAATCTCCAGAACCTCAAGATGGCTTGGTATCTCCAATTACAGTAATTGCCAGACAGAATAACTTACCCTCTTCAGTACAAAGGATTCTTGTGGCTTCCCATAAACCATCCACCATAAAGCTTTACCAAAGCAGATGGAAAAGATTTTCGATTTGAGCCTGTTACAGCAACATAGACCCCTTCTCAACATCGGTGGACAAGTTCCTAGAATATGTAGCCACCCTTTTTGAATCCGGAGCCTCTACTTTTATTTTATTTATTTTATTTATTTATTTTACATTTGTTTACCGGGCTAGTCCAACTGGATATATGTCCATTTTCAGCCGAGGCCCGGGGAGAAATGCTCCACATTAAAGTTAATACAAAACAAGTCATTACATAAAAAAAGCAAGTAGTTAGTAAGAATACAAACAGAAATAAGGTTCAATCTAAAATATACTAGTAGAAAATGTATACTAGGAAGGACATTTACTTTTATTTACAGTATAAGAATAGGGGAGTTATACTTTAGTAAAACATTCATGAAGAGTATAAATTGCATAAGCAATTATAAACCATACAACCATACAACGTTCTAAATTAATTTGTATCAGAGGCTAATTAACAAAGGTGTTTTTGAGATAGTCTTCTGAAGGGAGTGAGTGAACAGAAGTAAGAGAGGGTGTATAAGATTAGTTGGGATTGATGCATGGGCATAGCCAGAGTGTTTTTAGGTGTTGCTTGAGCTTTTGTTTAAAGAGGAAGGGTGATGATGTAATAGAGTGGTAGGTAGTAGATTCCAGTATTTACCTATGGTGTTGGAGAATAGAGAATCACCTGCAACGTTATTGGACTTAGCTTCACAAGAAGTTTATTAGAGGAGCGTAGTGAATTTAGATTAGTATAGGGGTATTTTTTGGTTGGTGAAATATCCTGTGAACAAAGGTAAGTTGGGTGAGTAGTAGTGTATTTTTCAGTTCTAGCCAGTTTAGTTGTAGTAAATTCTGGCAGTGGTGAGTTCTAAATGGGTTTCCAGTAGCAAATCTGACAATGCTATTGTATGCATTTGCTAGTTTAGTGAGGTTATTTTTCTTTAAGTTAGTGTATATGGGTGAGGCATAAAGAAGAGTAGAAGTAAGATGAGAGTGAGCGAGTGTAATTTTGGCCTGTGGAGTTAGAAAGGTTTTAATTCTATATAAGGAGCCAAGTTTTCTGTTTACGGTTTTAATAGTGTTATTAATGTGGTTATCAAAGGTGAGGTTATTGTCAATTATAATACCTAACAGTTTTGTGGTAGAGTCGGGGACTATATGTGTACCATTATTGGAAGTAATAGTGAAGTCTAAGAGGGGGGAATTACTATTAGGTCCAAAAAGCAGGAGTTTGGTTTTATTGGCATTCAGAAGTAGGCAGCGTTTCAGGAACCATGCCTCAACTGTGCTAAATATGTTCTGTGTTAGGGTTTGTAGTTCAGAGGAGGTATTTGCAGAGCATATGAGTGTTGAATCGTCTGCATATTGAATACATGTAGCTTGAGGTATTGCTACATGTAAGTCATTTATGAATAAAGAGAAAAGGAAAGGACTTAGGATGGAACCTTGTGGTACTCCAAGAGAGACTGGCAAAAAGGATGAAAGTGTATTTTCCCAGAGAACAGCCTGTTGCCTGTTACTAAGGTAGGAAGTAAACCATTGAACAGCTTTGGTATCTAGAGAGAGAGAGATTCAAGGGTTTTTAAGAGCATATGGTGGTTTACCATGTCAAAGGCTTTTGACAGGTCTATGAAGAGTGCAGATGATAGGATACTATTATTGCGGTTTCTATTTATACAATCGGTAAAGGATAGGAGAGCTGTGGTAGTGCTATGAAATGGCCTAAAGCCATGTTGGCAGTTGGCTAGTAAGTTATATTGAGTTAAGTGGTGCATTAGCTGATGATGAATACATTTCTCCATAATTTTTGCTAAGGGTGATAGAAGTGCTATAGGTCTGTAGTTAGAATACTCATTTGAGCTGCCTCCGTTATGTAATGGGATTATGTGGGAAATTTTCCAGAGAGCAGGGATGGTTCCTTCATTGATGCTTCTGTGAATCCACAATTAGTCCATCTAACCGCTATTTCTAATTTTCATGATGGACTTAATGAACATTCCCTGTTGTCTCATCGTTTGTGCAAGATTTTTCTTAAAGGTATTCCACATTTAAACCCCCCATTCAAAGACCCGGTAGTGCCATGGGATTTTTACCTTAGTCTTACACCCCCTAGTTCATCAGCCATTTGAGCCAGCAGCTACTTGCGACCTCAAGTTTTTGTCTTGGAAGACCCTCTTCTTGGTAGCTATCACATCGGTCAGGAGAATTTCTGAATTGTAAGCTTTGTGTGTAAAGCATTCTTACATCATCTTTTCACAAGGAGAGAGTGTTAAGAACTGCCCCGTCTTTCCTCCCTAAAGTGGTGTCTGAATTTAATATTAATCAGTCCATAGACTTACTAGTCTTCTTTCCAAATGTTTCAAACAAGGGTGAATACTGCTTACACCTGCTGGACGTCCATAGACAATTACGTTTTTACCTGGACAGAACAAAATCTTCTAGAAAATCAGACCACTTACTCATATCCTATTCAGGACCTGGATTGGGTAAACCAGTATCAAAAGATGTCCTTCAAGGATGCATCTGCAGTCCTTACAAATGGGTTGTCCTGTCGTCAGGCAGCCCTTCGGTCGGCCGGATTCCAAAGTCTGGGTCTGGCTTCGGCTGGTGTCGCACTTCACCCGATGTCATAGCTGCAGTTCTTCGGGTATAAAGGTGCCAGCCGACGCCATTTTCCTCAGTCTTTCTTGCCACGTGGCGCCCGAAGCAGAAGCTGTTCGCAAGTGCCGGTCGGTCAGAACCAGAGATTACTACTATCGAATACTACTTCGAATACTTCTAAAAAGCTAAGTACCCCGTTGGGGACTCTTTCTTGCGTCAGCCGATGTCAGAAAAAGTGAATAACTGTTTAACTTGTGGGAAACAAATACCTCATAAAGATTTCCACTCTTACTGCTTACCTTGTTTAGGCCCAGACCACGACGTAGCAGCTTGTCTAGCCTGTGCTTCTTTTAACCGACGGACGCTTAGACGTCGGTCGGAATTTGCTGAGCAGTTTTTCGGCTCTGATTTTGCGTATATTATGCCGTCGGATCCTCCGACTACACAAATATCCAAAAAACGCAAGGAAAAGGACCGACACTCGCGGTCCGTGGTTTCGGCCGAAACCGCGGTTAAGCAAACCGCGAGTGTCTCGGTTTCGGCCGAAACCGAGCAAGCGGTTCTTTCTTCAGCCGAAAACATGCCTTCTTCCGAGGCCTCTTCTAACCTGGTAGAATCGGCTTCTGAAATCCAACCTGCAGTTGCGGTTTCTCAGGAATTATCTGACACTATTCCCTTGGATATTTCAACCCCTGCACGTGGAGCTGCTAGGCCTCCTGCAGCCATGTCCATTAAGGCTTTTGCCAGGGCTAAAGCAGCTAAAGCTACTAAGACTGTGCCTGTTAAGACCCCCTCCCACAGGCCCAGCTCCAGTTCCCAAATGCTTTCTCTGGCAGAGGATCTCATTTCTTTAATCAGGGGATCCCAACCTCATCCAGACAGGGCCTCTCATCCACCTCCAGAGAAGAGACCTAGAGGGGATGTGGCTCTGAGCTACAACATTCAGTTACAAGCAATTTTTGTACCGGGAAAACAAAACATTCTAGCAGATATATTAAGCAGAACTACCACGGATGCCCACGAATGGATGCTGCATCCGGACATATTCAAAGCCATCACAAGAAAATGGGGACTCCCAGAAATAGACTTATTTGCATCCCCACGCAATCACCAGCTAAAGAAATTCTGCACAAGGACGTACCACCCACTTGCTTGGAAGGTGGACTCCCTATCCTTCAGTTGGAAAAACCTGACAGCATATGCATTCCCACCACTTCCTTTGATGCACAAGGTGCTATTGAAGATCAAAGAGGACCGTCCAAGGATCATTCTGATAGCTCCAGACTGGCCAAGGCAACATTGGTACCCATTACTAAGGAGCATGTCTTGGGAACAAATATGGGCACTACCCCTGGTTCCACTGCTGTTAACACAGAACAATTACAACATCCTGCATCCAAACCTGAAAACTCTGCAGCTGACTGCCTGGAACATTACATAAGATCATTTAGCCCAAATTTATCCCAAAGGGTTAAAGACATTATCCTTGAGGCTCGCAGACCCTCTACAAGGAAAAATTATGCAGCAAAATGGAAAAGATATCTCATTTGGAGTACTGCAAAGGGAGAAGATGTGTCACGGGTAAACATAGCCAACATCCTGGAATACTTGGCTGAGCTCTTCCACTCAGGCCTGTCCTATTCCTCCATCAAGATACATGCATCAGCCATTTCAGCAGAATACAGCCTGGATCCTCCTGTCTTCTCACATCCTCTGCTCAGGCAGTTTCTGAGAGGAATCAAAAATGTAAAGCCTCCTAGGAAACCACCATTGCCAGCATGGGACTTGAACTTTGTGCTAGAAAATTGACACTTCCCCTTTCGAACCAGCAGCAACAGCAGAATTACAATACTTATCATGGAAGACTGCTTTCCTGCTGGCTATCACTTCAGCAAGAAGGGTTTCTGAACTACAGGCATTAATGGCAGTGCAACCCTTCCTGATCTTCCATCAAGATAGTGTCCATGAGAACAAATCCGACATTTATGCCTAAGGTGGTATCCAGAGTGTATTTAAATCAGGCTATCCACCTACCTACATTCTTCCCAAACCCACAGAACAGGGGAGAAAGACTGTTACATACCTTGGATGTACATAGACAGTTACGCTACTACCTGGACAGGACCAAGGGCAATAGAAAAACTGACCAGCTACTGGTAGCATATGCAACAGGAAGGGAAGGAAAAGCAATTTCAAAACAAACAATCTCCAAGTGGATAGGAAATTGCATTAGATTTTGTTACTCCTACCATGGAAAGAAAACTCCAGAGAACATCAGGCCTCACTCTACAAGGGCTACAGCCACTACCACAGCTTTCTTACGAGGAGTGGCCACCAAGGACATTATAGAGGCTGCAACTTGGACCTCCATGCATACATTTGCCAAGCATTATAATTTACCTTTATATTCTAGATCCCGAGCAGGTTTTGCCACTGCTGTTTTGCAAGGGATCCTAACTACACCATAATCTATCTCTTTTTCCTCCTCCCCTAGTTTGGCTATGGTATTCTACCCATTTGTAAGGACTGCAGATGCATCCTTGAAGGACATAGTACAGTTTTGTACCTACCATAAATGTAGATGTCCGATAGGAATGCATCTGCAGTCAGGATTACCCACCCGTCTTCCCCTCTGTGGTACTCCTAGGGTATTTGCCCATCTTATAGCTAGCTGGGGGGGGATCATTCATGGTGTATTTGTTTGTATATATGTACATGCTTATTTTTTGTGTTTGCTCTCTACTATTTGGAAACATTGGCATTTATCCAAATTTAGCCTTCCAAAAGGGCACCTGGCATCTGGGGCAAGAAACACTGAGGAAAATGGCGTCGGCTGGCGCCTTTATACCCGAAGAACTGCAGCTATGACGTCGGGTGAAGTGCGACACCAGCCGAAGCCAGACCCAGACTTTGGAATCCGGCCGACCGAAGGGCTGCCTGACGACAGGACAACCCATTTGTAAGGACTGCAGATGCATTCCTATCGGACATCTACATTTATGGTAGGTACAAAACTGTACTTTACCTTATCAAGATGGCTTAGAGACTGTATTACCTTTGTTTACAACTGGAATAAACTTAAATTACCTACTCTGGATAGAGCAGATTCCACTAGATCTACTTCATCTGTCTTTCATTACAAAGCCTCAGTGGAAGACATATGTTCAGTTGCTACATGGGCTACTCCTCATACCTTTATCACTCATTTGAAATTAGATATGGTCTCCAAGGGAAGAGCATTCTTTGGCTCTATGGTACTCAGGAGTGTCCTTCCTTAGGGCCACCCAGGACCTAAGGTAGCTAGGGACTCTGTTTCATCTGTCAAAGAATGAATGAAGATTGACAACATTAGATAAAGAAGTTATATCCTTACCATAACATTCCATCTGTGTTGTGGTTCTTCATTCTTGACATCCTACCCACCTTCCCCCTCCAAGAGACTTCTGGAGGATCAGATCTAGTCCTGGGATGCCACAGAGTTTTTCCTTTGATAAGGCTTCTGTATTTTCTGTACTTCTCTGCAAACTCAATCTGAGGTAATGGAAGAGGGGTACTGTGGGCAGAGCTTTAGCTTGAGAGTTTTTGGATGGCACAAGCTATATATAATGGCCGAGTCGGTTCCGAGAGGTCGGAACTGAACCCATGTCAAGAATGAATGAAGATCAACAATACAGATGGAACATTATAGTAAGGACATAACTTCTTTTTACCTTTAGTCTCTTCCAAGTTGTGCTAAGCTGTACTCAAGGGCACTTTTCTTCTTTGTCCTCTCATTAAGGATCCCACTCCTCCATGGGATCCTACCATAGTCTTGCAATTGTTAGTTGTGTATCTCTTTGAACCAGCAGCTAAGGTTGATTTGAAGCTTTTGTCATGGAAAACTACTTTCTTAGTAGCCATCACTTAAGCTAAAAGAGTGTCTGAACTTCGTGTTATCTATTAAGCCATCCTATTTAATCTTCCGCAAGGATAGAGTGACGTTGAGTACCAACCCTTCTTTCCTGCCAAAGGTTGCATCTGAGGCTAACATTAATCAGGTCGTCGATCTTCCAGATTTCTTTCCTAATTTCCAAAAAAAAGGGGAATACAAACTCCATATGCTAGATGTGCATAGGCAATTACGTTTTTTATTTGAACAGGACTAAACACTTCAGGAAGTCTGAAGATCTTTTAGTTTCATATTCAAAGACTAAACTTGGAAAAACAACTTTCAGAGTTACTCTGGCTAATTGGATTACAAGATGCATTTCATTGGTTTACTTCATTAGAGAAATATCCTTACTTGTAACCATCAAAGCTCATTCTACTAGGTCAGTGTCCACTTCAGCTGCTTTCTGGTACAGAGTTCATATTGATGATATTTGCTCTGCAGCTACTTCGTCAAATTCACATCCTTTTATGTCTCATTACAAATTGGACATTATTTCCAGATACGGCATCCTTTGGTTCTGCTGTGTTCCGGAATATCCTTCCATAAGGGCCTCCCAAGAGTTATGTAGCCGGGGACTATTCCCCACAGGTTGCAGATCAAATGAAAAACTACTTCAGATAAAGAAGTTATGTACTGAGTTGTTGCTTTTTCATTTGTCTTCAGTCTTCCCTCCACCATCCCCCCTTCAAAATTCTTCTTTTCTGGAGACCTGAGAGATGTTGTTATGAACATCCCTGTATTTGTTTGAGCTACTGAAGGACTCTCTGTTCTATTCTATTCAGGGACATATGTCTTTACCTTGTATGTCAACATAGTTACCTTGTGAGCAGCAAACTTGATCTGAGAGATGAAGGGGGGAGCGGGGCATTATGGGTAGGGAGGAGTTCAGATATTTCAGATCCTAGAGCTATTGTATACAGCTGAGTTGGATCTGATATCGGATCCGAACCTACAGGTTGAACACAAATGAAAAAGCAGCAACTCATATGGAACATTATGGTAAGTATATACATAACTTCTGTTTTCTAAACTCTCTGCAGGAATTCTAGTAAAATCCATTTCTCACATCTTTAACCTTTATGTCTCTACTGGTCTAGCCTCAACAAAGTTAGATCATGCCATGATCACACCTCTGCCCAAGTGCACAAATCCTTTTAACAGTTCAGATATTTAGACCCATGATAACCTTTGCTTCTTTTCTAAGATCTGTAAAACTTGTTGCACAGCTTCTTGAATACACCTGCAAATATAGTATCCATACCAGTTCTCACAGTATGCTCTGCATAAAGGTTTCAGTACAATCACAGTATGTTAGTCAGCTGCTGACACTATATGGGCATGTATCTGTCTTTTATTGCAGAAACAGAAGAAAGAAACTGTTGCAAAAAAGAGTAAAATCCCATGACTGGAGGAACTCCCTGGTCAACCTCAGTAAGAAGCCGAGATCCCTCATAAAATCCTCCAAAGCTAGTTACGAAAACAAAATTGCCACTGACTCTAAAGACAACCACAAAGCATTCTATAACTATGTCAATAATCTAAATGGGAACACTCAGATCTGCTCTGAGTTACAGCATAATGGCACTAAATATACAGAACCAACTGATATTGCCAACATCCTAGCAGATAGGTTAGTGCTAACTTTTACCCCCCCCCCTCTCACCCCCCCTAGAGGGCCCATCTCTATACCGGAAGAATGCAAAGTTCCTATAATCACGGCAGCACAGGTAAAAAAACACACTCTCCAAAGCCAAGAACACAGCATCCATGGGACCTGACAATATCCCAGGCTGCGTTCTACACGAACTACAGAATGAACTGGCACCCTACCTAAGTACCATGTTCAATCATAGCCTCACCTTAGGCTTTGTACCCACTGAATGGCACACCGCAACCGTTATCCCACTGCACAAAGGGGGAGCCACGACGGACCTCAGGCACTACCGTCCCATTAGTGTGATGAGCCTGGTCTGCAAGGCCATGGAACGTATCATCTTGGAACTCATAAACAAAGATATTGGTAATCTCCAAACTCTGGACCCTACTCAGTTTGGATTTGTAAAAGGCAGATCATGTCTCTTAAACCTGATAGACTTCTTTGAAGCAGTCACCAAAGCCATAGATGAGGGTAAAATGGTTCACACAGCTTATCTAGATCTCACCAAGGCTTTCAACACCATCCCCCACTCTGGAATTATAGATAAGCTCACTAAACTTGGTATAAATCCCTATGTCACAAGATGGGTTGCCAACTGGCTCACGGACAGAACCCACACTGTGAAAGTAGCAGATTCCAAATCCGACATCAGACCAGTGACAAGTGGAGTACCACAGGGTTCAGTCCTGGGTCCTCTCATGGTTGGTATCTACTTCTCTGAAGTGCAGGCCAACACAGAAGGTCTTTGGCTAACAAAGTTTGCAGATGACTGCAAACTAGGAGCCATAATCGAAACTCCTGACGATGTGGACAAACTACAAAAGGGCCTCACTGAGACAGATACCTGGTGTCAAAGCAATGGCCTGAAGCTCAATGCCAAAAAGTGTATTGTCATCCCCTTTGATAAAAACTCTGTACCCATGAACTACCACATAGCTGGTAGTCTACTTAATGCTAAAAATGTGACAAGAGACCTTGGAACACAGGTGGACAGTAGTCTCTCCTTTGATAATCACATTGCCATAGTGGTCAGGAAATCCTTCTACGTGGCTCATCTCATCAAAAAAGGATTCTCATCCAGAAAAAAAGAGATCATTGTTCCCCTCTACTCATCATTCATTAGACCCATTATAAAGTACAATGCCCCTTTTGGTATGTACCTCACAAGACATCTACAACAACTGGAAAGACCACAGAAATACCTCACAAAGAGGATTACTGGCCTCAAACAGATGCCCTATGCAGACCGTTTCAAAAAACTACAGCTTTACTCCATCGCATATCGCTTACTCAGGGGCGATCTCTGCCTAACATACAAAGCTATGTCAAATCCAGAGCTGTTGGACATGCTCCACTTAAAGAAATCCCAATCCCTCCGAGCTACACGCTCTAGGGACCTTAACCTTGTCACCACAATAAACAGAACATGCTGGAGGGATAGATTCCTGTCCCAGAGACTTCCCATACTCTGGAACAGACTACCTATCTATGTCAAACAGAGCTCCTCATTAGCACTCTTCAAGAAAAATCTTGATGATTGGATGGGAAATGGGAAATTCACCCCGGGGATCACTTCTGTGACTCTGCTCAACAGGGGCACAGGAAGATAATTTTCTTGGGTGGCGAAAGCCAGGGTACATTTTTTGGCTAGGCTTGTATGGGCCCTAGGGCCGATAGCCTAGTACCTACCTATGAACCTATGAAGAGAATGTATTTATTGACATTTTATTACCAGGAAAGTCCAATTGGGTAGTAACCCATTTTGAGTGGAGGCCTAGGGAGAAAAGCACCAAATTATTACAAAACATTGTTAGAACAATAATTTTACAATCTTCAAAAATAAAACAGAAACAACTGCAGTTTAAATAATAAATTAGACACAATATAAAAAAAAATGTTTAAGAATCAATAAAAGTTACATGACAGTAATTTAATATTTATTGAAATTCCACACAGCTTGTAGAGAAATTAAAGGTAAATTAGTTTAATACAAACAGGAATTGCAGTATGAAGTGAGGGAAACAGGCTTATGGTATACTTAGAGAGAAAGTCAGGGAAGAGAACTTGATAGACTTAAGGAAGTAGGTGAAGAAGAGAGAGTAAGGAGTTATAAGGAATGAAAGGTATTTGTTCACATTTACGGATATGGTTTATTCTGGTTTTGAGCAAGAACAGAGCCAGATTTTAGCTAGGAAGTCTTTCAGAGTGGTTTTGAAAGATAGAAGGGAGTGTATTGACGTGATGGATACAGGTAAGGAGTTTCAGGCCTTAGCAACTTTGTATGAGTACAGACATTGCCCAGCAGATTTGATAGGTTTGTAGAGAGACAGGAGTTTTTGGTCACTGGATCAGAATGACCGACTGTGAACATAATTGTGTAGAATTTTTCTAGTGCTGACAGGTAGATGGATGCTGGATAATTTTATAGGTGGTAAGAAGCTGTCTGTGTGTTAATTGGTGAGGCAGTTTATACATTGGTGGGTTCTGAAAGGGGCATTTGCAGCAAATTTAGCAACTTTGTTATAGCGTTGTTCAAGTTTTAATTTTTGTGAAGCCTAGAGGTTAGTTAGAATGAGAGGGCTGTAAAGAAGTGCAGGGAGGAGATAAGTAATGGCAAGTGTAGTTTTAATAGTGTCAGTGGGAAAGTTTTTAGTTCTGTAAAGCATTCCTAGTTTTTGATGAGTTTTTCTTATGCAATTTTGTACATGGAAGTCGAGTGTAAGCTTATCCACTATCACCCCTAATATTTTGCTATAAGCGGTGACTTCATTGGTTGTATTATTAAGAGAGAGAGAGAACTTTAAATTGTGTTTTTTCATAAAAGAGGGATTTGGGAAAAAAGTAGTGATTTGGACTTTTTTTGGGTTGAGCATAAATTGTGAATTATGAAGCCATGTTTCAGTGGCTGTTAAAGCTTCCAGAGTAATTTTTTGGAGGTGTACCATGTTGTCAAATGTGCAAATGAGAGTGGAATGATCTGCATATTGTATTAGGGTGGCCTGCTGTGTGGATGTATAGAGGGTATGGTGAAGATGTTAGAGGAGGGGACCAAGGTTAGAGCCATGTGGTACACCAGTAGTGACTGGGAGGTAAGGAGAGAGCGTGGAGTGCCATTTTACTGACGGATACCTATTGGACAGGTAACTTCTGAACTATGGAAGGGTGGATTGAGAGAGACCTAATGATGACATTTGAAGTTGAAGTTTGCTATGACAAACTGTATCTATGGCTTTATACAAGTCTAGAAATAAGGAAGATAATAGTTTGTTGTTATCTCTAGCTTTATTCCTAGGTTCGTTGAAGGTTACTAGGCTAACGGCCATAGTGCCCTTACAAGCTTAGCCATATTTATCCCGAGTTGCCCCAATTGTTGGTGGTTAACTAAGTGAAATTTGCAGAAGTAAGGGTCTATGATAGTTAATAATGATTTCCTCTGTCCAGGAGGGACATGGGTGCCACCCCAGGAGTGAATTTGTGGTCACCCATCCATTGATCTAGGTTGCATTTGTAGAGGGTCAGGAAGGGGTTCTGTTTCACATGAATTGGAAGTTTGCTCCAGAGAAGTGGTAGTCTCTGGGGGTTGTATCTATCTCTCCAATATGATCTGTTCATGTCAGAGGCTAGGTTAAGATCCCTGGAGTGAGTGACCCTTATGCAGTTTGATTTATGAATGGTGTAGCATTTTCATCAGGGTCAGGTCAGAGACTGCCCTGGCAGCCAGGCACAGGTCACCCCTTAGCAACTTGTAGGAGACAGAGCTTTCAGTCTTTCCATGTAAGACTTCTTTTGTGTACCTTGTAATTTCTTGGTGAAAAACCTCTGTGGTCTCTCCTGTTGTTGCAGTTATCTGCTGAGGTACATGCAAAAGGGGGCACTGTACTCAATTACTGGTCTGACAAGGGCTGGGTATAATGGAATTATCTTCTGATCTAGATGCGATATCTGTATTTATAATATGCACTACATAGACGTAGTTCCTTACTGCTGTGGCTTCGTGGTGGTCAAAGTTCAGGTTATCAATCTGAGTACCCAGATCACATACCACTGGGTCTACACTTAGGAGCTGCTGTCTGTAATGTAATTAACAAGGATGTCAGCTTTCCCAATGAGAATAATAATGCATTTTTTTTATTTTTGCATTCAGTTTTGGCACCAATTATTTGTCTGCGTTAACCCTGTCTGCAGTATATTAACATCATTGGAGGACTCAGTGATTGCTCCCAGTTTGCAATCATCAGTGAACTTGGTCAGCTAAAGGCTGTCCATGTTTGCCTGGACTTCTGAGAAATAAATTCTGAACAGTAAGGGGCCCAGCACAGAACCCTGTGGTACATCACTGGTGAGTGGTCTTTTGCTAGAGGCAAAGGCACTTTGACAATATATGTCTTGTTGGTCCCAGCTGGGATAGTTTTTCTGTAATACCCAAGTGGGAGATTGTTCGAAATGCATTTCTAGGTCAAGGTAGGTGGCATGGTCTGTCTTTCCCTTGTCCAGTGCCTTGGTGACTTTCTCGAAAGAAGTCAGCTATGTTTAACAAGCATGATCTGCCCTTAATGAATCCAAACTGGGTTGGGTCCAGAGTTTGGAGGTTACCTATGTCCTTGTTAATAAGATCCATAATGGCTCTTTCCATGGCCTTGCAGATGAGTCTAGGCAAACATATGGGTCTGTAATTCCCAGGGTCGGTTGATGGTCCCCTTTTGTGCAGAGAAATTACTGTTGCTGTCCTCCATTCAGCAGAAGCATAGCCAGTTCATGGAATGTGGTTAAACAGAGATCCAAGTGGGTCTGCCTGGTAATGTTTTATTTAAGTTCTATAAAAAGGCAACCTGGGATTTTGTCCAGTCCCATTGATGCTGTGTTTTGGCCTTGGAGGGCACAGAGATTATCTGCCCTCTTGAGGTAATAGGCTAAGAAATGGTGGCAGGTATACTTTGGGAGATGACTGGAGGAGGCAGGGGGGTGAAGGTTGCTACAGATCTGTCAGCTAGCAAGTTGGCTATTACCTCTGGTTAAGTATGGGTGTTGCCATCCACGAACACTTCAGCGCACAGTTGGGTATTCCCTTTTAGATTTCAGATGTAATTAGAGAATGCCTTGTGATTATTTTTAGCTAGGGAGGCTGTTTTTGCCTTCTGATTAGGATTGGACAACTTGACAAGATCTCCAGTTTTTGTTTAAGCTAGAGAGTGTTTAAGCTAAAGAGACAGTTCCCTGTTGTTCTTAGACAGTAGTTTTTCTCTTTTTGTATAGCCTGTTTATACTAGGGGTCCTCTAGGGTGGCTTGTTTTTTCAGCAAGACCTGTTTTTAATCCGGTCAGATACAGCCGATTTTGTACAACTGCTGAAGGGGTTATATAGGGCATTGGTTTATGCCTGCCTAGGAGTCCATGTTCTCTGTTTTCAAGAGGGGCTTTGAAACTTCTTTCATCACTTAGTAGGCGGTATTTTCTCTTTGAAAATTTTTTAAACATTTTTGAGCTTGATAGGTATGTGGTGGTATAATTATATTGAATGAGACTGATTTTATGGTTCTATCTTACCAGGGAGATCAGCAAACTGAGGAGGGGAGTGTAGTGCTGTCCCGTGTTAGTGAATACAATGTCCAGGACATTTGAGCTTCTTGTGGGTGTGCTACCTAGTTGTTCCAGAGCATTTGCATTGACAAAGTCCAAGAACCTCTGAGGCAACATGTTTGTGGTCATGTATGTTTCCAAGTTGATGGTGGGTAATTAAAATCAACCATGAATAAGGTATTGGGCTGTATGGCAGATGACTCCAGTAAGTCCAGTATGCGGTATGCTTTTCCTGTTTCATGGTGGGGGACCTATAGCTAGCTATGATGTGGTAGGGGGCTTTGCCTGTAGTTAATTGGACATGGAATAACTCAAGAAAGTCATACTGTTTGATCAATCTTGAGGTGTACTTATCCTTAATGAAGATGGGTACACCTCCTCTTTTCATGCTGAGTTTGTGGTCCGGACTAGGAAGGCATTGTAGCCTAGCTTGGCCAAGGTGCTTTCCACTCCTTTGAACATGTCTCGGTGACTGCACAGAGGTCAGCATCTTCCAATGTAAGGAGTGCTTCCTCTGAGTGCAGTTTCTTGTTTAGACTCCTAGCATTAAGCAGCAGTACCTTGAGTTTGCCTAGAGGGGAATTTTATTATGTTGGGAGGTTGGCTATTTTGACGCTTTCTGGAAAAGGCACAAAAGGGGTGGATAATGCCTTTACCAGTATCCGAAAGCCTGGACGAGTCAGACGCAGACCATGTGTAACAAAGCAGCGTGGCCTGTCAGCCATGTTTTCCCAGGCTGACAAATATTGGATCCCCTTGGGCTGACACTAGAAGCTAAGCCAATTGTTAGTCAGTCGTTTTTTGTTTGTATTGTGGCATCATCCTTGGAGAAGGTAGAATGCTGCTTAAGGCTTGTCTTATACCTACGTGTGACACACAATCTGGGAGCTCAGCCATCTCTCTCTTCATATAGTGAGGTGTGCCTCAATTCATTCACCCCCACATGGAATATGACAGAGCCATACCGGTACTTGTGGTTGAGTGACTTGATGGATCTTGGCACCTGACAGGCAGCTAACCATAACTCTCACCTGGGGAGGGGAACATCCATGTGTTTCACAATAGTCACCTTTGACCAGTACATTAGTTTTGAGGTGTTGCATCTTATGGGCTTATTTATTGAGCCACTGGTATGTTTTTGTGTTATGTATTGTGGTTCTTTTTTGTATTGTTTGTGTAAAAGTGGTTTCTATTTGGGAGGCCTCTGATCTTTTAGTAAGTTGCTAGTAAGTGCCTCCGCATATGTGGATTGTGTGTCATGTCATAATTTAGTGTGGAAAGTTTGTGTGTGTGCTGACAACCTGTTTGGCATTTAGTTTTTATGTGAGAGTATTCTGTCCAGTTTCATAGTGTAACTTCATATCTCACATATAAGTATTTTGTTTGTTTCAGGAGTATACATGAGACAGTTGTTACATTGCCTCAGGATAACAGTGTCTCAGGCTGGCCATAAAGATGATAGGAAACTGCCCATCCCTGCTATCAGGCTTTTATGGTATGTTTTATTAAAACAAGGAGTGGGTTAATGTGACAGGACTGTGCTGGTAGCACCCAGAATACAAGAGGGACCTGTACTTTGTGTAGGCTAAGGTTGATCGATAATGCAACATTGCTCAGTGTGCAGTTGAGTTGCTCCTAGAGCAACAGAAAAGCTTGAAAGGGTTTCACTGACAGCTGTTTGGGGAAAAACTGAGAATCTGTGCTTTTTTGTCTATACAGGGCACTGCTAATAACTGCTGCGCGAAGAGCAGCACTGTGGAAATGCGGGGCTTAAATACAAACAAAGAGATACAAGTTTTAAGCTAACTACCAATCAGGAAAGCACACTAAGCCTTCTACCAGCAATCCCCAAGTTATACATGTTAGATCAGCACATTTCTGCAGCAAGGGTTCAGAAAAACACCTTCTTAATGTAGAATAGCTGGTTTGGAGCCCAAGTGTAATAAGACCACATAAACTACCTACAGCAGCCCTACAACTAACAGATAAAAGTTAACACAGTGCAATTAACTATTTAAAACAGCAGTAGACAGTACAGTTTTTTTTTTATAAAGTGGTAAAGTAACAACAAATAGCTTAAGAAACTGCTAAAGTACAGTCACAGTATATAAAATATGTGAAAAAAAAACAGTTTTTGTCTTTTCAGTAGTGGATTGCTCCAGGTGAAAACAGCACTCTGTAGCAAAGTCACCAAATGATGAGCATCTGAGTATCTATGCCAAAGCCCATACAAATGTGAGGCTTAAATACAAGCAAAAAGAAACAAGTTTTGCTGACTACCAATCAGGAAAGCACACAATACTGATTATTATAATTTTTCTAAGCTTCATAATAGCAGTTTTAGGTGGAATATGAATGCTTCCGTGTAATCCTTCTTCCTTGCTTAGTAGCCAGTTAATACCACAAATCTACCATTAATTTTCCTCTTTGTTCACTGTTAGATCTCCTCTGACAACTTGTACAAGTAATCCTGTTATCCTTTGTTCCTGAAATTCTACAGAATATCATTACTGAAATCCTTTCTTTATCAAACAAGAGCACTCATCCACCTACATACTTATCTGAATAAACTATTGGAAACTTCAACAAATGTGTATTTATTCCTCACACAGGGAGAGTATCAGAGGGAGAGAGTCTCCTAGATCTGCTAACTAAAGTGATTTTACCTTGCCTAATCCTTTGTAATCTGTTTCTTGTTAGTCCTGTCACCCTCTAGGTCACAAGTGGGATACCAGGCTTCACTTGAGCCCTATGCATTATCTCTGTTTTTTTGTTTATACCTGTGAAGCCATTCACATTCTAAAATAATATGGATATTTGGCCAGTATGGCTAATTGGATATGGCCATTATGATAAAAAGTTATTATTCCCACCCGTTATATATGACAGCTTTTTTTAAATGTCTAATTCCAGCTTTTGTGTTACATGCCCCCACTAATGTCTGGCAGGTTGATCCTTTATAAGGTTGTTTCTCATCTCCTTTTGAACCTGTGACACATTATACAAGACTTTGTTTTAATGAAAATACTTAAACAAAATTTATCCACACCCCCAGAACCTGTTAACTTGAAACAAACACAAAACGGTGTACATCTTCAAATAATGAGTTTTAACCTTCCTGACAGAAACAATTGTTCCAAATTGACAGCTGCATCCACAAACATTGCTTAACCTAAAATTAAGATTCTCCGTGTTAACGTGCATGCTACAGCCTGCACTCCTACTTAAATGCTGTAAGTTCTTGTCTTATCTTTATTCCTCTCCCAGATGTGAAAACTAACTTGTATGCTTTCAGCAAGCATTAACTTTTAGCCTTAGAAAAAAGTGCACTGACTATTTTTAAATAAATTAAATTATACACTGCTCTTGTAAATGCATTAAACTATTTAGATACCAGGAAAATTCCTCTCTCTTCTTCCAATAATTTCAGACTTTATTTTTTACTACGCTGCTTACCATTGCACCTTTTAATTTAACTTTTCTCTGTGTCCAGAACTCTCAAGATTTATTGCCTTCATGTGTAGTCAGCTTATCTCTATGGAAATATAAGATCAGAATGTACAGTTCCCCTCAGCTGCAGACTCTACAACTCACACTGAACTTTTATTTGCGAAATGAAAATGTTTAATTGCTTTAGAGATTTAAAGCCCACTTGCTTACACAAAAATACTTATTGAACTAAGACAAGGGCAGTAATCCAGACGTTCACCTATGCAGACGTAAGAGAAAACATCTTAGCTATATATGTATTATAATCAGTGTACTTTTACACCCCAGTAACCCAGGATTGTAGCTTATTAATGTAAATATGCTTTTCTCCTGCCTTGTTTCTCTTTTTACACTGTAATGTTCACATTTCCTAAAACCTTAAAAGAAAAAAGTACTTTCCTAGGATTCAGTATACTCTATGTAGGCTCGCAAAGGGCCTACACAGAGTGTGTGTTTGCATGATGGTGAGTGATGCACGACAGTGTGCAATGCATATTAATGAGGTGTGACACGCCTAAGCTACATTTCGCACCCGCAACAGTGTTGCTGGCCGGGAAACCTCATAAGCAAACACAGATGGCAATTCCATATACGGAAGAGCACCTACTGTGCATGGATTTGCACCCAGTGCTACAGTGATCACCAGGGGGTTTACAAATAGCTGTCAGTGTGTTAGTGCACACATCTACACAGAACTCAACTTAATGCGAGGACAGTTAAACAGTAGTAGGGATATATTTGGCATAGATGTCACATAGAAATGTGTTAGAGTGTAACACTCATAACTTAGAGCAGTGATGGCGAACCTATGACACGTTTCAAAGGTGACATGCCACAATATTTTGAGTGACACACCAGAGTTCACCAACACCCGAGTTACCAAAGAAACTGAATGAACAAAAATACAAGAAATATATCACCCTGCACTTATCTATTAAAACTCAGAAACAAAAAAGTCATTAATTGATGTTAATCAAATCAAATGCAGTGCATTCCATATTTTTTCAGTTCAATTCAAAATTACTATTAAAAGTAGGTTATTTTTTGATGCACTATTTTAAGCCAGGTTATCAGTGCGCATTTTGTTTTCTCTTTTGTAAGTCACTGATTTTTCTTTTACTTTTATAATACATAGAAGCACACATGATTGGACGGTTTCCCTTCATGTCATCGAATTATCATTTCATCGAATTTCAAATCAACGAGACCAAATCGTCGAAAACTCATTTCGTTGAATCTCAAATCATTGAAAACTATAAAGCAACTACAAATAACATTCCACAAAGTTTTTACTACATTTATGCAGGGGGGCAAGCCCCCCTGCACCCCACACCCCCGAAAATAAATATACCAACTCCAACAGTGGGGGAAAAAGGTCACTTCTTAACCCCACTGTAGTGCGACCTTGGAGTTGGTATATTTAATTACGGGGGGGTGTGGGGGGTGCAAGGGGGCTTGCCCCCCTGCATAAACGTAGTAAACAGTGTCTGTGATGTTATTTATAGTTGCTTTATAGTTTTCAATAATTTGAGATTCGATGATATGAGTTTTCGACAAAATGAGTTTTCGACGATTTGGTCTCGATGATTTGAAATTCGATGAAATGATAATTCGATGATATGAAGTGGAACCGATTGGACTGTATTTTATTTTAAATAAATTAATATGTAAAGAAGTGTTTCACTTTTGTTTGGGGGGGGGGGGTGACACGCCACCAGAGTCAAGATAGGCATCTTCCAAATTTTTGACATGCCGAGCCTAAAAGGTTTGCCATCACTGTCTTAGAGCAACAAATGTAGATAAAGCCATAATAATGGGGGATACAGGGCCATAAATAGGGACAGATTTTTAATATTTCATTAACAAACTTAGGAAGTTGATAGAATATATAGGTTGCACATTAGCATGCATTTTCTGAAGAGCATAAAGTTTGAAATTCAGATGTCAGTCATTAGTTTCAGACTGCAATCTGCAGTGACATGCCAATGATTTTCCTTGAAAAAAAATGTTAAGGAAAAGATCACAAATATGAGACATCTGGACATTCCGCACAGATCAGGACGGTTGAGAGGTATGCACTCAAATTTATGTAATATTGAGTCACATCAGTTCAGAGATCATACTAATGATATTGCAGGAAGCCACCTATTAGTTAAGGAAAACATCTGGACATCCTGGGATATCTGGACTTGAGAAGTATGTGAAGTATATGGTCCAAACACAGTACAGGACAGTGTACCTACAATGCAGAGTATTGTGATATCCAATTCTTGGCATTCTGTACTGAATTAAGGATCTGTAACAGGACATGGGACTGCCATGTATAATGATCACTCAGGGGAGCCTCTGAATGGAGAGATCAAAAGTCAGCAAGCAAAAGAGAGTAGTATTGCTGAAACTGAATTCATCCTCAAGTCTTGGAGAGTACCTTGGAGAGTATGAGGTGGAGCCTGTTTTTCACAAAATCTCACCAAGACAACACTGATATGTAGACTGTTTATATAGTATATGTCATGGACAGACGTAGGTCAAAAATTAAAAAAAGATATCTGGGTACACAAGACCCAGGATGAAAAAGTGCCCAATCCTGGTAAGCGCACTGGTACCAGGACTTAAAAAAGTGACAGCGTACAATCCTCAAAACACAGAAACATTCCTACAGTGGAGCCAGGCAAGGCCGAAGGGAAGGATGGCTCCCCCCTGTTGTAGAAGGAAGTAGCAGTCCACAAAAAAATCACAAAAACTGATGGACCAAAGAAGAGCCGTAAAGACGATAGAGTGCACTATTGAGGATAAGAAAGAAATTCTGTATTGTTAGTAGTATGCAAAAAGCTCAGAATTTCGAGACACAAGATGCACAAAAAGTTTGAGAGAAATTAGAGGAAAGAAAAATACTTAAGCAAGAAAAACTTCCAGAAGCTTCAAATAAAAACTTGTGGTCATTAATACAACAGATTTGTGAAAAAACGTATATAGATCAAGAAATTTTGATATGTTTGGAAAAAGAAGCATCTGAGGCAGCACGAAAATATAAACAGCAAAACCTAGATATTGTTGGAAAAGTATAAAAAAGAAATATGGACATGGGGGAAAAAAAAGAGAGAGATTTGATATGGTGCAATATTTATGAAAAGGTGAAAGCCAAGTTAATCAACATAAAGAAGACAGCCCCAAGGATATTCAAAGAGAAATACAGGCAAAGGCATCCAGACATGAAAGATTTCACAATTAAAAAAAATATCACAAAAAGAGAATGTAGAATGTAGAAAAAAAGATTAGCAAAGCAGAAGTTAAAAAATTTTAAGTTGAAGTTATGGAGTGCCTGCAAAGTGAAGGATTTGATGTCGAAGGTCTAACACAGCTTGCATCACAGCATGATGGAACGAGTCTCCAATGTAAGGAGAAACATGAATAACAGGAGACGTCTGAAAAAGCAATATGGACATGGGAAAGAAAAAGAGATTTAATATGGTGTAATATCTATGCAAAGGAAAAAGCAAAACTAATCAATACAAAAAGAGCAGCACCAAAGATAGTTGAAGAGAAATACAGGCAAAGGAATCCAGACATGGAAAACATTACAATAGAAAAAATAAGAAGGCAAAGAGGAAAAGTGGAAAAGGAGATTAGTAATGGAGACGTTAAAGGGATAGAAACTGAGGTTATGGAATACCTCCAAAGTGAAGGATTCAGTGTAGAAAATCTAATTCAGAAAGCACCACAACAAGATATTTTACTCGTCTAGTCAGGGCACAGTAGACAAGACTTTGTGGGTTCTGTTCAAGCAGCTTTATTATGTATAAACACATCAGGCTTGAGGCTTAATACTTTAACTTAGGTAAACCTATTAACAAACTAGCTGTTACATTCATACATGTTCACTCTCTGGCATTTACATATGCATGTTCAGTCCTTGAAATGTTTTAGACACAGCGCACACACACACACTGTTCCACATCCTCAGTCTTTGAGAAATAAGTCATGCAATGTTGAAAACAGTAATTGACATGCAATCAATATAAATAATTCTTGGTCATGCAATTATACAGAACTAAATACACATATATACATTTAAGTCCAGGTCGCGGTGTGTTTCACACTAGGTCTTGGAAATATGACTAAATCGTGTGACATTGAAATTAGAATCAGATTTAACAACTGGGACGGTCTCTGAGGAATGTTCATCTTTCGGGACAACAGGAACATCATCTGGAATGGAAGTAGAAGTCAAGATACGTTCTGGAATAGGAATATTGTCTAGGTTGCTCTGAGATCTAGAGTCTGCATCACAGGAACAATGCTGCGATATTGATTCGGATGCAGGAAGATGATGCCTTCGATTTCTCCTGTACTTCACACCTTCAGATTCTACAAACTAGGATCTTGGCTTGGTACATATACCTGTAAGTTGACCAATCCAGTCAAAACCTTTCGCCATTTGTATCCTCACACTCTCTCCCCTCCTTTTAATGGATGAAGAAATCTGCTCGAATTATCATAGCGGGACTTCCAGAAAGAACGCTTTCTGAATAGTTGAGCTCTAATTGTCTTCTTGTTGCTAGCTTTAGGCCTCAACAAACTAGAACTTATAGACAGTGTTGTTCTGGCTTGCCTAGCTAGAAGTCTCTGAGCAGGAGAGCCAAGTATATCGTCACAGGGTATGTTTCTGAGATTAAGTAAATTCAAACAGACATCGGTATTGTCACACTTTGACCTCTCAAGTAATTGCTTTGCACTGCACGTTCAGCTAAACCATTTGATTGTGGATATTCTGGACTACTAGTAACATGTACGAAGTCCCATTCTCTTTTAAATTTCTGAGACAACGACTAGTAAATTGAGTACCATTGTCAGCAATAACTTTGTGTGGACTACCATGGACTGAAAAATTACATTTCAACTTAGTAATAACAGCAGTGGATGTTAGGTTAGGAAGGAAATCAATCTCAAACCAGTTTGGGTAAGAGTCTACCAATACCAAGTAATGCTGATTGTTCCACTTGAATATATAAGTGGCTACTGTTGACCAAGGTAGTTCAGGAATTTGGCTTAGCTGAAGTAGTTCTTTTTGCAATTGCAGTTTAGTACTATTAAACACTGAACAAGATGAAAGTACTTTGTCAAATTTTTTTGCTAGAGAAGGCCAAAATACTAGTCATTTCGTCCTTTTTTTGGTAGATTCTGAACCTGAGTGACCACGATGCAAAATCTGGATATATTTATATTGTAAGGAAGTAGGAGCAACAATTTTAGGACCTTTGGAAATATCTGTCAGCATCTCATCTTTTTAAGGAAAATAAGTTTGCACTTCAAGTGATACACTAGATTGTTTTGACGGCCATCCAGCATTAATGTAGTGGTTCAGCGTTTGCAAAATTGGATCAGTCTTTGTATGATCTCTTAGCTCATCAAGTTTCATGGCACTTCCATAATGTCAAAGTCAAATTCTCTTCATGAAGCTGTTCTGTTGTATTTCTGGATGATCTGGATAAGGTATCAGCCAGATAAAGAAGTTTGCTTTTGTATAGACCATTTTGAAGTTGTCCTTTTGCAATTTGAGCATCATTCTTTGTAATCTTGCTGGAGTGGAATGCACAGGCTTCTTTAGAATAGTAACTAGAGGTTGATGATCAGTTTCAATCTTAGTGGCTCGACCATACATATAATTATGAAACTTGGAACATACAAACACTATTGTCAAAAGTTCTTTCTCAATTTGAGCATATTGCATTTCAGTTTCGGTAAAAGTTCTTGATGCATAGGCTACTGGTCTGCCTTCTTGAAGAATTACTGCACCAAGACCAAATTTTGAAGCATCACAAGAAAGGGTTACTGGCTTATTGACATCGTAGTGTCTTAATGTAGGTGGGGTGGTAATTTTCCACTTAAGGTCCTCAAATACTTTCTGTTGCCATTCTAACCAAGACCATGCAACATTTTTGTGTGTAAGCTGTCTCATAGGTGCTGTCAACTCACTGACGTCTGGTATAAACTTGCCTAAATAGTTGAACATACCAAGAAAACGTTGTAGCACTTGAACATTATCTGGTGCTGGCATCTCAAGAATGGCTACTTGCTTAGACGGGTCTGATTGCAAGCCAGTACTAGTAAATAAATGGCCTACATATGTAATTTCTGGTGGTATGAATTTGCACTTCAGAGGATTGAGCTTTAAGTTCACTTCACATGCTCTGTCTAGAACTGTCTAAAAGTTTCTGTCATGCTCTGCTTCACCATTGCCTCCAACTAGTAAAGCATCTACTGTTATGGCACAGGGATGACCTGAAAAAATGTGCTCCATTGCACGCTGAAAGACTTCACTTGCAGAATTTATTCCAAATGGCATCCTTAGGAATCTATATCTGCCTAATGGGGTACTGAAAATAGTCAGTAATGAGGATTTGTGATCAAGCATCACTTGCCAAAATGAACTCTTTGCATCTAAGACAGAAAAAAACACGTTGCATTCGGTATTATAGCTGCGACTTCTTTGATTGTACGTATTGGATGATGCGGTGTCTTTAATGATTTGTTAAAATATCCTGGGTCGATACATATTCTGATTTCTTCTGAGTCTTTTTTGTGGGCTGCTACCATGGATGACACCCATTCATTTGGTTCTGTAATTGGACAAATTACACCTTGCTGCACCATTTTATCCAACTGAGCTTTAACACTGTCTTGCATAGCTATCGGAACTTTTCTTGCTGGTCTGACAACTGGACTGACCTCTGGGTCTAACTCCATAGGATACACAACTGGAAGTTTGCCCAACATGTCATCAAAAACATCAGCATACTCTGTGAAAATACCTTCAGTGAAATTGTAGCTAGAATATGTGCTTATCTGATGAACTTCTTTGGTAAAAGAAAGCAGATTCATTCTCAGTCTCTGAGACCCAATAATGACCGCACAGGTCTTCGAACTACGTAGAATAACAAGCTGTAACAGTTGTTGGCCAAATAACATGAAAGTACTACTGAGCCTTCGGTTTGAATTTCTTCACCTCCATAAGCAACAAGTTTCGCACAAATGGCCACATTGAGTTTTTCAATAGCTCTCACTTTAGCAAAAGTATCTAGCAATATCACATGACACTTTTAACCAGTGTCTGCTTTGAGCTCGGTGAATTTACCATTGATTCAGACAGTACAAAACGCTTAATTTCTTGTTAAATTCACTGCATCAACCTTTACACCAACTACTGATACACTATCTACATAGAAAGTAGACTGCTGCAACTCTACTTGATCAGTTTCCTTTTTGAGTGACCTTTCTTTGTTCTTTACTTGATTTGCAAAACTTTTGAAAATTATTCCAGTTTTTACACTTGTGGCATTGCTGACCAAATGCTAAGCATTTCTCTCTTTTTGACTCATGATTGGTACCACAATTACGACAGTTAACAATAAGGTTGGACTTGGGTTTTGCTGACTCACGCTTGTACTGCATTGAACCTGATGATGGGCATGCTTCTTTCTTAGAACTTGCAGGAAAACTACATGGTTTCCCTGGCGAACCAGCAGGTGCTATGGCTGCCATGTGCTTAGGCCTGCTTCTGTTTTCCACTTGCTGCGTACTGTCTACATTTGCTCTGGAGCTTGCTGAAACCATATGCTTATCATTTGCGGGCATACTTGTGTGCCTTTCTGTAACTTTGTGGATTTGACAAATCTCTATAGCTTTATTCAATGTTAAATCACTGTCATGAAACAAAATCTTTCTCACTGCAGAACTATTAATACCACACACAAGCCTGTCCTTTATCAACTCATCTTTTAAGTCACCAAACCGACACGTTTTAACTTTGTTTCTTAGGTCAGTTATATAAGCTGTAAATGTTTCCCCTGATTTTTGATCTCTTGTGTAAAACAAGTGTCTCCCTAATGTAACGTTTGTCTGGGGGGGGGGGGGGGGTTACACATCTCCCTGAATTTGCGCTTCAAACACTTGGGGTCTTCACTTGATTCAGCCTGTACAACAGTATGACGGTTTTCACCTTCTAAGTTCATAGGTTGGTACTAGGCTGTCGGCCCTAGGGCCTGTACAAGCCTAGCCATAACAATTCCTTGGCTATTTCTTCCCACACTATTTACTTCCCTGGACCCCTGTCTAACAGGGTGACTGACGTGATCCCCGGGGTGAATTTCCTTTCTTCCATCCAATCATCAAGGTTCCTTTTGAAGAGGACCAAAGAGGCGCTCTGCTTGACATGTATGGGCAAGTCTATTCCAGAGTCTGGGGAGTGACTGGGTCAGGAACCTATCCCTCCAGCATGTTTTGTTTATTGTGATGACAAGATTTTAGATCCCTGGAGTGTGTGGCTCTGAGGGATTGGGATTTCTTTAAGTGTAGCATGTCCAGCAGCTCTGGGTTTGGCATGGCCTTGTATGTTAAGTAGAGATCACCTCGGAGTAGATGATATGCGACAGAGTATAGCTGGAGTTTTTTAAGGCGGTCAGCATAGGGCATCTGCTTTAGGCCTGTGATTCTTTTAGTGAGGTATTTCTGCGGCCTTTCCAGTTGTTGCAGATGTCTTGAGAGGTACATACTAAATGGGGTGTTGTATTCTATAATGGGTCTAATGAGGGATGAGTACAGTGGGACAATGACCTCCTTTTTCTCTGGTTGAAAAGCCCTCAGTGATGAAGTGTGCCACATATTGTGGCGATGTGGTTATTGAAGGTGAGACCACTGTCCACCTGTGTCCCTAAGTCTCTTATCACACTTTCTGTGTTTAGTGTACTGCCACCTATGTGATAATTCACGGGTACATGTTTTTTCCCAAAGGGGATAACTATACATTTCTTGGCATTGAGCTTGAGCCCATGGCTCTGGCACCAATCATCTGTTTCTGTAAGGTCCTTTTGTAGAGTATCCACATCATTTGGGGATTCAATAATGGCTCCCAGTTTGCAGTCATCTGCGAACTTTGTTAGCCAGAGTCCCGTAGTGTTGGCCTGTACTTCAGAGAAGTAGATGCCAAACAAGAGAGGTCCCAGGACTGAACCCTGAGGTACTCCACTTGTCTGGAGCTGGATTTGGAGTCAGCTACGTTTACAGTGTGGGTTCTGTCAGTAAGGCATTTGTTAACCCATCGAGTGATGTACGGATTAATGCCCAGCTTAGTAAGTTTATCTGTGTTTCCAGAGTGGGGGATGGTTACAAAGGCCTTGGTGAGGTCCAGATAGGCTGTGTGGACTGCCTTACCCTCGTCTAGGACTCTGGAGACTGATTTGAAGAAGTCAATAAGGTTCAGGAGACAAGATTGACCCTTCACAAACCCAAACTGGGTGGGATCCAGTGTTTTAAGGTTGCCAGTGTCTTTGTTTATAAGTTCCATGATAATACGTTCCATGGCCTTGCAGATCAGGCTCCTCAGACTGATGGGGTGGTAATTCTGGGATCCAAGGTGGATCCCCCCTTTTGGAGTGAGATAACTGTAGCTCTGCGCCACTCAGTGGGCACGAAGCCTGAGGTGAGGGTATGATTAAACATGACACTTAGGTGTGGTGCCAGTTCATTTTGTAGTTCATGTAGTACACAGCCCGGGATATCATCTGGTCCCATGGATGCTGTATTCTTAGCTTTGAAGAGTACATTTTTTACCTGTGTGGCCGTTATTACCAGAATTTGGCAATCTTCCAGTATTGAGCTGAGCTATTTAGGGGGTGAGAGGGGGGGTGAAGTTGGCACTGAATTGATCTGCCAGGATATTGGCAATATCCTTGGGATCAGTATATTTAATGCCATTCTGTTGTAGCTCAGAGCAGATCTGAGCATTGCCATTTAGATTCTTGACATAGTTATAGAATGCCTTGTGGTTGTCTTTGGAATATTTGGCAATTTTATTTTCATAACTAGCTTTGAAGTATTTTATGAGGGATCTCAGCTTCTCACTGAGGCTGGTAAGGGAGTTTTTTGCATCCTGGGATTTTCCTCTTTTATGCAACAGTTTTTTCCTTTTGTTGTAAAGTTTGTTTATGGCAGGGGACCACCAGATTTGCTTCCTTTTTTGGAGGAGAGCATCTTGGTTCTATTTGGGATGGCACAATTCATGCATGAGTGGTTGTGCTCGTACAGTGCCTTAGTGTAGGACTCAGCATTCGAACTTTCAGTTCCCGTCTGCATGGGTGTCATGAAGTTTGTCACTTCTGACTTGAGTAGCATGAAATTAAGGGCATTGGAATTTATGAATTCCAAGAATCGTTGGGCAAAGGTGTTGGTACATGAGTAGTTTTCCCAGTTAATGGCAGGGTAGTTGAAGTCACCCAGTATTAGGGTGTTTGGTTGTACATTAATATTTTCCAGTATGTTTAGAAAGGTGTAGTGAGAATCTTGGGGCATGGTGGGGGATCTGTAGCAAGCTACAGTTTGGATTGCAGTCTTACCTATTGTTTGTTGCACCTGAAGAATTTCAGATGCATTGTGTTGGGCAACTAACCTGGTGGTGTGAATATCCTTGGTGAATATGGACACTCCTCCACCTTTAGTGTTTCAATCCTGGTTTGCTAGCCGAAAAGTGTGGTAAGAGTTGTAGCCTGGTATTGCAGGGGTGCTCTCTGGAGCCTTGAACCAGGTCTCAGTTACTGCACAGATATCGATGTTCTCCATTTTTAGGAGTGCCTTGAGAGTGCATTTTGAGGTTTAGACTGCTAGCATTGAATAGCACTACCCTCAGATTTTGCATGCTTGTACCTGTTACGGTGGTGGTTTTGTCCTTTGAACTTTGCCTAAAAAGGCACTATAGGGGTGGCAAGAGCCTTAGCCAGTAACCTGAATCCCAGGGGAGACTGACCATCTCTGGCAAAGCATCGTGGTCTGTCGATCTTGTCGTCCCAGGCAGACAGATACTGGATCCCCTTTGAATGACACCAGAGCTTAGCCAATTGTTGAAGTCAATCATTTTGTCCTTATATTGTAGTATCATTCTGGGCGAAGGCAGGATGCTACTCAGGGCTAGGGTCATACCTGCCTGGGCCACATGATCCGAGAGCTCTTCCATGTCTCTTTTCATGTGGTCCAGGGAGGTACGTCTCAAGTCATTCACTCCAGCATGCACAATGACATAGTCATATTTGTACTTGTTGTGGAGTGACTTGAGTGCATGAGTTATGTGGTGGATCCTGGCACCCGACAGGCAGCTCACTGTAATTTTCTCCTTGTTCAGCCTGATGAGTAGGACATCAGTGTGCCTGACTATAGAGTCACCTATGATTAAAGTGTTAGGTACGTTGTCTTGCCTTAGGGGCTGTTGCTGGGTGGCACACTGGTGTTGTGAGCTATGTGACACTTTGGTTGTGATTGGTGTTTGTTTGCGTTTCAACTTCAGAGGTCCTTGTTGCTTGGGCAGGTTACAGTTAAGGGCCACCGCATATATGGATTTAGTGTTGCTATGTGTGGGTGTTGGTGGTGTGAGTTTAGAAGGGCTGTGTGCTGCTTGAGGTGTAGTGCGGGTGTTAACCTTCTCCTCTTGACTGTCTAGCACAATCTTGGGTGGAGAGAGCGTTGCTTCCAGTTTGGCTATGTAAGTGCATCTCTCACAGGTTGTAGTGTTGGGTGGCAGGAGGAGAGGGGGTTGCATACACAAATGATTGATTTCTTTCAATGGCCTTTGACCCAGCTAAGTTTAGCAAAATTGAATGCCTAGTGCGTGCATCTTTGTCTGCGTAAGCTGCTTGTATAAAAATATTGTACTTTTGCTTAAATATTCTCCAATTCTCTGCAATATTCTGATCAAGTACAAGTGGTGAGGGCTTTCGGAATCTAGCTGCCATATTAACATACCAGTGAAGAGTTTTGCAAATATGCACGAATATAGGTTCATAGTTAGGTACTAGGCTATCTGCCCAAAGGCATTTATAAGCCTAGCCAGAATGTGTTGGCTTTCGCCGCCCCCTTAGATTAGTTCCCTGTGCCTCTGTCCAGCAGAGCCACTGAAGTGATCCCTGGGGTAAACTTTCTGTTTACCATCCACTTGTCAAGGTTTCTCTTGAAGAGTGCTAGTGAGGACCTCTGCCTAATGTAGATTGGAATCTTGTTCCAAAGCATGGGAAGTCTCTGGGACAGGAATCTATCCCTCCAGCATGTCCTGTTTATTGTTGTGATGAGGTTTAGATCCCTAGATCGTGTGGCTCGAGGGGATAAGTTTTTTTTTAGGTGGAGTATGTCCATCAATTCTGGGTTGGACATGGCCTTTTATGTCAGGCAGAGATCACCCCTGAGCAGGCGGTATGCAACCGAGTACAGCAGGAGTTTTTTCAGTCAAGCTGCATAGGGCATCTGTTTGAGGCCAGTGATCCTCTTGGTGAGGTACTTCTGTGGTCTTTCCAGCTGTTGCAGGTGTCTTGTAAGGTACATCCCAAATGGGGCATTGTACTCTATGATGGGTCTGATGAGTGATGAGTAGAGGGGCACAATGACGTTTTTGATCTGGATGCAAACACTTTTGTGATTAGGTGGGCCACATAGAAGGATTTTCTAACCACTTTGGCAATGTGATTATCAAAGGAGAAATTACTATCTACTTGGGTCCCCAGATCCCTTATTACGTTTTTCGTATTTTGGGGACTACCACCTATGTGGTAGTTTGTAGGTACTTTGTTATATCCAAGGGGAATAACTATGCGCTTTTTGGCATTTGAGGTCATGATTTTGACACCAGGTATCTGTCTCAGTGAGACCCTTTTGGAGGATATCTGTGTCAGCCGGTGAGTCAATTATAGCCCCTAGTTTGCAGTTGTCTGCGAACTTGGTCAGCCATCGTCCTCCTGTGCTTGTTTGTACCTCTGAGAAGTATATACTGAACAGGAGGGTTTTTAGGACTGAGCCCTGGGGAGCGCCACTTGTAACCGGTTTAGAGTCAGACCTAGCTCCCACAACTCTCACCATGTGGGTTCTGTCCGTGAGCCAACTGGCAACCCATCTTGTGACATAGGGGTTTATGTTCACGCTGGTGAGCCTGTCTATAATACCAGAATGGGGAATGGTATCGAAGGCCTTTGTGAGGTCTAGGTAGGCTTTGTGTACCACCTTTCCCTCATCTATAGCCTTGGTAACTATCAAAGAAGTCCACCAGGTTTAGGAGGCATGATCTGCCCTTAATAAAGCCGAACTGGGTAGGGCCCAGTGTTTAGAGGTTCCCAATGTCTCTGTTAATGAGTTCCATGATGATGTGCTCCATAGCCTTGCAAACCAAGCTAGTCAGGCTTATAGGACGATAGTTCCCGGGGTCTGTTGTGGCTCCACCTTTGTGGAGCAGAATAACCGTTGCTGTACACCAATCTATGGGTACGTAGCCTGTGGAGAGGCTGAGTTTGAACAGTGTGTTTAGGTGAGGGGTTAATTCGTCTTTGAGCTTGTGTAGGACGCAGCCTGGGACACCATCCAGTCCCATTGATGCTGTGTTTTTGGTTTTGGAGAGGGCTATTTTAGCCTGAGTGTCTATGATTTCAGGAGCTCTACATTCTTCTAGTATGGTTATGGGCCCTTTTGGGGGTGAGAGGGGGATGAAGTTTTCACTGAACCTGTCTGCCAGGATGTTGGCAGTATCGATTGGTTCAGTGTATTTTGTGCCATGCTGCACTAACTCCGAGTAATTCTGAGCATTGCCACTTAGATTCTTGACATAGCTAAAGAATGCCTTGTGGTCATCTTTGGAGTCCTTGGCAAGTTTCCTTTCAACGCTCGACTTGGACGATTTTATGAGGGATTGTAGTTTCTTGCTGATACTGATCAGGGATGTCTTCCCTTCTTGGGATTTTACTCTTTTCTGTACTAGTTTCCTCCTTCTGTTGTATAGCTTGTTTATGGCAGGGGTCCACCAGACTGGTTTCCTTTTCTTGGAGGAGTGAGTCTTGGTTTTGCTTGGGATAACACAATCCATGCATTCTTGTAGGTGCCCGTAGAATGCATTAGTAAAGGATTTAGCAGCTTAGACAGCATTATCCTTTAGCATGGGGGCTTTGAAACTTTCCACCTCTGTCTTAAGTAACGTGAAGTTTGCTTTTGAAAAGTTTTTCATGGTGGTTTCCTTGTCCGGTGGTGGGGGCGGAATGTGGATATCCAAAGTGATTTGTTTATGGTCAGATCTAACCAGCGAGGGGTTGACCTCCGGTGTGGATCACCAGTCGCCCATGTTGGTGATGACCAGTTCCAATATGTTGTCACCTCTGGTGGGAGTGTTGACCAGTTGTTCCAGGGTGTTTGAGTTTATAAATTCTAGGAAATGTTGGGCAAGGGAGTTAGTACTTGAGTAGTTCTCCCAGTTAATGTTTGGGTAGTTGCAATTACCTAATATTAGGGTGTTTGGTGGGACCTTTATGTTACCCAGTGTTCTATGCCAGAAATTTATGCCTGTACTTGTACCTATACCCAATAACACAATAAGCCTCTGAATAACTGAACGTCGAGAAGTAATTCTCTCAGGCACTGTAATACTCTTGAAATCACCGTACTGTAAGAAATCATCTCTTCTCAGTGTAAAAAAAACATTTCAAATAACTGCACTGTGTGAATAAACTTGGCAGGACAAGCTCAGAGTAGAAACATTTCGAAGTAATTGCACTTTGCGAATAAACAGTACACAGCACAGTGAAACTTCCCCAAAATAGCGGTACTTCACTAAGTAACTTTCCAGTGCAAGACACAGACTATAATGGTGGCACTTTGTGAATAGACACACCCAGCTCAAGAAACTTTTCGAAATGGCTGTATTTTGACTGTACTTCACAAAATAGTTGCACTTTGCACACTAACAGACTCTTCAGAATAAATGCACAGTAATAAGCACACATTGTAAGCACTTTTACACACTTTGAGATACTTCCAATGACTTTAGTTATGGCCTGAATACAATACGAAGTCGTAGTTATGCCAAACACAGCACTTTTGCCAAAATACATGCAGTCCCCTGCTTTATTTATGCTTAATGTGCCCTTTTTACCTTTATTATATTCATTTTGCTCTTTAATCTCGTCATGCCCATTGTACTTTTCTTGTGCCTGTTTTACTCTAAACATGCCCTTTTTGCTAAAGACATATTTGTTTTGCAATTCTGGGGTAATTTCTGGCCCTTTATTAGCTTTTCTGACAATATTTGTATCAGATAACTTAATCTTAAACATTTTGCTTACTCAGTAAATCTTTTGTGCCTTTCACTTGTTTAATAATGCAATTTGTGCCCTTGTAATGCTCTGTTTCATCTTTTTTATAAAATAAACTGTTCGTGCAATTTTTCATTACCTTTGTTGCTTTTCTAGCTCCTTTTCGTGCCTGTTTCTGTTAGTTTACCATCACTGTTATCTCTGCACCTTGTGGTTCTGAATGTTAGTTTCTGGCATCCCTCTTCTGACTCCATGTCACTCGTCTAGTCAGGACACAATAGATGAGACTTCATGGGTTCTGTTCAAGCAGCTTTATTATGTAGAAACACATCAGGATGGAGGCTTGATGCTTTAACTTAGGTAAACTTATAAAAAACTAGCTATTAGAAAAGCTGAACAAGTAGCACACATGCATCTGGTGAAACAACTATTTAAGGCCAAGAATGCTACATCAATAGGCCCAGACAGTATCCAAGGATCCTGTCTAAATAGCATGAAACATGACCTATCAGACTGTCTGGAATTGCTTTTTAACTGTAGCCTCCAAACAGGCTTCATGCCTTATGCATGGAGAACAGCAACTGTCATGCCTGTGCACAAAGATGTCCCACCTACAGACCCATAAGTCTCATTTAGTCTTATATGTAAAGCAATGGAAATAATTATGGAAATGATTAGTAGTGATACATCAAACCTCCAGACACTGGACCCAACCCAGTTTGGTTTTATCAAGGGGAGGACATGCTTACTCAGCCTGGTAGACTTCTTTGAGAAGGTCACCAAAGCAATGGATGAGGGCAGAATAGTTCTCACTGCCTACCTTCACTTGGCCAAGGCATTTGACACAATACCTCATCTGGGCATTGTTGATAAACTCAAAAGAGGTTAGGTGCAAACCCGTATATCACCCATTGGATAGCGAAGTGCCTCAAAGGCAGGACCCATGAAGTTAGAATTGGGGAGTCCACCTCTACAAAGAGCTGAGTTACAGATCTGTCCTTGGACTACTCCCTTTTGGCACTTCTCTGAAGTCCAGGCCAATATCAGTGGTCTCTTGCTGATTACATTTGCAGATTGGGAGGGTGGCCTAATGGTTAAGGTGTTTGCCTTATAAACACAAGGTGCAGGGTTTGAGTCTCACAAGGGATAATTGGCTAGGTTTAAAATGGCTCGCAAGGGCAGTTAGCCTAGTACTAATCTGTGAACCACATGATTGAAAGTTAGGCACTGTCTTTTAATCCCACAGTGGCACAAATGTTCTCCAGGAAGGGATGACACAGAGAAACAACTGGTGACAGAGCCATAGACTAAAACTAAATGACAAGAAATGCATAATAGTATTCGTCAGGAAATCCTCCATCCCTGGTAGCTGTCATATTGACAACACACGCCTTAGAGTTAACCTAGTTGTTATGGACACACAGTAATCTAGCCTTTGACCATCACATGTCTACAGTATTGAGGAAATCATTCTATGTTGTGCAACTTACAAACAAAGGTATGGCATCTCAGTCCAAGGAAGTCAGTGTTCTGTATTCCACATTCATCAGACCTATCATGGGAGTACAGTGACCCCTTTGGTTTGTGCCTAACCAGGCATATCCAACAATCGGAATATCCACAGATGTTCCTCACTAAAAAATACAGGGTGCAAGTAAAATATTCTATGCAGACCACCTCAAGGCCTTATCCTTGTATTCTGTGTCATGCAGTATTTTGAGAGGAGAGCTATGCCTGACATACAGAGCATTGTCAGACCCTACTATGATGGACCTCGTACATATGCACAAAACAAACGTCACCAGAATTACCTGTTCTGAAGACGTAAACGTTGCCTGTGATATAAACAGGACCTGCTGGAGAGACAGATATGTATCCCAGAGACTACCCAGTCTCTGAAACAGGCTCCCCATCCTTGTAAAGCAGAATTCTTCCCTAACTCAGTTCAAGTGCAACTTGGAAACAGGAAATTCATCCCTGGTTTGGCAGGTATGTCTCTACTGAACACAGGCAGCCTGTAAATGATTCATCTCTCAGAACCCTGTAAATGTTTCATCTCTGAAGGTCCTGTTTACACTTATCAAGGGTATCAAAACTTGTCAGAAATTTGGGATGCATGGCTAGGCTCAAAAAGTGCCTTGTGGTCATTAGCCTAGTAAACACGTATGAACCTGTTGTTTGTTCCACACCAATCAGACAGTCATGTGTATTCCCCTGAAACAATATGTAGGTATGGCCAATAAGCTGTGTGACAGTGCACTGTGATAAAGGTGGTACAGTTCACTTACCCATCACCGGAAGATGTGTAGGGAGGTACATGAAGAAGGGTGCATTGTACACAGTTATAGGTGTGATGAAGTCTGGGAACCATGAAGTTATTACAACATCTGATGTGCATGTTCTTCACATACCCAGTACTTGTGTTACATTCAAGGGAGTAGTCAGCACTGTGACCACATACTGGTGGATGTAACACCCTCTACCTTAGGACACAGGTCACATGCCTATAGGTCTGATTATAGGGTGTGATGTCCACATTATACTTGAGTGTTGTGTCTGCTTACTGATTCAACAAATGCCTCCATGTGTGTCGTCAGTGCAGGCATTGTCATGGCAGTGGAAACTGTCTCTGGTATGTGTTGGTACTGCCTATATTATACTAATATCACAGTTGGAGTCAATGATTGCACACAAACCGTAGTCCTTCAGGCAGCTGTTTGGACATAGTATGTGTATGTCATCATTGATGTCCATCACTGAACTAATGGCTAGGAAAGGGTCTAGCAGATACCCCTGATGTACAGACTTGATCACTGGACCTGATATGTATGTCACGTCACACATTTCAACACAGTAAGATGCCACGTATGTCATACACTGAACTACCCATTTGGTGATGTATTGTTTATGGCCATATACGACAATGTTGATTGAATACCCTCAGTGTGGATTTTTGTCAGATGCCTTGACCTGTTCAAGTTCCACTCAGTGATACTGTCATTATCATGCATGCCCTCAGTGACCTTTTGAGGGCATCTATCAGATATAATGGACCTGTTGTAGCAGTAACAGCTCACATAGGTCTGTTACAAACACCTACAGTATTATTAGTGTACATGTAGAGGAGGTCCATGATATGTTGGTCTGCTTCACAGTCGAGGAGAGTCAGGATGTCTGTATACATGCATACATCAGGTGCTGTCCCCCCAACTCAGTTGGATGCAGGTTGATGTTCATCCTTTTATGGGAACATAGGCCATGTGGAGGGTATGTTGAATTGTGTATTCAACCATATCAGGAAGGTGTATGTGCTGGGCCCCACCATAGGTGGGGTGTGATATCACAGCACATTGATAGGCCTGGATGAAGGTAAGAACTGCCTATTGTGATTTGGCCTACGGTTGTGACTCACTCACACTCGCAGGTATCATTGAGAGAATAAAGCAAGCTGGGGATTAAATCTTACATCAATTGATGGGTAAAACAAATTGGATCACTGACAGAACACATTATGTGAAAGATGGTGAATCATGTTGTACCATTAGAGCTATCACCACTGGCAACTTTCTCGACAGTATGGCTTTTGCATTACCAAGTTTGCTGATTCTTGCATATTGTGTGTAATTGAGTCTACCAATGGTGATTACATAGTACAGAAGGAGCTAACATGCACACAACTGAATGGTGACAAAGGCACATGATCTACAAATAAATGCAGAAATGTGTGTTTGCAATGTTCATCTGAAAAGTGGAGTTCCATTTTAATCACAGCATTGACAACAGTCCTGCTATGTAGAAACCTAGTGATTGAAGCAGAACACAATATTTTACGCAAGTGCCACAGCTCAAGTCCAACATAGAGTGTGTCAGGCCCACTTTATAGCTGATAACATTAGTAGTGTCTGTTGAGGAAAAGATAAGTGTCCCACATGCAGGTGTAAAATGCTCTCTGTAGTGTCAGGCAACAGCTCTCATACACACACAGTCGACTGCAGTGAGAACAGAACCCCTACCTATCTGAGTACACAGACTACAGACCACAGTACGTTACTTAAGTACCACAGCTCAAGTCTGATTTATACTAGAGTGCAGGTGAACTTATATTAGATGGCATCAGCAGGCCATGAGGGAAACAAGAGGTTAGGAGGCCTGTATGAAATGGATGTATAAGCATGAGCAAGTATCAAAATACTGGCAGTCCATATAATTGGAGAAGTAACCGTAGGATGCACATGTCTGCTGTGCTGTCTAGACACACACACACACACTCAACTGCAGTGAGAACAGAACATCTACCTGTCTAAGTACACAGATTACAGAGCACAGTACATTATGCAAGTGCCACACCACAAGTCTGTTTTACTCGAGTGCAGGTGAACTTATAGTAGATGACATCAGCAAGGCATATGGTTGACAACAGGTTGTGAGGTTTGCATAGACACACGGCTTTATAGGTTCATATGAGGCTACTAGTGTAAGAGCACTAGGGTCTTTAGAAGCCTAGCTGTGTAAAAACACAAGTACCTTTATTGAGTGTAGTTGGATGGTCATTTTTAGCAGAGCATGTTTGTTAGCACCAACTGTCCCTGTCCATGAGGGACATAGGTGCCAGCCCAGCGATGACTTTACAATCACCCAACCAGTAGTCAAGGTTGCGCTTGAACAGCATTACTAATGAGCACTGCTTCACATGCAGTGGGAGCCTGTTACAGAGGAATGTGAATCGTTGTGGGATATATCTGTCTCCCCAGCATGTTTTATGTCACAGGCTAGTTTGAGAACACTGGTGCAAATTATATTTGTCCCATATGAATTACAGATGGCCATCATTTACAGAAGGCCGGGGTCTGAAACTGCTCTGCAGGGCCACAATAGGTCACCTTTTAGCAGCCTGCATGAAACCAAATACGGTGACAGGTTTGTCCGTCTTTCCATATATGTCATGTTTGGAGGCCTGGGAGTCTCCCAGGCGCAACCCTGTGTTGTCTCCAATTGCTGCAGGTGTCTGGTGAGGTACAGAGGGATGTGAGCATTGTACTCCATTATTGGTTTGATATGGGTAGACTACAGCAGAGGTATAACTATGCTGGTCTTGGATGTGATGTTTATATGTATGATGTGCACATTGCAGATTGAGTTTCACCACTATGGTCACATAGTTATGAAAGTGTAGATTGCTATCAACATGTGTTCCCAAGTCTCTCAACAGTGTCTTTGAGCTTAGGGGAGGTGCTATGTTTATCATAATTAGCAGGGGTACTTCATTGACAAAGGTAACAGAGAGCCATTGTATGGTTAAAGTTCAGTCCATGAGTTTATCACCAATCATCAGTCAGTGTTGGCCCCTCCTATAATGTGTTACCATCAGTGGGGGACTCTGTATGAGTGTGTCCAGTTAATGATCATCTGCAAACTTGATAAACTACAGGCCATCTACTGTCATCTGTGCCTCGGGGAAGTATTTCCCAAACAGTTGAAGGTCCAGCACAGATTATTGTGGCATTTTGCTGGTGAGTGGGCTAGCAGGGGAAGTGTATTCCCCAACTTTGAGAGTGTGTGCGCTGCTGTTGCGCTAACTGGCTCTCCATCTAGTACTGTATGGCCTAATTCCCAGAATGGAGATCTTCACTATGAGACATGAATGGGGGATAGTTTCAAAGGCATTGGATAACTCGATATAGTCAGTATGTCCTGTTATCTCATATCCAGGTCTTTGGGATCCATATCCAAGAATTCCACAAAGGTCCGTAAGCAAGATCTACACTTGCCTAACCCAAAATGAGTAGGGTCAAGTGTGTTAAAGGTTACCTCTGTCCCTGTGGATATGCTCTATTCTGATTCCTGCAGTAGCTATGCAGATGAGGCTTTTAGGCATATGGGTCAGTAATTGTAGTTCTGTATATTACTAGACTGATATGGATTGCATAGCACACATTTGATATTACATTTTGTATTGTGGTTGATATATGTGTGGAAAAAGTACTGAGACCCCAGGGTTGTAATGCATGGGGGGGTGCTAACCCATTGATTTATTTTAAATGTATGACATGCAGTTAGAAAGGGCCCTCAGTTTATAATGTTTCTACATGTACTTTCATGTAATACAGAGGAAGTGGACAGTAAACAGCAGAAGCACAGCATAATATATACATTTCAATAGCGAGAGCAGCAGCGAGTTTGCACAATAGTTAAAGTGTATACCCATGCAAGACACACCTGTTTGCGCATTGTTAAGCACTGCACAAACATGGGCTACATTTCTAAAGTCTGTCTGTGGAATACCCCTGCTATTTAACTGACTCTGTGGCAGCAAGTGTTAATGCAGTAATATGTTCCTTTTTGGGGCTAGATGGTACAGGGTTGGAGTTCAGCTGTATCTAATACTTTTAACTACTTTTGCTTTACCGTTGGTGCGCAATGCACACCATCGCCCAATAATGCATTAAAGAAAAAAATGGGGAAGATAGGACAGTGGTGAAATGGGGAGCAGAGCAAGCAGGGGAAAGCAATGCAGGAATTTGTAGGAGAGAGGTAGGAAAGAACCATAGCTATCCATGTCTTCAACATTAAAAACTGATTATTTATGCAAAATAGCTGAATTTGGACTGTCACCGCCAGAGAGAGGGGTGATTACAACACAATCATGTTATATAGCCAATTGGACTGAATCAGGTGTGTGAAGAAGACGTGCGAAATGGAGAGCTATGTATGGGATGATTTTTTGAGAGAGAGAAGAATGTTGGTGAAGGGCTGTAAGTATGTCTAGGTCTGGTAAGTTGGATAGTCACGGAAGCAATTGCAGGCAAGACAAATAAGACAAAACACTGCATACCATGGATGAGGTGAAGGTGTGGACATCCAGGACCATGGAAGTTAAGCTAGTTGACAGTGAGAATAGAGTCCTCACCCCCAAGACTGTCATCACTATCATTCCACTGGCTAGAGCTTTCAACATCTCCATCCCCTCCTACTGGTCCTACGAAAGTGAGGGAGAGCAGCCCCTCCGTCCAGCATAGGTGTGCACCCGCATTGTGGCACACAACCCTACACACCATCCCTGGAAGTTCATTGTGGGTGATAAACTCAACACCCCTGCCACTGATCCCAGAGGGAACCACTGGCCTATCGTCCGGAGCAGGTCTACCTGAGGGGGAAGGTAATGCAGGGTCAGCAGAGGTGGTGCTGCCAGGTCGGCTCCCAGACATGCTCGGCAACAGTGCTGGGTCCAGTGGAGTGGGAGCAGGTGGATCCTGTGGGGCAGGCGTACTCTGCTGTGCTATGGAGCATTTCGTGATACTGTACACACGGATGACATGGACACATTTTGACGACATGTAATACAATAAAACAACAACCATAAAAAGAGAAGATTTGAGGTGAGAGAAAAAAAAAGAGATACGATTAGTACCTTCATATGTAACATACAGTGCATTAATACAGTTATTTTACTCTATTATTGTAACCTTTATTCTTCGACTACCACCCCTTAACAGATAACGTATTACTTTTAAGACTAGCAGCTCCTAACAGAGACAATATACTACAGATTGCAGCAAGTACTCCATTGTATATGCATATATTGCACATATGCATGTTCCAGTTATCCAGATTACAGTTTACAGCAGGCCATGTGTGTCACTGATATAGAGCTTTTACTCTAAACCTTTACATTACACACAGTTGAGGAATTAACAGTTATTGTGTAGTGGAGAAGTGTGGTATTTAAACCCACCACCTCTAAAATATAATATTGCACTCTTGGTTTGTGCTACAGACTAACACATTCATACTTGCTTTTACAGTTGGAATATGCATGTTCAATTTGATACAACTTTTTAAAATACCAATAAAGCTATCTTTAACTTAATACTACAGTAACACTGCACTTCTGCTGCATACACACCACATGTCTCCATCATCCTCGCCAATCCAATGGCATGGGTCCTAACATTGCACTCCCACTCCATGGCAGCTGTGGAAAAAACAGAACTGGACACCATTATGAATACTAGTCTTTCCTATATTCAGCTTTTAAGCCTTGCAAATACTCTCTGTAGTTGATACTTGCACATCTGTGGGATGTCCTCCATCTTAAATTCCACAATCCAAGCATTAAGAGTAACCCTCCTCCTCTGACGTAGGTCGCTAAAGTGGTGCCTGCATTAGTCACCAGTGTGGGGGATACTGGTAGCTCTTTTCACAGCCCAGGCCAAACTTTCCCAAGCGTCTGACTTATACTGGGGCCCAGAATAGTTCCCCTGCACCAACCTGGCACTGTGTGTTTCACTAGGAGTCCAACAAAAATCTTGAATTCTTGGACGCCCCAGCTCTGAGCCCTAAATCTCACACCCTCTCCACAAACACCTGCCATGTCTTCCACAGATCAAGAGCAATGGAGACTGATAGTTTCCTACCAGTTCCAGTTATCATGTTTGTTAGGAGTATGCACACTGTTCAAAATTGTTGAGAACTGCATACTGTTACATAAAAATGGTGCACAGTGGTAAGCGATGCGCAACAGTGGCAAGCAATGCAATTTCAAGGTTACTTGATGTGCAGGCACTTGTGTAAGCTTGTTAGTCAAATGTGACAGGGGCACAGGAAAATAATTTTCTTGGGTGGCAAAAGCCAGGGTACTGTTTGGCTAGGCTTATATAGGCCCTAGGGCCAATAGCCTAGTACCTACATATTAACCTATGAAGGTCATGCCAGTCCAGAGTGCAAAAATATACTTACAGGAATATATTACACAGTATACCACAGGAATATATTACACAGTATACCACAGTCCTACATTTGAGAATAAATGTGATAATACATAAATAAAGTAACTGACATAATATTGGTGTTTCAGCCATCATACATATAATTAATATCAGCTGTACTATGTTAATTGTTATAAGTGAGAGTGACTATAATGGGAAGTGGAACAACAGTAAAAGTGTATGGAATATGTTGTATTTGAACCCAGGACCATGTGTATTGCAGTCCTACACTTACACCTGTTGCCACAACAAGGTTAAGAAAACACTTGTCTATGTTGAAATTCATTGCTATAAACTGCAAAGTCACAACAGTGAAACAGAGCTTGCATTGCACACCCTGTACTTGAACCAAGGACCATCTGTAGCAGAAACATACAAAACCAAGCAGTTCTGTCCAACAACACACCAACAGTCAGATTCCACCACCGCTCTTTATTCAACGATCTGGTACCTCGGCCATTCGCCTTCAAAGGATCACATTACAGCTTTCAAAATGAACTCATTTTATATTATAACTCATTAATTAATTAAGCAATTAATACAATTGAGTTTCAGAATTTAAAGTGATCTTTGCATCAAAATAAATGAATAGTAACATTTACTTATTTTAGTTTATATAAACTGTTTTCAACCAACTTATACACTTTCAATAAACCATCAAGCACATATAAAGTTCATTTGTTTAAATGTATAAAAAATATATTATACCAAAATATAATTACATACAAAGCACAATAATTATTCCCCTATATAATTTACTATCAATCAAATTATGTCCACATTAATAAATATAAATTAATTTCAAATAATGTGTATGTTAATCATTCCCAAGTTGCTAGAAAATGAATAACAATATGTGCAAGAAAATGCTCTTCTAAATTATAATTACAGGCCCAGCTCCTGATTGAGACCAAATGGTTTCAAAGTTTTATATTTAAGTATCATCCTTGTTTCCAATTCCAAGAGTTTAGCTACTGTATCATCTCCCTTACAAATAAAAGGTTTTCCCAATATACTAAATCTCAAAGTATCACTGCAACCATCATGAATATCCATAAAATGCTTAGCAACAGGATTTAATACATTAAGGTTTCTTATATCCTTTAGATGTTCTAAGATTCTAGTTTTGATCATTCTTTTAGTTTGTCCTATGTACCAAATGTCCTTACATGAACAACCTACTATATATACTACACTAGTAGACTTACAATTAAAAAAATGTTTTGAAATGTGATGTATATTATTAATAATATCAATGTTATTAGCTCTACTACATATACTGCATGAACCACAAGCAAAGGACCATCTGTACTCCAGCCATCTACTTACACTTGCTGCCACAAGATTAGTTACATGATATTGCCTATTTTACTATTCATTCTTAAAGTCTCACTGTTAACTGTCATGCAGTGTTGCTTAGTAGGTTTGAGCGATGCCCAATAGTATTAATTGAATGCATCCTGTTTCTATCTTTGGCTGTCTGCGTCCTGTCTGCTCCTGGGCTCCAGTTTGCTCAGTGCTGCTCTTTGCGCACAGCAAGTAAATACAGCCAAACCTGACTTTCATTTTCCTCCATTTCCCATGTTTATGTTGAGTTGCACAGCACACAAACACAGGAAAAGAAAAAAAGAGAGAGAAAAAGTTTCGAACCCAGTGCCATCTGGCCCCAAAAAGTAAAGTGTCAGTGCATTAACACATGCTGCCACAGAGTCAGTTAAGTAGCAGGTGTGTTTCATAATCTCAGTAGTAACTGCCAGACTTTAGAAGTGTGGCTAGAGTTTTGTTGCACAAAGGAAAACTACATATTTTGACTGCTGTTTATTGTCCATTTCTTGTGTATGACATGGCATTACATGTGGAAAAAAAAAAATGAAGGCTCTATCTCGCAGTATGCCATATTTACAGTACTGCCGTGTGTTGTCGTGTCCCCCCCCCCCCCCCCCAGTACTGCAACCCTGGCATCTTAGTACTTTTTCCACACACACATATACAGAAAGTAATTTCAAATGTGTCATATGGGATGCACATCAATCTGGTAACATGCAGAACTACAACTATTCACTCATCAGGCCTAACAAGCCTTATCTGCAAGGCTAGGGAAGGGATCAGCATGGAATTTATCCACAGAGGACATAATTGATCTTCAATACACTTGAGTCAACCCTTGTTGTGCTTGTCTTGCCTATTGAACCTCCTAGACTTGTTTGATACTGACCCCGAAGACCTGAATGACAGATAACAGGACTATACCACCTGTGTTTAGTTATCCCTCATTCATGTCTCATAGTGAAAATGTCCCATTTGAGAATTAAGCCATACAGTACTAGCTGGATAGGCAACTGGCTCACCAACAGAACACGCACACACAAAGTTGGTACTCCACCTCCACCACTAGCCCACTCACCAGTGGAATACCACAAAGATCTGTGCTGAGCTATCAACTGTGTGGAAACTACTTCCCTGAAGTGCAGTCAACAGTAGGTGGCCTGTGGTTTACCATGTTTGCAGATGACATGATCATATATATCCCGCCATTGATGGTAACATTTTACAAAAGGGACTGACAAAGACAAATGACTGGTGACAAACTCACAGACTGAACCTTACAGCAAACAATGCCTCATTGTCCCCTTTGACAGTGAAGTACCCCTGCTAATTATGATATATATAGCACCCCTCTCAGCTCAAACATAGTGTTGTGAGACTTGTGAACATATTTTTATTTTATTTTATTGTCATTTGTTTACTGAGAGAGTCCACTGGGCCACAGGGACCCCATTTTCTGTGGAGGCTCTGGGAGAAAAACTCCAAAAACTTAAACAAAAATACACTACTGAAATACAGTAATTGTAGTGAAGCAATACAAAAGAACAGTGAGCTTCATGACAGGAGATTAAAATACAGTGTTAAAAATATAATAGTTGCAATGAGAATACAAAAACAGAAAATGAATACAGTGAATGTAATGAAGTACATCATAATAGGCAATGCAACAAAAGTCGTGGAAACAATTTGAAAGAGCAGCTTATGAAATTACAGCATCTAAGACACAAATGATTTAAGTGAGAATATGATACAAATCAGTATTGTAGCATTACAAAGATCCAGTGAAAATTCAGGTAGGAGGAGTTTGATAAGAAGAGTTAGAGGGTAATAGAAGGGCTGAGTATAGGGGCATACAGTCAGTAGAAGTGTGGAGAGAAAAAGTTAAGCAAATTCTGGTGAAGGTATAGAACATGAGATGGAAAGTAAGCAACTTTAGGAAACGCTATAGCATAGAGAGAATGTAAGGTTCAAGAGGCAAGTGGGGTAGAGATGATGCTAGGTAATGAACAGGGATAGAATTGTAAAGGTGGGCAGCTGAGACTGAGGGGAGAAAATGTCAGGTAATGGCTTCATGAGTGGCAGTGTGTGGCTTTGTGAAGTTACATATCCAGTTGGAGGGTAGATGATATGCAGGGCATATTTGAAGTTAGAGAGATGTTGTTCACTGCAAATGGAGGAAGGGAGGTTATTCCAGGATCTGGCCATGGTCCATGAGTATAGTAGTGTACCTACAGGAAGGTTTGGTTTATGCATTTGAAGTAAGTGTTGGTGTTCTGAACATAGTGGCCTGAGGGGGGGGGGGGGAGTAGGGGATAAGTAAGGAGCTGAGGGCAGGACAATCTTTTGGTTTATAGATTAGTTTGTGTGAGGTGGTTAGTTGCAATAGTAATAGGTAGTGGGGGAATTCTAGCCGTTGTAGTTTTCTTAATGAGTTACAGTGATGGGAAGAGTGATAACTGCCTGTGGCAAATTTGGCAGTCTTGTTGGAGCAAGATTCTAGTTTAAGTTTCAGGGAAGACTGTAGATTAATAAACAAGGGTACACCATAGGTTAATGAGGGTAGGAGATAGGACAGAGCTAATGCTTGTTTAGATGGTAAGGAGAGAAACTTGTGTCTGTACAGAAGCCCTAATTTTTTATGGGTTTTATTAATGTTGGATTGGATGTGTAGGTTGCACTTAAGGTTTTCATCTATTATGACTCCTAATAATTTGGTATGAGTAACAAGTTTGATTTTAGTGGAGTTGAGAGAGAAAATAATGAAATTTTCTTTGTTAAATTCTGCATTTCATTTGGGAGTAAATACCATGATGCCACTGTGGTACAGTGGTATCGTTGTTACCTCACAGCAAGAGGTTCTCCCGTTCGATTCTCGGCGTGGCTTGGGAGTCTGCGTGTCTACATGTCCTCCCCGCGGTTGAGTAGCATTCGAAAGACATGCGTGCATAAATGGGTGTGCCTTCGTTGAAGGTTGGGCGTTTCGCAAAAATCTACTGCCAATCATTAGTGGACCGGAGTTCTGCTGTGGCGACTCCTTACTGGGAAAAAGCCGAAAGACAAACAACAACGTTTGGGAGTAAATACCATCAGCTTAGTTTTTTTTAGGGCAGCATGCACTTTCATCACTAATGTATCCATAGTGGTGAGAGACTCATTCTGCATTGTGCACATCATACATATGGACATTACATTGAAGACAAGGGAGGTCATAGCACCGTTTTATTCCCCCACTACCATTCTAATGGGATCCAGTATCTGTCTGCCTGGGACGACATGATGGACAGACCACAATGCTTTGCCAGAGATGGCCTGCACCTGTTGCCCCTGGGATTCCGGATACTGGCTAAGGCTCTTGCCACCCCATAGTGCCTTTTTTAGGCAATGTTCAAATGACAAATTCACCACCATAACAGGAACAGGCAAGCAAAAACTGAGGGTAATGCTACTGAATGTTAGAAGTCTAAATCTCAAAATACACTCACTCGAGGCACTCCTTAAAATGGAGAACATCGATATCTGTGCAGTGACTGAGACCTGGTTCAAGGATCTAGACAGCACCCCTACATTACCAGGCTATAACTCATACCACACTTTTTGGCCATCTAACCTGGACCAGAACACCAAAGGCGGAGGTGTGTCCATATTCATTAAGGATATCCACACCTCCAGGCTAGTTGCGCAGCATAATGCATCCGAGGTTATCCAAGTGCAACTAACTCCTGGCAAAACTACAATCCAAATTGTAGCGTGCTACAGATCCTCCATCAAGCCCCAGGATTCCCACTCCTCTTATCTTGATGTACTGGAAAATATTAGGGTTCAACCAAGCACCCTAATAATGGGTGATTTCAACTACCCCACCATTAACTGGGAAAACTACTCATGTACCAACTCCTTCGTTCAACGCTTTCTGGAATTCATAAATTCAAATGCCCTGGATCAAGTTATCCACACCCCCAAAAGGGGCAACAATATCCTAGACCTAGTCATTACCAGCATGAGTGACCGGTGTTCCACACCTGAAATCAACTCCTCGTTGGTCAGATACGACCATAAGCTAATCACCCTAGATATCCGCATCCCACCCACACCCACCATTAAGGAAACCATGGTAAAAAATTTCTCCAAAGCCAACTTCATGCTTCTTAAGACATAGGTGACGAACTTCATGACACCTATACAGATGGACAATAGTTACAACTGCTGAATCCTACACATGGATTGTGCTATCCCAAACAGAACCAAGACGCTATTCTCAAAAAAAAAAAAGGAAGCCAATCTGGTGGTCCCTTGCCATAAACAAACTGTACAACAGAAGGAAGAAACTGTTGCAAAAGAGAGTAAAATCCCATGAGTGGAGGAGCTCCCTAGTCAACCTCAGTAAGAGCTGAGATCCCTTATAAGATCCTCCAAAGCTAGCTACGAAAACAAAATCGCCACCGATTCTAAGGGCAACCACAAAGCATTCTATAGCTATGTCGAGAATCTCAATGGCAACACCCAGATCTGCACAAAAATTACAGAACCAACTGATATTGCCAACATCCTGCAGATAGGCTCAGTGCTAACCTTACCCCCCTCTCACCCCCTAAAGGGCCCATATCATTACAGGAAGAATGCAGATTCCCTGTAATTACATCTATGCAGTTAAAAGCTGCACTCTCTAAAACCAGAAATACAGCATCCATGGGTCCGGACAGCATCCCAGGCTGCATTTTACACGAACTTCAGAATGAACTGGCTCCCCACCTAAGCACCATGTTCAATCATAGTCTCACGTTAGGCTTTGTGCCCACTGAATGGCGCACAGCAACAGTTTTCTCACTGCACAAAAGGGGAGCCACCACTGATCCTGAGAACTATCGCATTATTAGCCTGACGAGCCTGGTCTGCAAAGTCATGGAACATATCATCATGGAGCTCATAAACAAAGATATTGGTAACCTCCACGGTTTATGAAAGGGAGAACATGCCTTCTGAACCTGATAGACGACTTTGAGGCAGTCACCAAAGCCGTAGATGAGGGTAAGGTGGTTCACACAGCCTATCTTGACCTCGCCAAGTCTTTCAACACCATCCCCCATTCTGGAATTATAGCTAAACTCACTAAACTAGGTATAAATCCTTACGTCACAACATGGGTTGCCAGCTGGCTCACTGACAGAACGGACACTGTAAAAGTTGCAGACTCCAAATCTGACTTCAAACCAGTGACAAGTGGAGTACCACAGGGTTCAGTCCTGGGACCTCTCCTGTTTAGTATCTACTTCTCTGAAGTACAGGCTAACACAGAAGGCCTCTGGCTAACGAAGTTCGCAGATGACTGCAAACTAGGAGTCATAGTCGAGTCCCCATATGATGTGGATATCCTACAGAAGGGCCTCACTGAGACAGATGCCTGGTGTCAGAGGCATGGCCTCAAGCTCAATGCCAAAAAGTTGATTGTCATCCCCTTTGGTAAAAACTCTGTACCTATGAACTACCACATAAACGGCAGTCTACTTAACAGTGAATGTGTGATGAGACCTTGGGGACCCAGGTGGACAGTAATCTCTCCATTAATAATCACATCACCACAGTAGTTAGGAAATCCTTCTATGTGGCACACCTCATCACAAAAGGGCTCTCATCCAGGAAAAAAGAGGTCATTGATCCCCTCTATTCGGCACTGATTAGACCCATTATAGAGTACAACACCCCTTTTAGAATGTACCTCACAAGACATCTGCAGCAGCTGGAAAGGCCACAGAAGTACCTCACAAAGAGGATTACTGGCCTCAAACAGATGTCCTGCACTGACCGTCTTAAAAAACTCCAGCTTTACTCTGCAGCATATCACCTACTCCGAGGAGATGTCTGCCTAACATATAAAGCTATGTTAAACCCAGAGCTGTTGGACATGCTATACCTTAAGAAATCCCAATCCCGCCAAGCTACATGCTCTAGGGACCTAAACCTTGTCACCACAATAAACAGGACATGCTGGAGGGATAGACTCGTGTCCCAGAGACTTCCTATACTCTAGAGCAAGCTGCACATCTATGTCAAGCAAAGTTCCTTATTGGAACTCAAGAAAAATCTTGATGGGTGGATTGGAAATAGGAAATACACCCCAGGGATCACTTCTGTGGCTCTGCTCAACAGTGGAACAGGAAATTAACTTTTTTGGGTGGCGTAAGCCAGGGAACCTTGTTGGCTAGGCTTACTTAGGCCCTTGGGCCGGTAGCCTAGTACTTACCTATGAACCCTCATCAGACCACTAAGTGAGTACAAGTCTCCCTTCTGTCTGTATTTCACCAGACAGCTGCAGCTTTTGGAGAAAAAAATAGAGGTTTGTGACCGGGAGAATGTAGGTCCTCCAAGCATCACATACATGGAAAGACTACAAGACCTCTCATTGTACTCAATTTACTGCAAGCTGGTGAGAGATAACGTATGCCTGACCTACAGAGAAGTAGCAGACTACGCCCTGGAAGAACATCTGATGATACAGATATTGATAGGAACAAGTTTAGAGTAGTTTTTCGATTTGCAAGTGATATAAATAAGTATACAGATATTATAAAGAAAAAATGGCATTTATTACAGGAAACACCAGGTCTTGTTTCTACGATTGGTGCTACTCCAAACTTTAGTTTTAAGAATAATGTGTCCTTGAAACAACATCTTTGTAATAAAGAACACCAACCCCTTAGAAACAACCTTTCCAATAGACAAGGCACTTTTCCATGTAGGAATTGTGCAGCCTGTCAGTATATTTACACTAAAAATGAGTACATCCATCCTGTGAAACGTTTTAAACTACACACAAAGAATTATTATGACTGCAAGAGTGCAGATGTTATTTATTTCTGTTTTTGTCAAGCATGTCATGCCTATTATGTAGGCAAGACGAACAGAATCTTCAAAGACAGAATATTAGAAACATGTAAGGGATATACGGAATCAGAAGCAATCAAATGCCCTAGCTAATCATACTTTGAATACAAACAGCACTCATTGCTTTAAATTTTGATTTTACAACAAATATTAAGGACGAATAGAGGTGGGGATATAGAAAACCATACAGAAGAATTAGAACAAAAATGGATTATTAAGTTAAATGCAGATAGATACCTGGCTTGAATGGCTGTACTTCATTAGTTCCTTGCCTTAAGGCAAGACGTCTTAAACATTAATTATAAGTTTTGTTTTAATGTCTTACTAAGGTTCATGTATTTTATGCTGTATTATTTATAAAATTTATTTATAATAGCTATGAAGGGTTTTATATATGGTGTGCTATTTATTAGTTTATTTATAATGGTAATGAAGGATATTTATGTCTTCCTTAGAGACATGGACATAGGTTTTAAGGTCTATCTTAATTATATAGTTTGTTATGAATTTGTGCCAACAGTGTTTAATTATTTGATAGTATTGCTTTAAGTGTTTAAGATTATATTGATTGTCTAAGTATTTAGTCAAGTATGACTTGTATTAACATTGTCTGATGAAGCAACATTGAGTTGTGAAAGCGCTCACCTATTGTTCTCTTTTGTATTAAAGTTACTGTGGATAGCCTCCACTGTGTAACTTTGGTGCCTTATTTCGATTTTATTGGCTTGACAAACATGCCCATGCCATCAGCGCACTTCTACTGATGCATACAGGTAACAGTGTAAAATCCTTTGCCGTACATTATTCTTAAATACATTCCAGCATATATATAGGTAACAAAATACCCGCTGAAGTTCATTATTCCTCTGTACAGAAATATCCTGAAGAAAAAGCATTTTTGCAGTCCTTCAAACATATACAACTCTCCTCACCATCACTTTGGCTAGCTACACGTTTGCCTTTTTATAATGATGTAAATTAGTAATGGATTGCATCTGTCTTTGGTCTGTGTTTCATAGATGCTAATTACAACACAAGCAGTTGAATTGCATGTTAATCAACCAATCCAACACAGTGGAGCTATTCAACAAGCTATAATGCATCCATGTAGACTCCATGCTGTTTTTTCTGCAGATGTCAAAACTTTTGGAGTATAGACATGGAAAGTCTACACAGACAGAATATTAGGGGCTGCTACTGCTTTAATCCATTTGTATGTGCTAGAGGCTGAAGCCAATAGGCCTAGGCTGAGAAGGAAAAGAGTTTTTAGACCACGTTTAACTTATCACAACCTACATGATGTGGAAATTATAGAGCGCTATAGGGTAGAGAAGGACACACTACAGAACTCTGTGACCTCTGCCACCCACAACTGAGAGCCAGAGCCAAATGAGAGGAACTCCCAGTGCAAAGTAAGGTATGTGTAGCCCTTATCTTAGCTACAGTTACCTTTCAGAGACCAACAAGGGACATGCTGGGGGTGTCACAGGCATCAGCATCCAGAATCCTCCACCAGTTCCTGGATGCTATGCTGCAACATGCCAGTGAGCACATATATTTTCACCATAGCTTTATGGAGAGGGCCAGAAAAATTCAACTGTTCTACTGAGCAGTGGACTACCCTGAAGTACTGGGTTCTGTAAATTGCACTCATGTAGAAAATAAGGCATTACCAGGTTCTACATTAACAGAAAGGGCTGCCACTCTATCAGCTGTCATGTATAATGCTAAGGGAATCATCTTGAATGTGTGTGCTAGCAAACAGGGCATATACCACGACTCGTATAGCTGGCATTCCTCCTAACTTTACCACATGTTTCTTAGGGGACTTATCCCACAGGGTCATTTACTGAGGGATGCTGATGACACCTATTAGAAATGTATACATACCCACAGAAGAATGCCATAATGAGGCAAATGCCCTAACTAGAATGTCATAGAGCATGTGTTTGGATTGCTGAAGTCATGGTTCTGGTGCCTAGATACATCTGGAGGTGCCCTGCAGTACAATCCACGGACATGTACAAAAATCTTCAGAGTATGTGCCATGCTACACAACATAATCCTGAGGAAACAGCTGCAGCAGGATCAGCAAGGGAAGGGGACTCACTTCCCACCACCAGTGCCAAGGTCACCACAGTCACAGATAGATGAGGAGTCAGAGAGGGACCCACCAGCTTCTGGGGGTGTATGCAGACATAAGCATACTCAGTATGCCCTTGCATTGGCTACGAGGCCACACGTAGCACACATTCACCACCTAGGGGCCTAAAACCTTCCTTCTACTCACATACAAATATTAACATTGATGCCAGGCAACACGCACGGCCTTTACCTCCCCATGTATTGGCTGTGTACTGCTTGCATCATACAGAGTCAGCCCTGAAGTAACACTGTGCCATCTGCTACATTTACAAGGTAAGTCATGAACTTGGTGTGTCTTGTGTAATATTAATATGGCATATCCTTGTATTTCTCACTTGGTACAGTAAGCAAGTAAAAGATCAGAGATTTGTAAAGAAGTTACCGTAACGTGACAGCAGAGAGTTATTTGACTTATATGTGTCCATTAGTAAGTAGTAGGACTCTGATACCTCTCAAAAGTACTGCTGATCACTGCATGCCCTCAGTTTAGCACCATACATTTGTACTGGAAATGCATTAAAGAGAGAAGCTAGAAAGTAATGATACACACTGCAGTTTTTGTGGCTTCATAACCCTCAGTAGATCAAACAACATTCACCATGCAAAACAAGTTGAGTAACAAGAGCAACATATCCTTGTTTGTGCCATAACAACTTACCTTTGCTCCTCCCACCAAATAACAGTCCATTCTTGTTTGTGTCATAACAGTAGCTCACCTTTGCTTGACCAAAAAGAACAGTCTGTGCTTGTTTGTGCCATAACACTAACTCAGCTTTGCCCTCCTCAAAAGAACAGTGTACCCTTGTATGTGCCATAAGAGTAACTCACCTTTGCCCTCCCCCCAAAGAGTACTCTGTGTTTGTTTGTGTCGTCCAACCTACCTTTCAGTTGTAGGCAACTGCATATCATATGTTTCCTAGTAAATATCCTCCCACATTTTAAGGTCAGTAATACAGAATGGCTTACACACTGCATGTGTCGAGTACTGGTCAGATCACTGATGAATGACCAAGAAACGCAGAAAGGATAGACAGAGCTGTAGATCTGCAAGCAGTAATCATAACAGGATGTCCTTCAAGGATGCATCTGCAGTCCTAACAAATGAGTTGTCCTGGCCTCAGGCAGCCCTTCGGCCGGCCGGATTCCAAAGTCTGGGTCTGGCCTCGGCTGATGTCGCACTTCACCCGACGTCATAGCTGCAGTTCAGCGGGTATAATCGCATCAGCCGACGCCATTTTCCCGTCTTTCTTGCCGCGTGGCGCCCGAAGTAGAAGCTGTTCGCAAGTGCCGGTCGGTCAGAACCAGAGATTGCTACTTCCGAAGACTTCTAAAAAGCTAAGTACCCCGTTGGGGACTCTTTCTTGCCTCAGCCGATGTCAGAAAAAGTGAATAACTGTTTAACTTGTGGGAAACAAATACCTCATAAAGATTTCCACTCTTACTGCCTACCTTGTTTAGGCCCAGACCACGACGTAGCAGCTTGTCTAGCCTGTGCTTCTTTCAACCGACGGACACTTAGACGTCGGTCGGAGTTTGCAGAGGAGTTTTTCGCCCGCTTTTGCTTACAACATGCCGCCGGAGACTCGACTTCACATTTAGCTAAAAGCGCAGGAAAGGACCGACACTCGCGGTCCGCGGTTTCGGCCGAAACCGCGGTTAAGTCAACCGCGAGTGTCTCGGTTTCGGCTGAAACCGAGTCCTCGATTCTTCCTTCAGCCGAAAGCTTGCCTCCTACCGAGGCCTCATCCAGCATGGCTGAATCTGCTACTGAAATTCCACCTGCTCTTACAGGTTCACAGGATTTATCAGATACTATCCCTTTAGATGTATCTACTCCTGCACGTGGAGCTGCTAGGCCCCCTGCATCCATGTCAATTAAGGCTTTTGCCAGGGCTAAAGCAGCAAATCAACCAAGACCGTGCCTGCTAAAACCCCCTCTCACAGGCCTAGCTCTAGTACTCAAATGCTTAGTCTAGCAGAGGATCTCATTTCTTTGATCAGGGGATCCCAGCCTCACCCTGACAGGGCCTCTCACCCCCCTCCAGAGAAGAGGCCTAGAGCAGAGCCCCCTGAGCCAGTTTCTACAGATTACTCCTCTGATGATTCAGAAAATACAAACCCTCCAGAAGGCCCTTATTCTCCATATGAGGACTCTGATGCAGAAGACTCCATTCCTTCTGCCTCTCCTCCTGAGGAATTTTCTTTTGGGGAAACCTTGCATGCTATGAGGGAACAATTTCAATGGCAGGGCCAGGATTTTTCAGACTCTAGGAAAAGGCTTAGGACTTTTTTGCATTTGCCACAGCATAGGCCTTTAGCCATTCCTCCAGTACTTACAGTTGTGGATGATGCATTTAATGATGCTTGTACTGCTTCTGATTCACTTCCTCCGGCCCCTACTAAGCCCGACAGATACTACAGGGTTCCGGACACACATTATCACTTGTATAAGGCTCCTTTTGCAGATCCTGAAACTATTTCACAGGGCCCCAAGGCTGTAGCAGCTACCTCTGTTAAAAACCCACTCCCATCTGAAAGGGAATCTAGGGCCTTAGAGAGATGGGGTAAAAAAGTTTATACTTCTGCTACTCTTTCGGCTAGGGCCTTAAACTGTCAATTCCACATGATTCAGTATCAGGAATTTATGTTAGATCAGTTAACTAAAAAACTGTCCTCGCCTGAACCTTTAGACCGAAAGTCTCTTCAGGAAATGGTACATAACTTTCAGCAGGTCAGTAATCATTCCTTAAAATGCGACTATGATGCACTGGAGGCTTCCTTTAGATCAGCTATGACTGGTACAGTGATCAGAAGGCATGCATGGTTAAAAGAGCAGTCCTTACCAGACCATGTAAAATCAAAGCTCCTAGATGCTCCCATGGATAAACACAATTTGTTTGGCTCCCCTGCACAGCAAGTGCTGAAGAAGGTGGAAGAGAAAGCAAAATCTGTCCAGACAGTCAAGGATTTCTTACAGGTCCAGCCTCCAAGGTTTAGTAGGAACTGGCCTTCCAAGAATTGGTCCTTTCCAGACACCACCAGAGCACAGAGAGGCAGGAATTGGCGCCCAAGAGGCAGAGGTCAATCCAGAGGTGCCTACAGGGGACGTCAGTGGCAGCCTAACAACCAGCGAGTACTGCCACAGATCCAGCCACTACCACTTCCACAGGACAATCACAGTGACTTGGCTCTGAAACCGCCTACCAGGGAACAACTAGAAGCACCCTTAGGCGGAAAGCTAGCCTTATTTTCAGTAAACTGGCATTACATTACAGGAGACAAATGGATTTTACAGACAATAGACAAAGGTTACAGGTTTCACTTCCATACTCTACCAAGGAAGAGAGGAATGCCAAACCTACCTCCAAATCAAAAGACAAACGCTCTAGAACAAATAGACCACTTAATAAGGATGAGAGCTATAGAAAAGGTACCGTCTATGGAACAAGGGCAAGGATTTTACTCCAGACTTTTCCTGGTGCCAAGAAAGGAAAACCAATGGAGACCTATTCTCGACCTGTCCGCTCTGAACACATATCTCATTGTTCCAAAATTCAAGATGCTGACCCTACAGCAGCTTCTTCCCATGATGGGCAAGGAGTCTTGGCTGGTAACTCTAGATCTCAAGGAGGCATACCTACACGTCCCCATACGACCAAATTGCAGAAGATACCTCAGATTTCTTGCAGGATCAGAGCATTATCAATTCTCAGCATTGCCTTTTGGCTTATCTACTGCGCCCAGAGTATTCACGAAATGCCTGGCATCAGTAATTGCTCATTGCAGGCTTCAGGGAATTCAAATTTACCCTTACCTGGACGGCTGCCTGTTACAAGCGGACAACAAAAACAAATTAACAAAAGATTTGAAAAAGGTCATTCATCTACTGCAAGCCCTGGGATACACAGTCAATATAAAAAAGTCAAGGCTGATACCATCCCAAAGGATAACCTTCTTGGGTGCAGAACTGGACACATCAAATCAAATGGCATCCCTCACAGCAGAAAAGCAGAAGCACCTTCCACTCTATTTCATGGCATTAACAACGCAGAACCAGCTTACAGCAAGGAAAGTCCTGCAAGCCCTGGGTTACATGGCATCCTGCATAATATTGATCCCACATGCCAGACTACATATGAGGAAGTTGCAATGGTACCCAAGGAATTTATGGTCTCAGCACAAGCACAGCCTAGAAACCCAAAGTCCAGTAATTCCATGCCTGAAGCAAGAATTCCGATGGTGGGCTCAGGCCTGTCAATTGAACAAAGGACTGCCCTTCCACAGCCCTCAACCAAGCCAGACTATCACCACGGACACCTCAGACCTCGGTTGGGGGGTACACATGCTGGACAAGTGCATACAAGGCTTATGGACTCAAGACCAGCTGAACCTACACATAAATCAAAAAGAGATGCTGGCAGTAAAACTGGCAATTCAGGCATTCAGACCGTTTCTTCAACAGGGTCAATTGCTGATAAGGACGGACAACACCACAGTTATGTGGTATATCAACAAACAGGGAGGCACACATTCATATCCTCTATGCCAGATGGCAATGGACCTCTGGAATGTGGCCCTAAGCCTCAACATTCAGCTCCAGGCAATATTTGTGCCAGGAAAAGAAAATATACTAGCAGACATCTTAAGCAGAACTACCACGGATGCCCACGAATGGATGCTGCATCCAGACATCTTCAAATCCATTACAAGGAAATGGGGACTACCAGAAATAGACTTATTCACATCCCCACACAACCACCAATTGAAAAAATTCTGCACAAGGACATACCACCCACTTGCTCGGAAGGTGGACTCCCTATCTTTCAATTGGGAAAACCTGACAGCATATGCATTCCCACCTCTTCCTTTGATGCACAAGGTGCTATTGAAGATCAAAGAAGACCACCCAAGGATCATCCTGATAGCTCCAGACTGGCCGAGGCAGCATTGGTACCCATTACTGAGGAGTATGTCTCGGGAACATGCATGGCCTCTACCCCTAGTTCCTTTACTGCTAACACAGAACAACTTCAAAACCCTGCATCCAAACTTGAAAACACTGCAGCTAGCTACTTGGAACATTGCATAAGACAAAATAACCCAGATATATCTCAAAGGGTTAAAGACATTATCTTGGAGGCTCGCAGACCCTCAACAAGGAAAACTTATTCAGCAAAATGGAAAAGATATCTCATTTGGAGTGCAGCAAAAGGAGAAAATTTATCACTGGTAAACATAGCTAACATCCTGGAATACTTAGCAGAGCTTTTCCACAATGGCCTGTCCTACTCTTCCATTAAGATTCATGCGTCAGCTATTTCAGCAGAATACAACATGGATCCTCCAGTCTTCTCTCATCCTCTACTCAGGCAGTTTCTGAGAGGAATTAAAAATGTAAAGCCACCAAGGAAGCCACCATTGCCTACATGGGACTTGAACTTTGTGCTAGAAAAGTTGACACTCCCCCCTTTCGAACCAGCAGCAACAGCAGAATTACAGTACTTATCATGGAAAACTGCTTTCCTGCTTGCAATCACTTCAGCAAGAAGGGTTTCTGAATTACAGGCATTAATGGCAGTACAACCCTTCCTTATCTTCCATCAGGATAGAGTGTCCATGAGGACTAATCCTACTTTTATGCCAAAGGTGGTCTCCAGGGTATCGTTAAACCAAGCAATCCACCTACCTACATTCTTCCCCAACCCACAGAACAGGGGAGAAAGACTACTACATACCTTGGATGTGCATAGGCAATTGCGCTACTACCTGGACAGAACCAAGAACAATAGAAAAACTGACCAGCTTCTGGTAGCATATGCCACAGGAATGGAAGGAAAAGCAATTTCAAAACAGACAATCTCAAAATGGATAGGAAATTGCATTAGATTTTGTTACTCTTATCATGGAAAGGCAACTCCAGAAAACATCAGACCTCACTCCACAAGGGCTACAGCCACTACTACAGCTTTTTTACGAGGAGTGGCTACCAAAGACATTTTAGAGGCTGCTACTTGGAGCTCCGTGCATACATTTGCCAAGCATTATAATCTACCCTTATACTCCAGATCCCGAGCAGGTTTTGCCACTTTGCAAGGGATCTTAACTACACCATAATCTTATTAGTACCTCCTCCCCCAGTTTGGCTATGGTATTCTACCCATTTGTTAGGACTGCAGATGCATCCTTGAAGGACATAGTACAGTTTTGTACCTACCATAAATGTAGATGTCCGAGAGATATGCATCTGCAGTCAGGATTACCCACCCTCCTTCCCCTCTGTGGTACTCCTAGGGTATTTGCCCATCTTGTAGCTAGCTGGGTGAATCTATTATGGTGTATTTGTTTGTATATATGTATATACATGTTTATTTCTATTTGCTCTCTGTTGTTTGGAAACATTTGCATTTATCCAAATTTAGCCTTCCTAGAGGGCACCTGGCATCTGGGGCAAGAAACACTGAGGAAAATGGCATCGGCTGATGCCTTTATACCCGCTGAACTGCAGCTATGACATCGGGTGAAGTGCGACAACAGCCGAGGCCAGACCCAGACTTTGGAATCCGGCCGACCGAAGGGCTGCCTGAGGCCAGGACAACCCATTTGTTAGGACTGCAGATGCATACCTCTCGGACATCTACATTTATGGTAGGTACAAAACTGTACTTTGTGTGATCACTATGTGCACTGTGTCCGAATGTAATGAATTTAATGTAAGTAACAGTTTATGGTTTGATATCAGTGTACATTCTGTTGCAGTTGGTTGTGTGAAGAATGGCTTCATTTCTTTGCTGCAAAGCTGTTTGTTTGACAAAGAGGGATAAGACACCCATCCTGTTTTCTGAAGGTGCATTGGAGTGAGAGTTGAAATTCAGACCTATGTAGAAGTAGCTCATTGTGTACAACCTTTGATCTGAAGTAGTTTACTTCATTTGGTCTTCAACCTGTGAGTATCAGATCCACATCGGATCCGACACAGCTGCATTTTCCAGCTATGGATCTGAGCTCGATGCTCCTCCCCTTAACCATAATTCCCCATGTCTCCCTTTTCCCTTCAGATCTCATTTGCCGTCAGCGTTGGTAAAAGCGTGGTTTTGAGCTCCAGTTTAGTGGGTCCCGTAAGTGTGTGAAAACTTTGTATTTATATCCTATTCTCTACTTTATGTCTTTTATTTCCTCCCCTTATCTGCATCGGCTAGCGAAAAAACTGAGCATCACTATCAATCTGAACAAATCTTCAATGGCCCCAGTCCAGATTCCGAACTTTATCAGGGCTCGGCTGGTCACTTCAGACAGGATACTCAATCTAAGATTACATGTGTTGCACAAGTACCAACAGAAAAAAACACCAGCGTGAAAACTAAGAAAAAATGGAAAGCGTAAATCCAATGCTGAACGCCTGAACCAAGGAAACAAATCTGTAGCAAACCTCTGAATAAATCCAGCAACCAGCACGTTAGCAAGCAAAATAAAACAACCAACAGCCGAAGCAGTCCTAAGGGCGTCAGGCTCCATGGCGGCCACAGTCAATCTCTTGCCGATGGCTCGCCTTCATATGAGAGTTCTTCAGTGGAAGGTTGTGGTTCAGTGGTCCCTGTTAAATCTTCCTCTGTCCTTTCCTGCAAGAATCTCGAGTATGCAAGGACTCACTTTGGTGGTGGAGTCAATCCACAGATCTCTTCAAGGGATGCTCCTTTCACCCTGCCTTTCCCAAAACCATGGTGACCATAGACGCCTCTTAACTGGGGTGGTGGGGCACTGCTCGGGAAGGACAGTCCAAGGCACATGGTCTCCTTCCGAGACCAGTTTGCATATCAGTGTACTAGAGATGAGAGCGGTCCTTCTGGAATTGCAGACCTTTCATGCTTATCTTCTTCTAGGGATGAGTGCTATTCAGACAGACAATATGTCAGTGGTCTGGTACATCAGCAAACAAGGGGGGGGGGGCAGATGTTATCCCCTCAGTCGAGAAACCATGAAAGTGTGGGAATGGGAGATCTCTATAGGCCTCTTTCTAGTAGCAATGCAGATTCCGGGGCAGTCCCGCATTCTAGCAGACAGGCTCAGCAGATCTATGCTAAGGCATTACAAAGTGGTCTCTGAGTCCTTCAGTAGCAGAACAGATCTTTCTGAGGTGAGGTCGTCCTTGCTGTGATCTCTTCACATCTCCTTCCAACGCGAAATGCAGCGAGTCTTTCACTTGAAACCCCCCCCCCCAGAGGGGGAAGCCCCCCAGAGATGTACTAGTTCATGCTTGGCCTCCCGGTCTTCTTTATGCTTATCCTCCGTTTCCTCTCATGTCGAAGTTTCTTCAGAAAGGTCGAAGGCTGGGGAGTACTGTGATCCTCCTCGCCCCATTCTGGCCTCGTCAGGTTTGGTTTCCCTTACTGTGGTCTCATCTGGTAGTTCCTGTATGGACGTTGGATCCAGTTCCGGATCTTCTTTCTCATCCCTCAGGGATCCCTCACCCAGATCTGGACAGTCTGAAGCTCACAGCTTGGCTTTTCTGGTTCCCATGATTATTAGGACTCCTGGATTATCATCCCCTGTTAAGTCCATTTTGGTAGTGGCTCACAAATCTTCTACCAGAAAGGTGTATTGTAGCAAATGGAAACGTTTCTCCATATGGGCCACTCAGCGGGCCTTGGTTCCCTTTACTACACCTCTTTTGTCAGTCTTAGATTTTCTGGTGAGTATTTTTCATCAGGGTGCCATTTCCTCTACAGTTAAATTCCAATTGGCAGCTATTTCTAATTTCCAAGTCTCCTTGGCTTCTTCCAAACTTTGTAAAACTTTCCTTAAAGGTGCCTTTCTTCTTAGACCCCCAGTTAAGGACCCTACGCCTCCATGGGATCTTACCTTAGTGTCGCAGGCATTAGTCTCTGCACCCTTTGAACCTGCATCTTCAGTTGATTTGCAATTTTTAACCTGGAAAACTGCCTTCTTGGTTGCCATTACCTCAGCCAGAAGAGTGTCAGATCTTCAGGCTCTGTCAAAATGCCTTACATGATCTTTCACAAAGACAGAGTGTCGCTGTGCACTAATCCATCTTTCCCTCCTAAGGAAGCAAATATTAATCAGACTCAATTTACCATTGTTTCCCCTAACTTCCAAAACAAAGGGGAATACAAACTGCATCTGCCTGATGTTCATAGGCAATTGAGATTTTACTTGCACAGGACAAAACCTTTTCGTAGATCAGATCAGTTGTTCATGTCTTATGTTAAACCCTTCTTAGGCAAGCCAGTTTCCAAGGTAACTATTGCTCGCTGGATTTCCCAATGCATGTCTCTGCCGGGACAAGTGAAGGCACATTCTACTTGATCTATGGCTACATCAGCTGCATTCTGGTGTAGGGTGTCTCTGGACGATATCTGTTCAGCAGCCACTTGGTCCTCATCCTCATGTCATACCTTTATTTCACATTACAAGCTGAATATTGTGTCTAGGAACAGAGCATCCTTGGCTCTGCGGTGCTCTGGAACATCCTTCCATGAGGGCCACCCAGGAATTTTTTGGTAGCTGGGGACTATGTCCCACAGGTTGAAGACCAAATGAAGTAAACTACTTCAGATAAAGAAGTTATGTACTCACCGTAACGTTCCATCTGAGTAGTTGTACTTAATTTGTCTTTAGCCTTTCCCCCCTCCTTCCCCTGCCCTTATGTTTTGTGCAGTCTTCATATACCTTTGTATAACTTGTGAGGTCCTTCGCCCTGTCTAGGCTCGGGAGCTGGTAGTGACTCATGTTTATGATAAGGTGCTGTTCGGTCAGGTGTCTGATACTACTTAGGCAGCAAACTCGATCTGAAGGGAGAAGGGAGATGGGGGGGCATTATGGGTAAGGGGAGGAGCTTGGAGCTCGGATTCATAGCTGAAAAGTGCGGCCGTGTCGGATCCGAGACGCACAGGTTGAAGGCAAATTAAGTACAACTACTCAGATGGAATGTTATGGTGAGTACATAACTTCTTTTTTTTACTGTTGTGACATTGCAGTTTATAGCAATGACCTGAAACATGTACATCTGTTTATTTCGGGTCTCTTATGGCAACAGGTGTAAGTGTAGGACTATCATGAACATGCTCCTGGGTTCAAATATAGCACATTCCATACACTTTTACTGTTGTTTCACTTCCCATTATAGTCAATGTCATTTATAACACTTGACATATAGTGTAGCTGACATTAACTATATGTATGAAGGCTGAGACACTAATGGTGTGCCAGTTATCTCTTTGTTTTTCTATGTATTATTTATATATATATATATATATATATATATATATATATATATATATATATATATATATATATATATATATATATGTATATATTTACTATTAAATGTATGACTAAGGGTATACTGTGTACTATATTCTTGTACATATTTTTCTGCTCTCTGGACTGCCATGACCTTCACATTTGTCAAACATATACACAACAGCTTGTACATCAAGTAACCTTGAAATCGCATTGCTTGTCAGTGGTGCACACCACTTACAGGCACGCACCATATGTTCACAATGGTGTGCAGTGCACAGTAATTTCAAACAGTATGCACACTGTCAGTAAACGTGATAACTGGAAATGGCAGGAAACCATCATTTTCCATTGCTCTTGATCCAGATAGACATGGCAGGTGTTCGTGGAGAAAAGGATTGAGATTTAGCACATAGAGATGGGGTGTCCAGGAGTTCAAGATTTTTGTTGGACTCTTTGTGAAACACCACAGTGTCAGCTTGCTGCAGGGCAACTATTCTGGGTCCCACTGTAACTCAGAGGCTTAGGATAGTTTGGCCCAGGCTGTGACCAGTGCCACCGGTATCCCATGCACTGGTGAACAATGTAGGCAGCACTAAAATGATCTCCAGAGGATGAAGAGGGGGTACACCCGATGCCTAGATCTTGAAATTTAGGACGGAGGACATCCCACAGATGTGTAAGCATCAACTGCAGATAGTACTTTTCAAATTCAGCTAATGTTGTGTATATATTATCAGTTTTTACTGCTGAAAAAAATGGATAGCTATGGTTCTTTCCTACCTCCCTCCTGCACATTCCTGTATTGCTTTCTAGTTGTTCTTCCCCCTGCTTGCTCCTCATTTAACCACTGTCCTATCTTTCCCATTTCTTTTCTTTAATGCATTATTGCATGATGGTGCACATTATGCACCAATGCACAATAATGGTAATAGAAAATTAATTAAAGTGTTAGTCAGTTGTTTTCGAACCCAGTACCCATATGGCCTCTAGAAGAAATGTGCTACAACATTAACTGCATTAACACGTGCCGCCATAGAGTCAGTTAAGTAGCAGGTGTATTCCAGAGACACAGTGTTGTCAGGCTTTAGCATCCCCATTTCACTACTGTCCCGTCTTCCCCATTTCTTTCCTTTAATGCATTATTGTGCATCGGTGCATGTTGCATGCCAATGGTAAAGCAAAAGTAGTTAAAAGGGGTCTATATTACATCGTCAAACTCAGGAGTTTGAACGATGTAATATCGAACCAGGAAATTCGAAAACCAAAAAGTACAAAAACACAGAACAGTGATTTTTTTTTTCCCCAGGGAAAAAAAAAATCGCTGTTCTGGTACCAAAAAACAAAAATGTACACTTTAAACTTAAACTAATGTGGAGGGCTTCGCCCCCCCCCCCCAGCATGGGGGCTGTGCCCTCCCACACACACCCTACTTAAATATACCAACTCCGAGATCGCACTGCAGTGGAGGAAAGAGCAAAGCCACGAAAACGGCCCACTGATTTTTTTTCCCTGGGAAAAAAATTGGTGTTCCATGGCTTTGCTATTTTTACATTTCGAACATATGGGTTCGATATTACAATGTTCGGACTCCTGTGAGTTCAACATTGTAATACAGACCCTTTAAAAGTATTAGCTACAGCTGTATTCAAACCTAGTACTATCTGGCCCCAAAAAGGAACATATCACTGCATTAACCCCTGCTGCCACAGAGTCATTTAAGTAGCAGGTGTATTCCAGAGGCTCAGTATTGTCAGGCTTTAACAAAGCTATACTGGAAGATTTACATGTCATTTCCTTATGTACTAGTCATTCTTAAGGTCTCCCTTTGGCCTGTCATGCAGTGCCATGCAAACACGATAAGTATAGTCAAGCTTTCCATTAATTCCTCTGTTGTGTGTGATTGCGCTAAGCACCGCATCACATAAACAATGGCCAAAAAATAAAATAATAGTAAAAAGCTGACAGACAAACCACAGTTTGCACACAAATGAAGAGGAGGTTGGATAGTAATGAAACAGAACCTGTACACTGTGCGCTGCTTACTTGCATTTCCAACCTTGACAGACTTACAGTGGATAAAAAAGTGTACACACCCCTGTTAAAATGCCAGGTTTTGTGATATATAAAAAATGAGACCACAATAAGTCATTTCAAAATTTTATCCATCTTTAATGTGACCTATAGCCTGTACAAAACAATTGAAAAACAAACAACTCTGTTAGGGGAAAAATATAAAAAAATAAAAAATGTACAATAAGCTGGTTGCATAAGTGTGCACACCCTTAAAGTAATATATTGCTGAAGCACCTTTTGATTTAATTACCGCATTCAGTCTTTTTGAGTAGGAGTCTATCAGCATTGCACATCTTGGCTTGGCAATATTTGCCCACTCTTCCTTGCAAAAGCACTCCAAATCTGTCAGGTTGCAAGGGCATCTGTTGTGCACAGCCCTCTTCAGGTTACCCCACAGATTTTCCATTAGATTTAGGTCTGGGCTCTGGCTAGGCCAGTCCAAAACTTCAATATTCTTCTGGTGAAGCCATTCTTTTGTTGATTTGGATGTACGCTTGGCACGCTTGGGGGTCACTGTCATGTTGAAAGGTGAAATTCCTCTTCATCTTCAGCTTTCTAGCAGACACCTGAAGGTTTTGGTCCAAAAGTGACTGGTATTTGGTTGTGTTCATAATTCCCTCCACCTTGACTAAAGCCCCAGTTCCAGCTGAAGAAAAGCAAACCCCAAAGCATGATATTGCCACCACCATGCTTCACCGTGGGGGGTGGTGTTCTTTTGGTGATGCAAAGTGTTTTTTTTTTTTGTGCCAAACGTACCTTTTAGAATTGTGGCCAGAAAGTTCAACCTTGATCTCATCAGACCATAACACATTTTCCCACATGCTTTTGGGTGACTTGATGTATTGTTTTGCAAATTTTAGCTTGGCCTGGATGTTTTTCTGTGTAAGAAAATGCTTCCATCTTGCAACCCTACCCCATAGTCCAGACATCTGGAGAATACGGGAGATTATCACATGTAGTACACAGCCAGTACTTGCCAGAAATTCCTGCAGCTCCTTCAGTGTTGCTGTAGGTCTCTTGGCAGCCTCCCTAACCAGTTTTCATCTTGTCTTTTCATGAATTTTTGGAGGGACGTTCAGTTCTTTGCAATATCACTGTTGTCCCATATTTTCTCCAGTTTTTGATGACTGTCTTCACTGTGTCCCTTGGTATGTCCAATGCTTTGGAAATTTTTTTTGTACCCTTCTCCTGACTGATACCTTTCAACATTGAGATCCCTTTAATGCTTTGTAAGCTGTCTGCGAATAAATGAGTAAATGTCAGGAAAATCCATTTGGGGTTAATCTCTAATTGGTGGCAGGTGTGTACCCAAGAAGACTGAATGCTTTAATTAAATCAAAAGGTGCTTTAACAAAGTATCAGTTTAAGGGTGTGCACAGTTATGCAACCAGCGTATTGTACGTTTTTTATTTTTATATTTTTTCCCCTAACAGATTTGTTTGTTTTTCAAATGAATTGTACAGGTTGTAGGTCCCATTAAAGGTGGGAAAAGTTTTGAAATGATTTATTTTGGTCTCATTTTCTTATATCACAAGAACGTGGCATTTTAACAGGGGTGTGTATACTTATTATATCAATTGTACATGTAACACTTTGTAAGTCTAACCTGACACATCCATCTGATGTAAGCATTCACATATACCATCTATGCACTGAGGGAGTGCCTGCACAATGTTTCTGTTAGCTACACAGAACCAAGGATTTGGGATTCAGCAGATGTTCATCGTACATACAGCTGCAGTAATCACATATGGGTTCTCTGCCGTCAGGCGGGTCCTCGGTTGGCCGAATTCCAAAGTCTTGGTCCGGCGCCGGTTGTTGTCGCCTTCTTCCCTGACGTCAGTGCGACAAGGATATATAAGTCACAGCCGACGCCATATTCTTCAGTCTTTTTTGCCGCGCGGTGCCCGAAGCAGAAGCAGTTCGCAAGTGCCGGTCAGCCAGCTCCTGAATTTACGAAAAATTGGAAACCGAAGTCTTCTTTAAAGCTAAGTACCCCGTTGGGGAAACTTTTCTTGCCTCAGACCGATGTCAGACAAAGTTAACAATTGTATTTCTTGTGGGAAGCAAATACCGCATAAGGATTTCCATTCCCTCTGCATACCTTGTTTAGGCCCAGACCACGACGTCTCGGGCTGTCGCTTTTGTGCGACTTTCAATAAACGCACTATTAAGCGTCGGGCGGAGTTCGCCCAACATTATTTTGGTAAAGCCTTTGATTATAAAATGTCGTCGGGTACTCCGACTACCGTTTTGTCCAAAAAACGCAAGGACAAAGACCGACACGCGAGGCCCACGGTCTCCACCGACACCATGCCAAAACCGGCTACACGTGGTCCGGTTCTCAGCAAGACGCCTATGCAGTCCCTGACTACCGACGACACTTCCTTGGCGGTGTCTTCTGTACCCGAGACCACAGATACCTCGGCCCTTACTCAGACTACAACCACCGAAACCACTGCTAGTGTTGAACCTCCTAATGGGGACAGGTCCACTTCTTCCCAGGGTCTTTTTAGGCCCTCTTCTTCCTTCTCCATTAAGGCCTTTACTAAGACCAAATTAGCCATGCATTCCAAGAGGCCTGTTGCACAGGGCCCATCCCCAGGCCCCATGCCTAAAAAGCAGATGCTTAAAATGGCTGAGGATTTAATTACCCGTATCAGGGGCTCCCAGCTCCCTCCAGACAAGAGGCCCAGAGTGGAGGAAGATTCCCCCTCTTCTGAACAGGGCTCCATTGTCTCAGAACATTCTGATGTAGAGGAACACTCGTACTCCCCTTATGAAGATTCTGTTGCAGAACAGTCCATTCCTTCTATATCTCCCCCAGAGGATTTTTCCTTTGGGGAAACCTTGCACACCTTGAGGGAGCACTTCCATTGGGAAGGCCAAGACTTTTCTGATTCCAAGAAAAGGCTTAGGGAATTTCTTTTGTTACCTCAGCACAGACCTCTGGCTATACCACCTGTCCTGGACATACTTGATGTTTATTCGGAGGCTTGTCTTAATCCGGATTCCCTGCCTCCTGCCCCAGTCAAACCTGATAGATACTACAGAGTTCCTAATTCTCACCAATTTCTGTTCAAAAGCCATAATGCTGACCCTGAAACCATTTCTCAAGGCCCCAAGGGAATGAAGGCCTCCACTGCTAAGAATCCACTACCTTCCGAAAGAGAATCTAGATCCTTAGAAAGGTGGGGAAAAAAGGTATACACCTCGGCCACCCTAGCCATGAGAGCCTTAAATTGTCAGTTCCATATGCTTAAGTATCAGCAGTTTCTGTTATCACAATTAAGAAACAAAATGTCTCAGCCTGAACAACCAGATTTAAAGGAATTGCAGGATATGATGCATAGTGCAGAACAAGTGGGTAAACACACCTTGCAATGTGGCTATGATGCCTTAGAGGCCTCAAGTAGAGCTGCTGTTACAGGATCAGTTATTCGTAGACATGCCTGGCTTAGGGAACAAAGCTTGCCTGACCATGTTAAAGCTAAACTGCTAGATGCTCCTTTACAAAAGGATGTGTTATTTGGTACTAATGCTGAGGAGATACTACGAAAAATGGAAGAAAAAGCTAAATCCATGCAAACTGTCAAAGCCTTTCTACAGGTACAGCCACCACGTTTTAGCAGAAATTGGCCTTCTAAAAACTGGTCCTTTCCAGCCATGGACAAGCCCCAAAGAGGCAGATACAGGCGCACAAGGGGCAGAGGACAATCTCAAGGATCATATAGAGGCAGACAATGGCAAACTCCAGCACCAAGAGGTGGTGAAGACAGTGCACAGCAATACAGAAAGCAAACCCAATGACTTCCTCCTTTTCCTGCCCAGCAATTGCCAGCTGGCAGCTCCCCTGGGAGGAAAGCTGGCACTATTTACAAGAAACTGGCATATGATCACAACAGACAAATGGATCCTGGACATTATAAACCGAGGCTACAGATTTCATTTTCACACTCTTCCAAAAATAAGAGGCATGCCAAACCTGCCACACAATCAAAGGGCAGAGGCGCAAATACAAATTTCAAAACTCATGGAAATGAAAGCTATTCAAGAGGTTCCTACTCACGAACAAGGTCAAGGTTTTTATTCCAGACTTTTTCTGGTACCAAGAAAAGGAACCGACTGGAGACCCATTTTGGACTTATCCATCCTAAACACATTTCTACTCATACCAAAATTCAAGATGCTCACATTACAGCAGCTTCTTCCCATGCTGTGCAAGGAGTTTTGGCTGGTAACATTGGACCTCAAGGAGGCATACCTGCATGTCCCAATCAGACAAAGCTGCAGAAGATACCTCAGATTTCTTGCAGGTTCAATCCACTATCAATTCTCTGCATTGCCCTTTGGCTTATCTACTGCGCCCAGAGTATTCACGAAATGCCTGGCATCAGTAATTGCATACTGCAGACTTCAAGGGATTCAAATTTACCCTTATTTGGACGACTGCCTGATCCAAGCGGACAGCAAGCACACACTTCTGGAACATCTGGCCTATGCAACACGGTTACTGACTTCTCTGGGATACACAATCAACAGAGAGAAATCCAGGATAACATAATCTCAGAAAATAACTTTCCTGGGTGCCAGCTTGGACACAAACACCCAGATGGCCTATCTTACGCCAGAAAAACAGGGGCAACTAACTCAGTACTTCAAAGCATTAGCAAATTGTACCAAGCTTACTGCAAGGAAAATCCTGCAGGCTCTGGGATTCATGGCATCTTGCATTCTTTTAATCCCATGTGCAAAGTTGCATATGAGGAAACTTCAGTGGTACCTAAAAAACCTATGGTCTCAACACAGCCACAGCTTGGAAACAATAATACCGATAATTCCCTGTTTGCAAAAGGAATTTCTATGGTGGGCCCAAGCATGCCAAACAAACACAGGCCTCCCATTCTGCAAGCCTCAAGCAAATCAAGTCATCACAACAGACGCCTCAGATTACGCCTGGGGGGCGCACATGACAGACAGGTGCATTCAGGGCAAATGGTCCCAAAAGGAAAAGCACCTTCACATCAATCAAAAAGAAATGCTAGCAGTGATAAATGCAATTACAGCTTTCAAGGACCTCCTGCATCCAGGACAATTGCTTATAAGAACAGACAACACCACAGTAATGTGGTATATAAACAAACAAGGAGGAACACATTCATATCCCCTGTGCAGACTAGCCATGACAGTTTGGAACTTGGCTCTGGAAAGGCAAATCGAACTTCAAGCACAGTACTTGCCAGGTTTGGAAAACACGCTGGCAGACAATCTAAGCAGAAATATGACAGATCCACATGAATGGAAGCTGCATCCACAGGTGTTTACAAAGATAATCCAAGCGTGGGGAAGGCCATACATAGATCTCTTCGCCTCCCACAGGAATCATCAATTGGAAAAGTTTTGTTCAAGGACCTCTCACCCAAAGGCCTGGAGAGTGGACGCCCTTTCATTCAGTTGGACAGGATGGACAGTCTACGCTTTCCCATCTCTGCCTCTTCTACCCAAGGTGCTCTTGAAAGCAAGAGCAGACAGACCGAAGATGATACTGATTGCTCCAGACTGGCCAAGACAGCACTGGTACCCACTCCTAAGGAGCCTAGCACATACTCCTCCCTGGCCACTACCTCTGATTCCTCTTCTGCTGACTCAGCACAGCTACAAAACTCTTCACAGTCAGCTGAAAACACTCAATCTCGTTGCATGGAAAATTGCTTAACACCACAACAGAATCTACTCACCAAAGAGGTGCAGGATGTCATTCTGGAGGCCAGGAGGCCATCTACTAGGAAGACTTACTCCGCAAAATGGAAACGGTTTTGCTCTTGGAATGAGAAAAAAGGCCAGGACCCTAGAAAACTGAATTTGCCTCAGGTATTACAGTATCTAGCTGAGCTGCTGAAAGGTGGACTTTCATTTTCCTCCATAAAAATCCATGCCTCAGCCATTTCTGCAGAATTCAATACGGATCCACCATTATTCTCTCACCCACTTTTAAGACAATTCCTCAGAGGGGCTAAGAATATAAGACCCCCAAGGAAACAACCAGTGCCAGCCAGGGATCTTAATTACATTCTAGAAAAATTAACATTGCCTCCCTTTGAGCCAGCTGCCTCAACAGATTTGCAATATTTGTCCTGGAAAACAGCTTTCCTTCTGGCCATTACCTCAGCTCATAGGGTTTCGGAGCTACAAGCTCTCATGGCTGTACAGCCCTTTCTCATCTTCCATCAGGACAGGGTCTCCCTTCTAACCAACCCGTCATTTATGTCTAAAGTGGTATCCAGGGTAGCTTTAAATCAAGCCATATACTTACCTACCTTCTACCCCAACCCTCAAAACAAAGGGGAAAAGCTGCTACATTCCTTAGACATCCATAGACAGCTACGTTATTATTTGGACAGAACAAAGCCTTTCAGAAAATCTGAACAACTTTTTGTGTCCTATACTGTAGGAGCTCAAGGAAAGCCTGTTACCAAACAGACTATTTCAAAATGGATAGGCCACTGCATACGATTCTGTTACTCCTATCATGGTAAACCTGTCCCTGCATGCATCAGACCCCACTTCACCAGGGCCACAGTTACCTCTACAGCCTTCCTCAGAGGAGTTCCTACCAAAGATATTTTGGAAGCAGCCACTTGGAGTTCTGTACATACCTTCACAAGACACTACCACCTGCCTTTATATTCCAAAACTAGAGCAGGCTTTGCTACTGCTGTGTTGCAGGGCATTCTGGCTCATCCCAGTTCCACCTAGTGCCTACCACCCTGTGCGTAGCTTTGGGATTCTACCCATATGTGATTACTGCAGCTGTATGCACGATGAACATAGTACAGTTTTGTACCTACCATAAATGTAGATGTTCAAGTGCTAATACAGCTGCAGTACAGGTTTCCCTCCCTCCTTCCCCTCTAGGTATAGGACTAGTGGCTAACACCTCCTCATACAACCTATTTTGGGTTATCCTCTTATGGTGTATTTGCTTGCAACTACTCTTTTTTGATAACATTGCATTGCTTGAATATGTATATACATATAGATATATTATTTATGTATTGCCTTCCTTTTGGGGGCACATGACATCTGGGGCAAGAAAGACTGAAGAATATGGCGTCGGCTGTGACTTATATACCCCTGTCGCACTGATGTCAGGGAAGAAGGTGACAACAACCGACGCCGGACCAAGACTTTGGAATTCGGCTGACCGAGGACCCGCCTGACAGCAGAGAACCCATATGTGATTACTGCAGCTGTATTAGCACTCGAACATCTACATTTATGGTAGGTACAAAACTGTACTTTCTAATGAGTTCAGACCTGATTTGTATCTACACCAGAAAGCAACTGTGTAGCTGGGGAAACTGAAGGGGAGCCAAATTGTTTGTGTTGAGCACAGAGAAGTACTGATATTTAGATGATATGCCTGCATTTAGTCAGCTACATATTGCATATGCTGACATGTAACTATGAACAGCCTGTTTAATGTTTTTTGTAATTATTTTGCTTAGCACGCATTTTTGCACTTTTATCTGTCTGCATTACTTACAGGTGTACTGTTCATTTGGGGGTGCATTTGTGTTATTCCACAAAAAAGGATGTATATTGCTATTGTTACTCTGTTTTGTTGCAAACAGCCTACTGTCACATGCTAAGATCAGTTCTGTGCAAACCTCATGCATTTTACTTCTTATTCTGTCCGCATAGACTCCTTTACATGGCTGTATTCCAAATGTTTTGGAATTCATGGAGAACACCAGCACGGAGTGTACACAGTTGCTTTATAGCTTGTTGAATAGCTCCAATGTGTTACCTTGGTTGATTAGCATGCAATTCAGCTGTGTTTGTTTGTGTCTTTTCGGCTTTTCCCGGTTAGGGGTCGCCACAGCGGAACTCCGGTCCACTAATGATTGGCAGTAGATTTTTTTACGTGCCGAGTTTGCCAGCCCGGACGCACAACCTTAACGAAGGTTCGCCCATTCACACGTCTCCACACAGAAGACACTCTAGCTGAGAATCGAACGGCACAACGTCTTGCTGTGAGGTAACAACACTACCGCAGCACCACCACACAGTAATAAGCATGCCACTGTGTTTACCTTGTTTACAGAGTGTGTGTTAGTTGTTAAGCAGAGTGTTTTGTACTAGCTATTTGTCTTTTCCTATCCAAAGCATTAAACTTAGACTGAGTATGTCTGTGTGTCTTATATATTCCCTTTTTCTAGTTAAAAAAAAAAAAAAGAAACTGATTGTTTTTCTGGTGTTTCTTTACCCTACAAGCTAGCTCGTTTTAGTTAGAGCGTGGGTTAGCCTGTTTGAGTTAGAGGTCTTTTCCCTTTGAGTTTCCCTTGTTATATAATAGTTGTGGTGTTGAGTTGTTTTTTTGCTATTAATAGTTTTGGTGTTTACTATTAATATTTATTTATTTATTTTTATTTATTTTACATTTGTTAACCGGGGGTGTCTGACTGAGCCGAAAAGGCCTTTTATCAGCAGACGCCCGGGGAGTAAAGCTCCACAAAGAAAAATTACAGACACATTTAGTTATTTAGACATGATTAGTATACACACAAATTACAAGAGACATGTTTTTACAGTAGTATGCAGCACATAAACAGTTACAGTGGAGAGAACAAACAAAAAAATATTAATTTTAAAAATAAAGGTAATTAATAGATTTGTGGTGTACAGCTGAAATTTGGAACATAGGTAGAATACATACATAGTACACAGGTACAGTACATACATTGTAGATTAGCCAGTGTTTGTGAGTAAGATTGAAAACTATTATCAAGTGCTCTAGATTTAGTATGTTTATGTTATCCACTTTCACTAGCATGGGGAGCAATCATGGCACTGCCAGCTTTGCTTGAGATGTTACCTGATGAGGTCTTTAAAGGAGGCTTTGGATGATGTGTTTTGAATGCTAGCAGGGACAGAGTTCCATTTTTAGCCACTGAACTACTATATAGTGCATCTCCAAAGCTATTGTAGCTGTTGGCGACTTCTAGTAATAGTTTGCTTGATGATCTAAGAGGCCTTTTGGCTGAGTGATGTTGTACTAGGTTTTTGAGGGCAGGACACTTATTGGGGAGGTAATAGATAGAATGACAGAGGCAGTGCTGATTGTAGGTTAGTAGGTTGGGCAGTTCAAGCCAGTGGAGCTGTCTCAAAGCAGTACAGTGATGAGTTCTGTATGAGCAATTTGCAGCAAAGCGGGCAATTATGTTATATCAGGCTTCCGTTTTGCTTAGTTCAGTTTTGTTGAGATTAGTCAGAATGGGAGATGCATAGAGTAGGGTGGATAGAAGTTGGGAGCGAGCAATGGCTGATCTTGTGTTGTTGGTAAGAAATGGTTTGATACGGTAGAGTGACTAGTTAAGTTGAGATGGCTATCAAATTTTAGGTGGTAGTCTATGGTTATTCCCAATAGCTTAGCCTGTGCCACTGGAGCAATTGGAGTAGCATTTGTGGAGTAGATAGTGAATTGACTGTTAGTATTTTTGTTAGAACTTGTTATAATCATAAGCTGAGTTTTCTTTGGATTGAGGATAAGTTGGGCTTTGGTAAGGTAGTTTTCAACGTCAGAGAATGCTAGTTGAGTTGTTTGCAGGAAGGTGGGAATGTTTTGTGCAGCACAGATTAAGATAGTGTCATCTGCATACCGAATTATAGATGCATGCTGTGTGCAGGTATGGAGGTCATTTGTGAAGTCTGTGAATAGTAGTGTTCCTAAGATAGAACCCTGTAGGACTCCTATAGTTATGGACAGCTGAGGAGAGAGAGAATTTTCCCATTTCACAGCTTGGTACCTGTCAGTTAATTAGCTTTGGAACCAGGTAAGAGTGGAATTTGATATATGATATTGGTTTAGTTTGTTTAGCAGGATTTGGAGTGAGACTGTGTCAGATGCTTTTGACATATCCAAAAAAAGAGTTGACACTTGTAGGCCTTCATTTTTGAGGCGGTTTACTGTGTCTGTGAAGCAGAGGAGGGATGTAGTGGCATTATAGGCAGGTCTGAAACCGTGCTGAGTAGGTGACAGGATGTTGCTGTCTAGGAGATAGTTTAGCATCTGGGTATGGATGCATTTTTCTAGGATTTTGGCCAGGGGGGAGAGTAAAGCAATGGGTCTGTAGTTATTAAGTTCAGTGGAGGTCCCGCCTTTATGTATGGGTGTAACATAGGATATTTTCCAGAGTTTGGGCACATAGTTTTCAACAATTGATCTGTTTATGAGAGTGGAGACTGGGATAGCAATAGCATCTGCTGTAAGTTTCAAGAAATAGCTGGGGAGTAGGTCGGCTGCTGTTGATGAGGTTTTCAGTTTGGAGAGCATGCTTTTGATTGAAGTGGTGGAAACTGTTTTGAGGGTAAAGCTTGTATTAGTGTTATTTGTGTTGGGGGAGATAGTGAGGAAGGAACTGCCCTGTGATACTAAGGATAGAATTGAGTTCACAAAGTGGGAGCTGAATTGTGTTTCGATGGGAACTTTAGTGTCAGGGGTGGTTGGTTTGGAGGTAGCCTTTTGGGTGGATTTTAGTAGCTGGTTTACATTTTTCCAAAATTTTTGCGAGTTGTGTTGGTATTTCGTTTGTAATGTGTAGTAGGATTTTTTGTCCAGCCTAATGCATTTTTTTGCACGGTTGCACAGTTCTTGGTACTTAGGCTTTGTGTTTCTTTGTTTTTTTGATAGTAAAGCCAGGCAGTGTCTCTGGACTTGAGGATTTGTTTGGTTTCTTTACTGAGCCAGGGGTTTGTAGAGGTTCTAACCTTGATTTTGCGCAATGGAGCGACAGTGTCTAGGTGTTGTAGAAATATTTTGTTGAAATATGCTACAGCCTGGGCAAGTGGGAGGGTTTTTAGGGGGGGTCCAGTCACAGTTACAGAGTAAAGTGTTGAGGACCTCAGGAGAGAATTATTTTGTGTTTCTAGTGGATGTATAGTTAGTGGTTTTGCATATGCTTGTTCTGCTATGTATAAAGTATATTATGTTGTGGTCACTTAAGGTGTCTGGGAGGCTGCCTGTGAGAGGGTACAATGTGGGTTTGTTAGTTAGGACCCAGTCAAGGATGGATTCCCTTTTAGATTTTTTATCACATCTAGTTGGAATTTGGACTAGCAGCTGGTAGCCATGGAGATTTATTAGATTACTTGGTGGTTCTGATGTACAGGTGAACCAGTCTAGGTTGAAGTCCCCCAGAATAAGGGTTTCTAGTGAGTATGTGGAAGAAAACCAGGATAAGAAGTTTTCAAGGCTAGCAGGTGTATTACCAGGTGGAATATAGATCACAATTGTGGTGATGACCTTTTTAGGGTGAAGTTGAAGTTGTGAGATAAGTATGTCCCAATTATTGGGGGACGGGTAGGAGTTTGGTATTTGACGGACAGTTAAGTTGGACTTGTAAGGCAGTTCCACCCCCTTTTACGAAGTGGTCTGTCTTGTCTAATGATATTGTAGCCGGTAGGGAAAACTTTTGAGTTAGCTATGTTTTTATTTAGCCAGGTTTCTGTTAAAGCAACTATGTCTGGGGAGTAGTGTGCTATTGTGGCCTGGAGTTCAGGTGTTTTATAGGTTCATAGGTTGGTACTGGGCTGTCTGCCCGATGGCATATATTAGCCCAGCCACGTTGTGCGGTATTCACCGCCCCTTTAGTAGTTCCCTAGACCCTTGTACTAGCAGCTAGTACCCTTGTCCCCTATCTAGTAGTGCTGTTGGTGTGATCCCCGGTGTGAACTTTCTGTTACCCATCCACTCATCAAGGTTCCTCTTGAAGAGTGATAGTGAGGGGCTCTGCCTTATGTAGATCGGGACCCTGTTCCATAGTAAGGGAAGTCTCTCTGAGGGAATCTATCCCTCCAGCATGTTCTATTCATTGTTGTGTTGAGGTTTATATCCCTAGAGCGTGTAGCATGAGTAGATTTGGTTTTGCTAAGATGGAGCATGTTCAACAATTCTGGGTTGGACATGGCTCTGTACGTTAGACAGAGATCGCCTCTGAGAAAGCGGTATGCAACAGAGAACAGTCTTAGCTTTTTCAATCGTGCTGCATAGGGCAACTGTTTGAGACCAGTAATCCTCTTGGTTAGATACCTCTGTGGTCTCTCCAGCTGCTGGAGATGTCTAACGAGGTACATTCCAATTGGTGCATTGTACTCAATAATGGGTCTGATGAGGGAAGAGTAGAGGGGCACCATTACATCCTTATATCTTGATGCAAACCCTTTCATGATCAGATGGGTCACATAGGAGGATTTTCTAACCACTTTGGCAACATAGTTATCAAAGGAAAGCTGACTATCTACTTGGGTCCCTAGATCCCTTATTTCTTCTTCAGATTTCAGGGGATTACCTCCTATGTTGTAGTTTGCGGGTACTCTGTTTTTTCCAAAGGGGATTACTACGCATTTTTTTGCATTTAGCTTGAGACCATGACTTTGACACCATGCATCAGTCTCATTTAGGCCCTTCTGGAGGATCTCCATGTCAGCCAGAGTCTTTATTATAGCACCCAGTTTGCAGTCGTCCACAAACTTAGTCAGCCACAGCCCTTCCGTGCTTGCCTGTATTTCTGAGAAGTATATGCCAAACAGGAGGGGCCCCAGGACAGAGCCCTAAGGCACACCACTCGTTACTGGTCTGGATTCGGACATAGATCCCGCTACTCTTACTTTATGGGATCTGTCTGAGAGCCAGTTTGCGATAAATCTTGTGACGGAAGGGTTTATGCCCAGGCTGGTGAGCTTATCAATAATACCTGAATGGGGAATGGTGTCAAATGCTTTAGCAAGGTCAAGGTAAGCTGTGTGTACCTCCTTTCTCTTATCTATAGCATGAGTAACTCTCTCAAAGAAATTCAGGAAGCATGATCTGCCCTTGATGAAGCCGAACTGTGTGGGGTCCAGCAACCGGAGGTTCCCAATCTCTCCATTTATGAGTTCCATAATGATTCGCTCCATAGCCTTACAGTTCAGACTGGTCAGGCTTATTGGTCGGTAGTTCCCAGGGTCACTTGTGGCCCCACCCTTGTGTAGCAGGACCACCGTTGCCGTGCGCCATTCTATAGGCACATATCTTGTGGAGAGGCTGAGACTGAACAGGGTATTAAGATGCAGGGTTAATTCCTTTTGGAGCTCGCGTATGACACAGCCTGGGACACCATCTGGCCCCATGGAGGCAGTGTTTTTAGCTTTAGATAGCGCCTTGTTAACCAACGTATCAGTAATAATTGGACTTACACAATCCCCTAGAATGGTAATAGGCCCTGTAGGTGGTGAGGGGGGGGGGGGGGGAATTTGCACTGAACCTGTCAGCCAGGATGTTGGCAATGTCAGAAGGGTCAGTGTATTTTGTTCCATTTTGTACTAGCTCTGAACAGACCTGAGCGTTGCCATTTAGGTTTTTGACGTAGCCATAGAAGACCTTATGGTTATCCTTGGCAACTTTCTTTTCAAAATTAGCTTTAGTTGACTTGATGAGGGCCCTCAGTTTCTTACTAATGCTGATCAGGGATGATTTTTGTGCTTGAGATTTGGCCTTGTTTTGTATAAGTCTCCTCCTTTTATTGTAAAGTTTGCTTATGGCCGGGCTCCACCAGACTGGTTTCTTCTTTCTTGAGGAAAAAGTCTTGGTTTTATTTGGGATAGCATGGTCCATGCAATCCTGAAGATGCATATATAGAGTGCCTTGGTGTAGGATTCCGAATCCTGGATATCATTATCCTTCTGCAAGGGAATAGTGAAGCTTTCCACTTCGGATGCAAGTAGTCTGAAGTTTGCTTTGGAAAGGTTTTTGACTATGATTTCTTTGACTGGGGGAGGTGGAGGTGCGAGGATGTCCAGGGTTATCAAGTTTGTGGTCGGATCGGACCAAGGAGGGAGTGATAACGGGTGTGGTACAATGGGCACCCATATTTGTGATTAAATCCAATATGTTGTCCCCTCTAGTGGGGGCACATACTAGTTGTTCAAGGGCATTTGAATTTATAAATTCTATGAATCGCTGAGCACAGGAGTTGGAACATTGGTAAGTTCGCCCAGTCTATACCAGGGTAGCTGAACTCACCCAAGATTATGGTGTTGGGTAGGACCTTTATATTTTCCAATGTCTCAATGAATGCAGAGTGAGCATCTTGGGACATGGTGGGCGATCTGTAACCAGCTACGACTTGAAATGTGGTTTTGCCTGCTGATAGTTGCACATGGATGATCTCTGGGGCATCATGCTGCGCTACTAACCTGGAGATATGGGTATCCTTGATGAATATGGATACACCTCCGCCCTTTGTACTGCGATCCGGTAACTGAGGCCGGAAGGTATGATATGAGTTGTAACCTAGCAGTGCTGGGGTGCTGTCTTGAGCCTTGAACCAGGTTTCCGTCACTGCACAAACATCGATTTTCTCCATGCTGAGGAGAGCCTCGAGTGTGTGCATTTTGAGGTTGAGACTTCTGGCGTTGAGTAGCATTACCCTTAGTTTTTGGTTACCTGTGCTTATGGTGGTTGGTTTGTCCTTTGAGCCTTGCCTAAAAAAGACATTATGGGGACAGCAAGAGCCTTGGCCAGTGTTCGAAAATCTAGGGGTAACAGGTGCAACCTGTCTCTGGCAAAACAGCGAGGCTTGTCTATCATGTCATCCCAGGCAGACAGACACTGGGTCCCCTTAGAATGACACCAGAAGCTTAGCCAATTGTTGAAATTGATAATTTTGTCTTTGTATTGTGGTTTCATTCTAGGTGAAGGTAGTATGCTACTCAAGGTCAGGGTCATACCAACTTGGGCTACATGATCAGAGAGCTCCTCAGTGTCTCATGTCATTGTAGTCCCGGGAAGGTACGTCTTAGATCATTCACACCAACATATACAATGACAGTGTCATACTTGTACTTGTTCTGGAGTGAACCAAGTGCCTGTGTTATGTGGCAGATCCGAGCAGCTGACAGTACTTTTTTTGATACTTCTAATATTAATATTTAGCATTAAAAGATGGTTGGTTTTGCTGCTGCTGTTGATTTGCCCAGGGGTGAAGAAAGTGGGGGTGTTATGTTCGACGTTTATGTTGGAGCAGTTTGTGTTGGACAGGATGGATTTGGGCCTGGGTTGGGGTGGATATCCCCACTTATGATGAGCCTGGAGTTAAAATGGTTATGCAGATGTTGGAGTTTGGTGAGGAGTGTGAGAAAGTATTGTGTTTTTTTGGAGTAGGAATGAGAACATATGTGTTTAGTTATGAATTGGTCCGTTATGTAGTTCTTGAATAACTGGGCAGATAGTATTATGTGTGGTGTCTGTATACGAAAGTGCATAATGTAGTGTTGTGCTACTAAGTTTAGGGATATTGCTAGAGTGATAACTTGTGGTGCTGTAAAGAATTATGAGAAGACAGACTAGACTTAGTTGTGTGATAGTCATGGTTATAAAGATACAAGTCCAAACAGTCAAAAGATATCAAACCTCCGGGTTTAAAAAGTGCTCAAAGTGCACTCAGAAAATGTCTATAACTGATGGTCATACTGTGCGTGTGTGCTGCCTTGGAGAAGTGCACTTACAAGAGTCATCTATTTGTCACTCATTTAGTTCCAGGGTTCTTTTTGAAAGAAAGAACAAGCTGCTACTGAAGAGGTTGTTGAAGACTTCCTTTTCAGAACCCCTAGGAAAAGGTCAGAGTCATACAAAACAAGCCTCTTCCCCTTTTCATAAATCTGATGGATCTGGTAAAAGGTCCTCTATATTGGAACCATTGGTGTTTCAAGCTCTGGGCCTGTCCCCAGAGCTGGGACCAGATGTTCTTCATCTCACATTGCTGCAGTCCTTACACTTGGGTAGTCCGCTGTCCTCGGTCGGCCCGAATATCAAAGTATTAGGCTGACGTTGGTCAAGGCGCTTAAGACTGACATCAGGACGTCAGGGTACAAATGCGCATGACCGACGTCATATCCTCAGTCTTTTTTGCCGCATGGTCCGATGCAGAAGCAGCGTTGCAAGTGCCGCTCGGCGTTCTGAAATTTTTCGAATTCGGAGTTTCAGACCGAGTCAAAGTTGGCTAAGTACCCCGTTGGGGAATATTTTAGTTTTTTCTTGCCTCAGTGGTTTACCGGATGTCAGAAAAAGTGAATAACTGTATTTCTTGTGGGAAACAGATACCGCATAGGGATTATCATACTTTGTGTATTCCTTGTTTGGGGCCTGAGCACGACGTTGTTGGGTGTCGCTTTTGTGCTAGGTTCAATAAGCGCACTATTAAGCGAAGGTTAGATTGTGCCAGGTTGGTCTTCGGGAAGCGGTGCAATTATAATATGCCGTCGGATGCTCCGACGCCTGCTTCTTCGAAGAAGCGCAAAGACAAAGCAGCTAAACCCAGACTAGAATAGTCGTCTGAACCGGACGCCGGTTCTTTAGAGGCGTCAGTGGAACCGGTGGTTCCACCGGAGGCTTCTATGGAGTCCCAGGGGGAAACTTTGATTTTGCAGGATGTGGCCTCTCAGGAGGCAGGTCAGGCTGAAGGGGCTTCTCAGGTTACTGTACTCCCCTCCCTTCCTAGGGTGGTTAGGCCCTCTCTTTCTGTTTCCAAAGCTTCTCCCAGAGGCAGGCCAGGTTTAGCTTCGGTTGGGGTCACTCCTAGCTCATCAGGATCTGTGCCCAAGAAGCACATGCTTAAAATGGCAGAAGATTTAATTACCTTGATTAGAGGTTCTTTGCCCCCTCCTGATAAGAGGCCTAGGGTGGAACCAGAGTTGGGGAGTTTTGAGCAGGCTTCGGATGTGTCAGAGTCTTCGGCTGAAGACTTGCAGGAGTATTCTCCTTATTCTGATTCTGATGTGGATGATTCTACTCCTTCTGCTTCTCCTCCAGAGGATTTTTCTTTTTCAGAGACTCTTCATTCCATGAGGGAGCATTTTAAGTGGGAAGGTCAGGACTTCTCTGATTCCAGGAAAAGGCTTAGGGAATTTTTGCTTTTGCCCCAGCATAGGCCTTTAGCTATACCACCTGTTCTGGATGTGGTGGAGGATGTGTTTGCAGAGGCTTCACTTAATCCTGATTCTTTGCCTCCTGCTCCTGTTAAACCGGACAGGTATTACAGGGTGCCTGAGGCTCATAAATATCATTATAAGTGTCCTAGGGCGGACCCAGAAACTGTTAGTCAGGGACCTAAGGGTGTTAAGGCCTCTGTGGTAAAAAATCCGGTTCCTCCGGATAAAGAGGCCAGAGCTTTGGATAGATGGGGAAAGAAAGTCTATACTTCTTCCACCTTAGCTATGAGGGCTTTGAATTGCCAGTTTCACATGTTGAAATATCAAAATTATCTTCTGTCTCAATTGAAGTCTAAGGTAGATGCTCTGGCGGAAGGCATTGAGTGTAAAGAATTACAAGATTTGGTACATGTCTCTGAACAGGTGGGTAAGCATTCTTTACAATGTGGTTTTGATGCTGTACAGGCCTCATCTAGGGTGGCGGCCACTGGGTCAGTTCTTCGCAGGCACGCCTGGCTGAGGGATCAGAATTTATCTGACCATGTTAAGACAAGGATTTTGGATGCTCCTTTCAGTCTGATGTGTTGTTTGGTGCACCTGTGGAGTCAGTCTTAAAGAAAATGGAAGACAAGGCTAAGTCTATGCAGGCTGTTAAAGATTTTTTGCAAGTTCAGCCTCCGAATTTTAGTAGGAATTGGCCTGCTAAGGGGTGGACGTACCCTTCTTATGATCAGTCTAGGGGTAGATCTAGACGTGGTAGAGGCAGAGCTCAGAGCTTCTTCAGGTCTAGAACAGGGAGTTCACCTGCACAATCTTCGGGTGAGGGCAGGGGCCAGTCCTTTCGTAAACAGACCCAATGACCTACCTTTTCAGCTGCCAGATCCTTCTTGTCTGGCAGCACCTTTGGGAGGAAGGTTGGCACTTTTCAAGGAAAATTGGAGTCTGGTTACCCAAGACAGATGGGTATTGGATATCATACACCAGGGTTACAGGTTTTATTTCCATACCTTGCCTCCTTTCAAAGGCATGCCAGACGTTCCTCCTCAACAAAGACTAGAGGCTCACAAACAAATTTCTCTGTTGCTTCAAATAGGGGCCATACAACCGGTCCCTCTGCTAGAAGTGGGCCTAGGATTTTATTCTCGCCTTTTCCTAGTACCAAAGAAGGGGAACACGTGGAGACCAATTTTAGATTTATCTATCCTCAACACTTATCTGGACATTCCCAAGTTCAAAATGTTGACTTTACAACAGCTTTTACCTCTGCTGGGCAAGGACCACTGGATGGTGACTCTGGATCTCAAGGAAGCTTACCTTCATGTTCCTATCAGGCAAAGTTGCAGGAAGTATCTGCGTTTTCGGGCTGGGACTTCTCATTACCAGTTCTCTGCATTGCCCTTTGGCTTATCTACTGCGCCCAGGGTGTTCACGAAAGTTCTGGCTCCAGTGATAGCTTTCTTCAGGCTAAGAGGAATACAGATCTATCCTTATTTGGACGATTGCCTGATTCTGGCCCAAGGAAAGGACGAACTTCTTCATCATTTACAGTATGTGATAGCAGTGCTAAGATGCCTGGGGTATTCTGTGAACGAAATAAAGTCCAGTCTAGTACCCTCTCAGGACATGTGCTTTCTGGGTGTGAGACTGAATACAGCATCCCAGATGGCCTTTTTGACCCCGGACAAACAAAAGAATCTTTCTCTGTATTTCCGTCACTTGTCTCATCAGTCCAGGCTGACTGCAAGGACAGTCCTTCAAGCCTTGGGGTTCATGGCATCTTGTATTCTGGTGCTTCCCAATGCCAAACTGCATATGAGGAAGCTACAATGGTATCTCAAAAATGTATGGACACAGCACTGCCAAGATATGGACACTGTCATTCAGATAATACCTTGCATTCAAAAGGAATTTTTGTGGTGGGCTCAGGAATGTCACCTAAACAAGTGACTCTCTGTGACCCGGCCAGAGGCGAGTCAGATTCTTACGACAGATGCCTCAGACAAAGCTTGGGGAGCTCATCTAAATGGAAAATGGGTACAAGACACGTGGCCTGCCAGGCTTCAACATCTACATATCAACTTGAAGGAGATGTTAGCAGTCCAATTTGCATTAATGGCTTTCAAAGATTTACTCTTTCCCGGGCAGGTGTTGATTCTAACAGACAACACAACTGTCATGTGGTACATCAACAAGCAAGGGGGAACACATTCTTATCCTCTATGCAGACAAGCAATGATTTTGTGGGAGACTGCTCTCAGTTTACAGCTGAATCTTCAGGCAAGGTTTCTGCCGGGAGCACAGAACTCCTTAGCAGATGTGTTAAGCAGACGGATTATGGATCCCCACGAGTGGAAATTGGATCCTCATGTATTTCAGAAATTGACAGTGTTATGGGGAACTCCAGACATAGATCTGTTCGCTTCTCCACTGAACCACCAGCTGCCAAAGTTTTGCACAAAAAGGTTTCATCCCACAGCTTGGAAAGTGGATGCTCTTTCATTCAATTGGAGCAAGCTTCATGTGTATGCCTTTCCACCTCTGCCTCTCCTCCCAAAGGTACTCCTGAAGGTCAGACAGGACAAGCCAAAGATGATTCTAATAGCTCCGGATTGGCCTCGACAGCACTGGTACCCATTACTGAGAAGTCTGGTATGGGAACCTCCATGGCCTTTGCTTCCGATTCCACACCTACTGTCTCAGGAGGACAGTCATTTACTCAATGTCAAGCTCCACTCTCTTCATCTGACAGCCTGGCATATTCTGTTTTAAATCCTGGAGGGTGTCAGCTTCCACAGCAAGTTTTGAATGTTATTTTGGAGGCCAGAAGGCCTAGTACAAGGAAAGTGTACGCAGATAAATGGAAGAGATTTTTATTTTGGAGTACAGCAAAGGAATTTGATGTTTCTAAGCCTAATTTAAGTGTGGCCCTTCAATATCTTGCTGAGTTACTGGACAAAGGTTTGTCCTTCTCTTCTATTAAGGTTCATGCTGCAGCGATTTCTGCACATTATGACTGTGACCCACCTTTGTTTTCTCATCCTTTGTTTAAGCAATTCCTTATTGGGGCAAAGAATTTAAGACCCCCACGTAGAGCTCCTACTCCTGCTTGGGATCTCAATTTTGTGTTGGAGAAACTTACTCTACAACCTTTTGAGCCTGCTGCTACTGCTGAGTTGAAATATTTATCCTGGAAGACTGCTTTTTTGTTGGCCATTACCTCTGCGAGAAGGGTTTCTGAATTACAGGCCCTTATGGCGGTTGAGCCTTTCTTGATTTTCCATAAGGATAGGGTATCTTTACGTACTAATCCTTCCTTTATGCCTAAAGTGGTTTCTAGTGTAGCTTTAAACCAAACTATTCATTTACCTACTTTTTATGCAAACCCCCAAAACAAAGGGGAAAAGATTTTGCACACTTTGGATATACACAGGCAGTTGCGATATTATTTGAGCAGAACTAAAGGGTTCAGGCAGTCTCAGCAGTTATTTGTTTCTTTTGCTTTGGGTTCTCAGGGCAAGCCTGTGTCAAAACAAACTGTTTCTAAGTGGATTGGGTTTTGTATTGCTTTCTGTTATTCCCATCATGGTAAGGAGATTCCAGCTGGGATTAGGCCTCATTCCACTAGGGCTACTGCCACTTCTACAGCATTTTTAAGGGGGGTGGCAACTAAGGATATTTTGGAGGCAGCTACTTGGAGTTCAGTGCATACTTTCTCTAAGCATTACCACCTTCCTCTTTACTCTAAATCTAGGGCTGGTTTTGCCACTGCAATTTTACAGGGCATTTTGGCAGCTCCTCCTGCTTTATAGCTTTGCCATCCTCCCTTACCTCTGCTTTGGGATTCTACCCAAGTGTAAGGACTGCAGCAATGTGAGATGAAGAACATAGTACAGTTTTGTACCTACCATAAATGTAGATGTTCGAAGATCTACATTGCTGCAGTCCAATTTACCCTCCCTCCTTCCCCTCTATAATTAGAGGCGGTTGTGTGGTTTGGGTTGTGTATTCTGTGGATATTGTATATATTGTACATATGTTTAGTGCAAGGGTGGTTGGTTGTTTTTTGCTGTCTTTTGGTTTTGACCTTTCTTTTTAGGGCCTTCTGACATCTGGGGCAAGAAAAGACTGAGGATATGACGTCGGTCATGCGCATTTGTACCCTGACGTCCTGATGTCAGTCTTAAGCGCCTTGACCGACGTCAGCCTAATACTTTGATATTCGGGCCGACCGAGGACAGCGGACTACCCAAGTGTAAGGACTGCAGCAATGTAGATCTTCGAACATCTACATTTATGGTAGGTACAAAACTGTACTTTTCTCTGACACTAAGATCACCAGTCTTGCGAGCGTCATGATCTCCTCCTCTCGATCCTCCAGGAGCCTTTCTGATGACGATGTGGATCATGCGGTGCAGAGACTTTTGAGGACACCAGCACTAGCCAAACCTTTGTCAGAGCCTACCCACAGGGTTTTGGAACCAACTGGGCTAGCCTTTTCACCATCGATTCCTCCTCCGACACACCTCTGGACTTCGGAGCCGGAATGCATGGAGCTGATAGTAGTGGAACCATCAGAGCTGAGACCTGTTCATGTATCTTTGGCCCCGACTACTCCTCCGACTTTCTCGGTGCTGTCTGAGCTTGAGGAGTCTAGGAACCGACATTCACCGGTCGGGTCTGGGGAGGGCAGTCAGATCGGACATTTGTTGGATCCGAACTTGTCTCTTGGGGCTTGGGCACGGATGGGTTTGGCTCCTACATCAGCCTTGGAGCCAACCCTTTTGGTGCCAGGGATGTCTTGTGGTTCTTCAGAGCCAGGAGATTCCTCAGGTCATGGGTGGGGGTCCTTGAGGCGATGAGAGCACCATCCCCATGGGCACCTTCACTATCAGATCCAATCATTCCTCCCACAAAGGCACCAGTATCAGTCTCACCACAACCGCATCCACACAGGTGTGGAGACCCACGGCCTCAGGACACCCCATTGAGTGAACCCGTCTTCCTAAATCTGTCCAGAATACCATTCTGAAGAGGTCCCTCTGAAGAGATTATGCAAGAGGAAGCATTTGGACTCTCCAGAGGAGTCCGTCAGATCTGACACAGACCTTGATGAGTCAGAAGAGTCCCCACAGTCACCCTCTGAGGATGTCTCCTTTGCAGACATCCTAGAAATACTTAAGCAGAGAGGTGGCTGGAAGCACATCACCCCTCATTTGCACTTTTGGCTGGGAGCCAGTCACTACCAGTTTTGAGCTCTGCCCTTTGGTCTCACTACAGCCCACAGAGTGTTCATCAAATGTATAGCAGTAGTCACGGCTTACTTGAGGCACCTAGGATTCCGAGTGTTTCCGTACCTAGATGACTGGCCCCTAACCACCACCACCGAACATCTACTAATAAAAGTGAGAGACACCACATTGAAACTCTGCTCTCATTTAAGAATCACAATAAATTATGAAAAATCTGCCTTATTGCCATCTCAGCTTATCGTTTTTATAGCAGCAGACTTAGATACTACAAAATTGATAGTAAAGCTTCCTACACAAAGAGTACAAGCCCTGCGGCATCAGGTCATAAGCCTACTGTTCAAGAGGAAGGTTTAAGCAAGAACAGTACTTGAAAGTATTAGGGACGATGGAAGCAGCAATAAACTTGATACCATTGGTGCAACTCCAAATGAGGATTCTACAGTGGCTGCTGTTCACTCAGTGGTCCATGCAGGAGCTACCCATATCCCACCAAATCATGTTAACAGAATCTTGCAGAAAAGACCTTCATTGTTGGCTTCACTCAACTCGTGTGACTTTAGGCCGACCATTTGTTCTCACACAGCCTTTAGCCATAGTGACCACAGACCCTTCCCAGATTTGGGGGAGGGGGCATTATCTGGGAAAGACAGTCCAGGACACTTGGCAAGATCATGAGGCCCATTTGCTCATCAATGTCCTAGAGATGAAAGCAGTGCTTTTAGCATTGCAAGCATTCCAGGACTCTCTTCCACTGGGAACTATTGCAATTCAGACAGACAACATGTCAGTTGTATGGTACATAAACAAGGAGGAACCAGATCTTACACCCTTTGTCGAGAGGCTCTGAGAGTATGTCAGTGGGTAACCTCCTTCCAATGCTTTCTGATAGCAGTGCACATCCTAGGGAAATCCAACATGATAGCAGACAAACTCAGCAGGGTGATTCTGATGCCGCACACATGGTCCCTAAAGCAAGAGATAGCAGAAATGCTTCTCCAGAAATGGAGCCATCCTTGCTGCAATCTTTTTACCATGTCCATGCACACCAAATGCAGTAGCTACCTTGCCCTAATCCCCCTCTGGGGGAGTCATCAAGGGATGCACTTGTACACTATTGGCCCTCTGGTCTCCTGTACGCCTTCTGTCTCTTCCCATTGATACACTGGCTTTCTGAAGACATTTGGGTATTGGGAAGGACCTTAATACTAATAGCCCCTTACTGGCCTCATCAAATCTGGTTCCCCTTCCTGTGGCCTCATTTCAGGAGGAGCCTTGGATTCTGGACCCAGTTCCAGATCTTCTGACCTAGCAGTCAGGAATGCTCCATCCATCTCTTCAAACCCTGAAGTTGACAGCCTGGCTGGTGCGATTCCAAACATAGCTAGGCTACCTGACAGTTTACTTTCAGGGCACCATATCCTGATTTCTTCTCATATTCTATGAGAAAATTATATGTCAGCAAATGGAAAAGATTTACTTCCTGGGCATTGGAAAATCATATTGACCCTTTTTCTGCACCTGTATCTTTTGTACTGGAATTCTTAGCAAAGCTTTTTCATGAGGGAGCAGCTGCACCTACTATTCGAGTTCAATTAGCAGCAATCTCTAATTTCCATTTAGGAGAAGTGGGGCCAAACATTATGTCTCACAGACTTTGCCAAGTCTTTTTGAGAGGTACCATTCTACTAAGACCGCCCATTAGACTACCTCTACCCCTTTGGAACCTACATTTTGTATTATCTCGTATGACCCCCCCCCCCCCGCCTTTGAACCTGGAAAACAATTTTCTTAGTAGCTATAACTTTAACTAGGAGAGTTTTGGAGTTACGAACACTGTCCATCAAACCCCCATATATGCTATTCCATAAGGGCAGAGTCTCATGTCATACAAATCAGTCCTTTTTACCAAAAGTATGCTCAGAAACAAACTTTAACCAATCCATAGACTTACCAGTTTTTTTTCCCCTCCAAGTATGGCAGTAAGGCAGAGAGTATATGTTACCAAAAAACAATGATAGGTTCTACCACTTAGAGTGACAATGCCGGAATTACAAGAACAAAGTCAAAAACAAAAATATATAAGTAATTACCGGCACCACACTGTTCAAAGCAGTTAAATTTTATTGCACAATGCTAGTATAGATACTTTCACCCTTAGGCTTCCTCAGACAAAATGGTTCGAAGGAAATACAATTCCACTTAAATGCAAAATGTATTCATACCATGCGACCTCAATGAAGCAATTAGAAAAAAATATATTTAAAAAGACGTAGAACATAAAATAAAAATACACATAATAACAATAACGTGTAACTTCCTATAGATATATATATATATATATATATATATATATATATATATATATAATTTTTTGTTTAAATAAATTATATTGGTTTTAACGTGAAGTTATCACGTAGCCCTGGTAATTGATGGGCCTGAAATCGCAAAATCCATTTATTTTCTTGTACCTCAGTAGTGTTTAATATGTCACCCCCTCTTATATATTTATTAATATGTTACAAAATAAAATTAAAAATGTGTATTATCTGTTTCTTTTATATGTTTATATAATGCATTTGTCTCTAATGTCCTTTTTATTTGAGACATGTTCAGATATTCTGTCTTTCAACTTCCTATTACTTTACCTATATAAAATGCGCTGCATTTTAGACATCTAGCCATATATATTATATTCATGGTATTACAAGTACCTTGACTTCTAAGAAAAAAATGTTTTGATGTTACAGGATGTAGAAACGAGATGTCAGTAGAAATATATTTGCAAAAATGACAATTGACATTTCTGAGTACCAAATTTTGTAGTCAAAGAACTTTTACATATTTCTCTTGTTCTTTATAACATAGTTGATATTTAAGATTACTTGATTTTATAGATTATTTACATTCTACAACTAGCTTTCTACGTTTTACATATACTATTGATTATACACATGTAGAGTTTTTAGATATTAAACTTTTTAAAAACATGGATGGTACTACAGAGACTATACTGTTTAAAAAGCAAGTGAAGAAAAATGCTTATTTGCATAATAATAATATGCACCCCCACTTATTTTTAAAAATGTTAAAAATGAATTAAAATGTGTAGTACAATTAAATACAAAACTAGAAAATATGGATAAACAAATGCAAAACATGGCTAAGGATTTTATTAATAGAGGCTACCAGAATGACATAGTTAATACATTAGTAATAGAGACAAAACAAGAAGTTAATAAAAGTATATATCCAATTTTCTCAGAGGCTAATACCCAACATTGCAAAAAAAGGACTAATAATCAAAATATGTTTAGATGTATTTTACCATATGATGCAAATACAATTAAGATTCAAAACATCATAAAAAAAAACATTGGCATATGCTGAGACATATACCGATGTTCAAGGATATATCTACTTAACATCTATCTTTTGGCTATACAAATCAAAGTAATCTTAAATTTCAACTGAATTATAAAGAACAAGAAAATATGTAAAAAGCTTTTCAACTACAAAATATGGTACTCAGAAATGTCATAATTGTCATTTTTGCAAATATATTTCTACTGACATCTCTTTTCTACATCCTGTAAAATTAAAAAAAAAATTTCTTAGAAGTCGAGGTACTTGTAATACCATAAATATAATATATATGGCTAGATGTCTAAAATGTAGTGCATTTTATGTGGGTAAAATTAATAGGAAGTTGATAGAATATGTGAACATCTCTGAAATAAAAAAAGAAATTAGAGATAAATGCATTACATAAACATATAAAAGAAACAGATAATACACATGTTTTTAATTTTCTTGTTTTGCAAAATATTAATAAATATATGAGGGGGTGACGTATTAAACACTACTGAGCTACAAGAAAATAAATGGATTTTGCAATTTAAGGCCCATCAATTACCAGGGCTAAATGATAACTTTACTTTAAAACCAATTTTAAAAGACATAAAGAATAAAACATAATTTATTTTAATATATATAATATCTTGGAAGTTGCAAGTTATTGTTGTGTATTTTTATTTTATGTTTTGTGTCGTAAATATATTTTTTTCTAATTGCTTCATTGTATTCACATGGTATAAATACATTTTGTATTTAAGTGGAATTGTATTTCCTTCGAGCCATTTTGCCTGCAGAAGCCTATGGGTGAAAGTATCTGTACTAGCATTGTGTAAAAGAAATTTAACTGCTTTGAACATCGTGGTGCCGGTAATTGCTTATATATTTTTGAGAGTATATGTTGCCCCAACTAGATGTACATAGGCAATTACATTTCTACTTGCACAGAACGAAGGACTTTAGAAAGACTGACCAATTATTTGTGTCCTTCTCAAACTACAAGAAAGGTGCTCCAGTTGCTAAGACCACTCTCTCCAGATGGTTGTCAGATTGCATTACATTTACCTACAAATCACAAAACAAACAACTTCTCGACAAAGTAAGAGGTCATTCTACCAGAGCTAGGTCTACCTCTTCTGCCTTTCGGGATAAACTGCTAATTGATACCATATGTGCAGCAGCATGATCAAGACCTCATACCTTTATTACTCATTACAAAGTTGATTTGGTCTCCAGGAACAGGGCCTGTTTTGTGTCCACTGTTCTGAAGAATATTCTCCCTTGAGCCACCCAAGAAAGATGATGCTGGGGACGCTGTCCCAACCAGTACAGAATGAAGATGAGATGGACAACACACATGGAACGTTATGGCGAGTACATAACTTCTTTTTTAAGAGGGTATGTTTTCAATATGTTTCTCTTATCCAGTTTACTGCTCGGAGTTTTACTTTGAGAGTTTGTTTTTGGATCTATTGATGAAGATATGGAAGTTTGCTCTACCTGCATGGTTTTATACCATCAGAACAAACTTGTATACACAATGATAATTGTGAAAGTGGTGATGTATTTTTATATTATGTTTTATATGAATGACATATATTCTTTCTGCTTCTTAACCTGCTACTTGAACCACTTTGTCTGCTTCTTCAATTTAAAAAGAAGGGCAAAATAGTCAAAAGAAAAAAATAAAATGCAAAATAGAAACATACAGGTTTGCGGTCTTATAACTGGTCTTTGACTTCTTTCAGGTCAGTAGTCTCCTTGATAAAATTTTGTTCCAGCCTTTATCACACCAGTAGCCTCTTATTAGATCTGGTGGTCATTTTCAAAAGATGAGGCTTACATCAGATCAGCAGTCTGATGCAAGGTAAATGAGTAGAGGCAGATATCAAAAATCTGCATCCAATGTGATTGAATGCTTTTACCCTTAGCTTATTATTGTTATTCTTGAAGTAGAGCCATGATGAAAATTAATGGACTCAACAAATTATTAGGAACCCGCCATTAACTGGATGTTTGTTATAGCCAATTACTTTACTTGAGGGCCTTGTTGTTTTTTGCTTTAAGTACTCTAGAATATGTTTCATTTGATTATTCTATATCCATTTAACTATTAAGTTCTCCACCCATATTTTGGCTACCTGGTATATCACTTGTTTGTTTTTGTTGCACACTGAAAAATGTAATAAAAATATATTTTTTTTTAGAAAAAAAGGTGCCTGAATGGATGACGGAAAGAAAATAAAAGGTGATCAAATTAAAAAGAAAGTTGAACTTCAGAATTTTTAAGTTTTAGAAACAACTGTTAAAAATGCTACGTGTTTATTATTTTTTGCTGGCTGGACTTTTACTATTCATGTATTTTTTTCTGCCAATGTGTTTTTCATTAGCTATACTCATGATATTGAAGCAGTCAGTTGTGATGAAGCTTTTTTGGATATTACTGAAATTCTTTTGGAAACGGGGCTAACTCCTGAGGAAGTTGCAGATGTTATCCGCAATGATATTAAAGAGAAAACCAAGTGCTCTGCATCAGCTGGAATCAGTAAGTATTCCCTTTGAAAGACTTGCTTTAACCTTGTATTTGCAGTCAGTTTTTGGCATGTTAATGCCTCTACAGTTGTCAAGCGTAAGTGTATGTCAGCATCATTAATTACTAATTTTTAATCATTTTATGAACTGTGTTGCACTGAGCACAGGCTTCTGTTTTCCTGGGCCGGGTGTTAATATTTATGTTACAATAAATGGAGATGTTTGTTGAGATATTGCTTAGGTTATTTACTTCACGTAGTTTCAACAAGGACAAATTCGTATCAGTCTAATTGAATAAATCAAGAGGTTAAGGCTTTAAGCTGTCAATGAGCTTGGCTTGCTTGCTACCATCTCAACTTTTGCACTTTAATACTTTTAATAACAGTTTTATTCCTGTGAAATCTTTGCAGCATTTAGTATGGTAAAGGCTATACATTCAGTCTTTTTATTTCTGTTCACTAACGTATTCAGTATTATTTCATTCAACATTCTTTATTACCTACAGTGTACTCATTCCTAGCAGCAGTTTAATTTCTCTTCATATAGACAGTGTTATATTCTGTCCCTTTCATGCCCAGGACACGAATAAAATAATCTTTGTGGGTTATGTTCGAGCAGCTTTATTTTATACAAACACATCACTGTAGAGGCTTACTGACTGTAACCTATATGCAAACTAACAGCCGTGATCATACATGCTCACTATCTGGCTGCTCCTTCAAAATGGCACTAGGGATTGCACGTCTGGAAATTTATACGTGCACGTACATCCTCGCATTCTTCTTAAAGATGTAACTTTGCACTCTGATCTATATCCTCCTCCTTTGAAAAATAGATAATGCAATTTGTCATGAGACTTTTTATCATGCAGAAATCACAGGTAATCCATAGTCATGCGTTATACAATACTAAATACACACGTATATACAGTCAAGTCCACGTTGCTGCGTATTTCACACTAGGCTTAGATACTCATCCATGTCATGTGACATAATACCGGGAATTAGGTTTAGCAACTGAAGTAGTTTCTGCAAAATGGTTAACCTGTGGAATGTTTGAATCGCTTTCTGGATAGAATCAAAATCTTGAGCACATAATGGTCTGGGAACAGATTCTGACTCGTTCTTTGATTTAGAGTTTGCATCACAAACAATCCTGTAACTGCAATGATGATGATGATTCTGGTACAGGAAGATGATGTCTGTGATTCCTGCTATACTCCACACCCTCGGAATCTAACAAGTAGGATCTCGGCTCAGCACAGATGCCTGTAATCTGTCCTATTCGATCAAAACCTTTTGTCGTCTGAATTCATACCATCTTTCCTTCCCTCAACGGATGAAGTAATCTGCTCAATCTGTCGTAACTAGATTTCTGGATATTATGCTTCTTAAATTGAGCCTTGATGGTTTTATTGTTTTTAGGTTTAGGCTGCAACAAACTTGAAGAAATAAGTAGTGTATTTCTAGTTTGCCTGGAAAGTAGTCTTTGAACAGATGAGCCAAGAATATCATCACGGGGTATGTTTCTGAGATTAAGCAAATTCAAGAATACATCGGTATTGTCACACTTTGATCTTGCAAGTCATTGCTTTGCACTTTACACTGCACGTTCAGCTAGACCATCGGACTGAGGATATTCAGGACTGCTGGTGACATGTACAAAGAAGTCTGATTCTTTTGCAAATTTCTGAAACAACCGGCTAGTGAATTGAGTACCATAGTCAGAAAAAAGTTTGTGTGGACTACCATGAACTGAGAAATGACATTTCAATTTGTAACAACAGCAGTTGAGGTTATGTTAGGTAGTAGATCAATCTCAAACCAATTCAAATAAGAGTCTACCAAAACTAAGAATTGTTGGTTGCCCCACTCACAGATAATCAGTTGCTACAGTAGAATAAGGTGGTTCAGGAATTGGACTTAGCTGAAGTGGTTCTCTTTGCAAATGAGATCTAGTACTATTACATACTAAACAAGAAGAAAGAACTCTATCAATGTCTTTTGATAATGAAGACCAAAATACTAATTCTCTTGTTCTTCTCTTAGTTGATGTGTACCCTGGGTGACCACAATGCAGAATCTGAATATATTGTTGTTGTAAGGAAGCAGAAACAACAATTTTAGGACCTTTGAAAATAATACCTTCCATTAACAATTCATCTCTGTAAGGAAAACACGCTTGCACTTCAGGTGATGCACTAGATTGCTTTGATGGTCATCCGACATTGATATAGTGATTGAGCTTCCGTAAAATTAGATCAGTCTGAGTGTAATCTCTTAACTCATCAAGTCTAATGGTGGAAATATTATGCACTGACATCACATCAAAGTCAAAAGTCTCTGTGTCAAGCTGTTCTGTTGTATTTCTGGGTGATCTGATGTCAACCAGATACAGCAATTTGCCTTTTGTGTAGACCATTTTGAAATTGTATTTTTGCAGTTTCAGTATCATTCTTTGTAATCTTGCTGCAGCGGAGTGCATAAGCTTTTTTAGAATAGTAACTAGAGGCTGATGATCAGTTTCATTCTGAATAGCTTGACCATAAATATAATCATGAAACTTGGAACATGCAAATACTATTGCCAAAAGCTTTTTCTCAATTTGAGCATACTGCATCTCAGTTTGAGTTAGTGTTCTAGATGCACAGGCTACTGGTCTGCCCTCTTGAAGTATGACTGCACCTAGGCCAAATTTTGAAGCATCACAGGAAAGAGTAACTGGTTTGTTCATGTCATATAGTATCTTAATGTAGGTGGGGTGTAAGTTTCTGCTTGAGGTCTTCAAATGCTTTCTGGTGTTGTTCCAACCATGACCATGCAACATTTTGCGTGTTAGCTCTCTTAAAGGTGTTGTCAACTCACTGAAGTCTGGTATAAATTTGCCTAAATAGTTGACCATGGCCAGGAAACGCTACAAAGCTTGTACATTATCGGGCAATAACATTTCTAGAATAGCTGCTTGCTTGGTCGGGTCTGGTCTCAAGCCTGTACTCGTAAACAAACGGCCTACATACATAACTTCAGGAAGTCTGAATATGCATTTCAGAGGCTTGAGCTTCAAATTCACTTCACATGCTCTGTCTAGAACTTTCTTGAGGTCTCTGTCATGCTCTGCTTCACCACTGCCTCCAACCAATAGATCATCTACTGTTATGGCACATGGATAACTCGAAAAAAGTTGCTCCATTCCACGCTGAAAAACTTCACTTGCAGATTTTATTCCAAATGGCATCCTTAGGAATCTGTATCTGCCAAACAGAGTACCAAAAGTAGTTAGAAGTGAGGATTTGCGATCAAGCAACATTTACAAAAATGAACTCTTTGCATCCAAAACAGAAAATACAGTGGCATTTGTTATTATAGCTGCAGCTTCTTCAACTGTGCACATTGGATTATGCGGTCTCTTTAATGCTTTGTTCAAATTCCTTGGGTCAGTGCATATTCTGATGTTGTCTGAGCGTTTTTTTGTGAGCGGCCATCATGGACAACACCCATTCAGTTGGTTCTGTGACTGGACAAATCACACCTTTCTGCACCATTTTATCCAACTGAGCTTTAACTTTATCTTGCATAGCTATCAGAACTGTTCTTGCTGGTCTGACTACTGGAGTGACCTCTGGGTCTAACTTCATGGAATACACAAATGGAAGTTTGCCCAATTTATCATCGAAAACATCAGTATACACTTGAGAAAATGGCTTCAGAGAAGTTAGAACTCGGAACTGCATTGACATGATGAACTTTTTTAAGAAAAGAAAGTAGACTCATTCTCAAACTATCTTTGAGACCCAAGAGAGATTGCACTGGTCTTCAGATTACGAAGCGCCAAAGGCGGTGGTGTTTCCATATTTATAAAGGATGTGCACACCTCCAGACTGGTAGCCCAACATAACGCATCAGAAATACTTCAGGTGCAGCTCCAATAGTTAACTCCTCTCTGGTTAGATCCAACCACAAACTAATCACCCTGCAAATCTACATCCCTCCCACACACACCCACTCCCTGCAATGCTAATCACCATGAAAAACGTCTCCAAAGCTAACTTTGGGCTCCTAAAAACAGAGGTGGCTAAATTCATGGCACCCATGCAAATGAAGAATAGTTGCATGACTACCGAATCATACACCAATGCACTGTACAAACACGTACACAAATGACTGGATCTCGCCATACCCAATAGAACCAAGATGCTGTCCTTCAAAAAAAAGAAACCAATCTAGTGATCCCTTGCCATAAACAAATTCTACAACAGGAGGAGAAAACTGATGCGGAATAAGGTGAAGTCCCAAGACTGGAAAAACTCCCTTATCAGCCTCAACAAAAAGTTGAGATCCCTCATCAAATCCTGTAAAGCTAGCTATGAAAACAGAATTGCAGCAGACAGTAAAGACAACCACAAGGCCTTCAATAGTTATGTAAAGAATCTCCATGGCAGTACCCAGATTTGCTCTTAGCTGCTGCACAATGGTACCTCCTATACCGAGCCAACAGACATTTCCAATATACTGGCTGACAGATTCAGTGCCAACTTTACCCCTGTCTCCTCCCCCAAAGGACCAATAAGAATACCAGTAGATTGTCAGGCACCAGTATTACTGCTGTGCAGGTTAAAACAGCACTGTCCTAGGCCAAGAATAAAGTTTCCATGGGACTTGACAATATCCTTGGCTGTGTTCTACATGAACTACAGAATGAACTGGCACCTCACCTGTGTGCCCTGTTCAATCACAGCCTCACCTCAGGCTTTGTCCCTACCTTATGGTGCACTGCTACAGTCATCCCTGTCCACAAAGGAGGAGCAACTACAGACCCCAGAAACTATCGCCATATTAGCCTGACGAGTCTGATATGCAAAGCTATGGAACATATCATCATGGACCTAATAAACAAGGATATAGGGAATCTCCAAACACTGGATCCCACACAGTTTGGTTTTGTGAAGGGTAGATCATGCCTGCTCAACTTGGTTGATTTCTTTGAATCAGTCACCAGAGCTGTGGATGAAGGCAAGGTGGTTCATACAGCCTACCTTGATCTGGCCAAAGTGTTTGATACTATTCCCCATTCAGGAATCATAGGAAAAACTCACCAAGCTAGGTATCAACCCGTATATCACTAGGTGGGTTGCAAACTGGCTCACAGATAGAACCCACAGTGTGAAAGTAGCAGACTGCATGTCAAACTACCGATCAGTAACGAGTGGAGTCCCACAGGGTTCATTCTTGGGTCCTCTCCTGTTTAGTATCTACTTCTCTGAAGTCCAGGCCAACACACAGGATCTCTGGCTGACAAAGTTGGGAGCTGCTATTAACTCCCCAAGTGATGTTGACATCCTACAGAAAGGCCTCACTGAGACCAACGACTGGTGTCAGAACCATGGCCTTAAGCTCAATGCCAAAAAATGTGTCGTCATCCCCTTTGGGAAAACCCCAGTTCCCGTGAATTACCACATCGATGGTAGTCCACTGAATACAGAAGGTGTTATAAGAGATCTGGGAACACAGGTTGACAGCAGCCTCTTTTTTGACCACCACATTGCCACTGTGGTCAGAAAGTCCTTCTATGTGGCACATCTTATTACTAAGAGTTTTGCATCCAGGAAGAAAGAGGTCATTGTCTCCCTCTACTTTTACCTCATTAGGCCAGTCATCGAGTACAATGCTCCATTTGGCATGTACTTCACTAGACACCTGCAACAATTGGAGACGCTGCAAAAGTACCTCTCAAAGAGGATCCTTGGCCTTAAACACTTGTTCTATATGGACAGACTCAAAAAACTCCAACTATTCTGTGTCTCATATCGCGTCCTTAGAGGCGATCCCTGCTTGACAAACAAAGCCATGTCTGATCCAGCTCTGTTAGAAATGCTGCATCTAAAGAAATCCCAATCCCTCCGCACCACACGTGCCATTGACCTGACTCTCATTACCACAATCAACAGAACGTGCTGGAGGGACAGGTTCATAACCCAGAGACTGCCCTTGCTATGGAACAGACTTCCCATACATGTCAAACAGACCACCTCACTGTCCCTCTTCAAGAGAAACCTTGATGAGTGGATGGAAAATGGAAAATTCACCCCGGGATCACTCCAGTGGCTCTACTCGACAGAGGCACTGGGAACTAAGTTTGGGTGACACGATGTCAGGGTATTCCTATGGGCTAGGTTTGTAAAGGCTCCAGGGCCATTAGTCTAGTACACACCTATGAACCTATAACATGAAAGTATCACTGAACCTTCGATTTGAATTTCTTCACCTCCATAAGCAATAAGTATCGCACTGCTGGTTACATTGAGTTGTTCGTTATTTCTCACTCTTGCAAATGTGTCTGCTGATATAACATTGCACTCTGAACCATTGCCTGCTTTGAGCTCTGTGAATTTTCCTTTAATCCGGACAGTACAAAACACTTCACGTCTTGTTAATAAGTTCACCACATCAACTCTTTCACCAAGCACTGATACATCCTCTACATGGAAAGCTGACTGCTTCGCCTCTACTTGATCAACTTGCTTTTTTGTGTGACCTTTCTTTACAACTGTGTGAGGCTTACTTGATTTTCAAAACTTCTGGAAATGGTTCCATTTATTACAGTTGTGACATTGCTGACCAAATGCTAAGCACTTCTCTCTTTTAGACTCATGATTCGCACCAGAATTGTGACAGTTAACAATAAAGCTTGATTTGGGTTTTGATTGACTGAGCTGGTATTGGAGCTTGTACCTTTCCTGGAACTTTCTAGAAAACCTTGTAGCTTCTTTGGAAATCCTATAGCTGCCACGTGCTTAGGCTTGCTTTTGTTTGCCACGTGTTGCATACTGTCCATGTTTGCTCTGGAGCCAACTGAAACCATGCTCTTGTCACTTTTTGAGGTTTCTGTGTTCTACAGCTAGGAACTATAATAGAGTGTGCATTACTACAATTGTCTGTTTACACTTAAAAGCATTCTCTAGAGTCTGCTTGCTCCTTGATCTGTTTAAAACTTTCATTTAGTGGCTACAGCTAGGAACTGTAATTTTTGCCACCCTCCCTCCCTAGTGTTGTGTGTTCACCCTCCCTAGTGTTGTGTGTTCTTATACTTGGTGGCTTTGCAGTTGCCCGCCCATACTATATATTTGATCTGTGACACTCCTCCCAGTCTAGTGTCGTCAGTTCCCTCAATCTAGAGAACATTTGTGAAGGCCAACCCACTCAGATTCTTAACGTTGAATTAACTTTTGTTCCAGCTTTCTCCATTTCCACTTTTACTGGAAAAAAAAATTCTAAGCTTTCCCCCTTTCCTGTGGCAGGTCTTTGTCCAGATACGGATTTGCTGTGTCCGGGACTGTTTGTGAGCCCCCCCTCCCCACTTAACTGGGGTTAAACTATTCCTGGTGCCATAAAGTCTGTTCTTCAAATTTTCTCTCGCAACTAGCCAGCTTTTTAGTTTTAGCACTCAAATCTGTTTCTTTGAGCTCAGCACTTGTTCAGAACTCATTGTAAGCACTAAATAAGTTACAAATTACTACAGCACTCACTTTCCTCACTTGTCTAGTGGAAAACAGTTTTTAGTACTTAATAAGCACCTATTTAGGCATGTCTAAAGGTCAGCTCCCGGTATTTTCTCCTGTCTACCTGATGAATCTGGGCATCTTGGGACAATGCAGCAGTTGCCTCATGTACACAGACAACCCTCTCCTCCTACCACCCAACACTACGACCTGTGAGAGATGCACTTATATAGCCAAACTGGAAGCAAAGCTCTCTTCACCGAAGACTGGCCTAGACAGTCAAGAGGAGAAGGTAAACACTTGCACCGCACCACACTCATCACATACTCCCTCAAAACCAACACCACCAAAACACACACCTACATTCACAGAGGCTGTCAGTACAAATCTGCCCAAACAACAGAGACCTCCAAAGCAGAAATGCAAGCAACCTCCACCCCCCAACACAACCCAAATTACACATAGCCTACATACTCTTTGTGCCACTCATCTACAGCCCATATGGCATAACGTACCCAACACTCTAGTCATAGGTGACTCTATAGTCAGGCACACTGATGTTCCACTCACCAGGCTAAACAAGGAAAAAGTTACTGTCAGCTGCCTGTCAGGTGCCAGGATCCACCACATAACGCACGCACTCAGGTCACTCCACAACATGTACAAATATGACTCTGTCATTGTCCATGTTGATGTGAATGACCTGAGACGTACCTCCCTGGACTACATGAAAAGAGACATGGAAGAGCTCTCCGATCTTATAGCCCAGGCAGGTATGACCCTAGCCCTGAGTAGCATCCTGCCATCACCCAGAATGATACCACAGTACAAGGACAAAATGATTGACTTTAACAATTGGCTAAGCTTCTGGTGTCATTCTAAGGGAATCCAGTATCTGTCTGCCTGGCATGACATGATCGACAGACCACGCTGCTTTTCTAGAGATGGCCTGCACCTGTTGCCCTTGGGATTCCGGATACTGGCAAAGGCTCTTGCCACCGCTATAGTGCCTTTTTTTAGGCAGGGTTCAAATGACAAATTCACCAACGTAACAGGTACAAGCAAGCAAACTCTGAGGGTAATGCTACTCAATGCTAGAAGTCTAAACCTCAAAATGCACTCACTCGAGGCACTCCTTAAAATGGAGAACATTGACATCTGTGCAGTGACAGAGACCTGGTTCAAAGCTCCAGAGAGCATCCCTGCATTACTAGGCTATAATTCATACCACACCTTTAGGCCACCAAACCCGGACCGAAACACTAAAGGTGGAGGCATGTCCATATTCATTAAGGATATCCACACCTCCAAGCTAGTTGCTCAGCATAATGCATCCAAGATTATCCATGTTCGACTAACTCTGGGCAAAACTGCAATCCAGATTGTAGCTTGCTACAGATCCCCCACCATGCCCCAGGATTCCCACTCCTCTTTTCTTGATACACTGGAAAATATTAAGGTACAACCCAACACTCTAATAATGGGTGATTTCAACTACCCTTCCATTAACTGGGAAAACTACTCATGTGCCAACTCTTTTGCTTAACATTTTCTGGAAATCATCAATTCCAATGCCTTGGATCAACTTATCCACACCCCCACCAGGGGCAGCAAATATCCTAGACCCGGTCATCACCAGCATGGGTGACCGGTGTTCCACACCAGAGGTCAGCTCCTCGTTGGTCAGATCCGACCACAAGCTTATCACCCTAGACATCCACATCCTGCTCTCACCCCTCATTAGGAAAACAACCGTAAAAAAATTCTCCAAAGCCAACTTCACGCTTCTTAAGATAGAAGTGGCAAACCTCACGACACCCATGCAGATGGACAATAGAGGTACGACTGCTGAATCCTACACAAATGCACTTTATAAGCACTTACACGAGTGCATGGATCGTGCTATCCCTAACAGAACCAATATGCTATCCTCCAAAAAAAGGAAGCCAATCTGGTCGTCTTCTGCCATAAACAAACTCTTCAACAGAAGAAAGAAACTGTTGCAAAAAAGAGTAAAATCCCACGATTGGAGGAATTCCCTGGTCAGCCTCAGTAAGAAGCTGAGATCCCTCATAAAATCCTCCAAAGCTAGTTATGAAAACAAAATCGCCACTGATTCTAAAGACAACCACAAAGCATTCTATATCTATGTCAAGAATCTCAATGGCAACACTCAGATCTGCTCTGAGTTACAGCACAAGGGCACTAAATATACAGAACCAACTGATATTGCCAACATTCTGGCTGATAGGTTTAGTGCTAACTTTACCCCCCTCTCACCCCCTAAAGGGCCCATCTTTATACCGGAAGAACTTTATACCGGAAGAGTGCAAAGTTCCTGTTATAACGGCTGCACAGGTAAAAACCTCACTCTCCAAAGCCAAGAACACAGCATCCATGGGACCTGACAACATCCCAGGCTGCCTTCTACATGAACTACAGAATGAACTGGCACCCCACATAAGTACCATGTTCAGTCATAGTCTCACCTCAGGCTTTGTGCCCATTGAATGGCGCACCGCGACAGTTATCCCACTCCACAAAGGAGGGGCCACAACAGACCCCGGGAACTACCGCCTTATTAGTGTGACGAGCCTTGTCTGCAAGGCCATGGAACGTATCATCATGGAACTCATAAACAAAGACATTGGAGATCTCCAAACTCTGAACCCCATATAGTTTGGGTTTGTAAAAGGCAGGTCATGTCTCCTAAACCCGATAGACTTTGAAGTAGTCACCAAAGCCACAGATGAGGGTAAGGTGGTTCACACAGCCTATCTAGATCTCGCCAAGGCGTTCAACACCATCCCCCACTCTGGAATTATAAATAAACTTACTAAACCTGGTATAAATCCCTGTGTCACAAGATGGGTTGCCAACTGCCTTACTGATCGAACCCACACTGTGAAAGTAGCAGACTCCAAATCAGGCTTCAGACCAGTGACAAGTGGAGTACCACAGGGTTCAGTCCTGGGTCCTCTCCTGTTTGGTATCTTCTTCTCTGAAGTACAGGCTAACACAGAAGGTCTTTGGCTAACTAAATTCGCAGATGACTGCAAACCAGGAGCCATAATCGAAACTCCTAATGATGTGGACATCCTACAAAAGGGCCTCACTGAGACAGATGTCTGGTGTCAAAGCCACGGTCTCAAGCTCAATGCCAAAAAGTGCTTTGTCATCCCCTTTGGTAAAAACTCTGTACCCATGAACTACCACATAGGCGGTAGTCTACTTAACGCTGAAAGTGTGATGAGACCTTGGGACACAGGTGGACAGTAGTCTCTCCTTTGATAATCATAACGCCACAGTGGTCAGGAAATCCTTTTATGTGGCACACCTCATCACAAAAGGTTTCTCATCCAGAAAAAAAAGAGGTCATTGTTCCTCTTTACTCATCACTCATTAGACCCATTATAGAGTACACCGCCACTTTTGGTATGTACCTCACAAGACATCTACAACAACTGGAAAAGCCGCAAAAATACCTCACAAAGAGGATTACTGTCCTCAAACAGATGCTTTACGTAGACCATCTCAAAAAACACCAGCTTTACTCCGTCGCATATCGCCTACTCAGAGACGATCTCTGCCTAACATACAACGCTATGTCAAACCCAGAGCTGTTGGACATGCTCCACTTAAAGAAATCCCAATCCCTCCGAGCTGCACGCTCTAGGGTCCTAAACCTTGTCACCACAATAAACAGAACATGCTGGAGGGATAGATTCCTGTCCCAGAGACTTCCCATACTCTGGAACAGACTACCTATCTATGTCAAACAGAGCTCCTCATTAGCACTCTTCAAGAAAAATCTTGATGATTGGATGGGTAATAGGAAATTCACCCTGGGGATCACTTCTGTGGTTCTGCTTGACAGGGGCACAGGAAAATAATTTTCTTGGGTGGCGAAAGCCAGGGTACATTTTTGGCTAGGCTTGTATAGGCCCTAGGGCCAATAGCCTAGTACCTAACTATGAACCTAATAACAAGCATACTTGTGTGTTTTTCTGTCACCTCATGGATTTGACAAATCTCTATTGCTTTGCTGAATATTAAATCACTGTCGCAAAGTAAAATCTTTCTCACAACAGCACTATTAATACCACATACAAGCCTGCCCTTTATCAGCTCATCTTTTAAATCACCAAACCAACATGTTTTAGCTCTGTTTATCAAGTCAGTTATAAAATCTGCAAATGTTTCCCCTGATTTCTGATCTCTTGTGTAAAAGAAATGCCTCGCTAATGTAATATTTGTCTGGGGTTACACATTTCTCTGAACCTGTGCTTCAAACACTCAGGGCTTCCCTTGATTCAGCTTGTACAACAATATGTCAGTCCGCACCTTCTCCTTCATATACTGCTGGTGCATACACAAATGAAAGCTGTCTTTCTATGGCCTCATACCCTGCTATGTTTAGCAAAATAAATACTCTGGTGCGTGCATTTCTGTCTGCATAAGGTGTTTGTATAAAAGTGTTGTACTCTTGCTCAAATATTTTCCAGTTCACTGCAGTAATACTGATCAAATACAAGTCATAGGGGTTTTCGAAATCCGTCTTCTATATTAACACCAGCGAAGGGTTTTGTGAATAAGCATGAACATACGCACATGCACATATGTATAAGTTTCTGTCATAAACAGTATTTGTCCAATGCCTTTGTGCTCTGAGCTTATACTTTTGTTGGGCATTTTGGAATTATGCGAAAGATTGAACTCATAGTACTTTCTAATAACTGGACTTTGTGAAATAAACTTCTCTGGCGTTTTGGTACTTTCGTAATATCTCTGGTAAAGGCAAAAATGCTAAAGTAATTTACCATCATTGACTAAAGTCATCACTTTAAGAAACCTTTGAGAACTTTACAATGTGACTGAATAACTCACGAGCACTATAATACTCTTGTAATGTCGGCTTTTGCAAGAAAATACCTCTTATCAGTGTGAGAAACATGTCAAGCAACTGCACAATGTGAATAACTCGAACATCTGTTGCCCAATGAAATGTCCCCAAAATGGCAGCACCTTGCCAGGCAGCTCTTTACAGTTAAAGAAGCACTCTGTAATGGCGGCACTTTGGGAATAGACACACCCAGCACAAGACACTTTTTCGAAATGGCTATACTTTGAGTGTATTACACTAAATAGTTGCACTTTACACACAATGAACTCTCTGAAATACAAGCACAGTAATTAGCACACACTTGTAAGCAGTTTTACACACTTTGATATTCTTCAAATAACATTGGTCATGCCCTTGATACAATACGAAGTCGTAGTTATGCCAAAACACAGCACTTTGCCAAAACACATACAGTCACCTTGCTTTATTTTTGCTTAATGTGCCCTTTTCTTCCCTAATTATATTCATTTTACTTGTTTAAGCCTTTTCATGCCCAGTATACTTTTCTTGTGCTCGTTTTACTCTAAATATGCCCAAGTTTGCATTAAACACACTTGTTTTGCTTTAAACATGCTCATTTTTGCTTTACTATTAATCGTTTCATCAAATACTTTTATCTTAAACATTTTCTTTCTTTTCATACTTTCCGTTTGCCTGATAATGTAGTTTTGTGCCCTTGTAATGCCCCTTTTTTGTCTTTCGCATCACGTAAATAATTTGTGTTATTTCTCATTACCTTTGATTCTTTCTGGTTATGTTTGTGCTCTTTTCTCTCCTTCACTGTCGTCTTTGCATCTCATGGCTCCAAATATTCTTCTCTCTTTGATCTCAGTTCTGACACCATGTCTTGTTATGTTTGTGCTTTTTTCTCTCGGTTTTACCTTCACTATCATCTTTGCATCTCATGGCTTTGAATATTTTTCTCTCTTCTATCTCAGTTCTGACACCATGTCGCTTTTGCGTCTAGGACACACACAAAATTCTTTGTGGGTTCTGTTCAAGCAGCTTTATTTTATACAAACACATCACTATAGAGGCTTGCGGACTTTAACTAAAGTAACTTGTGTACAAACTAACAATTGTGGTCATGCATGCTCACTCTCTGGCTGCTCCTTCAAAATGACACTAGGGATTGCACATATCTGGAATTTATACGTGCACGTACAGCCTCGCCTGCTTCTTAAAGATGTGGCACACACACTTTACACTCTGATCTACATATTCTATTAGTTTTATATTATTTTCACTAACATTTGTATACTCTTGGTAGACATTCTTCCATACAGTAGACTCCCTCTTATCTGGTCTCGCTGGGATCTGACCTTAGGCTGTATTAACGAATGGCTAGTTAATGAGAAAAAGCATACAAACATAGCATTTGTAGTTTATAAATCAGTTAGAATAACAGGATTTCCATTAGTATGCATTTTTCCAATGAATATGAAGTCAAAAACTCAAATGTCTGTCATTATTTAGCCCAGAGGAGGCGGAAGTGTTGTTTTTCTCTGTTGCCATTTGCTAGGGCTATGGCAGAAATGTGATGGCCGGTTAAAGAGAAGCTGGATAAGAGGGAGCCTACTGTATCCTCTTTAAAGTGAAAATGAAATGTGGATCGAATCATCTGTATCCCCTCTAAGTTTTTTACATACTCCTTGTACTTGCTTCACTTGCACCTGCTTCCTTTTTTCTGTAATGTGTTCAACAAACTGCTGTAATGCCTTTTCCCAATCAGAATTGCTGCTATAGGCTGCGCTGCCCTAAAACCCTCTATCAGTAAAACACGCAGTTTTACTTGTTGTAATCTCGTATAGAAATAAATCCAGTAATTCCCTTTTACTGCATCCACAAGTAACTGCTTGCTTTATTTTTTATAACACTTCTCTCAACCGATTATATATTCTGTGCAGCAGATATGTCAGCGGCAAATAAATTTATTTATTTTTTTATCTGATATTTGTTAAGTAAAGGTTGATAACATAAACGGTATCCTACTGAGATTTCCTGACAGCTTATAAATCCACTCATTCCTTTAGTACTGTCTTAGAATATGTTACAGGTGGGAGTTTGTTCCTGTTTGACAGCACCATCCCTTTCACCTTTCATAGGCTGGTACTAGTCTATCGACCCTAGGGCCTATACAAGCCTAGCCATAACAATTCCCTGGATATTTCTTCCTGCAATATTTACTTCCCTGGACCTCTGTCTAGCAGGGCGACTGACATGATCCCCGGGGTGAATTTCCTATCTCCGATCCAGTCATCAAAGTTCCTTTTGAAGAGGGCCAAGGAGGCACTCTGCTTGACATGTATGGGCAGTCTATTTCAGAGTATGGGGAGTCTCTGGGTCAGGAACCTATCCCTCCAGCATGTTTTGTTCATTGTGATGACAAGGCTTAGATCCCTGAAGCGTGTGGCTCTGAGGGATTGGGATTTCTTTAAGTGGAGCATGTCCAACAGCTCAGGGTTTGACATGGCCTTGTATGCTAAACAGAAATTGCCTGTGAGTAGACGATATGCCACAGAGTATAGCTGAAGTTTTTTTAGACAGTCAGCATATGGCATCTGCTTTAGGCCTGTGATTCTTTTAGTGAGGTATTTCTGCGGCCTTTCCAGCTGTTTTGTGAGGTACATACCAAACTGGGTGTTATAGTGTATAATGGGTCTAATGAGTACAGTGGAACAATGTCCTCCTTTTTTCTGAATGAAAAGCCCTTAGTGATGAGGTGTGCCACATAGAAGGATTTCCTGACTGTTGTGGCGATGTGGTTATCCAAGGTGAGACCAGTGTCCACATGTGTCCCTAAGTCTCTCATCACACTTTTGGTGTTTAGTGTCCTGCCACCTATGTGGTAATTCATGGGTACATGTTTTTTACCAAAGGGGATAACTATTAATTTCCTAGCATTAAGCTCAAACCCATGGCTCTTGCACCAAGCATCTGTTTCTGTAAGGCCCTTTTGTAGAATATCCACATCATTTGGGGATTCAATAATGGCTCCCAGTTTGCAGTCATCTGCAAATTTTGTTAGCCAGAGTCCCTTAGTGTTGGCCTGTACTTCAAAGGAGTAGATGCCAAACAAGAGCGGTCCCAGGACTGAACCCTGAGGTATTCCACTTGTCACTTGTCTGGAGCTGGATTTGGAGTCTGCTACTTTTACAGTCTGGGTTCTGTCAGTAAGCCAGTTTGCAACCCATCAAGTGACGTAGGGATTTATGTCCAGCTTAGTAAGTTTATCTATGATTCCAGAGTGGGGGATGGTATCGAATGCCTTGGCGAGGTCCAGATAGGCTGTGTGGACCGCCTTACCCTCATCCACGGCTCTGGAGACAGATTCGAAGAAGTCAGTCAGGTTCAGCAGACAAGATTGGCCCTTCACGATCCCAAACTGCATGGGGTCCAGTGTTTGAAGGCTGCCAATGTCTTTGTCTATAAGTTCCATGATAATGCGTTCCATGCCCTTGCAGATCAGGCTCGTCAGACTGATGGGACGGTAGTTCCCAGGATCCATGGTGGATCCCCCCTTGTGGAGTGGGATAACTGTAGCTGTGCGCTACTCAGTGGGCACGAAGCCTGAGGTGAGGCTATGATTAAACATGACACTTAGGTAAGGTGCCAGTTCATTTTGTAGTTCATGTAGTACACAGGCCGGGATGTCATCTGGTCCCATGGATGCTGTATTGTTAGCTTTGGAGAGTGCGGTTTCTACCTGTGTGGCCGTGATTACGGGAATTTGGCAATCTTTTGGTACTGAGATGGGCCCTTCAGGGGGTGAGAGTGGGGTGAGGTTGGCACTAAATGGATCTGCCATGATATTGGCAATATCCTTGGGATCAGTATATTTAATGCCATTCTGTTGTAGCTCAGAGCAGATCTGAGCATTGCCATTTACATTCTTGACATAACTATAGAATGCCTTGTGGTTGTCTTTGGAATCTTTGGCAATTTTATTTTCGTAACTAGCTTTTAAGGATTTTATGAGGCTTCTTACTGAGGCTGGTAAGAGAGTTTTTTGCATCCTAGGATTTTCCTCTTTTCTGCAACAGTTTTTTTCCTTCTGTTGTATAGTTTGTTTATAGCAGGGAACACCAGATTGGCTTCCTATTTTTTGGAGGAGAGCATCTTGGTTTTATTTGGGATGGCACGATTTATGCACAAGTGGATGTACTCGTACAGTGCCTTAGTGTAGGATTCAGTAATCGAACTTTCAGATCCCGTCTGCATGGGTATCATGAAGTTTGTCACTTCTGACTTCAGTAGCATGAAGTTGGCTTTGGAGAAGTTTTTTACGGACGTTTCCTTACTGGGGGCGGGAGTGGGATGTGGATGTCATCAGCGCCACAGCGGGAACAAGGGAAGTCTGTGGCAGTTCAGCATTTTCTATTTCCAGTAATTAATCTTCCCAACCTTCTGCTGTTAATAGAAGAAATAGTAAGTAAGCACAAGTGGAAGAACTGAAGTCTTCTTCATTGTGGATATTTATTCAATTAGCAGAACCAAACAGTTCAACCATGATAGTGAGCTGAATTAATGTTTCAGCATTATACTTTGTAGTCCCTTGCATTTATGAATTCCCCCTCGCCATCTTACTTTTCAGCTATTTGCATCTAGCTTTCACCATACTTTTTTTGCTTTTTCAAAGCAGTCACATTTTATCAAACACTTTACAGTACAAGGCTAGGGAAACAGTTTTTACAGCACAATATTTAAAGCAAAATGTATTGTGTAGTTATATCTAGAGCATTATATTCAGATCCTTAAATTTAACCATTTTTAATATAAATATAATCATTGTCATTACTGCTTCTTAATGTTCCACAAATTAAATCCATCTTGGTGCACAATTATCCTACACTATTTTCTTCTAGCATAGATTATTGTAATACTAAGAAATAAGGTATGGATAGACAATTTTGCATGTGTTTTCCTAATGTTAAAGCGCATGTATGTAATTGACAAGGAAAAAAAGCAGTGACTGTATAATGAAATAGTTTCCAGATATAAATTGCAGTTTAAAAAGATACTTGTTTACTTAACAAACTTGTAAAAATGTATGGTTAGACTTCCAAGTAAAGTAGCAAAAGAAATTCCTCCATAAGTGCACCTTTTGCCCCAGTAATTCACATTTAACCATTAGTGTTTTGTCACACACAAGCAAAACATCAGTTGTAATGGCGTCTATATTATCTTGTCAAAAGATGACAATATCGAACGGCTAAATCATCGAAAATGCTGTACATGAAAACTGTTCTTGTGGGGGGCTTTGCCCCCCCATACCCCTCGCTAATTATATATATACCAACTCCGAGATTTCACTACAGTGAGAAAAGAGCAAATTTTCTCATCCCCAGTGTACCATGATCCCGCAACAATACTTTCAATGTACGGCATTTACAATATTATTGCCGTTCGATATTTTCAACATGCAATAACGTGAAGTAGACCCGTTATAATGTCATCTGTTATAAGTCTTATAAAATAATCCTTTGCACTATAAAGCAGGTTAAAAAGATTCCCTTAAATTTATACAAAACTTGTTTTAGTAAAGAAAATATTGGTCATTTACCCATAATGAGAGGACTTTTGTACTTCTAGCCAGTAGCTGTGGAAGCATACTTTTATTACATTGTAGTACAGCATATTTTCTTCCCACTCCCAAGTTCAGATGTACACCTGGGACATTCTACTTGATCCAGCCTTTTTGCTTCTTGTTGTCCACTCCTTCCAGTCATTTACTAGATGTCCTTCTATTCACATGTTGCAGTATTCTGAACTCTTGTGTTTCCTCCTCTTGCTACCTGAACGTCTGGGCAGTTTCCAAAAGTTTGTAGTCACTGCAAGGTGCGTGGGATATCTAGCATGGCTAGATGAGTGTGGGCTATAAAAGTGATGTCTGCAGGCACCAGACTGCCACCAGTCGAATGTCAGCTGTTTCTGCTGTACTGGCCGTCTGATCAAAACCCTTCAAATAAGTACCCTGTTGGGGATCCTTTGCTTTTTGTGTCATCGCATGTTAGTGCTTTATTCATATCATCCAGAAAGGGTAAGTGCAAGTGCGGCCATCAGATTCCCCATAAAGACGCCCATGAGCTCTGCCTCTTCTGTGTAGGACCATCCCACGACCATAAGGCCTGCCCTGTTTGCCAGGCTTTCACCCTGAAAACTCTGCAAAGTAGACTTCATGTCCTAAAGCATATACTTAGAAAACCAAAGGCTTAAACGGTTAGCATTAGGTATGGAGGGTCTGTCTGATCAGTTCACTGAGCCGCCCTAGAAAAAAAAAAACAAGAGCATAAGGCCTGAAACCTTTGCTGTACCTCCACCTTCCGATGTTCATCCTGTGGCCGACGTCAGTCTGGAGGAACATTTGGTCCCCGCTGATTCGGGTATAGTGAGTACCAGCGTGGAAACCGCAGAATCCCATGTGGAAGGCATGCCTTTGGAGACCTTGCAGATGTCTGCTTCTGATGTTGAGGGGGAACCCAGGCTCTCATCAGATGACAAGGCGAATCCCTCCCTTACCACATTGCCATCTGACCCTAGGCCTTCTCCGACCCAGATGCCAGCTAGGCCTTCTTGGCAGGCTTTCTCACAAAGCCTGTTCAATGCATTCATGGCCCTTAGGCCTTCCACCTATGTAGTCTCTCCCGTCCCACCCCCTGCGTTGAGTCTTGGGCCCAAAGCATTAGACTCCTCTCAGGTGGAGGTGTAGGAAGAATTTTCTGAGTCCTCTTCAGAGGAACCTCTTTCCTGTGTGTCTCAACTGCCGTCATCTCTTGGCTATGCCTCCCTAGAAGAAGAGTCTGCAGAAGCAGATTCCCCAGCAGATAATCTCACCTTTGGTGAGACCATTGATAAGATGAGGGAGCATTTCAAGTGGGACTCATCTGACATGACAGAGGTACAAAAAAGGTACTATGAACTCCTCCAGATGGACTCTCCTTGCTCCCTCAGCTGTTCCCCCAGTACTGCCTGCATTCCTAGATGCATTCAGTGCAGCCTCCTTAAACCCATACTCTCAGCCCCCTGCTCCCCGTAGGCCTGATAGGTTCTACAAACTCCCAGAGATTGCTAAATTATTAGTGAAATGCCCTACAGCGGACTAGAGCACTGTCTCAGTCTCTGCCGATAAAGCGTCCAAACTCCTCTTTTCTTCATCTCTCCTCCTTACAGACAAAGACAGTAAGGCTATGGAATGTCTGAGCAAAAAGGTCTACACATCCTTCACCCTGGCCTTCAGAGCAGTCTGTTATCAGACCCATATGTCCATATACTCTGTGGCTCTTCTTGAAAAAGTAACCAAACAGCTGCTTTTCCTGATTCACCAGCCAAAGCTCAACTGTCCAGCCTCATATCTCTGACCTCCCAGGTCATCAGACACGCTCTTAGGTGCAGCTACGATGCTGCTGAGGCCTTAGCAAGGTCTGCTGCATCAGCTTCTGTCCTCAGGAGTAATTTGTGGCAAAGACTCCAACCGCTACCTGATGACATCAGGGCACAGCTTCTTGATGCACCTTTAGATAATTCTGCTCTATTTGGCTCCAAAGCAGCAGAAATATTCAAAGCTTTACAGCAAAAGGGGATGGAACTCTAAAACTCAAACATTTGTCTCTCTTATCCCCAAATTTCATAGGAACTACCTGTCCAATACACTGTTAGGAAGCACTTTGCTCCCTCCACCACTCCCAGACCTAGGAAACCTGCCAGGAAATAATCCACCACTGTCAAACCTACACAACCCCCAGCTGAGAAACCTCAGATCTGAAGTAGTTAACTTCATTTGATCAGTAACCTGTGGGTATCGGATCCGACCTGAATCCGAGCCGGCAGCTTTCCAAGCTAAAGATCCAAGCTCCAAGCTCCTCCCCCTTACCCATAACACCCTGCTACCTCCTTCCAGTCCCCAGATCTCATTTGCCACGGCTTTAACAAGCATGAGTTACGAGCTCCTGGCGGTTAGATAGTGAGTATTTGTCAAATTCTTGACTTTTTGGTAAATTTAGAGAGGTGTGTGTTTGTGATTAGTTAAACCCATTAGCTTAGCTTAATTTTAGTATATTCACCCTTCCCCTTATTCTTGTGTGTCAGTGTGTGTGGTTATGGTTTTTGTTATGGCCGAAGGCCCTAAGGCCATTTTCTCTAAGTGCTATGAGTGTGGCCATAAGCTCTCCCCAGCCGATGGCCACACTCAGTGCGTTCTTTGCCTGGGGGTAGCACATTTGTCATTGGGCTGCCATATTTGCGCAGCCTTTAACCCCTGGGCTGTGAGGGATAGGAGGAACAAGCTGATCCTGGTGGGTTATTTGCCCGCAGATTCTGCTTCTTCCTCCTCTCCCTCAGTGGCTCCAGCCACGGCTGCTGCTGTTCAGCCAGCTGTGCTATCTCCCCTGGCTGTGACTCAACTTCCCACCATTTCCCAGGGAGAGAAGGAGGCTAAGAGAAAAGAGAGGAGAGAGAGAGAGGGAGAAAGAGAGAGAGATAGGGATAGAGAGAAACATAGGAGCCACACGCGGCGGGCCCCCTCGGCCCCGCCGGCTAAACAGATCTCTTCTACCCTGAAGATTCCCGGGTCTTCCCCCTCTCGGCTCCGCTCCTCACGTTTCTCGCCGGAGCCCCGGCCATCTTTGATGTCGCCGCAACGGTCTTCCCGGCCAGCTTTGGCGGCATCTTCAAGGTTGACACGAAGCCTGTCAGACGCTGACATGGACCGGATGATGCTTCGCTTCCTACAAGCCCAGATGCAGATGGGAGTGCTCCTGCCTCGAGCTCGGCCCCATTTTTTGACCCCATAGCTCCTTCTCCGATCCATTATCGGGTTTCAGAGCCAACGTCGAATCCAAGTAGTCTCGTAGTTGGGGAGTCGGCGCTGACAGTAGTTGCTACTTCTGCGCCGGCCATGCCCTCGAGTTTGTCGGATCCCTTTTCGGATCCGAGCTCTCGGAGCTGAGAGCCGCGTGTCGGATCCGAGCGGGTAGGTGTGTCTTCGGCTCCATTGCGGTCGGAGCACACTTCCCTTTCGGGTCTGATCGCTTCGGCTCTGACGCCGATCCCCGCGTCGGATCCTAGGGTGTTGCTCATGTAACCCAGAGAGACCAGTTCACCTTCAGCCATGGACATGGTGGAGAGGGTTCTCTCGAGAGGTTCGAGACCCCCTGCTTGTGCTACGGATCCAGCCACCATTCCCTCGCAGATGGGCTTGCCTTCCATCATCCGGCCCCAGGGACAGCCTGCGTCGACGCCCCAGTCAGTCCCACTGGAGGAACATGACCCTGTTGGTGAGCCCTCCTCGGACAGTCCCACCGAGGAGGTTTTTCACAAACGTAAGTGTAAAAGGAGACACTTGGACTCCCCCGAGTCCCTCACGGAAGACACCGATTTAGAGGAAGGGGAAGGTCCCCCCCCCAGGACATCTCCTTTGGAGACATTATGGAAATGCTACGCCTAAAAGGGGAGAGGTCAGCTCAAAAGCCTTCCTCAGATGAGTCAGTGTTTCTGGAGGCGTTTGACGCAGGCCCGTCTACCTCTTGGGTGTCCCCTCTGGCCGACCCCCTCTTTGACCTCATTACTACCAGGGCATGGAAGGAGCCGGACACTGTAGAGCTGATAACAGGAGACCAGATAAGATCCTTAGTCCCCCTGTGGATAGGACAGCATGGAGTAAAGGTTCCCCGGTAGATGCCATGGTGGTGGTGGCTGCCTCCAAGAAGGAACTGGCTCAGGATAGTTCCTCGGTCCATCCTCCTGATAAGGAGTCTCGGACGATGGATCACATCGGAAAGCGGATGTTTGCTTCAGCTACCTTTTCCATAATGGCGCTGAATTACTTGGCCCATTTGATTAGGCTTCAGCGGGATCTGGTGAAGGAATACGCTGAGTCTCCCCCTGAGTCCATGTCGGCCGAGGACAAACGGACCTTCTCGACTCGCATGGCCACTCTGAAATCAGTATCGAACACGTCTGTGCGGCAACACTCCCATGCCACGGAGGGGGCCGCTAGAGCCAGCGGATCAGGCATCGCCTTACGGTGTCACGCCTGGCTCCGACTTTGTGGAACCCTTCAAGGCGTCCTTCGCGAACGCTCCCTTTGACGGTTCTACCCTGTTTGGCAAGACCGTCCGCAATACGTTGGTCCAAAGTGAGAAAGACGGGAAGATGCTGTCTGCCGTCGGAATCCGCTTCTCAGCTCCTCAAAGGTCCTTTTCCAGGAACCAGAGAGGACAAAAGAAGATGTGGTTCCGGAAGTCTCAGCAGTCCCGTTACGCTTTGGACCCTTCATCCTTCAGAGGCAGAGGGGGACAAGGTGGACGCCGGCCCAGAGGCAGAAGGGGGGGGGCGAAGAATTTTGGGTCGCGAGAACCTTTCTCCGATCGACCCATGCAGCAGCCCTGAGGGGTTGCCTGACTGCTCCTCTCTGGAGGCAGTCAGGGGCGTATTTTGAAGCACCTGGCACTATGGGAGTCCATCACGACATATCACTGGGTGCTTCGAATAATATCAAGAGGCTACTCTATTCCCTTCATAAACCTTCCTCCTCAATCGAGGCGCCTCCCCGGTGTTCCACCCAGTCAGAGGGAGGCTGCAGCTTTAGAAATAAAGAAGCTGCTAGAAAAAAGAGCCATCCAGCATGTCCCCCCAGACCAGTCTGGGTTAGGCAATTACTCCAGGTTCTTTTTGGTGCCAAAAGAGATGGGGGACTTGAGACCAATTCTCGACATTTCTACAATGAACCTCTTCGTTGCCAAGGAGAAATTCCCTACTGTAGGAGAACGACTGGATGTGCTCCATAGACCTCAAGGATGCATACTACCACATTCTCATAGATAGACGATCCAGGAGGTTTCTCCGCTTTCAGTTGGGGGCCAGTCATTACCAGTTCAGGGTCCTACCATTCGGCCTCACCGCAGCTCCCAGGGTGTTCACCAAGGTCATGGCAGTTGTAGCGGCCCACCTTCGGCTTCAGGGAATACAGGTTTTTCCTTACCTGGATGACTGGCTCCTTGCTGCCTCCACCAGGCATCTACTCTGCTCAGCCAGGGATTGCTTCCTGTTCTTAGCCTCCCAGTTGGGGATCACTATAAATTACAAGAAATCATCCCTTCAACCAGTGCAAGTCCTGGACTTCATAGGGGCCAGAATAGATACGCTTCAGACCAAGGCCTTCTTGATGTCAGACAAGCTTCGCAGCTTAACCCTTCACGTCCTAGTACTCCTTTAATCTCCAGCCCCATCAGCGGAGTTAGTACTGAGAGCCTTAGGGTCCATGGCAGCAGCAATCAACCTTTCGCCCTTAGCTCGCTTGCACATGAGGGTCCTCCAGTGGACCTTGCAGGTCCAGTGGTCCATACTTCAACACCTGTTGGACTCTCCAATCCCCCTCAGCAGAGTTTGCAGAAATTCCCTCATATGGTGGCTCCAATCTCGGGAGCTTCGGGAAGGTGGACCGTTCATAATGCCACAACCCCAAGCCACGGTAACCACAGACTCTTCTCGCCTTGGTTGTGGGGGGGAGACATTGAATGGGCAGAACTGTCCAAGGTACGTGGACTCAGGCAGAGACCATTCTGCATATCAATGCTCTGGAGATGAGAGCGGTGCTTCTAGCATTGCAAGCTCTTCATGCCTTTCTCCCTCCAGGGACTATTGCAATTCAGACAGGCAACATGTCAGTGGTCTGGTACATCAGCAAACAGGGGGGACCAGGTCTTACTCTCTTTGCCGAGAGGCCATGAGAGTTTGGGATTGGGCGATATCCACCAACTGTTTTCTGTTAGCAACGCACATTCCGGGTCACTCCAACATCCTAGCAGACAAGCTGAGTCGAACTATCCTCTCACCTTACGAGTGGTCTCTGAACCCCTTAGTAGCAAAACAGATCTTCCGCAAGTGGGGTCAACCTTGCTGCAATCTCTTCATATCGCCTTCAAACGTGAAGTGCAGTGAGCTTTTTGCTCTAATTCCCCCTCCAGGAGAAAGCCCCTGAGACGCTCTAGTTCATGCTTGGCCATCCGGTCTTCTCTATGCTTATCCTCCTCTTCCGTTAATGACAAAGTTTTTACAGAAAGCTCGTCGGTTGGGGAACAAGATTATCCTCATAGCCCCATTCTGGCCTTGTCAAACCTGGTTCCCGTACCTACGGTCTCATCTCATAGCTCCTCTTTGGATCTTAGATCCCATCCCGGATCTGATTTCTCATCCTTCGGGATTAGAATCTCTGAATCTGGATAACCTCAAGCTCTCAGCCTGGTCGATCCAGTTCCATTAGTTGCCAGGACTCCCGGTATCTCGTCTGCAGTTAGATCCATCCTGTTAGCGGCGCATAAGCCTTCTACCAGAAAGGTTTACAACAGCAAATGGAAACGGTTTTTCCATTTGGGCCTCACATAAGAATTTGGATCCTTTCACTGCTCCCATTCCAGCAGTGCTTGATTTCCTATCTCATATTTTTCAGCAAGGGCCCAGTTCTTCTACTGTAAAGGTTCAAATGGCTGCCATTTCCCATTTTCACATTGGAGACAATCTTAGTCCTTTAGCTTCCACTAAGATTTGTAAGACCTTCTTAAAAGGAACCTTTCTTTTGAGACCTCCTATTAGGAACGCTGTTCCCCCATGGGGCCTAACTTTGGTCCTTCAGGCTCTAACTGGACCACCCTTTGAACCTGCAGCTTCTGTTGATTTAAAATTCTTATGTTGGAAAACTGCTTTCTTAATTGCTATTACCTCAGCTAGAAGGGTGTCAGAACTCCAGGCCCTTTGTACTAAACCCCCATATCTTGTTTTCCATAAGGACAGAGTCTCTCTCGGGACTAACCCTTCCTTCTTACCTGAAGTGGCTTCCGAGGCGAACATCAATCAGTCCATTAATCTACCAGTTTTCTTCCCTAACTATCAGAATAAAGGGGAATACAAACTTCATTTGTTAGATGTTCATCGACAGTTGGGCTTTTACCTACACAGAACAGCTGCCTTTCGCAAGTCAGAGCAGCTCTTTGTTTCCTTTGCGAAGCCTTTCTTAGGTAAGCCATTGTCAAAGGTAACTCTAGCTAGATGGATTTCTCACTGCATTTTGCACACATACAAGATATCTGGTCTGCCTGAGCCCTTAGGGGTTCATGCCCATTCTACCCATTCTATGGCTACTTCTGCTGCATTCTGGTCGAGTGCCCTTGGATGATATTTGTTCTGCGGCTGCTTGGGCTTCCTCATACATTTATCTCTCATTATAACTTGGATTTAATATCCAGAGGAAGAGCAGCTTTTGGCTCTGCAGTGCTCCGGAGTATCCTTCCTTGAGGAGGACCTCCCAAGTATTTTGGTAGCTGGGGGACTATCCCACAGGTTGCTGATCAAATGAAGTTAACTACTTCAGATAAAGAAGTTATGTACTCACCATAATGTTCCATCTGAGTAAGTAACTTCATTTGTCAGCAACCGACCCCCCCTCCTCCTTCCCCCTAACCTGGTTCTTTGATTATCTGAATCCTAGAATGATCTCAGCTTTTGGTATTCATTAGGTTAGAATGTTTCAGGTTGTTGTTTTGTCTAGGTGACATTGTATAATTGGGCAAACGCGATCTGAGTACTGGAAGGAGGTAGCAGGGTGTTATGGGTAAGGGGGAGGAGCTTGGAGCTCGGAGCTTTAGCTTGGAAAGCTGCCGGCTCTGATCCAGGTCGGATCCGATACCCACAGGTTGCTGACAAATGAAGTTACTTACTCAGATTGAACGTTATGGTGAGTACATAACTTCTTTTTTCAAGACAGGGCAGGTAGCTTGAGACTACCTGCCATTCTTGAGGTCCCCCTCCCTCCATCCCACTGTCAGTAAGGCACTCTCACTGTCTCCCGGTGTGGAGACACATTACTACAGACAGATGGGTTCTGTCCATAATAGAAGACTAGTATTTCATGACTTGAATCACTAGTCCTTCCGGGAAGGGCATTCCTCAGCCCCCCCCCCCCCAAAGAGCACCTCAACCTCTTCCTGTCTGTTGACTGTTGACAACCTGAAGGCCCAAGGCACCACTCATGTCCACAGAAAGAGGAAAAGGCTTCTAATCCAGGCTCTTTCTAGTCCCAAGAAAAGAATGGACCCTGGAGACCAATCCCGGACATCTCCCACCTAAACATTTTCCTGCAAGTTCCCACCTTCAGGATGCTCACATTGCAAAACTCTCTTCCCTCTGATATTGCCTGAGGGGTTCATGTTCTCCTTGGACATCAAGGACGCCTACCTTCACATACCTATAAGGCCCAACTTCAGGAGATACCTTAATTTTTCTGTGATCTCTTCTCGTTACCAATTCTCAGTCTAGCCCTTTGGTCTCTTTACAGCATCAGTGCCTGGTGCCAGTAAGTGCCTTCTGCAGGAATTAAGGGAACCAGATGTTCCCCTGTCTAGACAATCTGCTGATCAGGCGGATTGCAGGAAAACCCTCCAGCTCCACCTGCAGACAACCGTATCTCTTCTGCAGGCCCTTGGTTTCCAAATAAACTACCTCATGTCCAACCTGACACCCACCTAGGACATAGTGTTCCTAGGGCGCCGGATTCGGACAATATCATGAAGGCATTTCTACCCACCCAGAAGGTGGAAGATCTAACTCGGTACCTACTTCTGGTTCTTCAGACCAAGGAAATGACTGCCAGGCAGTACCTCAGACTCTTGGGCCACATAGCTTCCACTATCCCAATGCTACCATTTGCTAGGCTGTACGTGAGGAAGCTTCAGTGGTATCTGCTATCCATTTGGACTCAACATACTCATCCTCTGGAGTACAAAATCCTGTCTCAAGAATGAGATCCTTTAGTGGTTGAACCAGGTAAACCTCAACCTGGGCTTTCCCCTTCAACCCCCCCCCCCCCCTGCCAATGCAGGAGATGTACACAGATGCCTCATACCAGGGGTGGGGTGCAACCCTGGGCCCCTAAAAGGCCAGGGCCCTTCGCCAGACTCCAACAAAAAGGAGCACATTAGTGTAAAAGAGATGAGAGCAGTTCTGGCCGTAAAGGCTTTCCAACCCAGGCTCAAACAGGGCACACTGAAACTATTTACAGACAATACTACAGTTCTGTAGAATGTCAATAAACAGAGGATAACAAAATCTTACTAGCTATGCAGACTAGATCTCCTAGTGTGGGAATTAGCCATGAGTCAGGGAGTAACACTTCAGGCAGTTTACGTCTCTTTAGAACAGAATTCTCAAGCCGACACCTTAAGAAGATCCATGTCACAGTTCCAGAAATGGATGCTCCACAGGGATGTTTTTCTGCATCGAGTCCACAAATGGGGCGCACCTCAAATAGACTTGTTTGCCTCCCCCATGAATAGACAACTTCTTTCATTCTCTACCAGGCTGCCCAACCCCCTAGCAAGGGCAACGGACACCTTTTCAATTTTTTGGAAGGGGAAGTTTCTCTCTGCATTTCCCCCTTCACTCTCATGCAGAAGATCCTACTTATGATTCAGCAGGACAGACCAAAATCTTTTTGGTGACTCCCTTTTGGCCAAGACAGCACTGGTTCCCCCTCCTCCTGCATTTATTTAGCCAAGGGCAATCACCACAACTAACCCCACAGAGTGGACCTTCTCACACAGGACAAAGGGGATCGCTAATCCACCCACATTTGCAATCCCTGCAGATTACCTTGTGGGTAATAGAATTCTGATCCCTGGCAGACACCTTTACAATGAGGAAATGCTGTCAGTCCTGCAGGAGGTCAGGAAACCGATACAAGGAGATCTTATGTAGCCAAGTGGAAAAGATTCTCCACTTGGTGTCTTCAGAGACGGTTGGACCTTTTCCAGAGTGAGGTTCCCCTAGTACTGTCATACCTGTGTGAACTCTTAAAGACAGGATTAGCGTACTCCTCCATCAAGGCTCACCTGTCTGCCATGTCAGCCTGTCTGCCTCTGGATCCCCCTCTGGCTTCCAGGTTGCCAGCAAAGTTGTTCTTAAAAGGAGTGGTACACCTCAGGCCACCCCCCCCCCAAGACCCGAATTACGTGCTGGAGAAGCTCACAGTGCCTCCATTTGAACCGGCATCCAAGGCCTCACTAAAATTCTGCACATGGAAAACAGTCCTACTTGTGGCCTTAACCTCGTCTAGAAAAGTGTTTGAGTTGCAAGCTCTCATGGCCATTCCCCCCTTTCTTACTTTCCACAAGGACAGGGTAACCCTTTGGACCAGTCCTTCCTTCATGCCCAAGATGCTCAATGAGCTCTCCTTAAACCAAGCCATTCACCTTCCCACCTTGTTTGCCCACCCACAGAATGGCAGTGAGGGAGTTTTACATTCCCTTGACATGCACAGACAGCTGACGATCTACCTGCACAAAACTTAAGTCTTTGAGGAAGTCTGACCAGTTTTCTCCTTCCACCCCAGGGCCCTGGGGAAAGCAGTAACTAAACAAACTGTCTCTTCCAGGATTTCCAGGGCTATTATCTTCTGCTATCCACACCATGGGAAATCATTGGGACACAAGGTCAAATGCACTCTACTAGGGCCATGGCCTCTTCTGGAGCCTTTTTCAAAGGTCTGGACACCTCCACCATTCTAGAGGCAGCCACCTGGACATCAGTGCACACATTCACCAAGCATTACAAGTCAGACCAGATTTCTAGGTCTAGAGCTGGATTTGCCAGGGCTATCTTCCATGGATTCATTGAGAACTCTTCCAGACCACCATCACTTTCCTCACAGTGAGCTTTGGCACTCACCCAAGAGTACAGAATTCTGCAACATGTGAATAGGTAGACATAGAATAGTTGTGTAAAATCTTACCATAACCATAGATGAACTTCTCTTCCATGTTGCAGTATTTCTTCTCTCCCTCCTACTGATATAACCTTCCCTTCTTGGATGGCACAGGACTGGCACAGCTTGTCCTGGTACTGGGGTCCAACTGGGGCACTCTGTTCTGAGGTCTGGTGCGTGCAGACGTCACTTTTATGGCCCACTTTTTTCTAGCCATGTCCCAAGGACCTTGCAGTGACTACAACCTTTTGGAAACTGGCAAGATGTTCGGGTAGCAGGAGGAAGAAACCCAAGAGTACAGAATGCTGCAGCATGGAAGAGAAGGGCATCTATGTTTATAGTAAGATTTTACACAACTATTCTTTCTTCAGTTCAGTTAGCATCTTGTTGTTCTTGCTCCTCCTTTTTGTTTTTAATTTTTTCACCCAAATTATCAAGTGTGAGGAGTTTACCATTTTGAAAACCCTTCAGAATGACAGGAAATGTTAGTCTTTTGTGCTAACCATCAGCAAAAATGACTGATGACTCAGAGCACCTATGAATAGTTCTGTTCCACAAAACACAGTTCTTTCAGCTGCAGACGTTGCTTTCCCAGTAATTTTCTCTAGTAATAAGTCAAAAACTTAATCAGGTTTGGCCTAGGTTTCTCCATATCGGACTTATAAAAGTAGATGTGTTATCCCCATGGTGTCTTTAGCAAACTCAGTCCATTTTGCCATTTTGGATTTTATGTAGTCCATATTAGTTTTCTCTGACTTTCCAAAGCTCAATATGTAGCCTAAATTTTAATTTTTCTCTCTGTATCTTACATCCCAGTTAACTGCCCTTCAGTTTGTTCAGACTGTTTTAAAATCTCATTTGCTTTATCATGTATTTAATACAGCTCAGTTTGAATGGCCTCCATACTGTTAGCAAACTCAGTGTTTTGCAGTGGTGGGCGTGAAGCATTATGGCACTTTGTGACTTCCAAACTGTGTTTCATTATAATACTCTGTCACCACATACTCCACTTTTTCCATTACCTAGTGCTCCACAAGGCTAATTCTTTCTTTTTGCTAAGTATTGCTTGTTTAACTGCTGTCTAATCTTAGTTCAGAATATTCCCCTAAATACCTCATCCATACTTTAGTAGTTTATCCTCAAGTGTTTGGCAGTACCATGTGTAGACGCTGGCACCCTGAGTTGGCATTTTTCCTTTAAAAGCATCCTTGAAATTTCACCAATACCTAGTTGGATACAGGGCAGTTAGATTGCAGCAACAAACACAGCCCCCAGAGCTGCAAACCATTTACACCTAACATTACTTTGTATTCTCACCACAACCATCTAATCAGTAAAAAAGGGCCTCTTGCCATGGATATATACTTTCCAACTTTTTCCGTTACTGAATTGGTGGATAGGGGCATCCTGACGCAACATAGAAATTGCTTCATGTTTACTGACAACCAGATAGTTCTCAAACAAACTGCTAAGATATGTGTGATATTGTAGTTGCACAGTGTCATTGGAGGCAAAGCTGTCACATAAAAGCATTCTTCATGTCAATCCGACTGTCAGTAGTAAACACACTGCACCTATCACACACAGTACAAAGCAGATACATAGACCCACATATACTGATGCACTTAAATGTAACTTGTCTAAACCCCAAAGATGACTTGGATGAAGTGCAGATAACAAATACACTCAGCAGCCTCGAATGCACTCTTTCAAAACAATACCCACATCAATACACATGGCCACATCTCATAGAGCCTCTGTTTCTAAGCCCATAAGGCAGGCTGCCGCCCAATCCAACAGTCTAAATAAACTATGCAATCACATGGCTGAGCTGCAGAGCAAATATCCTGATTTTGTACACATGCAGCTGGTGACTTTAATAAAGCAGATCTGAAAGAAATTCTCCCACACTACCATCAGTATGTGGATGTTCCTACAAGGGGTGATAATATCCTGGACAAGGTGTACATAAACTTAAAAAAAGCTTATAAGGCAGTGCAACTTCCACAAATGGGAAACTTTGACCATTATACCATCTTGCTATCGCCAGCGTACAAACCTACACTGGTTAGAGAGAAACCCACAAAGAAACATCAGGGTATGGCCCAAGTTAGCTATGGAGGCCCTCCAAGACTGCTTTGAAAGAGCCACCTGAGATATGTTCAAGGAAGCAGCCACAGTGAATCAGCATCTGAACATTGATGAATACACTGAGGTAGTGATGGCATAGATTTCAAACAGTGTTGATGGTGTAACAAATACCAAGAGTATCACTATTAGAGCTAACCAGAAGCCATGGCTCACCCCTAAGGTATATGAGCTTCTGAAGAAGAGAAATACAGCTGACAGGGCTAAGGACAAAGCAGACTAACCAGTGTAGGTAATCTAAGGAGTGGTATAAAGGAGGCTAAGATGGAGTATGGTAGAAAGGTGCAAAGCCACTTTGAAGACATGAAGGATGCTAGGAGACTGTGTTAAGGCATACAGGGGATCACAGACTACAAAATCAGGTCAGCCCAGTGGGATGACAGCATAGAATCCCTGGACAGTTTCAACATCATCTTTGGTAGATTTGAGGAAAGAAACAACAGGTTGACAGTAAAGCTACAAACTGATGAGAAAGACGCAGTACTCAGCATCAGCACAGAGGAGGTAAGAATAGAGCTAAGGAGAGTAAACCCCAGGAAGGCTGCTGGCCCAGATAACATACTGGGCAAGGTGTTAAAAGGTTGTGCTGATCAACTATGCACAGTGCTCAAGGAAATATTTATCACCTCTCTTGTCATGGTGAAAGTACCCTAATGCTACAAGAAAACTAACATCATCTCACTACCTAAGAAAACCACTCCCTCCAGCCTCAATGACTACACACCAGTTGCTCTGACATTCACTGTTATGAAATGTTTTGAGTGGCTAATCAAAAAGTATCTTACATCATGCCTACCTCCTGATTTTGACCCTCTGCAGTTTGCATACAGATCTAACCAATCCACATCTGATGCCATAGCAATAGCACTACACATCTCCCTTGAGCATTTAGAGTGCAGAGGCTACTATGTGAGGATGATGTTCATTGATTTCAGATCTGCATTTAATATGGTGGTACCAAACAGCTGATAGAAAAACTGGCACATTTAGGAATCGGTAAACATCTCTGTAACTGGATCCTGGACTTCCTGACTGAGAGACCACAGAGGGTGTGTTCAGGTAAGAACACATCAAAGTGCATCACGATTAACATCCGGCTTCCGCAGGGATGTGTTCTCAGCCCACTGTTATTCACCATCCTGACCCATGACTGCTATGTTAAGCACAAGTCAAACCATATCATCAGGTTTGCTGATGACACCACAGTCATGGGGCTCATCACAAAGGACGATGAAAGGGTGTACAGAGAGGAGGTAGCTTCTCTAATCAGTTGGTGCAAGGGGAATAACTGTGACGTGAATGTAAGCAAGACCAAAGAGATTATCATTGACTTCCGGAAAAGGCGATCAAACCACCTAGCACTCAGAATCAATGGTGAGAATGTGAACAGGGTTAAGAGTATGAAATTCCTGGTGTACACATATCAGAGGAGCTTTTGTGGTCGGGAAACACCAACTAACTAGTCAAGAAAGCGCACCAATGCCTCTACTTTTTAAGAAGGCTGAAAAAAGCTAAGCTTCCTCCTCATATTCTCCCCACCTTCTATAAAGGTGCAATAGAGAGCGTCATCACCTACAGCTTCACAGTGTAGTTAGGAAACTTCACAGTTACAGAAAGGAAGGTGCTACAGAAAGTGGTGAGAATTAGAGAAAGCAGGTTCCAGTCTTCCATCAATACATCTTTATTCTGCAAGAAGCATTCAAAAGGCCACCAAAATAGTACAGGGCAACACTCATCCTGTGCATGGACTGTTTAAGCTTCTGGCCTTGGGCAGGAAATATCACTGCATCCTCTCCAGGACTACAAGATTCAATAAGTTTCTACCCTACAGTGATTTATTAATTATTTATTAGTTATTAATAAATAATTAAATTATTAGTTATTTATTTTTTGTCTGTCTATATATGCAACTGTTTCTTGCATTGAGAACGAAGCATTGTAATTTCATTCAGCTACACTGTGTGTAGTTCTGAATGACAGTAAAGTTTTCTTTGACTCCGATTAGACTTCTGAACTCAGGCACTAGACTCAGGGGTCTGGACGCATAAGTCAATTATTTGTTTGTGCAATATATACTTACATATGTTCCAAGTAAGTGCAATATTTATTTATTATATCCATAGTCAGTATTATTTAACCCACTCAAGTGCAATGTTAGACAAATAACTTGGGCATCGTTCAGTCTGTAGTGTGTTTTGTATTACATTAAGTAGGGTAGTTAATTTAACTCAGGGGAGAGTATTCTTTTTTTATACGAGTGTTGGTAAATGTCTCTGCTCTGTCTTGTGTGTACTGGGAGTAAGTAGTATTATATTTATTAGTTATGTTTATTGCTCTACTTGTGTGTGTTGTTTCACTTTCCTTTGTAATCTCAAGAATTGAACTGATGCACGAAATTTTGTTTAGGCTACATGTGTGTAGTTCTAAATGACATTAAAGTTTACCTTGACTTTGTGAACTGTATTCTGAATCAGACATCAGTTGTTTGTGTATAACCATCAAGTAAGGTAAAGAGATGCGATACTTATATATCCCCAGAAGAAGGTTGGCTGACTCTGTGCCAATGCAAATTACACAGCAAGATAGATCTGAAGATAGTGGTGGCAAATACATCCTTCACACTCCAGCATCCCCACATTGTAATGAGGACGTTGGCCATATCACGGGGGAGGGGGTAGAACTCTAGAAGACTGTCCAGCTGCAGCATATCCGCAAAAGACATACCCTAAAATTGGAGTCTGCAACAGTGACACTGCTTGCATATCTACATTCATGGTAAGTTCCTAATACAGCTGTACTTTGTGTGCATGATGCCCCTGCACTGGCCCAGTAATCAAAGAGCCTCAATCCTCACCACTGGCAACAGCTAGGGGGACATACACACTGGGAGGATGAGAAGTACATGCACAAAGTGCATTTTCCCTTAAGAGCACAAATAGATCACAGTCAGTCTGGAGTGGGTTTCTCCCTTTCTCTCTCTCCAGATCCCCAGTAAGACTCCCCACTTGCACAGCTCTAAAGTTAAGTCCTTAGCCAGGGTTCCAACCCAAGTCCTCCTGACACACACACTCTGTCCAACCAGTGCTTCATGTCCCTGGCCGAGTAGCACACACACACACACACACACACACACACACACACACACACACACACACACACACACACACACACACACACACACACAGACACAGACACACACACACAGACACAGACACACACACACACACACACACACACAGACACACACACAGACACACACACACACACACACACACACACAGACACAGACACACACACAGACACAGACACACACACAGACACAGACACACACACAGACACAGACACACACACAGACACACTCTTTGAGATTTGATTTATACACAAACATGCACCTGGGAAAGGCTGGCACAGATTTACTAGCTATGCCCCCTTCTACCCAGATTATAAGGTAGTTATCACTGCCACGAGAGCCCTTTATCAGCTACTTTAAGACCCTTACCAAAGGGTATCCAATCCTACTGTGTAATGTTACTGTTATCCAAATGGTAGTCTGACCAAACAAGGCTATTTAGGAGTAGCCTTTATAAGGTCACCAAATACATAGGTAAGTACTATAAGAGCTTAAATATGTCTCACAAGTATCAGCCACAAAGATATATTTAAATACATTTAATAATAAACGAGCAAGACAATACTCAGTATATCAACACAATAACCTCAGAGTTCAAAATCACAAGAACTATTTAAAACAACATTGCCGGACAGTCTCAAATAAATACAGAAAACATCTAAACTAATCTTTACTTTATTCCTGACTATATTTACAAGAGTTACTATGCCCTAAAAAACTTACTTACAGCAAGGCAAGCGCAGATGTAATGTAATGATGAGTGGATGTTTCCAGGTCAAAGACAAAATATGAAATACACAGTCTCTCTCTCAGAGAGTTTTTAAATTAATATCAAATATTACTGCTGGGTTAGCTTGGATGGCACCACTTTTTGTCACCTGACTTCAGTTCCCAGGCTAAAACAGAAACTAACATAATTTAACATCTCTGTGTGAAAAATGCATCTCTCTGAGATGTTTGCAAATCTTGGAAGTCGTAAAACAGTAAAACACTTTTACATTTTAAACCTAGTAATTATTTCTCTTTCAAGACAAATACAAAAACTTCTAGCTCTAGACATCGTGTCTGCTACACTAAAACTGAGAGAGAACTTTTATAGCACAATCGTTAAAACACTTTAATTTCATCTTATTTTCTTGAAGTTTTGCAAGTTAACCTTTTTTTATGTTCTAGTTTCTACTGTTAAAACATACATTTGCAAAGGTATATAGTTTATGTGCATTTCTGTTCTAAGTCAGTAGGACATGCTGTGGTTACATTTTAGCTCAATACATAACATACAGTTCTGTATAAATTATATCAATATTCACAAATGACATAGAATTATTTACAAAATTTCAGATAGCTGGAGTGGCAATATTTCCCCATATCACAAAGACTAGAAAAACAGAATGCATAAGCTACATATTTACACCATGATCAGCTGTATAAAACACCGCCTACCCCGAAATAGTCAAGTATCAAAAGAAGTAAAAATGTCCAATGCGAAAATAAGAAGCCTGCATCAGCTCTATTACCTCTGTTATCCTGTAATTACAAAACTTGCATGTAAACAAAAACCTGAAAGCCAGATTAGTAGATGGTTTGCGAGTGAAATTGTTAAGTTCTGTGTTTATATTATACCACATATTAAACCTCAGTGCTATCCTTTAGCAAACTAGGTTTTGCATTTTATCAGAGAGGATAAAGGCTGTGAGTTACTTGTGTCTGGTAGCCAAGAATTTGATTCTGTTAGTTTCCATTTGCCTCATGCGTGACTCTGACTGAGTAACTTTATCAGGCAATGCTCTCAAGTTGTCCTAGAAAAGAGGTAGTTATGCTTAGTGGTTTTACTATGTTAACAGAAAAAAAATGAACTAAGATAAGTAGCATTAATTGCTGATTAAAAGAACTGCTCTTAATGCATTGCTGACTTCATTTTTCTTTGTCTTGTTTAGTCACTTTTTTCTTATGCCACTAGCACATGCAGTCTTTTCCCGTCTGTCTGCTGAACTTCGTCAGGAAGGAGCTTCACTGGTTGATGGTTTATTTTTCCCGTAGCCCCTTTAAAGTGTGTGTGACTGTGAATGCCTCAGAATTTGCCTTGTGGGTTTTATCAAAAGGTTTCAAGTTACAGGGTCTTTGTGACCTTCATTGTAAAAGGAAGCACATAAACGTTAAAGAAGTGATGGCCGTGGTAAATGTGTTAAAGATCCTGAGTTGTTTGGGGACTGTAGAACCTCTTTTGGTATGGGCCGCAGTGGTGCAGCGGTTAGCGTTGTCACCTCACAACAAGAGGTTTTCCCGTTCAATTCTCGGCAGGACTGCCTTCTGTGTGGAGTCTGCATGTCCTCCCCACGGTCGAATGACACTAAAGACACGCAGGTAGGTGCGAGCGTGAATGGGTGTGCCTTCTTCTAAGGTTGGGCGTCGGGCTGGCAACTCAGCACTGTAAAAATCCACTGCCAATCATTAGCAGACCGGAGTTCCGCTGTGGCGACCCCTCACTGGGAAATGCTGAAAGACATTACTAGAACCTCTTTTGGTAATCACAAACACCACTGTAATGTGGTACATAAACAAGTAAGGGAATCAAACCTTCACCACACACACACACACACACACACACACACACCCATTCCAGACTACCTGTGATACCTGAGAATTTAAAATTCAGCACAGTCTATCACTACAGGCTACTTTACATTCAGAGTAGAATAATGTGCAGATAATCTACACAGGATGGTTTTCCTGGATAATATCCATCTGCAGATAATTTCCTAAGTAGATCTATTTTCCTCCTTTCACAAAACATAGTGACTTCTTGCAGGAAGGCCTGGAAGACAGATGCTGTTTCATTCCCATGGATGGGAATGTTCCCATATGCCTTTCTCTATCTCATTAATAACAACAGTTCTTTTAAAGATCCACAAAGACTCTTCAAAAATAATATTGGTAACTCCCTTTTTGCACAGACAACAATGATTTTCCCTTATCTTGAAAATGACCAAGAGCAATTACCACGGACTTTTGCGCAGGATGCACTTACATCTGTTAGTTTGACTGATAGAGCTTTGATCCCTCTTGGGTACTTTTTTTGAGGATATGCAACAAGGTTTAAAGGAGCTAGGAATCCTGCTACTAGAAAATTTACTATCTGTCTAAGTGGAGGAGGTTTTGTGGTTAGTACAGTAAAAAGAATGAAAACCCTTTTAAGGCTGAAGCATCTTTTATTCTTCAGTAAATGAGTGAATTGCTAATATTTGACTTTTCCTTTCCTTTTCTTCTATTAAGATTGATCTTTCAACCATTTCTGCTCGTCTGTCTTAGATATCCCCCTTTCTTCTCTGTCTCAGGTAAAACAAGTTTTGAAGGGGATAGTCCACAAATGTTGACCTTGAAAATGAATGGTTTCTCCTTGGAGTCTTAATTTTGTACTAGCAAAAACTTAACTGTTTTTAACTTTAAAAAGTTTATTGGTCCAGTTTAAAGTTCTTATCATGGAAATCTCTGATGTTCTTTGTGTTTCACTGTTGCAGTCATAACTGTAGGGTGTTCCTGCTGGCAGGCAGCCCAAGGTCGGCCAGAATTCCAAAGTCTGGGTCCGGTGTTGGCTGTACCAGCAAGTACCCTGACGTCAGACGTAGAGGTATAAAGCTGACAGCCGACGCCATCTTCTCCAGTCTTTCTTGCCGTGCGGTGGAAAGCAGCTCGCAAGTTGTTGGTTGCCGGATTTCGGACAACGTGCTTTGATTGTCATCGGTCGGAAGTCATCTTCTTCTCTTCTCAAGCTAAGTACCCCGTTGGGGAAACTTTTTTCTTGCTCCTCCGATGTCAGAAAAAGTTAATAATTGTATATCGTGTGGAAAACAAATACCTCATAAAGATTTCCACTCTTACTGTCTTCCTTGCTTAGGCCCTGACCACGCCGTTTCTTGCTGTCGGTTCTGTGCCAGGTTTAATTCTCACACTATTAAGTGTAGGTACGATTGGGCCTTGAATTATTTCGGTAGACGTTTCAATTATAGGATGTCGTCGGATACTTTACCGACAACCGGAATTCACAAAATGCGCAAGGACAAGGATAGGCCTCCGAGGTCCAAACAGGATACTTTGCAGCCGGAGCCAGCTTCGGGTTCGGCGGTCGTCAGTGAGGCGCTTTTGCAGTCCCTGTCGTCAGCCACTTCGGAACCGATGGCCAACACGGACTCCCATGGGGAGCCAACTAGGCCTAGTATTTTATCTGCTGCAGGACCTTCGGATGTCGCTCCTTCAGATGGGTCCGGAACCACTGTGCAGGTACCGGCTTCTGAAGGGGTTTTCAGGCCTTCTCATATCACTATTACTACAAAGACAAAGGCAAAGTCAAAGACTCCTGTTAAGCCAAGGGTTTCTTCTCAAGCTTCTTCAGATTCTGCTCCCAAGACCCAGAAGCAATTATTAAGGATGGCTGAGGATTTGCTCTCTATGATTAGGGGTTCTCACCCCCCCCTCCTGAAAAAAGGCATAGACAGGATATTCCTTATGATTCCTCTGATCAGGCTTCTGTGTCTTCAGTCTCTTCCTCTGACCAGGATTATTCTTTTCCTCCTTATGAGGATTCTGATGCAGAGGAGACTATTCCCTCTGCTTCTCCCCCTGAAGATTTTTCTTTTGGGGAAACCTTGCATGAGATGAGAGAGCATTTTCATTGGGAAGGTCAGGATTATTCCGTTTCCAAGAAGAGACTTAGGGATTTTCTCCTTCTCCCTCAACACAGACCTTTGGCTATCCCTCCTGTTCTGGATATTGTGGATGATGCTTTCTCTGAAGCTAACCTGAATCCTGATTCCTTTCCGCCTGCTCCTTCTAAGCCGGATAGATTTTACAGAGTCCCTGATTCCCATCAATTTTTGTTCAAGAACCCTTTTGCAGATCCTGAAACTATTTTTCAGGGTTCCAAGGCTGCTAAGGCCGCTTCATCTAAAAATCCTATTCCCTCTGAAAAGGATTCTCGTGCCTTGGACAGATGGGGCAAAAAAGTGTATACTTCTGCCACTCTTTCTATTAGAGCTTTAAATTGCCAGTTTCACATGTTTAAGTATCAGCAATTTCTTTTGTCTGTTTTAAAGCAAAAACTTCCTACTTTTCCTGTATGTGCAGAGGACAAGGAATTGCAGGATGTATTGCATGCAACTGAACAAGTTAGCAAACATAGTTTACATTGTGGTTTTGATGCCTTGGAGGCTTCTTGTAGGGCCGCAGCCTCTGGTACTGTTATCAGGAGACATGCTTGGCTTCGAGAGCAGAATTTACCTGAGCAGGTTAAGGCTAAATTGTTAGATGCCCCTGTTCAGCATGATGTTTTGTTTGAATCTAAGGCTGAGGAGGTTATTAAAAAGATGGAGGAAAAAGCCAAATCTATGCAGACTGTCAAAGATTTCTTACAAGTTCAGCCTCCTAGATTTTCTAGAAATTGGCCCTCTAAAAATTGGTCCTTTCCCACGTCTGACAGGCCTCAAAGGGGAAGATATAGACGCTCCAGAGGTCGGGCTCAGGCTCAGGCCTCTTACAGGTCCAGACAATGGACTGCTTCTTCACCTAGAAGGGGGGAAGACAGATCTCAATCACAAAGGAAGCAGACCGAATGACTCCCTCTGTTGGGCTACAGGTCCTCTTTGCCTGGAAGCCTCTCTCGGAGGAAAACTTTCTCTTTTCTACCAAAATTGGACTCATATTACTCAAGACAAATGGGTTTTAGACGTGATTTTAAGAGGTTACAAATTCCACTTTCATACTCTGCCAAGGTCTATCAGTTGGCCATATCTGCCAAAACATCAATGGTCAGAGGCCTTAAATCAAGTGGACGCTTTATTGGCCATGAGAGCCATAGAACCTGTTCCACTTTTAGAGATGGGAAAAGGTTTTTACTCAAGACTATCTCTGGTCCCAAGGAAACAAAACTCATGGAGACCTATTCTGGACCTTTCAGTATTAAACACCTTTCTGGAAATTCCGAAATTCAAGATGCTTACTTTGCAACAACTTCTTCCCATGCTCTCCCAGGATGCTTGGATGGTGACATTGGACTTAAAGGAAGCCTACTTACACATTCCCATCAGGCAGGAACGCAGAAAATACCTCAGATTCAAGGTAGGTTCAAGGCACTTTCAATTCTCTGTACTGCCCTTTGGTTTATCTACTGCGCCCAGAGTCTTTACCAAGTGCCTGGCTCCAGTAGTAGCTTATTGCAGACTCCAAGGGATTCAAATTTACCCCTATCTGGACGACTGCCTTATTCAGGCGGACAGCAAAGACCTTTTACTACAGCATCTGCAGTTTGTTCACCGTCTTCTCCTATTACTGGGATTTTCAGTGAACACAAAAAAGTCACATTTGATCCCCTCTCAACACATGATCTTTTTGGGAGCTCTTCTAAACACAAGCTTGCAAAGGGCCTTCCTCACTCCAGAAAAACAATTACAGCTGGCCTCAATTTTCAAGACCTTGGCTACTTTAAATCAGCTCACTGCAAGGAAATTCCTGCAGGCATTGGGCTACATGGCTTCTTGCATCCTGTTGATTCCAAATGCAAGGCTTCATATGAGAAAACTTCAATGGTACCTAAAGAGTGTATGGTCTCAGCATTACCACAGTCTGGACACAATGATTCCACTGATTCCCTGCCTCCAAAAAGAGTTTCTTTGGTGGTCCAGGGCTTGTGCTTTAAACGAAGGAAATCCCTTTCGTCTGCCTCATCCTTCTCAGACCATAACCACGGACGCTTCGGATTATGCTTGGGGAGCTCATTTTCTAGACATTTGCCAGCAGGGCTCTTGGACAAAGAAGCACTTTCCCTGGCACATCAACTTGAAGGAAATGTTGGCGGTCCAAAATGCCCTTCTAGCCTTCCAGAATCATTTGCAACCAGGGCCTCTACTGATTCATACAGACAATACCACAGTCATGTGGTACATAAACAAGCAGGGGGGCTCTCACTCTTACCCCCTTTGCAGACTAGCCATGAGTTTATGGGACACCGCTCTAAATCTGAATCTGCATCTTCAAGCTCAATTCATTCCAGGAAAACAGAACCTCTTAGCAGACAGCCTAAGCAGAAACCTTTTGGATCCTCGCGAATGGATGCTGGACCCCAATTTATTCAGCAGGATTTCTGCAGTTTGGGGTTGTCCTCAGATCTGTTTGCATCCCATCTCAATCATCAGTTGCCTCTCTTTTGCACCAGGTCCTTCCACAAAACAGCTTGGAAAGTGGATGCCCTGTCATTCAGCTGGAGGAATCTTTCGGGATATGCCTTCCCTCCTCTTCCTCTTCTACCTCGGGTGTTACTGAAAATAAAACAGGACAAACCCAAGATTATCATTTTGATAGCTCCAAATTGGCCTCTGCAGTTTTGGTATCCAACTCTAAAACACCTATTCTTGGAACCTCCATGGATTCTACCTCTGATCCCTTCTCTTCTGTCCCAGCATCAGGGTCACATGTTACACTCTCAAATCAAGACTCTATGCCTGGTGGCTTGGCTCTACAAGGGCCTTTGATTCCTTCTTCTCTTTCCAAACAAGTTCTGGATGTTCTTTTAGAAGCTAGGCAGCCTAGCACTAGAGAATATTATGCTTCTAAATGGAAAAGATTTTGTATTTGGATGCAGGATCGAGGTTCTGATCCTCTTTTGCCTGATATTTCCTCCATTTTACTTTACTTCTCAGACCTTTTGCTTAAAGGCCTCTCCTTTTCCTCCATCAAAATTCATGCTTCTGCTATTTCGGCTCATTTCAACACTGATCCTCCCATCTTTTCTCACCAGCTGGTGAGACAATTCTTGAGAGGGGCTAAGAATTTAAGACCTCCCAGAACTCCTCCTGTTCCTGCTTGGGATCTTAATTATGTTTTGGAGAAGCTTACTTTACCTCCCTTTTGAGCCTGCTGCTGCTTCGGATATCAAGTTCTTATCCTGGAAGACAGCTATCTTATTAGCATTGACTTCTGCCAGAAGGGTGTCAGAGTTGCAAGCTCTCATGGCTGTGGAACCATACCTTATCTTCCACCAAGACAGAGTTTCCTTGAGGACCAATCCTACATTTATGCCTAAGGTGATTTCTAAAGTGGCTCTGAATCAGACTATTCACCTTCCTACCTTCTTTCCAAATCCTCAAAATAAAGGGGAAAGGATCTTACATTCTTTGGACGTACACAGACAACTACGATTCTACCTGGACAAAACTAAAGTCTTCAGAAAATCTGATCAGTTGCTTATCTCTTATGCTTCCAGTTCTCTAGGTAAGGCTATTTCTAAACAAACTATTTCCAAATGGATTGCTCATGGAATAAGGTTTTGTTACTCTCACTATGGGAAACAGATTCCAGGTACTGTTAGAAGTCACTCTACTAGAGCAGCTGCCACTTCAGCAGCTTTTCTCAGAGGAGTTCCTACCAAGGACATTTTGGAAGCTGCCACTTGGAGTTCAGTGCATACTTTTTCTAAGCACTATAATCTCCCTTTGTATTCTAAGTCTAGGGCAGGCTTTGCCTCTGCTGTTTTGCAGGGTCTTCTAGCTGCCCCTTCTTCTGCATAACCTCCTCCCTCATTCACAGCTTTGGGATTCTACCCTACAGTTATGACTGCAACAGTGAAACACGAAGAACATAGTACAGTTGTGTACACCTACCATAAATGTAGATGTTCGAGTGTCTTCACTGTTGCAGTCGGTGTTTCCCTCCCACCAATCCCCTCTTATTTTTTGCTTGTTCTCTCTTCCACTTCCTTTCTGGTGTATTTGTGTTTCTTTTTGGACACCTTTTGGTTATTTTGGGGGCTTCTGACATCTGGGGCAAGAAAGGTGGCGAAGATGGCGTCGGCTGTCAGCTTTATACCTCTACGTCTGACGTCAGGGTACTTGCTGGTACAGCCGACGCCGGACCCAGACTTTGGAATTCTGGCCAACCTTGGGCTGCCTGCCGGCAGGAACACCCTACAGTTATGACTGCAACAGTGAAGATACTCGAACATCTACATTTATGGTAGGTGTACACAACTGTACTTTCTGACTTGGCATGGAGAGTTTCTTTATGGTAATTCAACCTTATCTCACCTTGCAAAAGGATAAGGAATCCTTAAGAACTAACCTTACCTTCATGCCAGAGGCACTTTCCGAATTCACCTTAAGTCAGGCTGTTTATCTCCCTGTGTTTTTTTTTTCCTCAACCAAAAAATAAGGGAGAGAGAAAATACTGCATACCCTCGATGTCCACATACAAGTCATGTACTTCACTGATAGGACAAAGGATTTAAGATTCCCCCAGTCAGCTTTTCATTTCTTATGAAGGTAAGCTACAGGGTCAGCCACTGTCAAAGCAGATTATTTCAAAATAGTGGTCCCATGTAATCCAGTCTTAGTATTATCACCGTGGAAATGTACATCCTTTTAAGGTCAAAGTTCACCCTCCCAGAGCTTTGGCTACTTTTAGAGCTTTTTGGAAATGAGTGTACTCTAAAAGTATTCTAGAGTTAGCAGCTTGGGTCATCTGTACATACTTTCACTAAGCATCATCACATTGATATCTTCTCCAGATTAAGAACAGTTTTTTTTGCTAAGACTGTTCTCCAAAAGCTGCTAGAGTTTGACCCTTCTTCATCCTCCCTTGATATTGAAGCTTTGGTAATGATCCCATTCAGCCTAAGCTGTTACAACAGTGATGTAATGATGAACACAGTAAGTGAACTTAGCATAGCAGTAGATGTTGAGATAGATCACTGTTGCAGTACTAGCACCTTCCCTCCATTCCCCTTTTCTTGTTTTTCCTGTGTAGGACACCTGTTTGTTCTTATGACTTTCTCAGTCCTGTCTTTCCCTTTTCTCCCAGCACATAAATAAATATGCTTGGGCTCAAGCATTCTTTCCTTGGTGGCACGAAAGCTCTGACTGCTGGCAGCTGTACGTCTGCTTTTCTACCAGCACACACTTGTGTCTCCTCGGATATACAGGGATCATGGAGGGGGTGCCCAGAAGTTTTGCATAATAGCAGGACATCTAGTCCTTGGCAGGATACATTCCATAAAGTTTAGTCTATTGCAACAGTGACCTCTCTCATAGACACACTGCAGCAAAAGCAATTTTTACACAGGAGAAGGTAGATTTTTATCTGCAAACTTTCCTGAGCTTCTCTAATCTGTCTCAGACCTCAGCCAGAGAGTATCTTCCAGATTTTGCGGTTAATGGTCTCCATGATTCTCATGGTTCCTCTAGCCAGGTTGCACATGAGGAAGATTCATTGTTTTCTAAGCAACACACGCACCCATTTGCATAGTCCAGAATTTCAGATTACAATATCGGCTTTGTCAAAAGGGACAGTACTGGTGGAGACTAAAGGCAGAACCAAGTTCAGGTCTTCCCTGTTTTCTTCTGTCTCAAAGCCAGTCTGTAACTGTACATGCCTCAGATTTTGTTTGGGAGGAGTTTTGATGGGGGTAAAGGTGCAAGGCCTGTGGAACTTCTCAGTCAGACCAAGGCACCTCAGTGTCAAAGAAATGTGGACTGTGATTCATGCTTAAAATCTCTCTATCATCTGTGATCCCCAGGACCTCTTCAGATGATTACAGATAACATCACAATGATGTGGTACATAAGAGCACATTAGGTTGTACCTTCTGTGCATGCTGGCTGTGATGGTTTGGGAGGGAGCTTTCCAGCACTCTCCAAACATCATGTGTTCCACCAGAGCAAAACGCAGTGTTAGACAAGCTGAGCAGGGATAGGCCAGACCCCTCACGATAGAATGTGAATGAAGGGGTCTTCCAAGAATTGATCCAGTTGTGAGAATAGCTCAAGTAGATCTGTTTACCTCTCTTCAAAACAGACAACTAAGTAGTTTATTTTCCAAGATTCCTTATAAAAAAGCCTAGAAAAAAGATGCTTTTCCTTTTCCATGGTTGGGAATGTTCCTTTATGCCTTTCCACTGATATCCAGGGTAATTCTGAAGATTCATAAAGACTCATAGGTTGGTACTAGGCTATCGGCCCTAGGGCCAATACAAGCCTAGCATAACAATTCCCTGGCTATTTCTTCCCACACTATTTACTTCCCTGGACCCCTGTCTGGCAAGGGTGATGGACATGATCCCTGGGGTGAATTTCCTCTCTCCCATCCAGTCGTTAAGGTTCCTTTTGAAGAGGTCCAAAGAGGCGCTCTGCTTGACATCTATGGGCAGTCTATTCCAGAGTCTGGGGAGTCTCTGGGTCAGGAACATATCCCTCCAGTATGTTTTGTTTATTGTGATGACAAGGTTTGGATCCCTTGAGCGTGTGGCTCTGAGGGATTGGGATTTCTTTAAGTGTAGCATGTCCAACAGCTCTGGGTTTGACATGGCCTTGTATGTTAAGCAGAGATTACCTGTGAGTAGACGATATGCAACAGAGTATAGCTGGTGTTTTTTAAGGCGGTCAGCATGGGGCATCTGCTTTAGGCCTGTGATTCTTTTAGTGAGGTATTTCTGGGGCCTTTCCAGTTGTTGCAGATGTCTCAAGAGGTACATACCAAATGGAGCATTGTATTCTATAATGGATCTAATGAAGGATGAGTACAGTGGGACAATGACCTCCTTTTTTCTGGATGAAAAGCCCTTAGTGATGAGGTGTGCCACATAGAAGGATTTCCTGACTGTTGTGATGATGTGGTTATCGAAGGTGAGACCACTGTCCACCTGTCTTCCTAAGTCCCTTATCACACTTTTGGTGTTTAGTGTACTGCCTATTAATGGGTACATGTTTTTTCCCAAAGGAGATAACTATACATTTCTTGGCATTGAGCTTGAGCTAATGGCTCTGGTACCACGCATCTGTTTATGTAAGGCCCTTTTGTAGAGTATCCACATCATTTGGAGATTCAATAATGGCTCCCAGTTTGCAGTCATCTGTGAACTTTGTTAGCCAGAGTCCCTTAGTGTTGGCCTGTACTTCAGAGAAGTAGATGCCAAACAACAGCAGTCCCAGGACTGAACCCTGAGGTACTCCAGTTGTCACTTGTCTGGAGCTGGATTTGGAGTCAGCTACTTTTACAGTGTGGGTTCTATCAGTAAGCCAATTGGCAACCCATCGAGTGACGTAGGGATTAATGCCCAGCTTAGTAAGTTTATCTATGATTTCAGAGTGGGGGATGGTGTCAAAGGCCTTGGCAAGGTCCAGATAGGCTGTGTAGACCACTTTACCCTCGTCAACGGCTCTGGAGACTGATTCAAAAAAGTCAGGTTCAGGAGACAAGATCGGCCCTTCACAAACCCAAACTGGGTGGGGTCCAGTGTTTGAAGTTTGCCAATGTCTTTGTTTATAAGTTCTATGATAATACGTTCCATGGCCTTGTAGATCTGGCTCGTCAGACTGATGGGGCGGTAGTTCCTGGGATCCAAGGTGGATCCCCCCTTGTGGAGTGGGATAACTGTAGCTGTGCGTCACTCAGTGGGCATGAAGCCTGAGGTGAGGCTGTGATTAAACATGACACTTAGGTGAGGTGCCAGTTCATTTTGTAGTTCATGTAGTACATAGCCTGGTATGTCATCTGGTCCCATGGATGCTGTATTCTTAGCTTTGGAGAGTGCTTTTTTTACCTGTGTGGCCGTTATTACCGGAATTTGGCAATCTTCCATTATTGAGATGGGCCGTTTAGGGGGTGAGTGGGGGGTGAAGTTGGCACTGAATCGATATGCCAGGATATTGGCAATATCCTTGGGATCAGTATATTTAATGCCATTCTGTTGTAGCTCAGAGCAGATCTGAGCATTGCCATTTAGATTCTTGACATAGTTGTAGAATGCCTTGTGGTTGTCTTTGGAATCTTTGGCAATTTTATTTTCGTAACTAGCTTTTGCGGATTTTATGAGGGATCTCAGCTTCTTACTGAGGCTGGTAAGGGAGTTTTTTGTATCCTGGGATTTTACTCTTTTCTGCAACAGTTTCTTCCTTTTGTTGTAAAGTTTGTTTATGGCAGGGGACCACCAGATTGGCTTCCTTTTTTTGGGGGAGAGCATCTTGGTTCTATTTGGGATGGCACAATTCATGCATGAGTGGATGTTCTCGTACAGTGCCTTAGTGTACGATTCAGCCGTAGAACTTTCAGTTCCTGTATGCATGGCTGTCATGATGTTTGTCACTTCTGACTTGAGTAGCAAGAAGTTGGCTTTGGAGAAGTTTTTTTTATGGAGGTTTCCTTACTGGGGGGTGGGGGTGGGATGTGGATGTTAAGGGTGATTAGCTTATGGTCAGAACTGACCAACAAGGGGGTGACCGTAGGTGTGGAGCATCATTTTCCCATGTTGGTAATGACCAGGTCTAGGATATTGGAGCCCCTTTTGGGACTATGGATTAGTTGATCCAGGGCACTGGAATTTATGAATTCCAAGAACCGTTGGGCAAAGGTGTTGGTACACGAGTAGTTTTTCCAGTTAATGGCAGGGTTGTTGAAATCACCCAGTATTATGGTATTTGTTTCTATCTTAATATTTTCAAGTATGTTTAGAAAGGTATAGTGAGAATCTTGGGGCATGGTGGGGGAGCTGTAGCAGGCTACAATTTGAATTGCAGTCTTATCTAGTGTTAGTTGCACCTGGAGAATTTCAGATGCATTGTGTTGGGTAACTAGCCTGGTGGTGTGAATATCCTTGGTGAATATGGATACTTCTCCACCTTTAGTGTATCGGTCCTGGTTTGGTGGTCAATAAGTGTGGTAAGAGTTGTAGCCTGGTATTGCAGGGGTGCTCTCTGGAGCCTTGAACCAGGTCTCAGTTACTGCACAGATATCAATGTTCTCCATTTTTAGGAGTGCCTCGAGAGAGTGCATTTTGAGGTGTAGACTTTTAGCATTATCTTCAGATTTTGCATGCTTGTACCTGTTACGGTAGTGGTTCTGTCCTTTGACCTTTGCCTAAAAAGGTACTATAAGGGTGGCAAGAGCCTTAGCCAGTAACCTGAATCCCAGGGGTGACAGGTGCAGACCATCTCTGGCAAAGCATCGTGGTCTGTTGATCATGTGGCGGTGCCTCTACGGACCCTGGTAATTACCGCCCCATAAGCTTAACAAGTCTAGTCTGCAAAGCTATGGAGAGGGATCATAATGGAGCTCATAAGCAAAGATATAGGGGACTTGCAGACATTGGACCCGACCCAGTTTGGCTTCGTCAAGGGAAGATCATGCCTTTTGAACTTGGTCGACTTCTTCGAAACAGTCACCAAGGCCATTGATGAGGGAAAGGCAGTCCATACAGCCTACCTTGACCTTGCAAAGGTTTTTGACACAATACCCCACTCGGGTATTGTAGAAAAACTTACCAGCTTAAATGTAAACCCATGTGTCACAAGATGGATTGCAAACTGTCTTAAGGACAGAACCCACAGGGTTAGAGTTGCTGGCGCTATGTCAGACTCCAAGCCGGTCACAAGTGGTGTCCCACAGGGCTCGGTCCTTGGCCCCCTATTGTTCGGCATCTACTTCTCAGAAGTACAGGCCAACATGGGAGGACTTTGGCTGACAAAGTTTGCAGACGACTGCAAACTGGGCGCCATAGTGGAAAGTGCATCGGACACGGATATCCTTCAGAAGGGACTCACGGAAACAGATAGCTGGTGCCAGAGCCATGGCCTGAAGTTAAACGCCAAAAAATGTATAGTCATACCCTTCGGGAAAAACAAGGTAACCCCAAGCTTCCATATAGGTGGCAATCCACTAAGCACAGAAGAGGTTATCAGGGACCTGGGGACCCAGGTTGACAGTGGCCTTTCTTTTGACACTCACGTTGCTAAAGTGGTTAGAAAGACCTTCTACATTGCCCACCTGATCATGAAGGATTCACATCCAGATCTAGTGAGGTCATTGTTCTGTACTCTTCACTTATCAGACCAATGATCGAGTACAATGCCCCATTCGGGATGTATCTCACCAGACATCTGCAGCAATTGGAGAGACCCCAAAAGTTCCTCACCAAAAGGATAAAGGGACTCCAAAATCTGTCATATGCTGCCAGATTGAAGAAACTCCAGCTCTATTCAGTCGCATAACGTCTGCTCAGAGGTGACATGTGCCTGACATACAAGGCCATGTCCAACCCGGAATTAATGGACATGCTCCACCTCAAAAATCCAAATCCACCAAAACCACTAGAGCAAGCGACTTAAACCTTAGCACGGATATAAATAGGACGTGCTGGAGGGATAGATTTATCACTCAGAGACTCCCTGTGCTGTGGAATAAAATCCCGGTCCATGTGAGGCAGAGCACCTCGCTGGCTCTGTTCAAGAGAAATCTTGACCTGTGGATGGGAGATCGTAGGTTTACCCCGGGAATCATCTCTTTGTCACTGCTGGACAGAGGCACAACAAACTAATGGGCACAGTATTTTTTCATATAAGGGGTGGCGTAAGCCACAAAAATTTGGGCTAGGTTTATAAATGCCTTAGGGCAGATAGCCTAGTATAAACCTATGAACCTATGAACCTATGTCGGCCCAGGCAGACAGATACTGGATCCCCTTTGAATGAAACCAGAAGCTTAGCCAGTTGTTGAAGTCAGTCATTTTGTCCTTATATTGTGGTATCATTCTGAGCGAAGGCAGGATGCTACTCAGGGCTAGGGTCATATCTGCCTGGGCCACATGATCCGAGAGCTCTTCCATGTCTCTCTTCATGTAGTCCAGGGAGGTATGTCTCAAGTCATTCACTCCAACATGGACAATGACAATGACAGAGTCATATTTGTACTTGCTGTGGAGTGACTTGAGTGCATGCATTATGTGGTGGATCCTGGCACCCGACAGACAGCTGACTGTAATTTTCTCCTCGTTCACCCTTGTGAGTTGGACATCTGTGTACCTGACTATAGAGTCACCTATGACTAAAGTGTTAGATACGTTGTCTTGCCTTAGGGGCTGTTGTTGGGTGTCATGCTGGTGTTGTGAGCTATGTGACACTTTGGTTGTGAGTGGTGTTTGTTGGCGTTTCAGCTTTGGAGGTCCTTGTTGCTTGGGCAGGTTACAGTTAAGGGCCTCCGCATATGTGGATTTAGTGTTCCTATTTGTGGGTGTTGGTGGTGTGTTTATGTGTTGCTTGAGGTGTAGCGCAGGTGTTAACCTTCTCCTCTTGACTGTCTAGCATAACCTTGGGTGGAGAGAGCTTTGCTTCCAGTTTGGCTATGTAAGTGCATCTCTCACAGGTTGTAGTGTTGGGTGGTAGGAGGAGAGGGTTGTCTGTGTACATGAGGCAATTGCTTCATTGCCCCATTGTGCCCAGATTCACCAGGTGGACAGGAGAAATCACTGGAAGCTGACCCTTGGACATGCCTGGTTTGGTGCTTTTTTTTGTAAAGTACAGGAGCTGTTTTCCCTTACCCCTTAGCAAGATACTTTGCAATTATAAGCTGTTTAGTGCCTATGATTAATTGATCCTTATTAACAAGGAGAGTTGAGTGCTTGTGTCAATTTAAGGCTTCCTAGTGCTTTCCAGCAGGTATTAGAGCAAGTGCTAGTCACAGGGATGCTTAAAGGTAAGATGAAAAAAATGTTTTATCCTAAACACTGCAGTGTGCACTAGAGAAGTTAGATGTGAAAGTAGGTAACTTAAGTTTTACCTGTCTAAAAAACTTATCATTGTGGTGACCTCTTTTTTGCCAGGACAACATTTTTTTTCTTCTTGTGGCAAGATTCCTTGCAAACTGGACCTGCTTGCACGAGACAAGGGAATTTGATACACCCCAATCTCAAGAGATCTTCATCTAACTGTCTGGATGATTCATTAGTAATACCTTTTATGCACCTGTTTCCGGAGGATATGAAACATGTAATAAAGGAGGCAAGAAAACCTGCTACTAGGAAATCTTATATTGGCAAGTGGAAAAGATTTTCTGCTTGATGCCTAGCCAGTAACCAGGACCCTCTCGTGGATTGTTTACTACTGTTGCTTAAGTATTTGAGTGAGTTACTATCCTCTCGTCTCTCTCTCTCTTATTCCTCTGTCAGAGTATATCTTGCTGCTATCTCAGCATGTCAGTCCATTGATTTTTTACTTTCTACTGTTTTAGTGGAAAAATCGATAAAGCAAGTTTTACACCTGAGACTTCATCATAAACATGTTGCTCTTGTGACGTCCAGCCAATAACACTGGACTGCCACCAATTAAATGTGACCTCCCTTACTATCCTAGGTCAGTACCTAAGGAGTTTCAGTCCTGACTACTGACTCCAGTGTGAGACTGTTATTTAAACAGGAGTAATATTTCAAACTTTGCCCCTAAGAGCACAACAAGAACATGCTTCAATAATCTGGGATTGGACTATATACTTCTGTCTGCCCCTAATGTAACTCCTTGTCACACTTTTGAGCAATGTGTCCCAGTTCAAGACTTCTGATACACTCACCTCACACTCAAAGTAAATCTAAATCTCACACATCCAAACACTTCTAGGAAAGCCTGACACAGATTTCCAGCTGTGTCCCTTCTCTAAAATTATAAGGTAAGGTAATGCTGCCACCAGTCAGAGTGTCTTCATGCACTTCTAGATGGGTGTCCAGTTATGAAAATTAAATATCAAAATAAATGATAGCTATGACCAGAAGCGACCAAGCCTTCGAGGTGACCTGGGGAGTATCAAACGGGTATAAGCACTCACTAATCTCTATAAAGAACGCACTGATTTCCAGCCACAATGTAAAGTAATGAAAAACATTTACTAATAAGTAAAATGATTTCAAGAATGTAAATCAATAACTTTCAATAAACACCAGAATTCAGTCATCATCAATGTAAAATTAAAATGTAGGATAGAAGTCCATCATTCTAGAAAAACTCTATCTGAATAACTAAACTTTCCTACTCAACTACAGAATACTGTCCCTGATCTGATTTAACGCTTAACAGCAAGGCGCAGGTAGGCTTACAGTTTTTGGTGAATTCTCTTTTATTCGGGTATCACTGCACAGCACTGTAACTGACTGCAGCTCTTCACAAACTGCTCAGCACTTGACTAACTGCACAGCTTAACAATCTCATGTTTTTAAAAATAACAGGCAGCTGTTTGAAAAAGTTTTTTCCTGTCAGTCAGCTGTTTAAATCACCTAGCAACCAGGAACATTCTAATGACATCACCTACTGTTCAGCTGTTTCTCTACAGTACTTTAGAATCTCCCTCACAAGCATGTGCAATTAGACATTTATCAAAACACTGTCAGATTCTTTAAACATTCTGTTTAAACAGGGAAATACTCAACATTTTTAAAACTTTACATTTTCACAATTGGGCATGCTGACATATACAATAAAAGGTAATCTGAGAATATGCACAAATCTCCTGCCAGACATGCTAACACAAATGACATTGTTTTCATTTTCTTCATAGCTCCTTTCTGGAATCTTATCTTTCTAACCACAAAAAAAAAAAAAAAAACTTGGATTTTAAAAGCTTGTTTGTGTCAGCAGTTTTATTTTACTCTGAAGACGTCTATGTGAGACTGCACTAATGGGAATGTTGAATGTAGTACAGTTCTGTAAGTTGTACTTACCCATTAAAAGTAGATGTTTGAATTCCTCACTGCTGCAGTAGCCACACCCACTTCCCACTCCCCAACTTCTGTGAATCGTTATTTGTTGGAATATAAAATCTTTTATTTTTATATGTTTTAATGGTTCTGGATGAGTATGCTCCATATTAACTTTTGGGCAAGAAATTCCTGAAGAAATCCTCACTCTAACTGCTGAGCAGTCAGTAATCAGAGTAAAGGTGTGGGTGGGAGATGGATGATTGTTGTGACCTGTGTGGGACACAACTCATACAGGCTAAGGGGTACTGCACCAGTATGAGGTATTCAAATATCTAATGTCATAGGTAATTGCAACTTAGACAACTGCATTTTTCCCTTCATCTTTATTAAAAAGCAAAATTTAAAGACTAGTTAATGAGGCAAAATTAGAAAATTATTAGAGAGTGAGAGAAATTAAACATGTAAATTTGTATTATGTCAATTTCTCTCATAATTTTTGCTACATCTTGTAATTACTACTGTACACTTTTTGTAATATGCTGCTTTTCTGTTCTGTTTTTACTATGTACAACTTAATGACTGTTGCAAGTTTTTCATCTTTATGAATTATTTCACCTGGGCAGTACCTACACATGGTCATTTGTGATCAGTGTACTACCCTGATAAAGTAAAATAAAATTAACTCATCTGGTTGAAGGTTGCTGGCACAGGGCTTAGTTTTGAGTATTTTAATTGGTTAAATTGTCTAATTTAGTTTGCTCACTGTTGCTACATAAGACCCACTTTTGCACTTGTTTTAAAACAGCTCGACAAAGTTAGGCAACCAGACACTGCTCTACTGTATTCATCTTTTTACATGTAGCACACCTCCATGCACCATTGCACACTACTTTGTAGTGGGGGATAACCATTGGTGGTTAGATGCAAAAATTCAGTAGATAAATTTTCCCTTAGTAACTGCCGGTGATCCGGCTGAGAAGTCCTTGAATTGTGCTTAGCTGCTCAGAGAGCACCTCAGCTGTGCTTTTGCCCCTTAAACAGTTCCCCAAACCACCAAATATACAATAGTCGCATACCATTTAGAGAACACCCACTAGTATAGACCCTTTATAAAGCACCCCATTATTATAGACCCCATTTAGAGCAACCAGTTATACCACACCCCTCCATTTTCACTCCCCACTGTGAAAACAGGATTTAACCTAGCGTTATGGATGGTCAGACTCTCTTCATTTCTCCTACCAGCCTGATTGACATGGGTATTTTTTTTTTTTATTTATTTTACATTTGTTAACCGGGATGGTCCGGCTGGATACATGTCCATTTTCAGCGGAGTCCCGGGGAGAAAAGCTCCAAAGATACAGATTAGGATAAGAAGTAGATATTACAAGTAAATGTTCCACAATAGAGGTTACATAGAAGAAGATTGTAGACATAGTACATAGTACATAGATGTGACAAAACAGACAATCCAATAAATTGTGATTACAATACAAATTGCTAGTAGACATAGTATATACATACTTCCATTAGTCCAGTGGCATGATTTTCTTATTGACCATGGAGGCCGAGGATAGCAATAGTTATAGATTAGTCATAAAGGATCTCATTAATTAACGTGTGGGGGAGTAGCTGAACAGAGTATGTTGGAGGGAAGTATGAGGTCTTAGTCTGGGTTGGTACAGGGGCATATCCAGTGTGACTTGAGGTGACTTATAAGTTTGTTTTTAAATATGGATGGAGAAGATTCTTTGGTAATGTCAGTAGGTAGTGAGTTCCAGTTTTTACCGACAGAGTTGGTGAAGAGGGAGTCACCTGCAGCATGGTTGGATTTGATTGTAAGTACTAGAAGTTTGGTGGATGAGCGTAGTGGGCGACTGTTGTTGTAGGGGCAGATTGTGTTTCTTAGGGCTGGGGTGGTGTCCGGTTGGTGGAGGATTTTATGGGCGACTTTGAGTTGGTTGAGCTGTAGGAGGTGTGGTAGTTCCAACCAGCCCAGGAGTTTCAGGTTCTGGCAGTGGTGGAGTGCGGTAGGGTGAGTCAGTAGCAAATCTAGCGATTTGGTTGTAGCATGAAGACAGTTTTTTAAGATTGGTTTTATTCAGGTTGGAGAATAGAGGAGAGGCATAGAGAAGGGTAGATAGGAGGTGGGAGCGGGCAATTGTTATTCTAGCTTGGGGTGAGGTATGCTTTGGTCTTGAACAGACTGCCAAGTTTTATATTGGTAGTTTTTATCGTTTGATTGATGTGTGCATCAAATCTGAGGTTACAGTCGATCATGACACCCAATAGTTTAGTTTGGGTAACAGGGGTGATGATGGTACCATTATTAGCTGTTATATTGAACAGGGGTGAGGTGGTCCTGTGTGTTGGGGTAAAGAGAAGTAGTTTAGTTTTATTGGGATTTAGTATTAGGCGTTGGTTTAGCAGCCAGTTTTCTACCTTGTTGAAGGTGATTTGTGTTATTTTGGTGAGTTCGGTTGGGGTAGAGGCAGTGCAGATCAAGGTAGAGTCATCTGCATATTGAATGCAGGTGGCCTCTGGTATGGCTATGCTAAGTTCATTTATAAAGATGGAGAACAGAAGGGGACCTAGTATTGAGCCTTGGGGTACTCCTAGTCTGATGGAGAGGTGTGAGGAGAGTTTACCCTCCCACAGTACAGCCTGTTTCCTGCATTGTAGGTATGACTCAAACCATTGGAGGGTCATTTTATTTAAGTTGTTGGCCTCCAGGCAGTTCATTAGCATTTTGTGGTCCACCATATCAAAGGCCTTGGACAGGTCTAGGAAGAGAGCAGAGGACAGTACGTTGTTGTTACGATTTTGATTTATAGTGTCTGTGAAAGAGAGAAGGGCTGTAGTGGTGCTGTGATTGGGCCTAAAACCATGTTGTGAGTTGGATAAAAGTTTGTTTTGTGTGAGATATTTCATTAGTTGAATATGTACACACTTCTTCATGATCTTAGCTAGTGGAGACAGGATTGCTATGGGCCTGTAGTTAGACAGTTCAGTGGAACTGCCCCCTTTGTGTAGTGGTATGACGTGTGAGATTTTCCATATGTCAGGGATTATGGCTTCTGATATGGATCGGTTAATAAGGATGGAGATGGGGTATGCAATTGCATCTGCAGCTTTTTGTAAGTAGTCAGCTGGGAGGAGGTCAGCAGCCAGGGTGGTTGGTCTTAGTTTCCTAAGTAGGGTTTTGATGAGTTGAGTAGGGGCTGGTTGAAGGCTAAAGGAAGTTGTAGTTTTGGAATTGGTAGTGCTCGGATTGGAGCCAGTGGGTGAGAGTTGGTTAGCTAAAGTTTGGATAGTTTCAGTGAAGAAGGTGTTAAAGGAGTTAGCAATATCTTTGGGGAGCTTTGATTAGCGACAGACGGTTTTGCCGTGGTGGTTTGTCCTGGGTGGAGTAGTCTTTTACTCCCATCCAGAATTTCTGAGGTTTAGTTTTTGAACCTGTTGTAGGCGGTGGTAGTATTCTTTTTGTCTGAGGTTACTGATTTTTTGCTTCATTTCTTAGTTGCCTAAATAACAGTTGGTCAGGTAGGGTTTTAGTAGTTCTGTAGGTGACCCATGCTTTATTTCTTAATGCAATTTTGCCCTAGTTTCTTTAGTGAGCCAAGGTGCAGTATTGACCTTGATTCTACTACTGCTAGGGGCATGGAGGTCGAGAATAGTCAGAAATCTGGAGTTGAAGTAGCTAACTGCTTCATCTAGTGGAAGGCTTTTAGGGCAGACCAGTTGCAAGACTTTAGTTCATTGTTAAATTTTTGGGGTTAAAGTTTTATTACTTCTTATAGTTTTATATGTGGGCTGATGATGGTGATTAACCTTTAGTTTAAGTATATATGTGAGGCAGTGATCGCTTAGATCATCAGGTGTAGTACCTGACATATACTGATGTGGAGAGTTGTTGATGAGTATCCAGTCTAGGGTACTAGCTTTGTCGTGTGATTTGTTTTGCCTAGTGGGTGTGGTTATGGTTTGGGTAAATCCTTGGAGGTTTACATGGACTGCTGGGGATTGAGAGGAGCAAGTTTTCCAGTCAATATTGAAGTCCCCGAGAATTATGGTTTCCTGTGGCTGGTTATTGTTGAGCCAGGTTAGGAACTCCTCAAGGGTGTCTGTGTTCTTCCCTGGGGGTATGTAGGCACAGACAATGTTTATGCTTTTATGGTTGTTAATGTGTAGTTTTGTGGTAATGATCTCAGCATTATTGAATAGAGGGGATTGGGGGTTGGCTATGGTGACAGATAAAGTGGATTTGTAGAGTATTGCTACCCCTCCGCCTTTTTTTTGGGTGCGGTCAAGTCTATGCATGTTATATCCAGGAGGCAGGATTTCATTATCCTTAGTGGTAGGTTTTAGCCATGTTTCCGTTAGGCATAGTATATCAGGTGAGTAAACTGCCAGGAGGGCGTGTAGGTGTTGAATTTTGTTGTTTACACTCCTTATATTCAGGTGGCAGGCCAGCAAGGAGTCTAGGGGTCTATGTGCAAGGTCTGTATTGGTTGGGGAGTTGGTGGAGGGAGAAAAGGTTGTAGTAGTATTTGGACCTGGGTTAGGGTGGATGTCACCATCCATGGTGAGGTTGTTTTTTAGCCTCATTATAAGTTTCCAGATCCAAGTAGGGTATTATGATAGTACCTAGGTTTGGAATAGATGTATCTAGGCCTGATAGGAACATAATTGAGTAAGGTGGGCGACTGGGAGGGGAGGGGTTGAGGGATGTTATAAGTGGGTAAGGGAGATGAGGTCCTGAATCTGGGATAGTGAAAGCCTAGGTATTCTGTGTCCTCATAGGTTGTGAGTAGGATTGGGTAGATTAGCAGGGATGACAAAATGGTAAGTAATAGAGGTGTGTAGATAGCCATTGTAGTTGGATTAAGATTTTGGCACTAGTATGAGAGTAGCAGGGGGTGGAGGGGACTAGTACTGTCAGAAGGGATAGGTTGGGATTCAACCACAGGTTATAGGGGATTGGTTGAAGAGGAGTTTGGGAGTGGCCAGGGAGAGTATAAATTAAGGAATAGTGGGGGCGGGTGGGAATAGGGGGCAGGGCGGGGCGCGAAGCGAGCCCGAGCGAAGCGAGGGCAAGCGGAGCGGGGCTACACCAGTTATCCAATTTGCCAATGATTGGAGATTGCAAGGTGGGTGTTATCTTTACTACTACAAGGTCTATTAGGCAAGTTGCAGCTTAAAAGTAGCTTAAAAATTAGGCAAGAATAATATGAAGTTAGCCTTATTTTTGCAGGAGGTTTTGCTGCAAGGATTTATAAAGGCTACGGTTAGCTGTAATGTAGCGTTCTACTTTTGGAGCTTAAAATAGTAGTTCTAGTGCCAGACCCAGCTATCGTGCGGTTGTTACAACAGTTAAAAGTAGGGCCATTACCCTGAGGTATCCTGAGGGAGTGTAGCAATTGCCTCATGCACACTGACAACTGTCTACTCTAAATTGCCCAGGTACAGTTTGAGAGAGATGAATCTAAACTATGAAGCTGGAATCCTTGTTCTCCCGCACACAGAGCAGTAACACTGAACAAGTTGTCAGCTCACATGCTACACCTCTTGCGCAAACTGTGCACTCAACACTGTAAACCATTGTACATGGAGGTACTCAACATAAACCTACCTAAACACCAGAGACCTTCCAAACACAAAAATGCTACACCTAATACATCACTCAATAAACACAAACACCAGTCTCTCACCAAATAAGTCCCCAAGGCAAAGCACATCTAAGCCAAATTTTTTAGCCATAGGTGACTCCATTGTGAGACACACAGATGTCCCACTCACCCGGATGGACAAGGAGAAGGTTATGTTGGTGTGAATGACTTGAGATGTACCTCACTGGACTGTATGAAGAGAGACATGACTGAGCTCTTTGCATATGTGTCCCAGTCAGGTATGTCCCTAGCCTTGAGCAGCATTCTACCCTCACTTAGGTTGATACCAGAATATAAACAAAAAATGATTGACTTCAACAATTGGCTTAGTTTCTGGTGTTATTCTAAGAGGATCCAGTTTCTGTCATCTTGGGATGACATGGTTGACAGACCACACTGCTTTGCCAGAGATAGTCTTCACCTGTTACCTCTAGGCTTTTGATTACTGGCTAAGACACTTGCCTCCCCCAGAGTGCTTTTTTTACGCAAGGTCTCAAGAACAAAATTTCCAATGTGAAAATATCACTCACAAATAAATTAAAGGTTATGCTGCTAAATGATAGGAGTTTAAATCAGAAACTGCACTCTTTGGAAGCACTCCAGTCCCTGGAAGATGTTCAAGTCTGTGCAGTACAGGAACTTGGTTCAGGGCCGCAGTGAGTACCCCTGCCTTGCAAGGATACAGTGTCTTCCACATTTTCAGACACAAAATGAACATGTGAGAATCAAAGGAGGGAGGAGTATCTATATTCATCAAAGATAAATCACCTCTAGACTAGTTACAGGCAAACTCCATTGAGTTGCTCCAAGTTGAACTAATTGTGGGCAATACCCCCTTCAAGTCATTGTTAGCTATAGGCCCCCTTCAGTGAACCAAGATACCCACGCTGTTTATTTGGACCTGAGTCAATTAAATTACAGCCAAGTACTCTAGTCATGGGCAATTTTAACTATTCCTCCATTGATTGGGAAACTTATACGAGTACTGACATGCTCACACAAAGGTTCCTGGACTTTAATGTCCTGGAACAAATAGTATGCAATCCCACAAGGGGCTCAAATATTCTCAACCTGGTCCTCATCAACATGAGTGATTGTTGCATCACCACAGGTATAGAGCCCTCACTGGTTAAATGTGATCACAAATCAGTCACATTTGAAGTAGCTATAACACCTGAACCCCTCTTAGGTGAAATCAGGCTAAACAATTTCAACAAAACTAATTATAATTAAACCCTCCTACAGAATGGCATACATAATTTCCAAACTCCTGTTTCCACAGATGCCTTTGATAACTATGCTAAGGTATATACAAATGCTGTATACAAACCCTTATACAAACGTATTGACACTGCTGTACCTGATAGAATCAAAACAAGATCCACAAGAAAAAAACAAACCTCCCTGGTGGACATCTAGCATTAATAAAGTTATACAACAAGATGAAGAAGTTCCTGTCTAAGAGTAAAAAAGAGAGGTCCCAGCACTGGAAGAACTCCCTTCACTGCTTGAACAAACAAATAATACAACTTGTGAAATCCTCTAAGGGCAACTTTGAAAAAAAAATTGGCAACCATAGCTAAGGATAACCATAAGGCATTCTTAAGCTATATCCGTAACTTAAAAGGTAGGACTCAGATGTGTGTGGAACTACCCGTGGATGGCATTACATACACCGATCCTTTGAAAATAGCTAACCTATTGGCTGACAGGTTTGGTGAAAATTTCACCCCGTCCCCTCCAAACATTCCACAAAGCATTCCCACTACATCTCACCCACTTTGCATCTTCAAAGAGCAACAGCCTGTATGGGACCGGATGGCATCCCAGGTTGCATTTTAAATTGTGTAAAACATGAGTTTGCAACTCCATTGGGTACTCTTTTCAACCACATCCTGAGTACTGGTTTTGTCCCTACTGACTGGAAAATAGCAACTGTCATCCCCCTTCATAAAAGGGGTACAGCAAAAGACCCTGGGAACTGCAGACCTATAAGCTTAACCAACCTTAACTGTAAGGCTATGGAATGAATCCTCATTGACCTTATAAACAAGGATATAGGTGATATCCAAACCCTTGATCCGACACAGTTTGGTTTTGTCAAAGGCAGATTATGCCTGTTAAACCTGATGGATTTCTTCAAAAACATCACCAGAGCCATAGACAAAGACATATCTGTGCATACTGCCTACTTTGACTTAGCCAAGGCTTTCAACACAATCCCACATTCAGGCATCATTGATAAACTCCCCCAGTTGAAGATCAACCCTTATGTAGTCAGGTGGGTTGCCAACTAGCTCACCAGCAGATCACACCCAGTCAAAGTTAGGGACTCTACCTCAACCAACAGACCTTTCACCAGTAGAGTTCCACAGGGGTCAGTGCTGGGCCCCCTATTGTTTGGAATATACGTATCAGACGTTCAGGCCAAGTCAGAGGGGCTGTGGCTGACTAAGTTTGCTGACAACCACAAATTAGGCACAGTCATTGATTCCCCAGACAATGTTGGTATGCTTTTTTATGGGCTTATACAAATTAATGATTGGTGCCAAAGCCATGGACTCAAACTCAGTACAAAAAAATGCATCGTCATCCCCTTCAGTAAAAACTGTATCCCTGCAGACTATCATATAAATAATGATACAATAAGTAGCAGCTCAGTAGTGAGAGACATAAGAACACAAGTTAACTGTTGCCTAAACTTTAACCACCATGTGTCTGCTGTGGTAAGGAAGACATTCCAAGTCGCACACCTCATTAGCAAAGGCATTGCCTTAACGAAAGAGGTCATAACACCCTGTACTCAACCTTCATCAAGCCAATAATTGAGTGCAATGCCCCTTTGGTATGTACTTTACCGGGCACTTGCAGCAACTTGACAGACCTCAGAGATTTCTAACCAAGAAAATTCAAGGTCTGCAGCACATGTTATACACTGACACACTGAAGTCACTGTCACTGTACTCAGTAATGTACAGACTACTTAGAGGACACTTGTGCCTGGTCTGCAGAGTAATCTCGGATCCAAACCTAATGGAAATGCTGCACATCTGCAAGTCAAATGGGACAAGAGTCACCTGCTCCAGGGACCTTAACCTGGCCTGCAACATAAATAGGACTTGCTGGAGAGAGAGATATGTCTAACAGAGGTTGCCACTCCCCGGGAATAGACTATGGGTTCACATAAAACCATGCCCCTGTATGACCCTGTTTAAGCAGAGCTTGGATGTCTAGATCTGAAACTGTAAATTCCTGCCAGGGATATCACCTGTGACCCTCCTAGATATGGGCAGTCATTTCTAACTACGATCTCAAGTTTTACACAAGATCTTTTATATTGGGCACTACTGCTAGGCTTCAAAAGACCTTTGGGTCAATAGCCCAGTAACCACCTATGAACCTATGTATTCCAGAAAGGATTTACAATGCCCGGAAAAGATGAAAATGGGTTTTAAAAGGCTGCTAGAAAAAAGGGAGAAAGTGATATGGCAGAAAGGACTTAGGAATTCCTTCTGGCTGGCAGAAATTAAAGTGTACAGCTGGTCTCTGGCTAACAATGTTCGCAGACGACTGCAAACTAGGAGCCATAATAGATTCACCTGAGGATGTGGACATTCTACAATGAGGCCTCCCTGAGACTGATGCTTGGTGTCAAAGCCATGGCCAGAAGTTCAATGCCAAGAAGTGCATTGTCATCCCCTTTAGGAAAAACACCATACTCATGAACTACCACATTGGCGGTAGCCTACTAAACACCGGAAGTGTGATAAGAGACCTTGGGGCACAGGTGGACAGTAGTCTCTCCTTGATAATCACGCCACCACAGAAAGTCCTTCTACATGGCACACCTCATCACAAAGGGGTTCTTCTCCAGAAAAAGAGAGGTAATCATCCCTCTCTACTCATCCCTCATCAGACCCATTATAGAGTACAATGCCCCTTTTGGTATGTACCTCACAAGACATCTACAACAACTGGAAAGGCTGCAGAAATACCTCACAAAGAGGATTACCGGCCTCAAACAGATACCCTACGCAGACTGTCTCAAAAAACTCCAGCTTTACTCCGTTGCATATCGCCTACTCAGAGGCGACCTGTGCCTAACATACAAAGCCATGTCTAACCCAGATCTGATGGACATGCTACACTTAAAGAAATCCCAATTTCTCCAGGCCACATGCTTCAGGGACCTAAACCTTGTCACCACAATAAACAGAACATGCTGGAGTGTAGATTCCTGTCCCAGAGACTTCCCATGCTCTGGAACAGACTACCCATTCATATCAAGCAAAGCTCCTCATTAGCCCTCTTTAAGAGAAATCCAGACAATTGGATGGGAAACGGGAAATTCACCTCAGGGATCACTTCTGTGGCTCTGCTCGGCAGGGTCACAGGAAAATAATTTTCTTGAGTGGCAAAAGCCAAGGAACCTCTTTTGGCTAGGCTTATATAGGCCCTAGGACTGATAACCTAGTACTTACCTATGAACCTATGTTGTAGAATAAGCAGAGTAGTTGTGCAGATCAAGAAGTACAAGTGCTGCACAAGTATCTGAATAATATGTACCAAGTTAGAGAGATGATTGTTAGTTATTTTTGGCAATACTTCCTGAGTGCAGGATAGAGTTCAAGAAATTGCAAGAGGGTGGCATTTTCGATGCAGATCCTTAAGGAGAATAACAACAACCTTACATAATAGTATATTCATAGAGTTGCAGAAAGTATAAGAACTAAGCAAACAGAGAGATGGAAATTTTGCAAATCGGGATGACTACAGGTAGGGCTGCAGAAAAGAGGCAAGAAGGAGCTGGAATTGACTGTACAAAGCTGTCTTCTTCTTTCGACTTTTCCCAGTTAGGAGTTGCCACAGCAGAACTCCGGTCTGCTAATGATTGGCAGTAGATTTTTTTATGGGTGCCGAGGTCCCAGCTCAACGCACAACCTTCAATGAAGGCACGCCCATTCTACGCATGTCTTTCGAACGCCACTCGACCGTGGGGAGGACATGCTGACTCCACACAGAAGGCGCACCAGTTGAGAATCGAGCAGGAGAACATCTTGCTGTGAGGCAACAACACTACTGCTGCACCACCTGTAATGCTGGTCTAAGGTACTTGGGCGCAAGTAACTACAGAACAAATTGAGAAAGTTAATAATTGTTTGTCTTGTGGTAAACAAATACCTCATAAGGACTTCCATTCTCTTTGCCTGCCTTGCCTGGGCCCAGACCACGACGTCTTGGCCTGTGCTTGCTTTAATAAGCGCACTCTCAGGCGCCGGGCAGAATTTGCCGAAGACTTTTTCGGTGATTCTTTTGCTTATATCATGCCGTCGGATCAACCGACTACTCAATCTTCCAAAAAACGTAAGGACCGGGACCGACATCCTCGGCCCGCGTCTTCCACCGATACTCCTCCAAAACCCTCCGCGAGTGCTTCGGCACCTTCGGAAACGGTACTCCAACCGCTCCAGGCCGACGACACAGCGGTAACTCGTCCTTTGGTCTCGGAGTCCACTCCGGTGCCGGTTGTTGACTTCCCGCCAGACACCGAGGTTCTGGATCTACCCGACACCATTCCTGTGGACAAGGTTACACCAGCACGTGGGGCAGCTAGGCCTCCTGTATCCATGTCCATCAAGGCCTTTGCACATGCTAAGGCCGCCAGCCCCAGGCCAAGGCTCATCCTAAGCCTACTGCTCAGGCCCCTTCTTCTGATAAACAGATCATGTCTCTTGCTGCAGATCTAATTTCCCTTATTAGGGGTTCTCAGCCCCATACAGACAGAGGTTCTCAACCGCCTGCAGAGAAAAGGCCCAGAACTGAGCAGGCCGACAACCTCTCTTCAGATGAGGCCTCTGGGGATTCTGAGCATTCTGATACCCAAGCAGAATCCTTCCAGGCCTATGAGGACTCTGATGCTGAGGAATCAATTCCCTCTGCCTCTCCTCCAGAGGATTTTTCGTTTGAAGTCCTACACTCCATGAGGGAGCATTTTAAATGGCAGGGCCAGGAATTTTCTGACTCCAGGAAAAGGCTACGTACCTTCCTCAAGCTTCCCCAGCACAGGCCTTTAGCTGTCCCTCCAGTTATGGATGTCCTGGATGATGTTTTCTCCGACTCCAGTGCTAACCCTGATTCTCTCCCTCCTGCTCCTGTCAAGCCTGACAGATATTATAGGGTCCCTGACACACACAAGCATCTCTTTAAAGCCCATTCTGTGGATCTAGAAACAATTTCACAGGGCCCCAAGGGAGTGGCTACTTCCACTGCCAAGAATCCACTGCCAGCGGATAAGGAAGCTAGATCCCTGGAGAGATGGGGTAAAAAAGTTTATACCTCCACCACCCTGGCTATGAGGTCACTTAACTGCCTTTTTCATATGTTTCAGTACCAGGATTTTTTACTGGATGACTTACAGAAAAAGCTAGCCTCCCCTGAGTCTACTGATTTTAAGGCATTGCAGGATCTAGTACATAACACTCAGCAGGTTAACAATCATTTTCTTCAGTGTGGTTATGATGCATTGGAGGCTTCATGTAGGGCAGCTATGATGGGGGCTGTGATACGTAGACATGCTTGGTTAAAAGAACAGCCACTGCCAGACCATGTTAAAGTAAAGTTACTTGATGCACCTTTAGAAAAACAGAAGCTTTTTGGTGCTAATGCACAAGATGTGTTGAAGTCCATTGAGGAAAAAGCTAAATCAGTACAGACAGTCAAAGATTTCCTCCAGGTTCAGCCTCCCAGATTCAGCAGGAATTGGCCTACAAAGAATTGGTCCTTTCCAGACACTGACAAGTTTCAAAGGGGAAAAAACAGGCGTGGCCGAGGTAGAGGGCAATACCGAGGCTCCTACAGGGGCCGCCAGTGGCAACCACCAAATCAAAGAAGTGGCACAGGCAGCCCAGCTGCTCCGCAAGTCCAACCACAATGACTTGATTTTCATACCGCCTACAAAGGCTCAAAGAGAAGCACCCTTGGGCGGAAAATTATCCTTATTCTCAAAAAACTGGCAAATCTTAACCAAGGACAACTGGATTCTGGATTTAATAGACAAAGGTTACAGATTCCACTTCCATACCTTACCAGTAAGACAAGGCATGCCAAACCTGCCACATCATCAAAGGGCAGAGGCACTCATTCAAGTTTCAAAGCTGTTAAACATAAACGCAATGGAAAAGGTTCCTCCACAGGAACAAGGCCAGGGATTTTATTCAAGACTGTTCCTTGTTCCAAGAAAGGAAAACAAATGGAGGCCTATACTGGACCTGTCTACTCTAAATACTTATCTCATTGTGCCAAAATTCAAAATGCTGACGTTGCAGCAACTCCTTCCCATGCTGGGCAAGGGGTCTTGGCTGGTCACTCTGGACCTCAAGGAGGCATACCTGCATGTCCCAATCAGACAAAGCTGCAGAAGATACCTCAGATTTCTTGCAGGGACAGAGCATTATCAATTCTCAGCATTGCCGTTTGGCTTATCTACTGCACCCAGAGTGTTCACGAAATGCCTGGCATCAGTAGTGGCACACTGCAGACTCCAGGGGATTCAAATATACCCCTACCTGGACGACTGCCTCATACAAGCAGACAACAAACAAGCCTTGATTGCAAACTTGGACTATGTCATTCAGTTACTACAGGCCTTGGGATACACAGTCAACATTCAGAAATCAAGACTCCTGCCATCCCAACAAATTATTTTCCTAGGAGCCAAGCTGGACACAAACACACAAATGGCTTATCTCACAGAGGAAAAACAACAGCAGTTACCAGAATACTTCAAAGGCCTAGCAAAGTTCTCCTAGCTGACTGCAAGGAAAATCCTGCAGGCCCTGGGGTTCATGGCATCTTGCATTCTTCTGATACCTTTGGCAAGACTTCATATGAGAAAGCTGCAATGGTACTTAAAAAACTTATGGTCCCAACACAGCCAAAGCTTAGAGGACGTAATCCCACTCATTCCATGTCTACAAAGAGAATTTTTGTGGTGGGCTCAAGCAAGTCAGTTAAACAAAGGCATGTCTTTCAACAAACCTCAAGCAGGTCAAATGATTACAACAGACGCCTCAGACCATGGATGGGGGGTGCACATGGAAGGCAGATGCATTCAAGGTCAGTGGACACCAAGGGAAAGGCATCTGCACATAAACCAAAAAGAGATGCTGGCAGTGATACATGCAATCGAGAATTTCGAAAAATCACTTCAACAAGGGCATTTGTTAATAAGGACAGACAACACCACTGTGATGTGGTATATAAACAAGCAGGGAGGCACTCACTCTTATCCCCTCTGCAGACTAACAATGATTCTCTGGGAAAAATCCCTAAGTCTGAAGATACATTTGCAATCCCAGTTTGTGCCAGGCAAGGACAATGCTCTGGCGGACAAGCTGAGCAGGAATTTCTTGGATCCACACGAATGGATGCTGCATCCTCACATTTTCTCACAAATAACAAGGACATGGGGAAGACCAGACATAGATCTTTTTGCTTCTCACATGAATCATCACCTGGAAAAGTTCTGTACAAGGACCCCCCATCCTCTAGCCTGGAAAACGGATGCTCTCTCCTTCAGCTGGAATTCCCTAACAATTTATGCATTCCCTCCTCTGCCACTGCTGACCAAGGTGATACTGAAGATCAAAGCAGAACAACCAACAGGCATTTTGATAGCTCCAGACTGGCCAAGGCAGCACTGGTACCCATTGCTGTTGAGCATAACTCGGACCAAGCCGTGGCCTCTGCCCCTATGGCCTCTGCTTCTAACACAGCACAATTACAGGACGGTTCATCAAAACCTGAAAACATTGCATCTGACAGCCTGGAGGTTGCCATAACTCCTTCCTATATCTCTCTTTCCAAAAAAGTTCAAGAGATCTTACTGGAAGCATGCAGACCTTCCACCAGAAAAACCTATTCAGCCAAGTGGAAGAGATTCATCATCTGGAATGCTAACAGGGGTCAGGATACAACAGTCTTGAGTATACCTCAGATATTGGAATACTTGGCAGAAATGTTTCATACTGGTCTCTCATATTCTTCCATAAAGATTCATGCATCAGCAATCTCAGCAAAATACAATTGTGATCCACCTGTGTTTTCACATCCTTTGCTAAGACTGTTCCTAAGAGGGAATAAAGAATATCAAACCCCCCAGGAAACCGCCAGTACCTGCATGGGACCTCAATTTCGTCTTGGAAAAATTAACTCTTCCTCCCTTTGAACCAGCAGCAACTTCTGAAATGCAATGTCTCTCATGGAAAACGGTTTTCCTATTGGCTATCACATCAGCAATAAGAGTCTCGGAGATGCAGGCACTCATGGCAGTACCCCCTTTCCTCATTTTTCATCAGGACAGAGTCTCTCTAAGAACCAATCCTTCATTCATGCCAAAAGTAATTTCCAGGGTGTCTCTAAATCAAGCCATTCACCTGCCTACCTTCTTCCCCAATCCTCAAAACAGGGGGGAAGCACTGCTGCATACTTTGGACATACACAGACAACTACGCTACTACTTGGCCAGAACTAAGGCCACCAGAAAGTCTGACCAACTGTTTGTAGCCTATGCTGCTGGAGTACAAGGAAAAGCAATCTCCAAACAAACAATTTCCAAATGGATTGGACAATGCATCAGATTCTGCTACTCTTTTCATGGAAAAGGTGTGCCAGCCAATATTAGGCCACACTCCACCAGAGCTATAGCCACATCCACAGCTTTCCTAAGAGGAGTGGCTACAAAGGACATTCTAGAGGCTGCTACATGGAGCTCCGTGCATACATTTACCAAGCACTACAACCTGCCTTTATACTCCAGATCCCGAGCAGGCTTTGCTTCGGCAGTCCTGCAGGGCATTTTAGCTACACCATCACTTCCTTAGTTCCAACCACCCCCAGTTTGGCTATGGTATTCAACCCATATGTTATGACTGCAGTTGCATTCTTGAAGGACATAGTACAGTTTTGTACCTACCATAAATGTAGATGTCCGATAGATATGCAACTGCAGTTGGTTTTTCCCACCCTCCTACCCCTCTGCAACCTTCTTTTTGGGTCCACTACCCCTATCCCTATTAGCTCGGGGTACCTCCTATGGTGTATCTGTTTATTACTGTTGTGCATGTCTGGAATTGTTTATCCATTCACCAAATTTAGCCTTCCTAGGAGGGCACCTGGCATCTGGGGCAAGAAACACTGAAGAAGGCGTCGGCCGATGCCTTTATACTCCAGCCGTTCTGACGTCGGAGAGGAGGTGACACCAGCCGACGCCGGACCCAGACTTTGGAATTCGGCCGACCGAGGGCTGCCTGAGGCAGGACAACCCATATTTTATGACTGCAGTTGCATATCTATCGGACATCTACATTTATGGTAGGTACAAAACTGTACTTTATCTGGGAACATGTTTTTTGGGAGTAAAATGAGTTGGCATATTTAAAAATTTCCCTACAGAATACTCTGTCAGAAATATTGGGTGAGTAAGTGGCTGTAACTAAGGAAAGGATTGTTTTGAGCTGGGACACAGGATCTGAATATAAAACCAATTGGAAAGAAAAGAGACTGAATGGCAAATTAGAGAGCAGATCTGTAGCCAGGGCTAAACAAAACTATCAATACTGAGTGCTTCCTTAGTGAATGGAGGTTAGCCATCTAATAAAGGGTTAAATAGTGAATTTAATTGTTAATTGAATTTTAAATGTGATTGATTATTTTTGTATTTGAAATTGTATTGAAACTTTTGTTTTATTCTGAAAGTGTATTTGAAATTGTATTGAAACTTTTGTTTTATTCTGAAAGTATTTCTGAAGAAGTTGATTTACTTGATTTTATGCTAGTGTGTAGTGACAGTGTAGTTCTCTGAAGGCTCACAAGTGTTTTTTATTTAATTTTGTTTATTAGTGCGCCACTTTTGGGGATTTTTTCCAGTTTTGCAAACTAGAATTTGTTGGAAAATGTGGAATATTCATTCTTGACAGAAACTAATTAAGTAAATTATTTGGATTTAAAAGTAGCTGATATACAGGATGTATCAATGAGATAAGATTTGTGGTGGATTTTAGGGAAGGTTGATGATTTTTATTAAAAATGGAAGATACGTTTTTATATGGTACAAAGGATATAAATAGGGTAGTGATTAATGCTTCCCTCAATAGTGTATATCTCACAAGGTCTTACTCTTGCTCTGCAGACAAAAATTAAGGAGGGCTAAAACTGTATTTATTTGTGCAGGAGAAAATTACTCTTCCAGTGGATTAGTGTGTGTGTGTGTGGTGGTGGTGGTGGTGGTGGGGCTGGGAGTCTCAGATTTTGAAATGTATTGTATGACAGTAAGGTTAAACATTTGCAAGAGGTTTATATCCAAAGGCTGTGATGCTAAGTGGAAATCAGCTTTAATTTTAAAGTAAGGAGAGGAGATGCTTGAAAGGAATCTGTCTTGCAGATTAATGACACTGGGTTAAAGAGGTGATGAAGGATGACTTGAAGAGTTTTTGCTTGTTAATTTTTCAAGGTGATGGAGAATACAGTGTGGGAAAGTCGTAAGAAATTTCAACAGACATTCAGAATTGCTATAGTGAGAACTGTTAGTGCAGGGTACTGTTGCTGTACGTGTGGTCATTTTATGGAAGTTATGGATGGAAATATGATTTTTAGAGTAATCTTTGATTTACTTTTGACATCTTTACGAGAACTCAAATTGTGTACAGTCAAGACAGCGGAACTGTACATTATGGGTGGAGGTTGATTTAGAACTAGAGTAAAATACACAACTGAGGTCCAAAAAAAGTTAGACTGGTGTGGGAAGGGAAAAGTAATTTCAATCCCCAGGTGTTTGCTACCAGGTCATAAAAGTTTTTTTTTTTCTTTTGTAATATCTGTTCAAGTGTTTTACAGTCCAGTTTGACATGCCAGAGTGTTCTTTTTTCACTGTAAACCCAACCTGTTTGCTGTGTAATACTGGCATGCTATGTGATTTTTGTCATACCTTTCGGGACAGCCACATTTAAAGCCAATAAAACAAGACTTCCAAGAAATATGTTAATAAATCTTGGGTAAAATTAATGTACAGTGTTTTTTGATTAGTGTAACTAAGGTAAACACATTAAGCAGTAATTAAAAAAATATTGCTAACTCTTATAACAGTGACCACTAAAATATTAATAGAAAATAGAAACAAGTGGTCTGTTTGTAGGTAATTATGTTCTTGTGCCTTTCGGCTTATCCCGGTTAGGGGTCGCCACAGCGGAACTCCGGTCCGCTAATGTTTGGTAGTGGATTTTTACGTGCAGAGTTACCAGCCCTGACACACATCCTTCAACTAAGGCACGCCCATTCACGCATGCCTCCACACAGAAGACGCTCTAGCTGAGAATCGAACAGGGCAACGTCTTGCTGTGAGGCGACAACGTAGGTGATTATGTAAATGTAATAATTCCTCAAATGTAAAATCTAGTATTGGTTACACACAGAATTTGAGTCTCAGGAGAGTAGCAAAATTGTCTCCTTGGATTTTGAAAACGACTTTGTAGTGTAATGTTGTACTTCCATATATTTGGCAGTTAATATAAATAATATGTTTATGGAAATAGGTTTGCGTTTGGAGACTGTTTCTTTTTGGCATTGTAACTTATTGTAAATACTTGGCAGATGGAATTGTAGAATGAGTGACGGGTTAAAAGGTATTGTTATATACCCCTATGTTATTTATTCTTTATACAACTGAAATATGTTATGCTCCTTTTGAATAAAGTGGTTGAGTGTTTAAAAAAAAAAAAAAAAAACTTGCATGCTAGGGCCTAGACACAAAACTGACTTTATCACTCAGTGAGATGCCACTACAGGTATTGCATGAGGATGCATCCATAGGTATTAATAGATGCTGTGCATTCTTGGTGGTTCTCCCATTAAAACCTGTGGTAACAGCACTCATGTTAACCCTGTGGTTTATAAGGGACTGGAGGAATAACTTGGACAGATTTAAGCATGCCAAAAAATAAAAAGTTTATGAGTAGATTGTTTTCAAAGTGCTAAATTTATAAATGGAGTAGCAAGAAAGAAGGTGAATTGTGCCATCCATGATATACTATGATGCACAGTCCCAAACTAGAAGCACTTTAAGGATATTTTGAATTATGATCTCCAGTCTGCTAGTCATAAGCTGAGAGCATGTACAAAGCAGCAATAAATAGGATCTTTATAACATGCATAAGGCTATTCTGCTACATTTTCTGTATTTACTGTTTGATCCTATTTATCCTGTCCGTCCGATCTGACTGATGGGTCTTCATGCTCCATGTCGGAACCAAGCCGGCAAAACTAGTGCTCCAGCCTTGAGCTCAATTTCCTACCCACAATGCACCTGTAGGTGAAACTTGCCAACTCGGCATTTGTATGTGATCTCGACTGCAGAAAAAGCGCTCCACTTCACTTATTACTCTTGGCTTTTCAAATACTTCTAAAGTGATGTATGTATTTTCTTATACATTTATATATGTGTGTGTTTGTATATGCATGTAGATTTTGCCTATCTGTTTCTTGAACTCCTTTAGATCCTTTTAGCTAGTTCTTTTCCCCTATTTTGTGTCATAGCTGCTCGGCCTACAGACCCTTTCCTGTTGCTTGCTTAAAAAAGTAGTCATTAGAAGTTAGCCCTGTATTTTATAAATGTAGTAGTTCATTGTGTGTGTGTGTTCCTGTGTGTGCATGCATGTGACTACTTTCCCCTTTTAGGGCCATGGATAGCAAGGAAAAGAGTTTTAAAGAGTGCATGTAATGCAGCCATAAAACTCCATCTCATGATGGGCACAAACTTTGTGTTATGTATATGGGGTGCAGCACTTTTTAGCCATCTGTACAGTATGCAATATCTTTAGTCAATACGCCTTAGCAAATAGGTGTAATAAGCTGGTTAGTAAAGGCTTGTTACCCCCAGATCCAGAACCAGGCAAGTCCAAAAAAGAGAGAGTGCAGGACAAATAAGAAGAAGTCTGAAGTCAGTGCAAAAGATCCAATTCCAAAAAACGCAAGCAAGTGCCTTATAAAGTATCATGAGTGGAGACAAATATTTCTTTAACTCTGACAGTCTCCTGTATCAGATTGAAATGTTTTACAGCTGATCATTATTCTGGACAAGTCTTCCTATTGCCTTTTCACAGGCGCTTTCTTTTAGAGGGAACTTTTTAGATTCCCTTCTAAACCTTCTTCCCACTCTTCCATCAGAACCTTTAGGAGTGCTTTAAAAATAGATTTGGGACTGCATAATTACAGCCTTGTTTTTTTTATCTAATCTCTATTTCCCACCAAGATTTGAAAAACAATTAGCACTCTAAGTGAACTTTAACTTTTAGTCTTAATAAAGAGTACTTTGGCTGTCCTTAAATAAATAAATTGCACACTTATATTTAATGCATAAAATGAAGGCTTTTATCAAGAAGCAGATAGAAATGAGTTCCCTTCCGTCCTCCTGCTTCGAGGACTGAAAAGATTGGTCCCTCATCTATCCTTTTGTCTCCTTCCCTGGTCCAACTTTTAAATCCAGTGGTGGTAGGTCTGACATCTCGTTTGGAGCCTGCATCTTCAGTGTTGGATGCCCATTTGCCATCAGTTCCAAGGACTTTTAATCCAGTTCGACTTCTAAAAACTTTGGGGTAAATGGATCCCTAGAGCAGTGTCTCAACTTTGACTCTTTCACACCATCCTCAGATCCATCAAGCATGGCTCTCTTCTTAGTGTTGGAATAGTCTGCCATTGAAGCAACAGCACAGATATCCTCCTCAGGTCCATCTGCTATGTAGAGTTTGGGATCCCCTCATCAGTGCTGCCTGTTTCTTCCTTGGCCACTGCCAACCAGCATTGGCATCTGCTGGCATCTGAGGAACCAGCATTGAGTAATAGAGCTACCACTGTAGCTTCATTACTCAATGCTGGTTCCTCAGATCCTACGGAAATGGGGTCAGCTTTCAAGATTATAGGGAAGATTATCGCTTCTACTTAGAGAACTACAAGTCAAGCTTCTTCAGTGTCAGCTTCACCCCAGCTCAGCTGTCCATCTCTGCCTCAACCTGCGCATGTTTCCCAGGCTCACAGCTGAAGGAATGGCCTCAAATAAACTTACTTGCTGCCCCAGTCCTCTTGTTGCAGTATTGGCATGCAAAAAAAAGAGTCAGCAGTCAATACAGCTGCTGTCCATCCTCTCAAGTAGGCGTGTAGGGTGAGGAACAGGATGGGGAATCAGGAATATACTTCAGCCACCTTTATGCTGAGGGCCTTAAACCATGCCACCTCAATGATTCCTACAGTGTCTTCACCATTCTCTTTTCCTTCTCCTCCTCCTTACTCGTATGATGTTTTATAGCACTATTAAATGTAACGTATTGCAGGCCTTCCTCCATTCTATTTCTTCTTTCCCCTTTTCTACTCTTCCTAATACTGCACACTCAAAATGCTTTCTGCCTAAGTTATGCTACTCATTTTCCCTCTTCTCCAGATCTGTTCTCCCTGTTCTTTTCCTTAATCTTTCCACTCTACTTTCACTCCTTTATTTTCCCAGATCTACTTACTCTCTCCTCTAAACCTAGACTCATCTCTCCTTACCTACTTGTCTGCACAGTCTATTAGGTTATTGCCTAAGAACTCCCCACTTTGTACAACTATTTGTGCTCTGTACTGTATTGCAACTGCTATCCCTATTGTACCATGACAGTGATTTGCAGCTATATTTGAATCTGATTTTTTAAAATTAATCTACAGTGAATCTACTTTGCATATGTAATTCTGAAGGATTATCAGTGCAAATGTAAATCTGTTTATTGTTATGCTTTTGCTGTTATTTGTTAATAAGCTTACTTTGTATTCTGTTATCCTAATAGAAAAAAATATTCTAACTTTTCCCCCTCTTCTGTGTACTTTGTTTGTCATATTGCTGTATGAAACTTTTGCTGTCCCAGCTGGACTATTTTGGTAAACAAACTGTTTTCAGAGAGACCTAGCCAAGCAAGCCGTAGTCTCTCTGAAAAGACCACTCACTCCTGATTCTGAGAAACATCTACAGACCATCTTGGGCACTGTGTTTAATATCACCAACGTTTTCATGTGGCTTCAACATAATGCAGCCAATTGAGTGGCTAGGGCAGTAGATGTAAGCAACACACTGAGATGCTATGCCTGGTTTTGCTTTCTGATGCTTTAAGGTTGTCCGTGAAGTCACTTTACCAATACCCATATGATAGAGCTTCCTTGTTTGGTCTGTAAATTAAAGAGAAGCTGTCAAACTGCTAATAAGAAGGGGAAACACTGTCAGCTGTAGGAGTTAAATTTGAGACCCCTCAACAATCTTGCAGTAGGAAACAAAAGGTGCCTAAATCCTGATATCAACCATTTTAACCTTTCTCTGACAGACAAACTAACCGTCCCTGAAGAGCTGCCTGACTCTACCCCTCTGGAGGCAGTCTGGCATCATCTATCCCTCTACTCTCCTGTGTGGAAGGCAGTCACTCAGGATTCTTGGGTAAAAAGGATAATATCCAGGGGCTAGACAGTTACCTTTCTCCACCCTCCTCCATTACCACATCAATCCCTCCCAAATGTGCCACATCAGTGAAAAGTATCCAGAAGAGAAATTGTATCTCCCTTCTAAATACAAGTATCATCCAAAATGTCCCACCACATCAGACAGGGTCAGGCTTCTATACCAGGTTCTTTTTGGTTCCTTTGAAACACAAGGACCTTGGACCAGTCTTTGACCTAAGCAAACTGAACAAGTATGTAACAGAAACATTTTCAGAATGGTCACAGTGAAAACAACTTTGTTTTGTCTACAGGCAGATGACTGGATGTGCTTGATAGACATTCAGGATGCTTATCTTCGTATCAAAATGACCAAAGTATAGGTTCATAGGTTGGTACTAGGCTATTGGCCCTAGGGCCTATGTAAGCCTAGCCAAAAAGGTATCCTGGCTTTTGCCATCCAAGAAAATTATTTACCTGTGCCCCTGTCGAGCACAGCCACAGAAGTGATCCCCGGGGTTAATTTCCTATTTCCCATCCAATCATCAAGATTTTTCTTGAAGAGTGCTAATGAGGAGCTTTGTTTGATATAGCTAGGTAGTTTGTTCCAGAGTATGGGAAGTCTCTGGGACAGGAAAATATCCCACCAGCATGTTCTGTTTATTGTAGTGACAAGCTTTAGGTCCCTAGAGCATGTAGCTCGGAGGTATTGGGATTTCTTTAAGTGGAGCATGTCCAACAGCTCTGGGTTTGACATAGCTTTGTATGTTAGGCAGAGATCGCCTCTGAGTAGGCGATATGCAACGGAGTAAAGCTGGAGTTTTTTGAGACAGTCTGCGTAGGGGATCTGTTTGAGGCCGGTAATCCTCTTTGTGAGTTATTTCTGCAGCCTTTCCAGTTGTTGTAGATGTCTTGTGAGGTACATACCAAAAGGGGTGTTGTACTCTATAATGGGTCTAATGAGTAACAAGTAGAGGGGAACAATGACTTCTTTTTTCCTGGATGAAAAACCTTTTGTGATGAGGTGTGTAACGTAGAAGGATTTCCTGACTGCTGCGGCAATGTGATTATCAAAGGAGAGACTACTGTCCACCTGTATCCCAAGGTCTCATCACATTTTCAATGTTAAATAGCCTACCGCCTATGTGGTAGTTCATGGGTACAGAGTTTTTACCAAAAGGGATGACAATTCACTTTTTGGCATTGAGCTTGAGGCCATGGCTTTGACACCAGGCATCTGTCTCATTGAGGCCCTTTTGTAGGATGTCCACATTGTTAGGAGTTTCAGTTATGGCTCTTAGTTTCATCTGCAAACTTCATTAGCCAAGGACCTTCTGTGTTAGCCTGTACTTCAGAGAAGTAGATACCAAACAGGAGAGGACCCAGGGCTGAACCCTGTGGTACTCCACTTGTCTGAAGTCGGATTTGGAGTCTGCTACTTTCACAATGTGGGTTCTGTCAGTGAGCCAGTTGGCAACCCATCTTGTGACATAGGGATTTATGCCTAGTTTAGTGAGTTTATCTATAATTCCAGAGTGGGGGATGGTGTTGAAAGCTTTGGCAAGATCTAGATAGGCTGTGTGAACCACCTTACCCTCATTTACGGTTTTGGTGACTGCTTCAAAGAAGTCTTATCAGGTTTAGGAGATATGATCTGCCTTTTACAAACCCGAACTGGGTGGGGTCCAGAGTTTGGAGATTACCAATGTCTTTGTTTATAAGTTCCATGATGATACTTTCCATGGCCTTGCAGACCAGGCTCGTCAGGTTAATGGGGCGGCGGTTCCCATGGTCCGTGGTGGCTCCCCCTTTGTGGAGTGGAATAACCGTCGCTGTGCTGTGCACCATTCAGTGAGCACAAAGCTTGAGGTGAGGCTATGACTGAACATGGTACTTAGGTGGGGTGCTAGTTTGTTCTGTAATTCGTGTAGAACGCAGCCTGGGATGTTGTCAGGTCACATGGATGCTGTGTTCTTGGCTTTGGAGACTGTGTTTTTTACCTGTGCAGCCATGATTACAGTAACTTTGCATTCCTCCGGTATAGATATGGGCCCTTTAGGGGATTAGAGGGGGGTAAAGTTAGCACTGAACCTATCTGCCAGGATGTTGGCAATATCAGTTGGTTCTGTATATTTAGTACCATTGTACTGTAACTCAGAGCAGATCTGAGTGTTGCCATTGAGATTCTTGACATAGGTATAGAATGCTTTGTGGTTGTCTTTAGAAACTGTGGCGATTTTGTTTTCGTAACTAGCTTTGGAGGATTTTATGAGGGATCTCAGCTTCTTACTCAGGCTGACCAGGGAGTTCTTTCAGCCATGGGATTTTACTCTTGTTTGCAGCAGTTTCTTTCTTCTGTTGTAGAGTTTGTTTATGGGACCACCAGACTGGCTTCCTTTTTTTGGAGGATAGCATCTTGGTTCTGTTAAGGATAGCATGATCCATGCACTCGTGTAAGTGCCTATAAAGTGCATTTGTGTAGGATTCAGCAGTCGTACCTCTATTGTCCATCTGCATGGATGTCGTGAAGTTTGCCACATCTGTCTTAAGCATGAAGTTGGCTTTGGAAACATTTTTTAATAGTGGTTTCTCTAATGGCGGGTGGGGGTGGGATGTGATTGTCTAGGGTGATTAGCTTGTGGTCGGATCTGACCAACAAGAAATTGATCTCTGGTGTGGAACACTGGTCACCCATGTTGATGATGACCAGGTCTAGGATATTTCTGCCCCTGGTGGGGGTGTGGATAAGTTGATCCAAGGCATTGAAATTTATGAATTCGAGAAAACGTTGAGCAAAAGAGTGCAAAACATCCAGGAGATGCCTACACTTCTGCCTGTGAAACAGTCATTTTCAGTTCAGAGCCCTACCCTTCAGTCTCACCACATCTCCCAAGGGTGTTCACCAGGTGCATAATAGTGGTAGCAGCTTCCCTAAAGTTACAAAAAAATTTTGCGTTTCCTTTCCTAGGCAACTGGCTCCTTGCTGGCAAGTCAAAAGATTTCCTGGCTAATGCCAGAGACTACTTGTTTAAGCTTTGTCTGTCTCTCTGCCTGTCCTTGAGTATCAATGTAAAGTATGAAAAATCAAATCTGCAGCCAACTTAAGCTATTCAGTTCACTGGATGTGACTACATGCATTGTTTTTCTTCCTTCAGGGAGAGAATTCAGAATTAGAGAAATTACATTCAAAGCTCCCCTTATTTTCCTTCACCAGCAGTCCTAGTCCTTCAGGTGCTGAGGTTGATGACTTTTTCCATTCTTATGGTACCTCTGGCTTGATTCCACATGAAAATACTACAGTGGCCATCCAGAGCACATTGATCACAGGTAACAGATCATCTTTCTGCACCCAAAATAGTAAACCATCTTTGCAGAGCTCAGCTGCATTGGTGGTAAACTTTCCCCTTTGTTCTCCATTAGAAGACTGTCTGTGATGATACTTCTTTTGCCAGTTATAACCACTGAAGCCACCTTCTTTGTCTCACCAGTGTCCTGGAAATTGGAGCAGTTTTTCGTGCATTGCAGGAACTACAGGACTTCCTGCGTCAGGATAGATTTCCATTCAGATCAACAACATGATGGCAGTTTGGTACATCAACAAACAGGGAGGAGCCAGGTCCTATCTCTTATGCCAAGAAGCCATGAGAATGTGGCAATAGACGATTGCTTTGCATTGCTTCTTGACAGCAATATGTATATCCTGTTGTAGTATTAGCTATCTTATCTAGATGCTCAGCAGATCCATCCTGTTGCCTCATGAGTGGTCTCTAAATCCTGCTGTGGCATGTCATGTTTTCCGTTGCTGGGGCTGTTGCTGTGTGATCTTTTTGCCTAACCAGACAACATGAGTGCAGCAACTACATTTCCCTGATTCCCCCAAAGGAGCACTCCCCAAGAGATGCTGTAGTCAAGTAGTGGCCACCTGGCCTCCTTTTCACATTTCTTACCCTTCCTGTAATGTTTAGATTTATAAAGAAGACAATCAGATTGCTCATTACTGGCCCAGGTAAATATAATTCATTTTACTGAAGCCTCACATCAAGAAGGCTCACTGGCTGTTAGATCCCAGAAGGACCTGCTTTCCCACTCCTCTGGGTTGCATCTTATAGGTCTGCTCAACCTGAAGTTTACAGCTTGGTTTCTCCGGATCTGTTAATAACCATAGACCCATGTTTGTTTCAGGATGTGGTGCATATTCTTTCTTCAATCTAGAAAGAGTTTCCCTGATAAATATACTGCAATAAATGGAAATGTTTTTCAACTTGGGCTACCACTCAGGGAATAGACCCATCTAATGCATCTGTTCAGCAGATACTACTATTCTTGTAATTATGTAAACCTGCCAATCAGAATCCACTTAGCCACAGTTTTCACTAAGGTATGGACTCCCACTGTTTAGCTTCTCACAAATTGTATAAAGTCTCCCTAAAAAGAACCCTTTAATTCTGTACTTCAGTTAAATTTCTGGTTCCTTAAATTTCTGGTTCCGTCCAATTTTGTTCTTGAAGCATTAACAAAAATCACCTTTTAAGCCAGCATCAACTGCTTCTTTGAAGATTCTGTCTTGGAATACTTTGTTTCTAGTAGCAGTAACCTCAGTAAGGAGACTTTCTTAGACATGTGCCCTGGCTTCATCTTTACCTTGCTTAGTGTTGCTTAGTGCGAAGCTGGCCTTAGATGATTTTATGAGTGCCCGTAGTTTTTTGCTAATATTGATCAGAGATGCCTTCCCTTTTTGGGATTTTGCTCTATCATGTAGTAGCTTCCTCCTTCTATTATAGGTTCATAGGTTCATACTAGGCTATCTGCCCTAGGGCATTTATAAGCCTAGCCAGAGTTGTGTGGCTTTCACCACCCCTTAGGTTGAAGAATACTATACCCATTAGTTTGCCGTGCCTCTGTCCAGCAGTGATACAGAGATGATCCCCAGGGTAAACCTACGATCTCCCATCCACTGGTCAAGATTCCTCTTGAACAGAGCCAGCGAGGTGCTCTGTCTCACATGGACTGGGATTCTGTTCCACAGCATAGGGAGTCTCTGGGTGATGAATCTGTCCCTCCAGCACGTCCTATTTATATCCGTGTTGAGGTTTAAGTCTCTTGCTCTTGTGGCTCTGGTGGATTTGGATTTTTTGAGGTGGAGCATGTCCATTAATTCCGGGTTGGACATGGCCTTGTATGTCAGGCACAGGTCACCTCTGAGCAGCCGGTATGCGACTGAATATAGCTGGAGTTTCTTCAGTCGGGCAGCATATGGCATATTTTTGAGCCCCTTTATCCTTTTGGTGAGGAACTTTTGGGGTCTTTCCAATTGCTGCAGGTGTCGGGTAAGATACATTCCGAATGGGGCATTGTACTCAATCATTGGTCTGACAAGTGAAGAGTACAGGGGAACAATGACCTCCCTTGATCTTGATGTGAATCCCTTCATAATCAGGTGGGCAATGTAGAAGGTCCTCCTAACCACTTTGGCAATGTGAGTGTCAAAAGAAAGGTTACTGTCAACTTGGGTCCCCAGGTCCCTGATAACCTCTTCTGTGCTTAATGGATTGCCACCTATGTGGTAACTTGGGGTTACCTTGTTTTTACCAAAGGGTATGACTATACATTTTTTGGCGTTTAGCTTAAGGCCATGGCTCTGGCACCAGTTATCCGTTTCTATGAGACCTCTCTGAAGGATATCTGTGTCTGATGGATTTTCAACTATGGCGCCCAGTTTGCAGTCATCTGCAAACTTTGTCAGCCACAATCCTCCTATGTTTGCCTGCACTTCTGAAAAGTAGATGCCGAACAAGAGGGGGCCCAGGACTGAGCCCTGTGGGACACCGCTTGTGACCGGCTTGAAGTCTGACATGGCACCAGCAACTCTAACCCTGTGGGTTCTGTCCTTGAGCCAGTTTGCAACCCATCTTGTGACATATGGGTTTACATTTAAGCTGGTGAGCTTTTCTATGGTACCCGAGTGGGGTATTGTGTCGAAAGCTTTTGCAAGGTCAAGGTAGGCTGTGTGAACTGCCTTACCCTCATCAGTGGCCTTGGTGACTGTTTCAAAAACGTCGACCAAGTTCAAGAGGCATGATCTGCCCTTGACAAAGCCGAATTGGGTAGGATCCAATGTCTGTAGGTCCCCTATGTCTTTATTTATGAGTTCCATTATGATCCTCTCCATAGCTTTGCAGACCAGGCTTGTTAAGCTTATGGGGCGGTAATTACCAGGGTCCATAGAAGCACCGCCTTTGTGGAGTGGGACCACAGTTGCCGTACGCCACTCTTTGGGTACGTATCCTGTGGTAAGGCTAAGATTAAACAGCAGCCTTATGTGTGGGTTTAGTTCCTCATTGAGTTCGTGTAGCACACAGCCGGGGACACCATCCGGTCCCATTGATGCTGTGTTTTTAGCTTTAGAGAGAGCAGCTCCCACCTGGGCATTTGAGATGATTGGGAGAATACACTCTGCTGGGATAGATATTTCTCCTTTTGGGGGGGAGGGAGGGGAGAAATTTTCACTGAACCTGTCTGCCAGTATGTTTGCAATGTCTGTGGGTTCAGTGATTTTTGTATCATTTTGGACTAATTCTGAGCATATCTGGGAGTTTCCACCCAGATTTCTAACATAGCTAAAGAAGGCCTTATGATTGTCTTTTGAGTCCTTGGCGATTTTTCTCTCAAAGTTGGCCTTGGATGATTTTATGAGTGATCGTAGTTTTTTACTAGTATTGATCAGAGATGTCTTCCCTTTTAGGGATTTTGCTCTATCTTGTAGTAGCTTTCTCCTCTTGTTGTAAAGTTTGTTTATGGCTGGGGTCCACCAGATCGGGCGCTTGCCTTTGGTGGAAAGGGTCTTGATTTTATTTGGTATTGCTTGATCCGTGCAATCCTGGAGGTGCTCGTAGAAAGCATTTGTAAGGGATTCAGCAGAGTGGGTTGTGGTTTCCAATGGCTCAGGGGCCTTGAAGGATACCACACCAGTCTTAAGAAGTGTGAAGTTGGCTTTTGAGAAGTTCTTCACTGTGGTCTTTTGTTGGGGTGGGGGCGGATGTGGATCTCCAGTGAGATTAGTTTATGGTCTGATCTCACCAATGAGGGATATACTTCCGGTGTGGAGCATTTTGTCCCCATGTTTGTGATGATCAGTTCTAGTATATTTTCACCTCTTGTGGGAATGGTGACAAGTTGTTCCATAGCATTTGAGTTTATGAACTCCAGGAACCTTTGGGCTAGGGTATTGGGGCTTGAGTAATATTCCCAGTCTATGTTTGGGTAGTTGAAGTCACCCAATATGATGGTGTTTGGAGAGACATTTATACTCGCCAGTGTCTTCAGGAAGGCTGTGTGGGGTTCCTGAGTTTGAGAGGGTGGCCTGTAACATGCTACAAACTGTAGAGCAGTTTTGCCTATGGTTAATTGCACCTGAATGGTCTCTGATGCTTCGTGAGTTGCCACCAGCCTGGAGGTGTGGGTATCCTTGATGAATATGGATACACCCTCCTTTTGTGGTACGGTCCAGGTTTTGGGGCCGGAACGCATGATATGAGGTAAAACCTGATAGTGCCGGGGTGCTCTCAGGAGCCTTGAACCAGGTTTCAGTCACAGCACAGACATCGATGTTCTCCATACTGAGGAGGGCTTCGAGGGCGTGCATCTTGAGATTTAGACTTCTGGCATTGAGCAGCATTACCCTTAGTTTTCCATTATTGTTTTCTAGGGCGGTGGGTTTAGAATTTGAGCCTTGTCTAAAAAAGGCACTATGGGGGTGGCAAGAGCCTTTGCCAATATCTGGAAACCCAGGGGTGACAGGTGCAAGCCGTCCCTTGTGAAGCAGCGTGGCTTGTCAAGCATGTCATTCCAGGCAGACAGACATTGGATCCCCTTAGAATGACACCAGAAATTAAGCCAATTATTAAAACTGATCATTTTGTCTCTGTATTGTGGCATCATTCTTGGTGAAGGTAGGATACTGCTCAGGGTCAGGGTCATACCAGCCTGGGCTACATAATCTGAGAGCTCCTTTATGTCTCTTTTCATGTAGTCCAGGGAGGTACGTCTCAGGTCATTCGCACCGGCATGGACAATGACTGAGTCATACTTGTACTTGCTGTGGAGTGACCTGAGTGCTTGTGTTATGTGGCGGATTCTAGCGCCAGACAGGCAGCTTACTGTGACCCTCTCCTTGTTCAGTCTGGTGAGTGGGACGTCAGTGTGTCTGACTATGGAGTCACCTATGACAAGTGTGTCTGGCATTGTGTTTGGCCTTAAGGGCTGTGACTGATTTGCACACTGACTTTGTGATCTATGTGTTGCTTGTGTTATGTCATGAGGTGGCAGTTGTTTGGGTGTCTGCTTTGGAGGCCTCTGCTGTTTTGGTAGATTTTTGATCAGTGCCTCCGAGTATGTCTTTGTGTGTTTATGTGTTTGATTTGTAGTTGTGATAGTTCTATGTGAGACTGGGTTTATGGTGTTTGTGGTTACCTTCTTCTCCTGTCTGGTTTTGCCAGTCCTGAGTTGAGAGAGCTCAGCCTCCAGTTTGGCTATATAGTTGCATCTCTCGCATGTATTTGTGTTTTGTGGGAGGAGGAGAGGGTTGTCTGTGTACATGAGGCAATTGTAACATTGCCTCAATATTCTAGATTCACCAGCTGAGCAGGAGAGGACGCTAGCAACTGACCCTTTGACATGCTAGAAGAAATGAAAAAGTTTGCTGTGTAACTGAGTCAGAAAGGACCTATAGGGAAGTGGGTACTCAAGGGGGTTTTAAGCTAGTGAAGTACTTTGTATAATATAGAAGTGCTTTACCTGACTAAAAAATGCTTTAGGAACAAGTGCTGAGCTTTACAGATAGAGAATAGACTGTTTAGATTACAAGTAGAGCAGTTCTAAGGGAAAAATGAAGAGCAGACTTTACGGAGCCAGAAATAGTTTAACCTCGTTTAACTGGCGCTGCCCGATTGTGCTCTAGTGGCAACTCCGCGCTAAATGCAGAAAAGGCAATGTCAGTAGTACAGGCTAGCACACTTTAGTGGGCAGCCAAACAATTAAATTAAACAGCAAACAAACACTTTTCGACTTGAATTAGACTAATTTCGACTAAAATGTACTTTTAAGTGCAGATAATAAAAAATGCAGTAAATAACTATGAAAACAGTTAAAGCTTGCTCTAGGTAAGCAGTAGAAAGTAAACAAATATAAAAAACAGCAGGATACTTAATCAGGAAAGCAGTCGCTTTTTATCAGTTCTCTGTAGCCAGGAAGACTCATAGTTTGTTTATGGCTGGGGTCCACCAGACAGGACATCTGCCTTTGGAGGATTGGGTCTTGGTTTTATTTGGGATTGCATGATCCATGCATTCCTGAAGGTGTTCATAGAATGCGTTTATAAAGGATTCTGCGGTCTGGGCCGTATTTTCCACAGGCCCGGGGGCTTTGAAGGATTCCACCTCGGTTTTGAGGAGTGTGAAATTTGCTTTAGAGAAGTTTTTCACTGTGGTTTTCAGGGCAGGGGGTGAAGTCGGGATGTGAATATCCAGTGAGATTAGTTTATGGTCTGATCTTAACAGTGAGGGATACACTTCTGGTCTGGAGCATAGAGTCCCCATGTTGGTGATGATCAGGTCCAGTATGTTTTCCCCTCTTGTGGGAGTGGTAACAAGTTGTTCCATAGCATTTGAGTTTATAAATTCTAGGGACCTTTGGGCTAGGGTGTTGGAGCTTGAGTAATGCTCCCAGTCTATGTTTGGGTAGTTGAAGTCGCCCAATATAATGGTGTTTGGAGAGACCTTCATATTTTCCAGTGTTCTCAGGAAGGCCAAGTGGGGTTCCTGGGTTTGGGAGGGTGGTCTGTAGCAGGCTATAAACTAGAAGGCAGTTTTACCCACTGTTAGTTGCACATGGATAGTCTCTGATGCTTCGTGCTGTGCCACCAACCTGGAGGTGTGGGTATCTTTGACGAATATTGATACTCCCCCCTCCTTTTGTGGTTCGGTCCACGTTTGTGGGCCGAAAAGCATGGTATAAGGTATAACCTGGTAGTGCTGGGGTCCTCTCGGGAGCCTTGAACCAAGTTTCTGTTACTGCACAGATATCGATGTTCTCCATGCTAAGGAGAGTTTCGAGTGCATGCATCTTGAGGTTTAGACTTCTGGCGTTGAGTAGCATTACTCTTAGTTTCTTATCCCTTGTGATACCTATGGAGGTGGGTTTGTCTTTTGAGTCTTGCCTAAAAAAGGCACTATGGGGGTAGCAAGAGCCTTTGCCAATATCCAAAAGCCCAGGGGTGACAGGTGCAAGCCGTCCCTAGTGAAGCATCGTGGCTTGTCGAGCATGTCATCCCAAGCTGACAGGCATTGGATCCCCTTTGAATGACACCAATACTTAAGCCAATTGTGGAAATTGATCATCTTGTCTTCATATTGTGGCATCATTCTTGGTGAGGGTAAGATGCTACTCAAGGACAGGGTCATACCGGCCTGGGCTACATGCTCAGAGAGCTCCTTTATGTCTCTTTTCATGTAGTCCAGGGAGGTACGTCTCAGGTCATTCACACCAGCATGGACAATGACTGAGTCATATTTGTACTTGCCTTGGAGTGACCTGAGTGCTTGTGTTATATGGCAGATCCAAGCGCCCGACAGGCAGCTCACCGTGACCTTCTCCTTGTTCAGCCTGGTGAGCGGGACGTCAGTGTGCCTGACGATAGAGTCACCTATTACAAATGTATCAGGTGTGTTGTTTAGCCTTAAGGACTGTGACTGTTCGGCACACTGGCTTTGTGAGCTGTGTTGCACGTGTTTTGTTTTGGGGTAACGGTTGCTTGGGTGTCTGCTTTGGAGGTCTCTGCTGCTTAGGCAGATTTTTATTTAGTGCCTCCGAGTATGTTTTTGTGTGTTTATGTGTTTGGTTTGCTGTCGTGGTAGGTCTATGTGAGACTGGAATTGTGGTGAGTGTGATTTCCTTCTCCTCCTGACTCGTTTCGCCAGTACTGAGTTGAGAGAGCTTAGCCTCCAGTATGACTATATGGTTGCATCTCTCACATGTGTTGGAATTTGTTGGGAGGAGGAGAGGGTTGTCTGTGTACATGAGGCAGTTGTAACATTGCCTCAAGACCTCAAGATTCCCAGATTCACCAGCTGGACCGGAGATGAGATTGACAACTGACCTTTGGACATGCTAGAATAGTATTGGGAATTCCTTTATAATTGAAAAAAAAAGGGCCAATGGGGAACAAGGTACTCAAGGGGAGTTTGTGAGGGTGTAGTGCTTTTAATTTTTTAGTGCTAACTTATATAATTGCTTTAGTGAGCAAGTGCCAGGTATCTTAAATGCAATGTGTTACAGGTAACTTAAATGCAAAAACGATAAACAGTAACTTTCTTTCAAGTGAAACAAGGAAATAAGTACAGTAAGCAATGCAGATATCACTAGGGATCCACAGAAGCGCTGAAAAGCCATGTTTTAGGTGGCATTAGCATTTCAGGGAAATAACAAGCAAACAAACCACAAGCATACAAACAAAGCTAGATTCAGCAGGCCTGGATCTAGTCTATGCTACAGCAAACAAAGTGTACCAATTTCAGTAAGAAACAGTTCAAATATACAGGCACTATAAGCCTTTAACCAGAAATTCCCAGCTCAGAAGGGCAGAGTCCAGCCTCTTCTCCCACAACAGTACAGACCACGAACCCTTTTAATGTAAAATAACTGGCCTGAAGCCCAAGTGCTTAAACCAGAATTAATACACTTTTAGAATAACAGACTCTGAGCCCTCAATCAGCAGTTCCCAACTTAGAAGGATGTAAGCTACCTGTTCTGCCACTACAGTGCAGACCACAAACCTTCTTAATGTAAACAACTGGCCTGAAGCCCAAGTGCTTAAACCAGAATTAATATACTTTTAGAATAACAGACTCTGAGCCCTCAATCAGCAGTTCCCAACTTAGAAGGATGTAAGCTACCTGTCCTGCCACCACAGTGCAGGCCACAAACCTTCCTAATGTAAAACAACTGGTCTGAAGCCCAAGTGCTTAATCCAAAAGACTTAGAATGATAGCTACACTTTAATCAAGTTACTACCAGGCAGTAATAAATACAATTGAATACTTTAAAGAATGTCTGGATTAGTGCTCAAGTTATACAAACAAAGCTGGATTCAGCAGGCCTGGATCTAGTCTATGCTACAGCAAACAAGGTGTACCAATTTCAGTAAGAAGCAGTTTAAATATGCAGGCACTATAAGCCTTTAACCAGGCATTCCCAGCTCAGAAGGGCAGAATCCAGCCTCTCCTCACACAAGAGTGCAGACCACGAACCCTTTTAATGTAAAATAACTGGCCTGAAGCCCATGTGCTTAAACCAGAATTAATACACTTTTAGAAAAACAGACAGTGAGCCCTCAATCAGCAGTTACCAACTTAGAAGGATGTAAGCTACCTGTTCTGCCACTACAGTGCAGACCACAAACCTTTTTAATGTAAAACAACTGGTTTGAAGCCCAAGTGCTTCAACTAAAAGGCTTAGAATGAGTTACACCAAGCAGTAATAAATACAGTTGAGTACTTTTAAGATGACGCAAAAGCAAAATAAAGTAGGAAGAAACACAAATACAGTAAAAGCAGATCATTTTTTTTTTTTTTTTTGAGTGAGCAAATGAGATGGGCCCAGGAGTTACAGGACAGAAACAAGTGCAAATGCAGGCCTTGAAATCAGAAAGTTGAGAGAGATGGAAGACTGCCCAAATGGCCAGTAACTACAAATTCTGGACCAGAACCACTCCTTATGTGGTGGACAGGTTACCTAGTGCTTACCACTCCCACTGATAAGCTAGAAGGCTTCCCTCCAACACAGAAAGGCTTGGGGGGCTCAGAAGCTTAGAAATAGTCCTGGATACAGCAAATCTGTATCTGCAACACTAATATACTTGGAAATACACAGCCAACTACTCCAGTACAGACTATACCCACCGTTCAACCCAATGCCACCTCACAACCACTCCCAGTTCCTTCAGTTAGAAGGAAGGAGCCCTCTTTCATGGGCGTACACGGGTATACCCCTTTCCCCATAGACGAACAACACAGAGGAGGGAGGAACAGATCCATGAGTCAGGGCAGGCAGAAGAGGAAAGCCTCAGGAGGAGAATTTACGTGACAAACACTGAAGAAGATGTGGGACAAAGTCACAAGACATTAGTTTGGAATCTTTCAGACAGGGTGTTATCCGATGGCGAAATAGAGATTCTTAACAGGGGTCTATCTTTTATACCTTTAGCTAGGAGTCAAATCACAGACGCTATTGTAGATGTGAGGTTGTTTAGTCGGAATGTCCAGCTTAAACTGGACTATGGTATTTCTTCTAAGGACACACTGCATAATAAGATTTAAATAAAAATAGTACTTATGTACCAGTATTACATCCCTTACTAGATGCCTTTACAAAAATGGTACAGGATGATTTGCACATCCTAGATCAGAATAACAGGAAGAAGAAGTGGTATTGGGAATTTAACCCCCAGATTGAGAACAGTTTTGAATAATCTAAGGGATGATAAAAACCTTATTATCAGACCTGATAAAGGTGGACCCATAGTGGTGTTTAATAGTGTTGATTATTTACAGAAAATGACTCTCATGCTGAGTGACTGTGATTTTTATTTGAATGAAGTCTGGAGCAAGGTGTGTAACATCTCATATATGTTGCAAGATTTATTACTTAATGAGGTTATAGATGAAGACCTATTTAATTTTTTACATGTGATAGATCCCTTGATTCCAGTCATCCAAGGCCTCCCCAAGGTACATAAAAATCCCCGAGACCCACCAATAGGACCAATAGTGGCAGGGAGAGGTTGGGCAACGGAGCCCTTATCTATCTACCTTGAGAAACACCTGAGACCCTTGGTGAATGAATCTACACATATTCTCAAGGACACAAAACATTTTTTACTGGTCTTATACTCCAAGGTTGTAGATGTACCGTTAGTTATGTTTTATAAAATGGTTACCCTGGATGTACAGTCCATTTTTATTATGATACCTAACTCTGAAGGTGGAGAGTGTTATGAGATGTTTACAGAGTTGTGAAGCCTATAGTCCAGCTATGATAGATTTATTTGGTGCCTTGTTGAAAATTGTCCTGGAAAATAACATTTTTCTTTTTAATGAGGTAACCTATATTCAGAAGGATGGCATGGCTATGGGCACTTCATGTGCCAATAGCTACGCCAACCTTGTCATGCTGGACTGGGAACTTAATAAGCTGTTTGTCCTAGATAGTTTCAAGAAACATGTTATTTTCTATGCATGTTTTGTTGATGATCTTTTCCTTCTGTGGACTGGTACAGATAAAGCCCTGGATGACTTCCATAAAGAGATTAACAGTTTGACCATCTTTTGAACTTTTCTATTGAAAGTTCGATTAGTTGCATTACTTTTTTGATGTTTTTGTTGATAGACTGCCAAATGGGATGCTCAATACTGGAGTCTTTAGAAAAATGTGCTGTAGGAACTCCCTATTACATCAGGAAAGTATGCACCCCAATTACGTTTATAAGAACTTGATGAGGGGACAGGCGGTAATTGCATCCAGGATGAATCCAAATTATGATAGCTTCTTACAACAGTTGTCAAACTTAAACAACAGGCTTTTACAAAGAGCATATAGGCCAGATAAGATCACCTCCCACTTTGAAGGTGTTTTGGAGCTGAGGAATGGTATTGCTAGACCATATTTCTCACAACCATATCCAGTAGAGAATGTTCCTGATAATATGTCCTGAAGTTAGGAATCCACCAGTTAGATTTTCTGTTAGTTATACGCAAGACACAAACAGTATGAGAGGTTTTGAACAAGAATTGGAATCTACTTTTACTTGATTCACAACGTAAAGACATTGTTGGTGAGGAGCCTTATTTTAGATATAGAAACAAGCCTAACCTACATAGATTACTTTGTTACCCTCTCCTATCTACACAGCCTAATGAATGTTTGAACAATATTGTGGGTACTGTTTTGTGTAATTGTTGTAATTTTTGTAAATTTGTAGATACCAATTCCCAGTTTATTCACCCAGTTACTTCCTATTGTTTCAGGTTTCAACTCAGTGCTAATTGCAATACATCACATGTCATTTATTTAGCTAAGTGCACTACTTGTCAAGCATTCTACGTAGGCAAGACAGACAGACACCTACGAGATAGAGTAAGGGAACACCTTTATCATATCCATACACTGTCCACGCAGTGCACTTTCTAAACACATTATAGACAGTGACAATACACATTCAGTTGTATTCTTAGTTATACAGGTCAATGAACCCAGAGTTAGGGGAGGGGATATATGCAATTACACTGAAGCATTGGAATTAAAATGGATTATCAGACTTAGAGCAGACCGGAGACCAGGTCTGAATGACAAAATTCCGTTGAAACCTGTTCTTAAGAATAGGAGACTCACTGTGAGATAAACATACATATTTTAGAATGTTAACAAATGTTTTATATTTGCTTTTATACACAGATGTACATTTTTATATATATATTGTTTATATATATATGTGTATATGTATATATATATATATATATATATATATATATATATATATATATATATATATATATAGTTTTTTATATACATTTTTTGTATACATGTATTGTTTTTGCATACTGAAAAGTTTTAATCAGGAATAGGAAGTGATGTCAGCCCTATTTCCTTATAAAATGTGATTTGATTTTATTCAGTGTTTGTTTCTTATGGTTTGACAAAGCCCTTACAGGGTGAAAGCACTTACCAATAAAACAGCTTGGATTTTACTTGTCTTTGGACGGATTCAGTCATTGTTTGAACTAGCATTTATTTATGATGCTTGAATAAGCCTCAGTGACTGCTGAATTTATGCAGATTTTTGTTGCCAGCCTTGGTTTGCTCCTGTACTTCTCTTTTGGATCATTTATTTATTTTATTAGTAACAGGAGCATTTGGACCGTGATAACACTTACTCTTATAGTATATCTTATTCAAAGTTAGATTTTGCTTTGTGACAATTATTCTCACTGCATCATCTTTAATACAGCACATGTCTGTCTTTATCAACTCATCTCTTAAATCACCAAATCTGCACATTTTAGCCTTATTTCTCAAGTCTGCAAAAGTTTCACTAGGCTTTTGATCCCTTATGTAAAATAAGTGCCTCTGCATTGTAATGTTTGTCTGGGGGTTACATGTTTCTTTAAATTTGCGTTTTAAGCACTCAGGGTCCTCCCTTGACACAGCTGGTAACACAATATGACAGTTTTTCCCCACTCCATCAAAGATAGCAGGTGCATACACAAATAAATGTCTCTTTTCAATGGCTTCTGACCCAGCTAAATTAAGCAGAATAAATGCCTTTGTATGGTTGTCTTTATCAGAAAATGTAGTCTGTATGAAAATGTCTTACTCTTAGTCAAACACTGTCCAGTTCTCTGCTGTATTATCAAAACACAAGCGCACTTGATTTTCGAAATCCTTCAGCCATGCCGACAAATTATGTCCAAACACACTGAAAACAAGGCCCTTGTAATTATGTATGAACAAGCTCTTTCACTGCAGCTTGCAATAGCATTCAAATGCACAATAAACTCTTCGAAATATGCTCTGAAATGGCTGTATTTGCCAATTAACTTTATTGTAACAATGCACAAACATGCAAACACTTCATACACTTCTGATAACTCGAATAGCTTTATTCAGTATGAAATATGTGTGCTTTGCAAAAAAAAGTGAGATAGTTTCTTTTCATTTTATTCGTTTTATGCAATTTGGACTTCGTTTCAAACATTTTCTGTAGTAATTCGAATATTTCTATCAATATCGGGCATTTCAACTTATTTTAATATTGTTTAGAGCAATCTGTATGCTTTGTTTCATATTTTGCAAATAAATTGTTTGAGCAAGTTTAATATCTGAAATTTGTTTCTGACCTGTTTTGCGAATTGTATGTACAGCAGGGATTGCCCACTTTTCTATATTCCACCAATAGTAGCTAGATGCCTCTCAAATTCAAAGTGGAGAAACTGGACTTCTTTCTGGCCGTAAGTCATTTCAGCCATGCCTCTTCTGACACTATGTCACTCGTTCCTTTATACACAGAAGGCGAAGCAAGTGGGGTAGATCGTTTAAGATGCTTTATTACATAGAAACACAGGATGGAGCAGCATCATTAAATATAAACAAAATGATTAAGAGCCAGATCTTACATAAGTACATGTTTACATCTCAACAGCTTACTACAAAATGGCAGTGAGATTTGCATGTGCTCAGTATTTATACACTTGTGCAAGCCCTTGGATAGCTTCTTAAAGAAACATACACACATTGCTCTACAACATTGATGTAATAGATTTGTAATTCATTCCATCTACTTTTATTTATTTATTTTTTTTACAGATCCTGCAATTTTGTTTAAAATCCAAGTTCTTATGATTTATAACACTCAAGTCCTTGAAAATATTAACCACATCCAGTGGGAGAGAATTGAGTGTAGTAGTTCTCGTAGGTCTTGCTTCCCCCTCAAAACATAACGTTGTATTTATCTGTATTGTTGTAATGCCCTTGATGTTTACATGAGACTTTGTTGTTTTTAAAATAACTATTAAGGGATAGAGTATCATTCTGCTTACAGATGAAATTTCCAGTCTTACTTTCATGTTTATACTTTTGACAGCCAGTGTTTCCTGGTTGTTGGAAAATATGAAAAGAAAAATAACTTAAATAAGATAGGACCTAAGATGGAATACTATGAAATCCCTGAGCTTATATGTTAACAGTGATACCATGAGGAAGACTATAAGATCCCTTTGCAAGATCTAAATAAATGTCAGCAACGCTGATGGCTGTATGAAAGGCCTTGCCTCTCAGTTCATAAACTTCAAGTTAATCGAGGTAGCTGTGACATGCCCTTCATAAAATCACATTGTTCTAAGTCTATCAGTGTGCCATGATGGTCTTTTTTCAAGAATTAAAAGGCACTTTTCAAACATTATTCAAATAAAAGAAGTCAGATTGATTAACTGATAAATTTAGTAGTTGGTCGTAACAATAACCTTTATGACGTGAGATAACATTAGCTAATTTCAATGGGCAAAATCTTCCTGTAGGCAGTTATTAAACTATGCTGCAAGTGATTTAACAAGTGAATCATTCATTAGGTAAATAAACGGTATCATCAGGCCCAATGTTGCTGTTGGCTTTAACCGTTTTTTAAGGCTGTAAACAATGTGTTTGAATATACAGTACTGTAGCTATTGTAGTCAGATCCACCTCATGATGCTGGAATGCTAACGTTAACTGGGTTTCACCGGTTTTGTGAACTACATGTTAAAAGGTTTAGCCAGTGTTAGCCTTTCCTGTTGCAATGTTACCATCAGCATTCAGGGGACCAACTATTAAATGATGGCTGCTTTGATGGTTCTCGTATATAAAAAAAAATTCTTTGTTACCGTTAGCTAGATGATCTTCTATGGCATTAGCTTTTTGAATACTCTGTGATGTTTCCTAGTTGCTACACTATACTGTTGTTTTCTACATTTTGTTTGTATTTCTTGCAAGTTGAGAATACACACTTATTTCAGCGGTTAGGCTAGTTTCTTATTCCATGTCATGCAAGATTGTTATCTGTGCTTTGCACTGAAATGATTTTTTGCTAAAAGAATCTAGTTCAGCCCATGTCTTACATAAATGTTCAATAGTCAGTTTACACTTTCACTGTCCTTCTGCATAACAAAGATGGGTCAAGTTTACTGTTTTTAATGCTTTGTGTTTACTAACCACCTTACAATAACTGGGAGTGTCAGATGTACCTACAGGAGGGCAAAGCTCTAAAGTTATCCACCAAGTCTGAAGTATTACCAAAAGTCAATCAAGTGTATTATGAAGATATGAGAAATTGAGCTAACTGTGAAAAACTGAGTTAAGAAATTCTTTCTAAAGCTCTCCCTCCTCAAAATTAGTTACAATCCCCAACAATGATAGTAACTGGGAGTGGAGAAAATTAACCCAGAGACCAGTTGTCATAACAGTTGAGGTCTTTGCCTCGCAACCTTGAGGCAGAAAGTTCGATTCTGACCTTCAGAATGTGCCTGAGTTTGCATGTTCTCCTATGTCACTGTGGGGTTCCTTCCACTTCCCAAAAACATGCTTAGTGTTTCTACCTCAAACTCACCAATGAGTGGAGTTGTGGGTAAAAGCACAGACATTAAATGATACCTCAAGGGGGTGGGAGGAGTTGTATAGACCAACCACTTTTGCCATCAGCTGTGGTGCACAGTGTCTTCCAGATGGGGGAACACAGATCACAGACTGCACTATGTGTCACGGCTAGCCACTCTAGGTAATTCAGTTGTATTAACTAATGTCTGCAAAAATGGGCATGGGTATTTGTCATTGATAAGTGATTCAAGGACCTGGCCTACTCCGATCTATGCCAGGGATCCATGGTAATTGTATGTAGTTGTGTTTGCCTTTAATAGCCAGTGTGTGCCTGCCATGAAGCCCACCAACCCTGGCTCAGTAAGCTACTGGACGGCTGGTGTCCAGTTGCCCAGCTTGGGTTACCTGGGATAGCTCTGTTGAGCGAAAACTAGACATAAAAAACAGTCAACCTTCCAAACATTAACTAAGGATTGCTACACTTAATGCAGGTTCACTGACAGGATGAACCTTGGAAGTGGATGATGTGATGGTAAGCAAAAGGCTGGGCATCCTATGCGTGTACAAGCACAAGATGGAAGGGTAGAACTGCAAAGTCATGCAGGAGGAGAACAGGCTAGAAATAGTATAGGAATTGTGATGAGTGAGAGGCTTCAGAAGACAGTGAGCAATGTCATCAGAGTTAGACAGACTCGTTGCAATCAGGCTCCACTGTAAGGCTTGGGCAGTATTCATAATCTTGCATTATGCCCCACATCAAGATTGTGATATTGAGGAAAAGAGTGCATTTTGGCAGCAGTTGCAGGACTTACTGGATAAAGCAGTGCAACGTGAACAGGTGTGATCTGAATGCATAAATTGGGACAGAACAGGATATGATAACTTCTTGGACCCAAAAGGAGGAGTGCACATGGTCAGAAGAAGGAACCATTTTTAGACGTCTGTCTGACAAATGGCTTGATGGTGACCAACATGTGGTTCAGCAAAAGACAGTCACACGATCACATACATGAGTGGCCAAGTCACAAGATCACATACACGAGGGACCAACAATGCAACTCGGGTAGGAAAAGGCACTGGACTAGAATCCGCAATTGCAAAGCCATTCCCAGTGAAAGAGTTGGCCCACAAGCATGTACCACTGGTTGTCACAGTCAGCTGCAAGTAGTGGTCAGAGAAAGCTCTAGGATCAACAGAAATTAGGCTAAAGACCTGGAAGCTGACTAGTGGGAAAGTACAAGAGTTGAAGGAATTGCTCAAGGCTCTGGCATCTCAGAAAGAAAAATGTATAGGTGGAGTTGAAGAAGAATGAAAGCACCTTAAAACAGCATACGTAAGGACTATAGAACAGATATGCAGCCAAGCCAGGTATGGAAGCAAGGTACATAAGGAAAGCTGGTAGTGGAAAGCAGAAGTTTAGGAAGTCGTCAAAAGAAAGGAGGAATGCAGGAAAAAGGGGGAGGTAGAAAAGACAGGTCAGGCTAAGAAGGAATACTTGTTGGCTAACAGAGGCTAAGAGAAGAGTTGCGCTAACATAGAACAAGGCATCAGAGGTACTCTGCCAGCTTCTGGAAAGTGACTTTGTAGAGGGCACAAGGAAAGTATATCCAGTTGCAATGCAAATGAAGATAAAGAGGACGGACACCCTTCATAAGGAATGCCAGCAACAACCTGCTAACCAGTCCACAGGACATCAGCGGCAGATGGAAGGAGTACTTCCAGCAACTTCTGAATGAGGAAACCTCACAGAAACTGTACTGTCCTAGACACAGCCGAGAATGAGAGGAGAGAAGGAGCCCCACCCTAGAAGAACAGCACTAAGGAAAATGAAGTCAGGGAAAACACCAGACTCAAATGAGGTCACAGCAGATATGATCAAGATGTTGGGTGAATTAGGGGCAAAATGATTCCTGAGGGTACTTGGTGTAATATAGAGAGTATCGAGTATCCCAGATGAATGGAGAATATGCATTCTGTTGTCAGTGTACCAGGGCAAAGGGAGCATTAACAACTGTGGGCAATATAGAGATATCAAACTTCTTTCACACTGCATGAAAGTGCTGGAAAGGGTGATTGAGAAATGAATAGCAGAAAGTTGGATGGGAGATTAGCAGTTCAGATTCAGATCAGGATGTAGCATAACAGACCCGATATTTGTAGACTGTTCTGATATTGGAGAAGTTAGACATAAAGAGAGTCCAACTGGGCATTCCAAGACTTGCAGAAAGCATATGAAAAGTCCCCAAGAAAGCTGATTTGAGCAGTCCTGCGATAGTTCATAGTCCCATAAACACAGGTAGAATTAGCGAAGGCTATGTACAAAGACCCATTGACCCAAGTACACTGTTCGGTACTCCCACTGGGAGTGGAGGGTCATTGGGTTTCAGATCTGAACCTACTGCTGTTCATACTGGTGATAGCAAACATGCTAGTAGGGACATATCAGCAAAGCTGCTGTATGCAGGTCATTGGTATTAGGAGCATATTCTTAACGGGTGCTTCGACAAATGATGTAAGAATTGAATGCAGAACTGAATGCACTTGGGATGAAAATGAGTATATGCAAGACGGTTGTCATGGCAGCAAATGTAGAAAATCAGAAGAAGCCACTAATGACGTTAGAACAGAAATAGAGGAACAGGTTAATCAGCTTCAAGTTTCTGGAAGGGTTGGTTGAGGAGAAGGGAATTCTGGATGAGAAGGTCAAAGCTAGAATCAGAGGGGCTGCAACCAGCTGACTAAGTGTCACGTACAATGTGTGACAGAAGAATGCCAAAAAGCTGAAAAGTAAGATGTACAAACATTGTGCAATCAGTTTTACTATATGGTACAAAAACCTGGACAACGAAGGCAGAGTAGTTGAGGAAGCTAGAGATGATGGAGATGTAATCCCTGAAATGGGTTGTAGGATGCATTCTGTGGGACAGATGAAGGAATGATGACACTAGAGCAGGAGCCATAGGTAGCTCAAATTGCAAAAATGGTCAAGGAGAACATATTACAGTGGTTCAAGAACATATGCAGGAAAGTGAATGATAATTTGGTGAAAATGATTTTGGGCAGACAGAAAGAAGGTAAAGAGATGGCTGGATTGTATAAGAGAAGACTTGCAATATGCAGGCATAACTGTCAAAAAAGATAGGAGAGTGGTACTGGATCGAGAAAGGTGCCAATATTTGGCACAACATTTGCACACATTGTAGAAAATGGAGTAAAAAGGGGTATGACATATTTAACTATTTTATATGATATATGTATGTGTGTACACGCATATGAAATTTATGATCTGAAGTAGTTAACTTCATTTTATCTGCAACCTGTGGATATTCGGATCCATATTGGATCCGAGCCGTCAACTATTTTTCTAGCATCTGCTCCGAGCTCCTCCCCCTACCCATAATACACCACCATCTCCTATCTTCCCCCAGATCTCTCTTGCCACACCATTGTGAGCATCGTGGTCTTCATTGCGCTGAGCTTCAGGGATTGTAAGTGTATTTACTTCAATCTTTTCTGTGTGAAAGTGATCATTAGCCTTCCCTTCCTCCCCGTTGTTGTACGCTGTTCGTCGGTTCTAGTTCAAAAAAAAAATTTTTTTTCTCATTACAGTAGTCTCTAGGCCCACTTCCCTTCAGTGTGTGTGTGCACTAGTGTTGTGTGCTTTCTCTTTCAGGAGTGGCTGTTAGTTTTGGGTTATGACTGATCAGCCTAAGTCAGTTTTTAAAAAATGCACAGAGTGTGGCCATAAGCTCTCACCAGCTGATTGGTCACACTCTGTGTGTAATCTGTTTGGGAGTGCCTCATTTGTCTATTCAAACTCCTGCCCATGCTGGTGTTGGGGAGAATAAGGATAAAGACAAAGAAAAAGACAAAGAAAAAAGAACACAAGAATAAAGAAAGACACAAGGAAGACAGAGAGGAAGAGGGATAGGTTTCGCAAGAGGTCTCCAGATAGGGAATCCTTCCCTAGTCCACCATCAAAGACACCGAGACCAGCTTCTCCTCAGCTCCGCTCACACCCATTCCCACCGGAGCCGATTGAGCCTTCAGAACCGAGGCCTTCCTCACCTTTGTTTCACAAAACCAGCCAGATCTGAGTCGGTCACCTCTTTGCATTCGACTCGGAGTCTGTCGGACTTGGATATGGACAGGATGATGCGGAGATTCATTCAGAGTCAAATACAAATAGGAGTCTTGCCAGGCCCCTCTCCCTCTGGAGGGGGGACCTCCATGCCCTTTTTCTGTCCTATTTCTCCTTCCCCGATCCGTGCGACTGCTTCGGGGTATTTGGATCTGACACTCTTTGGAGCTGGTAGCTTGGCGCTGACGGTTCCTCCAACCTCGACTCTGGCTGTTACCTTGAGTTCCTCGGATCCGGCCAGTTCGGATCTGAGTGATTCTCAGAGCTGTGGACAAGGAGTCGGGCCCGAGGGAATGGATCCTTCTTTGGCTCCATTTTCGTATCTGAACCATTCCCTTGGAGCTCAGGCTACCCTCACTTCGGCTCCGATCCTCACTTCGGACCCGGGGAGAGCTTCTTTCTTGCTGGGTGCCAAGGAGGTGTACTATCCTTCAGCGTTTGAAGTGGTGGAGAGGGTTCTCTCCCAAGGATTGAGACCTCAGCCCATCTCCTCAGATTCCACCCAGACTCCACTGGATTTGGCGACAACTCCCTTCAACCTGTCTCAGGGACAGCCCGTGCCAGAGGAGCCCCAGGTTATTCCCCTTGAGGAACCCCACATGACTCATGAGTCCTGTTCAGAGAGTCCCACTGAAGAAGGCCCCCGTAAGCGCAAGTGCAAAAGGAGGCACTTGGACTCACCTGAGTCCCTCACTACGGACACGGATTTAGATGAAGGAGAAGGTTCTCCCAGGTCACCTTCTGAGGATGCCTACTTCGGAGACATCATGGATATCATCTGCCAGAGGGGAAGTTGGTCAGCCCCAAAACCTTCTACAGGTGAGTCCATGTTCATGGTGGCTTTTGGCAAGGGCCCATCTACTTCCTGGGTGTCCCCACCAGTGGACCCCTTGGTGGATCTTATCACCACGTGAGCATGGAAGGAGCCTGACACCATAGACCTGATCACCAAACGCCCTGACAAGAATCTTTCTCCTCCCACAGACAGACAACCTTGGTCTAAAGGAGCCTCCATTGACGCTATAATGGTCGCAGCAACCACCAAGAAGGAACTGGCGCAAGAGAGTTACTCAAGTCCACCCTCCAGACAAGGAGTCCAGGTCGGTGGATAGGTTTGAGAAGCGTGTTTATTTGTCAGCGACCTTTTCCATCTGTGCTCTGAACTATTTGGCACACGTCATACGGCTGCAGCGAGACCTTGTCTCGGAATTCACTGAGTCTCCCCCAGAGTCTTTATTGCAGCCGGACAAACAACTGTTCTCTGTGAAGATGTCGACTCTGAAATCTGTATCAAACATGTTCATGTGCCTCCTTTCCTAAGCCACGGAAGGAGCAGCTATGGCGGCTGGGACAGGCGTAGCCATGAGGCGACATGTCTGGCTCAGATTGTGTCAGTTTGTGGACCCTTTCAAGGCATCATTTACCAATGCTCCCTAAGGTGGTTCTTCCCTTTTTGGGAAGATAGTACGTGACACACTTGTCCAGAGCGAAAAAGACAGGAAGACTTTGTCTGCCGTCGAGATCCGCTTCTCTAACCCTCGGCGGTCCTTTTCTAGGAACCAAAGATAGCAAAAGAAGATGTGGTTCTGGAAATGACAGTTTTCCCAGGAGTTTCAGGACAACTCATCCCCCAGAGGCAGAGTGGGACAGGATCAACGCCGACCTAGAAGTAGAGGGGTTCCCAGGAATTTTGGGTCCAGGGAACTTTTTTCTGACAGGCCCACGCAGCAGCCCTGGAGGGATTTGCCTGACTGTCCTACTCTGGAGGCAGTCAGGGGGGAGATTGTCCTTGCACCCAGTGGCATGGGAGTCCATAACTGCAGATCGCTGGGTGCTAGAAATAATATCCAGAGGCTACACAATCCCATTTGTTGCCCCTCCAAGTGCTACAAGACGCCTCTCAGATGTCCCACCCACTCACAGGGAGGCCACAGCTCTAGAGGTTTCAAAGCTGCTTCACAAATGAGCCATCAAACTGGTCCCCCTCAACCATTCCAGATTAGGCATTTACTCCAGGTTCCTTTTGCAAAAAAGACGGGGGACCTCAGGCCCATTCTAGACTTGTCAACCTTGAACCTCTCCTGTCGCCAAACAAAAGTTCTGGATGGTCACCCTACAGTCCATTTTTCCTTATCTCTGAGAGTGTGACTGGATGTGCTCGTTAGACCTCCAGGATGCTTACTACCATATCAAGATCCACAGAAGCTCCAGGGGGTTTCTTCTCTTCCGGCTGGGAGCCAGTCCCTTCCAGTTCAGAGCTGTACCCTTCGGTCTCACCACAGCCCCCAGGTTGTTTACCAAGGTAATGGCAGTAGTAGCAGCTCACCTGAGGCTTCAGGGAATTCAGGTATTTCTTTACCTGTTCAACTGGTTCTTCACTGCGTCCACCAAGTGTCTTCTTTGTCTGGCCCGAGACTACTTCCTTCTCTTGGCAGATCGGCTGGAGATTACAGTCAATGTTCCCAAAACCCTTTTGCAACCTGTACAAGTCTTAGATTTTATCGGGGCACGACTAGACACTTTGCAACTAAAAGTCGTCTTAATGCCAGACGGGATCTTAAACCACAGGTACCACATTGCTCTAATCGTGGACCTGAGATTTCCAAAGGCGAATGATGTTCTCTGAGCCCTGGGCTCTATCTCTGCCGCGATTTCTATCCTCCCCTGTGCACAACTTCACATGCAGGTTCTTCAATGGATTCTAGTTGTTCAATGGTCTTGGCTAGACCTTCCCATGGATTGTCCGATAAGGATCAGTCATACCTGCAGGATGTCTCTCCTTTGGTGGCTTCATTCACCGGAAGTTGCAGCGGGGTGCCATTTCGTGTCATCTCCAGCCCAAGCCACAGTGACCACGGACGCCTTCCAACTCGAGTGGGGGGAGACATTGTTCGGGAAGGATGGCCCAAGGCACGTGGTCTCAGACAGAGACCAAGTTGCACATAAATGTTCTGGAGATGAGGGCAGTGCTTTTAGCGTTGAAAGCCTTCCACACTGTCCTTCCTCCAGGTACGATTGCAATTCAGTCAGACAACATGGTTGTCTGGTACATCAACAAGCAGGGGGAACCAGATCTTGCCCTCTCTGTCACGAGGCCATGAGAGTGTGGGAGTGGGCGATTTCCACCGGTTGGTTTCTGATCGCAACGCATAAACCGGGATGCTCCAACATTTTAGCGGACAGATTGAGTTGGGCTATTCTGATGCTGTGCGAGTGGTCTCTGAAACAGTCAGTAGCGGAAGAGATATTCCTTGCTTGGGGACAGCCTTGCTGCGATCTCTTTGCATCTCCTTCCATTGTGAAGTGCAGCGAGTTCTTCACTCTGATTCCTTCACCAGGGGATGCCCACAGATATGCTTTAGTCCATGTTTGCCCCCCGGGTTACTGTATGCTTACCCACCATTACCACTCATTCCATAGTTTCTTCAGAAAGCTTGCCAACTGGGGAGCAAAGTGATCCTTATTGCCCCATTCTGGCCTCATCAACTTTGGTTCCCTTTCCTTTGGTCTCATCTTCTAGCTCCTCTGTGGATTCTGGATCCCTGCTCCGATCTAATCTCTCATCCTTCGGGTGCCTACCCTCCCAATCTGGACAATCTCAAGCTGACAGCTTGGCTGCTCCAGTTCCCTTGATTGCCGGGACTCCCAGTCTTTCATCCCTGTTAAATCTATACCAGTGGCTTCTCTTAAAGATTCCACTAGGAAAGTTTTTCACAGTAAATGGAGACGTTTCTCTATGTGGGCCTCTCAGAGAAACCTGGATCCTTTTACAGCCCCTGTTCCAGCGGTGTTGGATTTCTTGACTAGTATTTTTCAGCAAGGAGCTAGTTCCTCCATGGTGAGAAAGTATGGCTGGCAGCCATTTCTAGCTTTCATGTTAGTGAAAATAAGATTGCCCTGGCCTCCTCTAGGCTGTGTAAAGCCTTTCTAAAAGGCACTTTTCTTTTACGTCCTCCTATCAAAGATTCGGTTCCTCCTTGGGACCTCACTTTGCTTCTTCAGTCATTAGTAACTCCTCCTTTTGAACCTGCAGCATCAGTGGATTTAAAGTTTTTATCTTGGAAGACAGCCTTCCTAGTGGCTATTACGTCGGCTCGGAGGGTTTCTGAGCTTCAGGCTTTGTCTGCCGTGCCTCCTTATTTGGTCTTCCATAAGGACAGGGTCTTTCTCCATACAAATCCTTCTTTTCTACCAAAAGTGGCATCTCAATCAAACATAAACCAAACAATTAATTTACCTGTTTTCTTTCCAATTTTTCATAACAAGGGTGAATATAAACTTCATTTGTTAGATGTTCATAGACAACTTTTTGTTTCTATCTTCATAGAACACAACCCTTCCGTAAGTCCAATCAATTATTCGTGTCATTTTCTAAACCTTTTTGGGAAAGGCCATTTCCAAGGTTTCTTTTGCCAGATGGATCACTCTTTGCATTTCACATATTTACAAAGCCAGAGGTTTATCTCCTCCTGGTCTGGTTAAAGCTAACTCTACCAGGTCCATGGCAACTTCTGCTGCTTTCTAGTCTAAGGTTCCTTTGGATGACATTTGTGCAGCAGCAACTTGGGCAAATTCACATAATTTCATTACAAATTAGATCTGATTTCCAGAGGGAGAGCATCCTTTGGCTCTGCGGTGCTCAGGAATATCCTTCCATGAGGGCCTCCCAGGATTTTTGAGGAGCTGGGGACTCTATCCCACAGGTTGCAGATAAAATGAAGTTAACCACTTCAGATAAAGAAGTTATGTACTCACCATAACGTTCCATCTGAGTAGTTATACTTCATTTTTCTGCAACCTTCCCACCCTCCATCCCCATGACCTTTTGATGTGAATAAACATGTTAGGTTTATTTAGTTTGAGTTGTTAAAGTGTATGGTTGCAGCAAACTCGATCTGAGGGAAGATAGGAGATGGTGGTGTGTTATGGGTAGGGGGAGGACCTCGGAGCAGATGCTAGAAAAAAAGTTGCCGGCTCGGATCCGATATGGATCCGAATAGCCACAGGTTGCAGAAAAATGCAGTGTAACTTCTCAGATGGAACGTTGTGGTGAGTACATAACTTTTTTTTTTTTTTTTTTTTTTTACATCTTATCCTCAGTAGTGCCACATCTGAAATGACAGGTACTGAAATTCCATAGGTCCATAGGTAGGTACTAGGCTATCAGCCCTGGGGCCTATACAAGGCCAGCCAAAAAGGTACCCTGGCTTTTGCCACCCAAGAAAATTATTTTCCTGTGCCACTGTCAAGCAGAGCCAGAGAGGTGATCCCCGGGGTGAATTTCCTATTTTCCATCCAGTCATCAAGATTTTTCTTGAAGAGTGCTAATGAGGAGCTTTGTTTGATATAGGTAAGTAGTTTATTCCAGAGTATGGGAAGTCTCTGGGACAGGAATCTATCCCTCCGGCATGTTCTGTTTATTGTGGTGACAAGGTTTAGGTCCCTAGAGCGTGTAGCTCGGAGGGATTGGGATTTCTTAAAGTGGAGCATGTCCAACAGCTCTGGGTTTGACATAGCTTTGTATGTTAGGCAGAGATCACCTCTGAGTAGGCGATATGCGACAGGGTAAAGCTGGATTTTTTTTGAGACGGTCTGCGTAGGGTGTCTGTTTGAGGCCGGTAATCCAAAATACAAACTCCAATTCAAACAGCGAATGTCAAAACTTGTTACACCATTAAAGCATTTTGTGGCAGGGGCTTCAGTACATAGCGTAGTGCTTAGTACTTAGAAGTGCTAATGTTCATAAATAACAGAGATAGGCTCCTAGTGAAGATGCATTTATATGATTCTTTTGTGCCCCCACGAGAAATTGAGTGGATGGCTGTTTTGACACTAGAGTTGTTCTTTATAGAGACAAAAGAATTGTTGAAGTAAGTGCTGACTGAAGTGAAAGAGTAAGCATGAAGTAACCCAGGTACTGCAAATTACTGTTAACACTGACCTCTTAAATTTTGAATTGTACTTTCTGAAACTGTAATGTCTGTATTGCAATAGTGCATTATGTAACTTTAGTAATTGTTTCCTTTTTGATTCTTTTAAAAGTAAGTGAACTTTTTGCTTTAGGTTCAAACATTCTTCTGGCTAGAATGGCAACCCGCAAGGCCAAACCTGAAGGGCAGTATTATTTGAAGCCAGAACATGTGGATGATTTCATCAGAGGTCAGCCAGTCGCATATTTGCCAGGCAGGTGCAAATTTTTTTTTTTTTTTTTTTGTATAATGAAAATTGGTCGTATCTTCCATTCAAACCTTAACACAGTAAGAATTATTTTGGTGTTTTTAGTGTGCATGTTAAGTCAGCCAGACAGCAGTCTTTGTGTGTTCATTCAAACTGTTACCTCATATCGTTCTATTTCTTTGTAACTGTTCTCTGCCTTTTTTTTTTTTTTAGTAAAACATTGTTTTTTTTAGGCTTCTTGAATTTGTTTGCAACTTCAAAGGTTTTACTTCAGGAGTGTTTCTGAAGTGTGTCTTAATGCTCTGCATTCATTTGGATTTCTTGCCAACAGTATTTTGCAAAAGCTGTGCCTCTTCTGGCTCTCCCAGAATTCTCTGCATCTAAGTTAGTTGCAGCATTTACTGCCATAGATCTCAGTTCTTTCCCCATCTCTTGTCAGTGTCTCACTGTCTTACTTGCAGCCTTCACAGGAAAAGAACTTGCTGTGAGTTTTGAAAGAAGAGAGAATGCATTAAATCTGTCATGCTTACAAATTTGGCCCATTACTTCTGTAATGAAGTATATCTATCACTGGCTTTGCTCATCATGCTGTTAACCTTTTCTCACTGTCATTAACAATCTTCATTGCCACTTGTTTAGCAACACTGTTCAGCTTTGCCACATGAGGCACTCCTAGTTGTTGAAAATCTTAAAGAAATCCCAATCCCTCCAAGCTACACGCTCTAGGGATCTAAACCTTGTCACCACAATAAACAGAACATGCTGGAGGGATAGATTCCTGTCCCAGAGACTTCCCATACTCTCGAACAAACTAACTATCTGTGTCAAACAGAGCTTCACATTAGCACTCTTCAAGAAAAATCTTGATGATTGGATGGGTAATAGGAAATTCACCCCGGGGATCACTTCTGTGGTTCTTCTTGACAGGGGCACAGGAAAATAATTTTCTTGGGTGACGAAAGCCAGGGTACCTTTTTGGCTAGGCTTGTATAGGGCCTAGGGCCAGTATCCTAGTACCTACCTATGAATAAAAAAAAAATAATTTCTCCTGGCAATTTATTCCTCAGATATGCCATTAATCTGCTTATTTTCTGGGTTTCTTTGTCACAGTGCTTACTTGTCTGTATGGTATCAGACCAGTCTTACCCCAAGTCAATTTTATTTCCTATTGTTTGTCAACTTACAGTTTTGTAAAAAAAAAAAAAAAAAAAAATACAGGGATGCTTTTAGCTTCCATTTTTGTTCTCTCTCTTTTTTATTGTGTGTTTCTCCCTTCTGCCTGTTAACCATCATTCCTCCCCACCACTGACCAATCAGCCATTCATTCCCTTTCCCCAGGGTGACAGCCACTAAAGCGGGACTGTCATTTAGGTAGCCATCAGGGGCTTTTCTTGTAAACCGTAACAATTCTCCCCTTGATGGCTGACATGCATGCTCACTGGGGAGGGTCCTACACTGTGACCTCCCATTTGCTAGATCCACATGCTTTCATGCATGCCTTCCTCAGAATGCAGTGTCCTCAGCTTGGCAGGAATTGAGCATGTGTCCCCGGCTGACTCACTACATACCTGTCTGTAATCCTCAGTGAGATCAAGCAATGCTGCATAGAAGATTTCCACTCTGTTATTGATGTATGTCAGTGCCATTCACTTTCCCCAGGCTCCTCCAGGCCATGAGCATCTATTTGGGTAATTTGAGTCACACTTATAGAATCACAGAAGATTTGAGGCAAATGAGACATGTGGCCATTTACTCCTTACCAGTACCCACCCTTAGATCTTACCACCTTTTTCAAAGAGCATTAGGCCAGTCAAGTTGTGGGTGGAATTGTGAACACCCATCCAATTGTCTAACTCCTTTTTAAAGAATGATACAGTAACATTGCTTGGTGGAGTGGAAGTTTATTCCACAGAAAGAATAGCCACTGCATGAGGAAACTGTATCTCCACCATTTGTTTTTTTGCCAAAACAGGTTCAGATCTCTGGTACTGCTAATGTTTGCTGGATGGTTTGATTTGTGAGTATATAAAAATGTCTTTGACTGCCATATCTCTAAATCCCAAACACTTGGAACAGTGATTTTTTTTCCCAGGGGAAAAAAATTGCTGGGCTGGTTTCAAGAGTTTGCCATTTCCTCCACAATGGTGCAATCTCGGAGTTGGTATATTTAAGTAGGGGGTTGTGGGGGGCACTGCCCCCCACATTATATAATATTTAAAGATTATTTTTTTATTTATTTATTTTTTGTTTTTATGGAACAGCGATTTTTTTCCCTGGGAAATAAATCGCTGTTCCGAGTGTTCAGGATTGTAAGCTTTCGCTTAAATAGGGTTGATGAATCAGTGTTCGCTTTTTTAAGCGTTCGTTGATTCAATATAGACCCTATATATATATATATATATATATATATATATATATATATATATATACACACACACACACACACACACACACACACACACACACGCGCGCGCGTCATGATTCAGTTTTTGTATTTAAGACTTTAATATATACAAAGTTGTTTCTAGCTTCACTCTTATGAGGAATGTGAATGATTTGTGGCATAAATCTGAACTGTCCATATTTTTGCAAAATGTACAGATCTTGGACTTATTATTTTTGATCTGTTCCTCATAAAATTTGAGGAATTCATGTCCTTCAGAAAATGGATGTCACTGCAAAAATATATAACTATCACAACTTTCTAAATTTATAAGAGCAATATTTGTAATATATCCCTATTTTTGTGCCCTAGTCCCACATTATTTGGGGCTTTGTGCAGATTTCTTATGCTAAGAGGTTGAGAGTTATGATTTGTGGTCTGATTTGACAGTAGAGAAAGTTACAGTTGGTGGGGAGCAGAGCTGCCCCCTATTGATAAAAACTTAATCTCATCGCTTTTTTCATCATCTGAGTTCATTGACTTTTTTATTGTCCTTAATGTGTATTTATTCATATTCCATTATACCATCCTACCCAATAACATAGTATCTCATAATAACAGGATGATTGTTATCTGGATGCAGAAGGCTTTTCCTGTCTGCCTGAACAAGTGCAGTAATCCTGTTCTACCTAGCACATTTTACTGGTGACACTGATGGTTCTGTATGCCCCAAATGAAGCAGCAGATTATCTATTGTAGATAGGAACCACTTTAGATCTTTTCCATAGCTTATGAGCAAACTCTCTAATAGAAGAAAATATCGTACAGCACTAGTGAAACACCCTAGGATGTTATTTGGGCCAGTGGAACTACTGATTTTCATTGGGATCATTTTCTTCTTCATGAGGATATGATAATAGTGGTGGTTGCTGTCAAAGCATAGTGTAGTAGCTTCTTTACCTGCTGGGGTTTCAAAACTAAAGCTGAATGTCTTTGCAGGAAATTTTGTCATTTGACTTGGAATTTAGTGTACCACTAATTCCTATAACATAAAAGTAATTATTACCATCAAGCTTCCTTTCCTACTTATAGAATATCTAGTTACCATTTTAGCTAGCATAAGAACAAGAATGTGATGTAGATAATTGGTTCAACCAACAACTCAACAAGAGTAAACCGAAAAACAAAAGAGGTTGAACCAAACCACAGCAGGCAGCAGATAAAAAAGAATTCCGTTTAATGGTAAGCTGTTTCGCAGTACATCAAGCTGCTTCATCAGACACACACGAAATGCAATGCCTTACTTTTAAACTAAAAACAACCAATAAAATAATTTGTTCAATTACATGGGGTAATAAATGTAATCCTTGTTTAAAGACATATACAAATGCATATCTATAATCAGTTTAAAAATGGTCATCCAGGCAGTGAACATTTAAAAACATAAAGATATTGCACATGAATGTGAGCAGTTTAAAAAAATAATAAAAAAAAACAGTAGTCATCTGGGCAGACCCTACCCTGTAAAAGTGACTTTATAGAAACTTTATCATCAATACCTCTGCCCACGTTAGCTCTCATCCTTATAATCCATTTTAACTCTGCTGTCTCTGTTTTATTTCTGATGTCTCCCCCTCTTTCATTCTTGGAGATTATTTCCATCACCATGAACTTGGAATATGTGTATGATCATGTATAGCTACATGTTTGGCTAAAGCATTGGATTCAACACCTGTAGATGTATCATACAGATGTTTCCTCATGCATTCTTTTAACGTACAATTTGTTTTCCCTATGTGGTTTGGTTCATCCTCTCTTGTTTTTGATTTACCATTTTAGCTAATCAAAGTTATTGAAATATACCAAGTGTATTAGTATACTTATGAATTTAAATTTTAATGATGTTATATTTATAGATGGCCATGTATATGATTTTAATGGCTAATCCCTGAGTAGTACCCCTATGCAGTATGCGCAATGTCTAGCGATCTTGCCACAGACAACAATTTAATTTTGCTCGTTGTAGTGGCATTCAGTCAGCTTAGTCTGCTCTCAGCTAATGTCACTTCCAGTTTTGTATCCACAAGCTTATCATGTAGGCGCTTGTGCTCCAAGACTGCCTAAAGCAGACACCATTGTTGAGCTCTGAGGGGCAGTCTAGTTAAAAGTGTAATGCAACAGCTGTATATAGGATAGATATAGATACTTAGACTGGCAAATCCATATAAGGAAAGTGTCCTTGACCTCAGAATTAAATATTATGACATTGCATAAAATTACTGTGGGTGCGCATGCCATACATCTGACTAGACAAGCATGGCTTAGCCAACTAAACTGCCGGTTTCATTTCTGCAAGTCTTTTGGGTTTCTAGTACCATGACAGGAATGGATCCCATTTATAAGTGAAACTAATTTTAAAGTTTATGAAATTAGTATTGTTTCAGTCTTTGATGTTAGCCAGTAAGGCCCTTCTCAGCACCCACAATGTGCCCAGAATTTATTCCTTCTGCATTTCAGAGTTACATGTATTAGTAGCATATCTGAATACAACTGCAAATTATTTTTTTAAGAGACCCATTGCTCCTGCTGCTATTGGAATTGTCAGTGTATCCTTCTTCCACATTGCCCTCATTTCTTCCTGCAAATCTTTGGTATTTTATGACTTTGTCTCTCTCAGTGTGTAAGACACTGTAATCATTGGGTGTACCAGTGTCAGTGATCAGTGTCACTTCTGTCTTCTTTTCATGTACTACTACTACTACATCTGCTTTTCTCGCATCTATATTTTGAACTGTTGGTAATGGGTGATCCCATGTGATACAAACTTCATCATTTTATGTAATGCTTTATGGCTCATGTTTCCAATGCTTCTGAGCTACTTCAATATTGTAATGTTTGCACAATCCCCAGTGCAAAAGTTTTGCCACATGATTATGCAGTATACAGGCCCTCTACCATTAGTGTATCATACCCAGCAACAAGAAGTGTGACTGTTTTGAGTAATATTTTACGAAATTGGGATTTGTCTATTTCTCCCACATGTTAAATGGATATTGTAAACCTTTGTGTATGTAGTTGACTGTCCTGGGTTGCAAATATTAACCTTTCATCTTTTGGTTTAACTTCAACTCTCCTTGAGCATTCCTGCATCAGATACTGATTGATAGGTTCTGCCAGGAGATTTCTGTATTTGCAACTATATATATATATATATATATATATATATATATATATATATATATATATATATATATATATATATACAGAGATATATATATATATATATATATATATATATATATATATATACACACACACACACACACACACACACACACACACACACACACATACATATATATATTATATATATATGGGTCTACTTCACATACCAAACCCAAATACCACATAACCAAAGACCAGATAACTGAGACGAGAACTCCAAACCTTCAACTACATGAATGTCCACGTAGCCGAAAAGTTTCCCAGGGTAAGTAACCCTGGGCCAACAAGGGGAGATTTATCCTGTTCCCCACTGCAGTGAGATCCCGGAGTTGGTATATTTAGTTAGGGGGGTGTGGGGGGGCGTAGCTCCCCACTTCAGTAGGTTGTAGATGGTGCGGTATGTTCTCCATGAGTTTTTGGCCCTGTGGTTATATACTCTATGTGGTCGTTTGTGTATTTGAAGTTTCGGCGTTCTTGTCTCGGGTAGCTGGTCTTCGGTTATGTAACATTTTGGGTATCTGTAGTAGACCCATACATGTATGCCTTTTCCACATTTCTTGCCTTATCATCTGATCCTTCTCCTTATATTGTTATATTGTTTCTTTTGTTTTTTGCCACATTCAGTTTACTGCCTGATTTTTCTGTACTTCTGGTTTGATTTCCATTCCCGCTTGACACTGATTTGCTTCTGTTAAACTAATCAGGGAAGTCATCTTAGACTTTTTCTCCTCGTGTTTTAAAACTTTCACTATGTTTGGATGTTGTGAGATCAGCAGATGTGTGAAGTCCTATGACTGCAGATTAATGCAGGTAATCAGTTTCGAGGAGACCCATACCTTCAGTACGAGGAATATATATCGATATACACTGATTCTTGATAAGCGTGAAGCATTTTTCTTGTTTTCCTGTCCAACTGATCCAGTACCTTTTAGGGCCAGTCAGTTGCCCAAAACTGTAAGTTAGAACAGGAAGAACAAATTAGTTTATACCTTGCACTTTGTTCTCAGATGTCAGGACTGTTTTTAGTATTAATTTTAGTCTTCTTAAATATTCTTTACTGAATTTTGTTCACATTTGTTCATGTTTTATTGTCAATCCTTCATCTCCCAAATATTTATGTAGTCCCTCGTGGTCAAGTTTCTTTATCACATTCCTGTATTTTCTTAGTACTGTAGCTTTCCTGCTTTAAATATCGCTTTTGCACATTTATCAAGACTGAATGACATTCTTGTATCATATGAGAAAGTTTGGCCACTTGCAGTTGTGTTTTCTGTTCCTCCTCTGATGACCTATACAGTTGGAAATCATTCACAAAAAGAAGACGAGAGGTCTTTACACTTTATTTTCTGAGAGCAAATTGTAACCATGACCTAATCTGTTAAGTAGACAGCTTAATGCATTAAGGGCAAGGCAAGACAAAAGAGCAACAATGACAGTCACCCTGAAATATTCCCCTTTGAATTTTTATCCCTGGAATAATAATTTGTCCTTTGTCATGGCTTAGCTGCAAAGTGGTTTGTCACTGCTTCATGATCATTGTAATGTAACTGATCAGTGTTGCATACTTACAGATGTATAAAATATACGCCTTTATCCATGACTGTGGGATGTTGTCAGTTGTTTTTTTTTTTGTAGACTATCCTTGCAATACTTAGATTCTTTCAATTCTCCATTATGACTTTATAAAGAAATGAGCCTTTGTTCTGTATGAATTTCTTGTATTACCCTTTTGTTCTATTGCCATGATTGTATTTTCTTTTGTGTGACTGTAAACTGTTGGCATAATTTCTACCATATAATGTATATACAGTCGGAAGGCAAGTTATTGGTCTGTAGTTTTTAGAATAGCTTGCAGTTTCACTCTGAAGGAGGAGTATCATTTTTCCTGTTAACCAGGTTCGTCTCTGAGATGTGAATATAAATAGTTCTTACTTACGGCTAAATCTTTGTTTAAAGAGGTTAATACTTTTATCCAGAAGTTAGGTCTTGCATCTGGGCCTGGGGTTTTCCAGTTTGGAGCTTTTCTTAAGTTCTCTGGATATTACTTCATTCAGTTTCATATCCTGTACATTTGAACTTCTTACTGTTTCTTTTACTTCTATCTATTCAGCATCTTTGCTGTGTTCCACCGGGTCTTCATAGATATTTCTCCATAATGTGCTTATTTCTTCTTTTTGGTGGTGTTTCTGTTCTTTTTGGCATTTTACATCATTGACGATTTGCTTATTTTACACATCTGATGTTGTAAATCTTTATTCATTCCTTACTGTTAGGACTTTAGTTCCATCCTCGGAACTGACATGGCCTTTAGCAAGCTTGCGCCAGCCAAAAAACTCTCAGTTAAGACCTACCCATAATGCCCCTCTCATAGTCTCTTCGGGTCTCGTTTGCCACGTTCCTCGTCAGATGTGCCAAGCCTTCTCTCTCAAGGCTAAGTGTAGAGTTTTTATGTAAATTCCTATCCTACCTTTTAGTCAGTTTTTTGCTAATTTTCAACTTTCATCTATAGACTCCTCTACTTGTTCTATTCCCTACCCTCTACCTTTGGTAGTTCCTTTTACACCATTGTTGATACTGTCCCTCTCTCCTACCTTAGGTAGGCCCTCTTTCCTACCACTTGTGGCATTTCTAAGTACCATTGTTGGTACTCTTCATTTCTTTCTATCTGGATTTTAAAAAAAAAAAAAAAAGCTCTTTTCCCTTTATCTTTGCTGCTGTTTTTTGAGTGTTTTACCTTGTCGCTTGGACTAGTGTGTTATTTGTCATTATGTCTGAAAAAGACAAATTGGGTTTTAAGCAGTGTGATAAGTACGGGTGTAAGATGCCCAAATCAGATGCTCACCCTCGGTGCGATTATTGTTTGGGCGTTGACCATGTTAATACTTCATGTGATATCTGTTCCAGCTTCAACAATCGCACTTTGGCTGAGCGTAAAAACAAGTTGATATTAAAGGGCATAATTAAAACTCCTTTTTTGGAGGCTGTCTCTGGGACGGAGGTCTCATCATCTCCTAAGACTAAAAAACACAGAGAGAAATGGAGTCACTCAGTTCCTACATCTCCGTCTGTTTCGGAACTGAGTCGACACCGAGCTTCTCCGGTGCCTTCAGCGCAGACAACCTCGGCACCAGGCTCTATGTCTTTCCTCTCGGTGCTGTCTCTAATTTTGACTTCTATTACTGTACCAGCTTTGACACCATCCTCCTCGGTGCCATACTTGGTCTTGACACCGGCTTTGACTACTGTACTTGCATCGACACTATCCCCGGCCACGGTGCCAATAGTTTATACCACTCCACAGGCTATGACCCCATCGGTTCCAAAGGTTGAAGACCTTCCCAGAACCAGATATTCTCCAACTTATGACCCTTTTTCGGGGCACCAATTTAGCCCCTTTCTTGAAAGACCTGACTCTCCTTCAGCAGCCTCCTACAGGTCCACCAGGAGCCTTTCAGAACAAGATGGAAGTGAGGGTTGTGGACCATCTTCTGGCAGCTAGAGGATTGCCCACCCCTGCTAGGTCTTATGTCCCCTTTGGAACGGAAGCTTTCACTGCATACTCACCAGTATATCCTCCTCCAGCCTCTTCCCAGATCCCGGAGACTTCGGTACCAATGACCACCCCAGTGCATACTGTCTTGGCTTTGACTGCGGAGGTTCCTCTGTCGGCACCGATTACTTTTGCCGCAACGGCTTTGTTGGAACCGGTGAACTCTCGGAGCAGTGATTGAACTGTCAGCATCGTGGTTCCTAGTTCGGTGCCTAGTTTTTCGCTGGCACCGTCTATGGCCACGGCTCCACTGACAGCTACCAGTCCTCTCAGACCTCCTCACTTGGAGGCAGTCTCCTCAGGGTGGGGTGTGACCCTGGTTCCAAGGTTTTCGGTTCTGGGCTACCATCCCTCCTCGGGTGGGGCTGCTTTCCAGGTGATGGAGAGAGTCCTTGCCTCAACAGGCTCGCATTCCCCACCAATGGCATCGACACCAGAACCCCCTCTAGCATGCAGCTGTTCCAACCCTGTACTCTGGGATCCTGAGCATGGGAGCCGCAAGACCTTCCCTTGAAGGGAACCCTTTCTCCGGAGTCCTTCTCAGAAGATCCCAATGGGGACCCACCCCGGAATAAATGGTGCAAGAGGAAGCACTTTGATTCCCCTGAGGAATCTTTCACTGAGGACACCGATCGCAATGAGGGAGAAGGGTCCCCACGCTCTCCCCCAGAAGACGTCTCATTTGTAGACATTCTCGAGATCCTTAAGCAGGGGTGAGATTTTAAGTCCTTGAACCCTTCTTCGGAGGAATCTGTGTTCTTTCAGGCCTTCCGTGCTTAGCCATCTACTTCCTGGGTGACCCCACCTATGGATCAGCTTGTAAAACTGATCATGCAGCATGCCTGGAAGGCCCCGGACAATGTAGAACCTGCCCCCCGGAGGCCAGACAAAATTTTATCCACTCCCAAAGACCAGCCCAATTGGTGCAAGCAGTTGATAGTTGATTCCATGGTCTTGGCGGTGGCCACCAAGAGGGAACTGGCAGAAGATAGTTCCACTGTTCATTCCCCGAACACAGAGTCTTGTGCTATAGACAGACTGGGGAAGTGGACCTATGCTTCAGCGAACTTTGCCATTCGATCCCTAAATATCTGGCACACTTCACTTGCTTCCAAAGAGGCCTAATTTCAGAAATGTCTACCTCTTTGGTGGGGGTACTGCTTGATGAGGTGCGTGTCGCCTCGCAGCTGGTTACTCTGGACTCTGTCTCGAACTCCTTGATGCGCTTGATTTCTCACACCACCAAGAGGGCAGGTCGAGCAGCCACATCAGGCATCGTCATGAGATGGCATGCTTGGATGCATTTCTGTGATTTTGCAGACCCCTTTAAATCTTCCTTCGTCAACCCGCTTGTTGACTAATCTTCCCTTTTTGATCCCAAAGTAAGGGACACACGATCACGAAGTGAGAAAGACAGAAAGACCTTGTCTGCTATGGGCATACATTTTTTCACCCCCCAGAGATCCTATTCCAGGAACCAGAGGAGAGGAAAATTGTGGTTCAAGAAGTCCCAAGGATCTTTTCGTGACACTCTTGGTGAGCAATCCCCCCGAAGCAGAGGGGGAAACTCATCCGGAAGACGCCCCTTTTGGGGCAGAGGGGGTTCGCACAAAAAGGGAGCTACAGATTCCTTCTCCAGCCGACCCTACCAGCGCTCCTGAGCAGCGGCCCGACTGCTTTCCTCTGGAAGCAGTCGGGGGTCGTTTTTCCCTGCAGCTACAAGCATGGCAACTTATCACTACTGATGCATGGGTGCAGAGAATTATATCCAGAGGCTACCATATCCCATTCAGTCTTACTCCCAGACCTGTCAAATGAATCCCCGATGTTCCACCCAGTCAAAGGGGGAGGTAGCAGCCTTAGAAATCGAAAAGCTGCTAAGAAAAAGAGTCATCCAGCCAGTCCCACCAGATCAGAGGAGATCCGGTTTTTACTCAAGGTTCTTTTTAGTGCCAAAAAAGACAGGGGACTGGAGATCAATCCTGGATCTCAACTTACTAAACAAATTCATAAAACCTCAAAAATTCCAGATGGTCATGGTACAGTTCATCCTCCCCTTTCTAGGGAAAGACAAGTGGATGTGCTTTATAGATCTCCAGGACACGTATTACCACATAAAGATGGACAAGCGGTCCCTGAGATTTCTCTGCTTCTGGCTGGGAGCCAATCACTACCAGTTCAGGGTACTGCCATTCAGTCTCTCGACAGCCCTCAGAGTGTTCACCAAATGTATGGCAGTTTTAGTAGCTCGTCTTCAACAACAAGGATTCCAGGTGTTTCCGTATCTAGAAAATTGGCTCCTTACCTCCACACTAGGAATCTTCTCATCCACAGCCTCTCTTACACTCAAGGCCTTGCTCTTCCCTTAGGGATTATGATCAACAAGGAAAAAATCTCAAATATCCCCAAAGAAAACACTGGACTTTATTGGAGCGATCTTCGACACAACAACCTGTCATGCTTCCCTTCCTCCTCACAGGCTCTCAAAAATAAGAAGCTAGATTCAAGTCCTACTCCAACAGACATTTGTACCAGCACACCTTGTACTACAACTACTGGGATCTATGGCAGCAACCATTACCTTAGTTCCACTGGCGAGGTTGCACATTAGATTAGTACAGTGGCTCCTTTCTTCACAATGGTCAATCTTAACCCATCATCTCGATCACTTGATACGCCTTACAAATCTTTGCAAGAAAGAAATGCTGTGGTGGATGAAGCCAGAATCATATCTCTAGTGTCGACCGTTCTGCCTTCCCCGGCCCAGGGCCACAGTGACCACAGACACTTCCCTGCTGTTGGGGGGCTTTTCCAGGAAAGACAGTCCAAGGAACCTGGTCTCCCATGGAGGCCAATTTGCACATAAATGTCCTAAAATTGCAGTTCTCTTAGCGTTGCAAGCGTTCCATACATCCCTCCCTTCTGGGACCATTGCATTTCAATCGGACAACATGTCAGTCGTCTGGTATATAAACAAACATGGCGGAACCAGGTCTTGCACCCTGTGTCGGGAAGCCATGAGAATTTGGCACTGGGCAATAGCATCCAACAGCTTTCTTATAGCAACGCACATTCCCGGGAGTTCCAACCTTATTGCAGACTATCTGAGCAGGAACATCCTGATGCCTCATGAGTGGTCCCTCAGTCCTATAATAGTGGACCAGATCTTCCACTGTTGGGGCAGGTCTTGCTGCGACCTGTTTGCTTCCCCTCTAAACAACAAATGCAAAAGCTACTTTGCCCTGATTCCCCCTCAGGGGGAGTCACTGAGGGATGCTCTGATGCACACCTTTCCCCTGTTTCCCCTCATTCTGAAATTCCTCCAGAAAGCTCAAAAGTTGAGAAGCAAAGTGATCCTTATTGCCCCCGTCAAGTCTAGTTCCCTTTCCTATGGCCTCATCTGATTTCTCATTTGATTTCTTCCCTTCCTTTCCCTTATTGCCTTGTGCTTTTGTAGTAAGACTTCATCTGCTATTAATTTAGCTGGACATTAATATAGTCTGTTTCTGTTGTATTGCATGAATTTCTGTAAAAAGTGTTGATTACTGTGTTCACTTGTTTTATCATACTTTTAACATTTTGGGTCTTACTGACTTTCTGTAATCTTTCTTTCATTGATCTTAATATGCCTATCCATCTCTATTAAATCAAGCAACTTTTGCCTTAGATCATTTTCTTCTGAACTGAGGGCACATTCTTTAATGTCCATTTGCTGTAGGCATTCTGCAGAAAGTTCCTGAACATCTTCCTTTGACATGTCAAGCAGAGCACCTCACTGGCTGGCCCTCTTCAAGAGAAATCTTCATGACTGGATGGGAAATAGAAAATTCACCGCAGGATCACTTCAGTGGCTGTACTCAACAGAGGCACTGAGAACTAAGGTCGGGTGGCACGATTCCAGGGTAATCCTATGGGCTAGGCTTGTAAAAGCTCCAGGGCCATTAGCCTAATACACACCTATGAACCTATATGGTCTTCAACTGCATCCTGCATAATTTCTTCCTCTTTCATATGGGAATTCTACCACTACACAGCACTGACTGCATCAGAGTCACCAATGTTTCTTGCTCCTTCCCTTGCTGTGCAACTCCAGCTGAACTTTTGTACTCATTTCATACTGAAGATTCCAGAGAATCTTCATGGGGCAAAAGTGATGCTTCTCATTCCACCTGTTTCTCCTTAATCTGGGGACTCATTGTTCCATCATGCTATGACCTGACACCCCATAGGAGCAAAAAAAAAATACCTGAAAAATTTTTCCAAGGCAAACTACAGCCTACTAAGCTATGGCAAAAAAAAAAAAAGTTTCAAACCCGTCTGCTAACACAGCCAGAGGGAGTACACATTTGCCTTGTATAAAAACTTGAACAACTGTGTAGACTCAGTCAGACCTCACTGGATCAGAAGCAGGTCCTCCCAAAAAAGCAAGCTATCCTGGTGGACCTCAAGTATAAATAGGTTATATAAAAATATACATATATTGAAGAACAAGAGGGAACTTACTCAGCAGTGGAAGAATTCCCTCCACAGCTTGAACAAGCAAGTCAGATATCTTGTAAAGTGACACAAGGATTTGTGCCTAAATTAGTGAGTTTGTCTAAAATATCCAAGTGAAGTATCATGTCAAATGCATGTGCCAGTTTGAGGTAGGCAGTATGCAGTATTTTACCCTCATCCATGACTCTAGTGACCTTCTTGAAGAAGTGCACCAGGTTTAGTAGGCATTAACTGCCCTTGACAAACCAAACAGGGATGTGTCCATTTTATTTATTTATTTTTTAATTTCATATGTCTTTGTTTATCAGGTCCTTGTTAATTCTTTCCATGACTTTGCATGTAAGATTAGAAAAACGTATGGGTCTGTAATGCCCTGGATCAGTTGATGGTCTGCTTTTGTGTAGTAGGATGGAAGTTGCAGTCCTCCATTCCCTAGAGACAAAGCCTGTCTGAAGGCTGTGGGTGAACGGAGATTCCAGTGAGCCTAACAGCTCATGTTTCAAGCTATTTCGAAGGCATCCATGGATATTATGAGGGACAATTGATGCAATGTTTTTAGATGTGGAGAGTGTGGTGAGGACCTGTTTTTTAGTGATAGTTGGAAGAGAAATGGTGGAGGTTATTTCCAGGGGGGGGGGGTCAGGCAACCGATAATCTCAGAGACATATGGATCCCGTCTTCTGCTTGTACTTTATTGTTCTTGTTAACACTTTTGAGTAAAAGTACTGTTCACTAATCTCTTATCTTGGACTTTGGTAACTACTTTAGCCAATTAAATATTTTTGTCAAGACTTTTCTCTCTATACTTAAGAGGTGGAGAGGTATGCCCTCAGTTATAACTGAAATGTCATGAAATCACAATAAATGAATGCTGTTTGCATGTATATTCATGTTGACTAGACAGTAATTTTTTTTCTAATTAGAACTACCAATACAATTTTAACTTACATTCGTACATACATACTTAAAAAAGTAAACAAAAGCACACATTCCATGTGAAGTTTTAATTTCATTTATTTTACAAAATAAATAAGCAAGCAGACACACAGGTTTCATATGAAGTCATGTTTTTATTTATTTGATATTTCACAACTAGTGACATATCTAGGCATAGATAGCTATTTCTGATGTAATGTAACAGTTGTACAGTGAAACAGTATAAATTGTGACTGAGAGCAAATGCGAGGTTTTGTTTCAAACAGACAATTTTGCTGATCAGTCATGACAGTACAATATGTCTACAATATACACTCAGTTTAAAGAACACCATTGCACCTAAAAATAAAACGTAAATAAAAATGGAGGTATACAACATAGACACTTGATTAAACAGCTTATTTATAGTTAACACATTTTATGTACATGTACATACATACAAATATTTTAGGCATGGGCATTAATGTCCTCCTAGCTTTCAAATGTACCAGAACAGTCATTTCCATATAAATTAAGAAGACATTCTTAAAAAAAATAAAGTAGCACTTGCTTTAATATAATTAGACACTTTATTCCATGTGTCAGCTACTCTTACAGAGAACAAGTTACTACATCTCTATATCCTCTATCATTTCCTACACAGATTGGAGTTATCAAAGAGTAGTAGACAATCAGACAAAACTTCCTAGTGGTAGTTGTCTCTAATTGCTCTCCACTTAAATATCAATAAGAGATGGAGTAAACAGTTCAAATATTTTAATCTTTTGTAATAACGTAAATTTTCACATCCATGAATGCCCTTGGTATATTTTCACAGTGCTCTTTCCCGTTCACTCTTGCTAATTTTATTGTAAGATTTCTAATTATTATTCCATACTCTAATTTGGGTCTAATGTAACTTACAGTCCATCATTTCTAACTTCCTAAACTTTATAAATCTTTTTTTTACAGTCTATAGTTTTAAAATGATCATTAACCAATTTTGCTAATATGATCAGGGGGGAAAAAACTCAAAGCTTGATCTACCCATATATACCCAGATTCTTAAATGAATCCACATTTTAAATCACTGTGTACTGTATTAAACACTCATCCTTCCATCTATGTCTCTCAAATCTCATAGGCTTTGCTGTTGATAAATTTATCAGCATATTATTCTCCTGTGCCCAAGTAGTTTGAATTAGTCAAGTTATTTTGTCCTGTCACAGCTGTAACCTGTTTACCTGTTTAAGATTACCTGCTTGCAGACAATAGACCACTACAAATGAAAAAGATAGGTCAGGAAGACGTGGCGTAAAGCGGCATGGGCCCAAGTGAGAGCTCTATAGGACACCTTGAATTTAATCAAGAGATTCAGCTATTGAATTAATGTGTCCTTGCCATGTCCTATTTGTAAACCATGCAGGTATCCGTCTTATCAAAATTAAATCAATTAGTTGTTCTAATATATTGATCATTGTTTTGTGTATGATCTCATTAAAGGCTGATGTTAAGCCTATATAAATTACACCACCGCACGATTTGTCATTTATAACTGTTATTGCACTATTACAGAACCTCATGCTGCAGGTAGTTATAGATCTATTTTCAGCATATGCATGCTTATATAGAGTTTCAACTTCTAGTCTTTTCAATTCTGATGGTACAGTATGCAAAATAAAATTCTCCATTCTTTTTCCATAAAAAGCAAAAAAAGAAAGTAATGTTATGAATCTCAATATATGTATGTATATTTATATATATATATATATATATATATATATATATATATATATATATATATATATATATTGTGGTACTTGCGTATTATCGCAACCAGATTTTTGCGATAATATGGCTTGCTTCCCGGTGTGTGACTGTAACCAGAAATGTATGCAGAATCACACAGGGAATGTTATCTGTAAAAAAAAAAAATCCTCTGTTGAGGTAGGAATAGTGTAGTACTACAAAAATGACTGCTTGTTTGAACCTATGCCGTTTCCCGACATCATGTCAGTCTTAGTGCTATTCCAAGTCCTGTTATGTGTGCACACAACAGAGCAGAGCCGCGTCTGCAACATATATTCCCTTCCCCAGAGCCAGAGCTAGCAGCCCAAAAGGGGTAAAAAGCAACTGACAGTTCACACACCATTCAAAAAGGGGGAGAAAGGTAACACCTACAGACGTGATTCAGTTATTATTAAACACATACATCACAGAAAGCAAGGAGTGTGAAATTTTCATGTGAAAATGCAGAAGCGCAAAAGACTGTTTCAGGAAAAGTTAAATCTTACAACCTGCACGTTTGCTACGGGGGACAAAAACATAGAGCTAGCTGGTCAAAATCTTTCAGATGATGAAAATAAAATCGGAGTACTGGTGATGAATAGAAGGATGGTATATTCCCGATTAACTTAGCCTATATTGCGCTTGTAATCAGGAAGGCAGGATCTACCATGCACTGCATGCAGCAGTATGTAGTTCACTGGCAAAGTGAGACATACCAGTCAGGACACCAAAATTTGGCAGTTAGTCCTCTCCCTGCCTCAAAACCATGTGTACCACAATTTAACTTACTTACTTACACTCCCTTTTCCAGCTTAATAGACCTGCTGTCTCAGACATGGGACTAAATTCGCAACTGCGAAAATCTGGTTGCGATAATACGTTAAGTACCATATATATATATATATATATATATATATATATATATATATATATATATATATAGTTTCACTTTATAATCTCAAAATACTGAAATGCCAGATTTCAGTATTTTGAGATTATAAAGTCGAAAGTGCAGTTACGTGCAACTGCATAATAGTGAATGCGGAAATGTCACATTCGCCATTATGTGTTTGCATACGTGACGTGCGGTTTGTGGATTTAGCTGGGGTTTCAGGCAAGTGGTGTTTTTGTAAGGGTATTGGATATAGATTTTAGTGTGTGTGTGTGTGTAGTGGCGAGTTTTATGAGTTTGTGTGTTTAGTGCAACCTTGAAGTTAGTGTATATATAAGTAGGGGGATTTGGGGGGGGGGGTGCATCGGGGCTTGCCCTTATGCTTTTAGCAAGATTGATTGTGTGTGTGTTAGTTTTGTTGTGTTTGTGTGTGTTGGTTTGTTTTTTTTTTTGTAGTGTTGGCAGGTAGGTGTATTTGTGTTTGTGTGGTGCATGGTTTTGTTTATGTTACGTTCGTGGTTTGAAATTTCGCAGTTTTAAAATTTCGGGGTTTTGATTTTTCGGCTTTATAGTCTTGAGATACTGAAATTCAATATTTCAGTATTTTGAGATTATAAAATGAATCTATATATATATCATTTTCTACTAATCGCAGTATCTTTTATAGACGTTTTTTCAAAATTATCATGATCTTTTCTCTTACTGTTTAATTTGTGTCTCCATTTAGTTATATTATTTTGGTCTTCTGAGTTTATAGTTCTAGTTTACCCTCATTTCCATTTCTTATATTTTTATCTATCATCTTGGTTGAATTTCCACCTTTGCATTTTGCCAAACTGTTTAACATTCCTTTAGAAAGTGGTATAATACTTTATTCTACTTTCCATTTTTTGTTTGCATCTTGTACCATGGAGATTATGACTGAAGAGAGTCTGTCAGCCAGTCCACTTTACATGGTTACCAAACTGAAATTATAATATATAAGCAAATAAACAACTGATTTCATAGAACGATTAAGTTTAATTCAGGCTACCTTAGGGAGTACAGTACAAATCTACTTGTTCTTTTAATTGTTTATTAAAATGCACAAATGTTTGTTTACAGGTACCATGTAATCTTTGTACATTTTTTAACCCGGAAACATCTTTATTAAATTATCATGTATGACGTAGGCAACCTTACATTTATATAAATGAAAATAAACCATAGTAACACAATCTCAGTTGCAAACATTATACCTTACAAACTGTGCCAGCACAACTGTAGCTTCAACCATTATATATCACGTGTAATGTTATACAGTCATTGTCATTCAGCCATTACATAGCTCATTCAGATCCTGCCTTATTTTAAACCTCGTTCCTCCACTGCATGTATGGATTCCACATTTCCCATTTTTTCCTATGTAATTTACTCTTACCCTTTTTTAAAAAGCCCAGTTCCAGTTGTTTTATCTCTCTTACTATCTTCATTACTTCTTGTAAAATTGGTTTAGACTTTGATTTCCATTTTCTCATAATTGCTTTTTTGGCAGCCATTATAATTATACTCAGCAAGACCTTACTATGTTCAGGCAATTCCAATTCTGTATCATAGCTCAAAAAATTATTTCCCTAGTTACTCCAATTTGCTCACCCAGCATCTCTGACAGATCAGTCTGCAGGGAATCTTTAAAATCAGCCAACTGATTACACTCCCAGAAAATGTTCCCAGTTACCTCTTTCTTCCCCATCACACTTCCAACATTTGCTGTCTACTTGAAAAATTATTTGGAGCCTGGTTGGGGTTTAAACGTACCTATGTAAAAATTTCAGGCTAGGATCCTAAATCTTCTAGATTTTGTTGCATATTTGGGGGACATACATATATCCCCCCATTGTTTCTTTGTGAATTGCTTATCCAGTCTCTCTCTTCCCAATCCTTCCTAACCTCCTCTAATTTATTCTTATAGTTATCATGCAGTATTTTATATGCTGCTATAGCAATAACCCACGCCTGGGTGTGGGCAATGCTAGATTTACCCACTGTTGGCGTGGTTTGGTCACGAGGGCGAAGCTTTGAAATGTGACCATATCATGTGATATAAAATTTGGGATCTGGTTTAGCAACTGGGATTGTCTCTGCTGACTGTTCAATCTTAGGAACACTAGATTCATCTGCTGGAACTGTATAAGGAGTCGAAACACTGGAAAAGAAATATCATCTGGAATGCTCTGAGAATTAGAATCTTTATCACAGGTACAATGCTGCGATATCAGTTCTGCTACAGGAAGAAGATAGCTTCAATTTCTCCTGTACTCCACACCCTCAGATTTAACAAAATAAGAGCTCGGCTCCGCACAAATATTCGACACTTTACCAGTCCGATCGAAACCTTTTGCTGTTTGTATTCCCACTGTCTCCTTTTTTCAATGGACGAAGAAATCTGCTCGACCTGTCATAGCTGGACTTTTGGAAAGAACGCTTTCTAGATTACTGGCTTTGATGGCTTAGTTCTTTGCTGTAGGCCTCAATAAGCTAGAACTGATAGGCAGTGTTGTTCTTGTTTGCCTAGATAGAAGTCTCTGAGTAGGTGAGCAAAGTATATCTTCACGGGATATGTTTTTGAGATCGAGTAAATTCAAAAAAATATCAGTATTATCACGCTTTGACTTGCACTCTATACTGCACGTTCAGCAAGTCCATTTGATTGCGAATACTCTGGACTACTAGTAACATGTACGAATTCCCATTCTCTAACAAATTTCTGAAACAATTGACTAGTGAATTGCATGCCATTGTCAGAGATTATTTTCCGTGGACTGCCATGGACTGAGAAATGGCATTTCAACTTAGTAATGACTGTAGTGGAAGTTAGATTAGGTAGTAGATCGATCTCAAACCAATTTAAATAAGAGTCTGCCAGTACTAAGTAATGTTGATTATTCCATTCTAATATGTCAGTAGCTACAATTGACCAAGGGAGATCAGGAATTTGACTTAGCTGAACTTGCTCTCTTTGCTAATGTGTTTTAATACTATTACATACTGAACAGGAAGAAAGTACTCTGTCAATGTCTTTCACTCGAGAAGTCCAAAATGCTAGTCCTCTTGCTCTTCTCTTAGTAGATTCGAAACCCCGGTGACCACGATACAAAATCTGGATATATTCTTGCTGTAAGGAAGCAGGAACAACAACTTTAGGAACCTTTAAAATAATGCCATCTTCCATCAACAACTCATCTCTGTAAGGAAAGTAAGATTGCACTTCAGGTGGTACACTCAATTGCTTTGACAGCCATCCATCACTGATATAGTGACTGAGCTTTTGCAAAACTGATTCAGTCATTGTATGATCTCGTAGCTCATCATGTCTTGTGGTAGAAAAATTACTCACTTCCATAGCATCAAATTCAAGCTGTTCTGTCATATTTCTGGGTGATCTCGATAATGTATCAGCCAGATAAAGAAGCTTGCCTTTCATATAGACCATTTTGAAGTTGTACTTTTGTAATTTAAGCATCATTCTTTGTAATCTTGCTGGAGCAGAATGCATAGGCTTCTTTAGAATAGTAACCAAAGGTTGATGATCTGTTTCAGTCTTGATTTCTCTACCATAGATATAATCAAGAAACTTGGAACATGTAAACACTACTGACAAAAGTTATTTCTCAATTTGAGCATGTTGCATCACAGTCAGGGTAAGTGTTTCTAGATGCATAAGCTACTGGCTTGCCATCTTGAAGAATAACTGCACCTAAACCAAATTTTGAAGCATCGCAAGAAAGAGTTACTGTTTTGTTATATCTTAATGTTGTAGGGGTAGCAATTTTCTGCTTAAGAACTTCAGATGCTCTCTGATGCTGGTCTAGCCATGACCAAGTAACATTTTTACACGCAAGTTCTCTCAAAGGTGCTGTCAGCTCACTGAAGTGTGGTATAAACTTGCCTAAGTAATTGACCATACCAAGAAAACATTGTAGAGCTTGTACATTATCTGGTGCTGGTGTTTCTAGAATAGCTGCTTGCTTGGACAGGTCTGGTCTCAAGCCAATACTTGTAAACAAATGACCTTCATATGTGACTTCTGGTAGTTGGAATTTACAATTTAGAGGATTAAGCTTTACGTTCATTTCACATGCTCTGTCTAGAACTCTCAAGATTTCTGTCATGCTCTGTCTTACCATTTCCTCCGACCAAGATGTCATCTACTGTTATGGCACAAGGATAACCTGAAAAAATTTGTTCCATTGCACGCTGAAAGACTTCACTTTCAGAATGTATTCCAAATGTCATTCTGAGGGATTTATATCTTCCAAATGGGGTACTGAATATAGTCAGTAATGAAGATTTGTGATCAAACATCACTTACCAAAATGAACTCTCTGCATCTAAGACAGAAAAAACAGTGGCATTCGGTATCAGGGCTGCAACCTCTTCGACTGTACGCATGGGATGATGTGGTCTCTTCAATGCTTTGTCCAAGTCTCTTGGGTCAATACATATTCTGATTTCATCTGAGCCTTTTTTATGAGCTGCTACCATGGACGACACCTATTCGGTAGGTTCTGTAACTGGACAAATCACACCTTTTTGCACCATTTTGTCTAACTGAGCTTTGACCTTCTACTGCATAGCTATTTGATCTCTTCTTGTTGGCCTGACCACTGGACTGATTTCTGGATCTAATTTCATAGAATGCACAACTGGAAGTTTGCCCAATTTATCATCGAAAACATCAGCATACTCTGAGAAAATAGTATTGGTGAAGATAGAACTAAGACATGTGCTTATCTGATGAACTTCTTTGGTAAAGGAAAGCAGATTCATTTTCAAATTGTCTCGGAGACCCAATAATGACTGTACATGTCTTCAAACCACATAGAACAATAGGGAATAACAGTTCTTGGCCACATAAAATGAAAGGACTACTGAGCCTTCAGTTTGAATTTCTTCACCTCCATAAACAACAAGTTTGCACAACTAGTTACATTAATTGTTCACCAGGTCTGACCCTTGCGTAAGTATCTACAGACATGACATTATACTTTGAACCAGTGTCTACTTTGAGCTCGGTGGATTTACCATTGATCCGGACAGTACAAAACACTTCCTTACTTGTCACTAGATCTACTGCATCAGTCTTTTCGCCAATCACTGATAGACCATCCACATAGAAAGCAGACTGTTGGAGGTCTACTTGGTTAACTTGTGTTTTGGAGTGACTCTTCTTTGTAATTGTGTGAGGCTTACTCGATTTACCAAATCTTTAGAAATAGTTCCACTTCTTACACTTGTGACATTGCTGACCAAATGCTATGCACTTTTCTCATTTGGACTCATGGTTGATACCACAATTGTGACAGTTAACAATGAAACTTGATTTGCGTTTTGCTGATTATGCTGTGTACTGTACAACATCTGTTTTGCACTGAATAATCTTAGTTCTGCATTGAGCGTGCTCCTTTAACTGAACTGGTCTTGGAATGTGCTAGAAGACTAAGTTTTTTCTCTAGAAGTCTCGCAGGAGCTGTTGCAGCCATGTGCTTAGGCCTGCTTTTGCCTGTTACATGTTGCATGCTGTTTATATGAGCTCTAGAGCTTGCTGAAACCATGCTGTTATCACTAGCAAGCATATTTTGTGCCTGTCTGTAACTTCATGAATCTGACAAATCTCAATGGCTTTACTCAACATCAAATCACTGTCATGAAGCAGAATCTTTGTTACTGCAGCATTATTAGTACCATACGAGTCTGTCCTTTATTAACTCATCCTTTAAATCACCAAATGTACACGTTCTTGCTTTGTTTCTCAGGTCAGTAGTATATACTGTGAAAGTTTCCCCTTGTTTTTGTCTCTCGTGTAAAACAAATGCCTCTCTAGTGTAATATTAGTCTGGGAGTTGCACATCTCTCTCTGAATTTGTGCTTTAAACACTCGGGGGTTTTCCCTTGATTCACCTTCACAACAATGCAACAAGATGTTCTTCGTCTCCCATTGCTGCAGTCCTTACATATGGGTAGTCCGCTGTCCACAATCGGCCCGAATACCAAAGGGCTAGAACCGGCGTCGGTCATCGGCGCCCGAGACTGACGTCAGTACGTGCCAGTACAAATGCGCATGACCGACGCCATATCCTCAGTCTTTCTTGCCGCGTGGTCCTAAGCAGAAGCAGCGTTTGCAAGTGCCGTTTGGCGTTCTGGAATTGTCGGTTTTCGAGTTTCAGACCGGAGACCAAGTTGGGCTAAGTACCCCGTTGGGGACACTTTTGTCTTTTTCTTGCCTCAGTATTGACAGATGTCAGAAAAAGTTAATAACTGTATTTCTTGTGGGAAACAGATTCCTCATAGGGATTACCATTCACTCTGTATTCCTTGTTTAGGGCCTGAGCACGACGTTGTTGGGTGTCGCTTTTGTGCTACTTTTAACAAGCGTACTATTAAACGTCGGTTGGACTGTGCTAGGCTTGTGTTTGGTAAACGTTGTAATTACAACATGCCGTTGGATTCTCCGACGCCCGGTTCTTCTAAGAAACGCAAAGAAAAGGCTTTGCGATCCAAACAGGATGAGTCGTCCGCTCCGGACGCCGGTTCTGTAGAACCACCGACTGCTTCAGCGGCTCCTTCTGAAAGTTTACCTGAGTCTCAAGGGGAGCCTTTGTTACTACAGGAAGTGGCTTCTCCTGTGTTAGGCCAGGCTGAGGGTGCTTCTCAGATGTCGGTGGTTCCCTCCCCTCATAGGGTAGTTAGGCCTCCTCCTTCTCAAAGCAAAAGCCATTCTAAGTCTAAGTCTGCCCCTGCTGGTGCTAGTCCCCAGGGTCCAGCTCCTAGGAAGCACATGTTAAAGATGGCTGAAGATTTGATTACTTTAATTAGGGGTTCTATGCCCCCCCCGAGAAGAGGCCCAGATTAGAGACAGAGTTGGAGGGTTTGGTTCAGTCTTCCAATGAGTCAGATTCCTCTGTGGAAGAACTTCAGGATTTCCCTCCCTATTCTGATTCGGAGGCTGAGGACACTACTCCCTCTGCGTCCCCTCCAGAAGATTTTTCTTTCTCTGAGACTTTGCATTCCATGAGGGAACATTTCAAATGGTAAGGCCAGGATTATTCTGATTCTCGTAAAAGGCTAAGAGAATTCTTGTTTTTGCCTCAGCATAGGCCCTTGGCTATTCCCCCTGTACTGGATGTTGTTCAGGATGTATTTTCTGAGGCTGCCCTTAACCCAGATTCTCTGCCTCCTGCCCCGGTTAAACCGGATAGATACTACAGGGTTCCGGAAGCTCACAAGTACTTATATAAGAGTCCTAGGGCTGATCCAGAAACTATTACTCAAGGCCCCAAAGGTGTTAGGGCTTCTGTGGTTAAGAATCCAGTTCCTCTGGACAAGGATGCTAGGGCCCTGGATAGGTGGGGTAAAAACTGTATACCTCTTCTACTTTGGCTATGAGAGCTTTAAATTGTCAGTTTCATATGCTCAGGTATCAAAATTATTTGCTGGGCCAATTGAAATGTAAAGTAGATGCTTTAGCTGAAGGTATTGAATGTAAGGAGCTTCAGGATTTAGTGCATGCTTCAGACCAAGTTGGTAAGCATTCTTTGCAGTGTGGTTTTGATGCTTTACAGGCTTCTTCCAGGGTGGCTGCTACTAGTTCAGTTGTTCGCAGGCATGCCTGGCTTAAAGATCAGACCTTGTCAGAGCATGTTAAGGCTCGAATTATGGATGCTCCTCTGCAATCTGATGTTCTTTTTGGCCCTCCAGTAGAATCAGTTTTGAAAAAAATGGAGGAAAAAGCTAAGTCTATGCAGACAGTTAGGGACTTTTTACAGGTTCAGCCCCCTAAGTTCAGTAGGAATTGGCCTGCTAAGGGTTGGTCTTTCCCCTCTTCGGATTATCAATCTAGGGGCAGGTCGAGACGAGGTAGAGGTAGGGCTTCCACTCAGGGCCCTGTTACTTCTAGGACTTTGAGTTCTTCTACCCCTTCTGCTGGGGAGGGCAGGGGTCAGTCCTTTCGGAAACAGACCCAATGACCTGTGTCTTCAGCTGCTGGACTCTGCCTTGCTGGCAGCTCCTCTAGGAGGAAAACTGGGACTTTTCAAAAGGAATTGGCATTTGGTTACCCAGGACAAATGGGTATTGGACATAATAAATCGAGGCTACAAATTTTATTTTCACACATTCCCTCCTTTCAAAGGTATGCCGGATGTGCCTCATCAGCAAAGACTGGAAGCACAGGCACAAATTTCTTCTCTGCTTCAGTTGGAAGCAATACAGGAAGTACCTTCTGCAGAAAGAGGCACAGGGTTTTATTCCTGTCTTTTCTTAGTGCCAAAGAAAGGAAATACTTGGAGACCAATTCTGGATTTGTCCATTCTAAACACCTTTCTGGAAATTCCAAAATTCAAGATGTTAACACTGCAACAGCTGTTGCCTATGCTGGGCAAAGATCACTGGATGGTGACTCTGGATCTCAAAGAGTCCTATCTTCACATTCCTATCAGGCCCAGTTGCAGGAAATTCCTGAGATTTCGGAATGGGAATTTGCATTATCAGTTCTCTGCATTGCCCTTTGGCTTGTCTACTGCGCCCAGGGTATTTACAAAAGTCCTGGCTCCAGTAATAGCTTTTCTCAGACTAAAAGGAATTCAAATTTATCCTTATCTGGACGACTGTTTGATTCTGGCTCAAGGCAAGCACGAACTTCTTCAACATCTGCAGTATGTAATGACAGTTTTAAGATGCCTAGGGTATTCTGTGAACGAAATAAAGTCCAGTCTAGTACCCTCACAAGAGATGTGTTTTCTGGGTGTAAGACTGAATACAGCTGCTCAGATGGCATTTCTTACCCCGGACAAACAAAGAAATCTTCACCTATACTTCCAACAGCTATCAGTAATGTCCAGGCTGACTGCAAGGACAGTCCTTCAAGCCTTGGGGTTCATGGCATCTTGCATTCTAGTACTTCCCAATGCCAAACTGCATATGAGGAAGCTACAATGGTATCTCAAAAGCGTTTGGACTCAACACAGCCACGATTTGGACACTGTCATTCGGATTCTACCTTGCATTCAGAAAGAATTTGTGTGGTGGGCTCAGGAATGTCACCTAAACAAGGGACTCTCTGTGACCCAACCAGAGGCAAGTCAGATATTAACGACAGACGCCTCGGAGTCAGCCTGGGGAGCTCATTTCAAAGGAAAATGGATTCAAGACCTTTGGCCCCCAGAGCTACTTCACTTGCATATCAACATGAAAGAGATGCTGGCAGTTCAATTTGCTTTGGAAGCATTCAAGAGCCTACTTCAACCAGGACTGGTGTTGATTCGAACAGACAACACAACTGTCATGTGGTACATCAACAAGCAGGGGGGAACTCATTCTTACCCTCTTTGCAGACAAGCAATGCTGTTATGGGAAACTGCTTTAAATCTGCACATCACTCTTCGAGCACAGTTTCTGCCAGGGGCACAAAATTCTTTAGCAGATGTTCTGAGCAGACAGATTGTGGATCCTCACGAATGGAAGTTGGACCCTCAGGTATTTCTTCAGTTGACCATGGCTTGGGGAACTCCAGACATAGATCTGTTCGCTTCTCCTCTGAATTTCCAACTGCCACTGTTTTGCACAAGGCTGTTTCATCCAAAAGCCTGGAAAATAGATGCACTATCCTTCAGTTGGAGCAACCTTCACGTGTATGCTTTTCCTCCTTTGCCTCTTCTTCCAAAGGTACTGTTGAAAGTCAGGAGGGACAAACCTTGCATGATCCTTATAGCACCGGATTGGCCTCGTCAGCATTGGTACCCTCTGTTGAGGAGCTTAATTCATGGGACACCTTGGCCATTACCACAGATTCCTCACTTATTGTCTCAGGAAAACAATCATTTTCTCAATGTCAGGGTGCAATCCCTATCACCTGACAGCCTGGCGCATTCTGTTTTAAAGAAGGAGGGCCTTCAGCTCCCTCAGCAAGTTTTGGATGTTATTTTGGAAGCCAGGCGACCTAGTACTCGAAAGGTTTATGCTGATAAATGGAAGAGATTTTTTCTTTGGAGTTCAGCTAAAGGCTTTGATGTCAAATTGCCTAATTTGAGTTGTACATTGCAATATTTGACTGTTTTATTGGACAAGGGTTTGTCCTTCTCTTCTGTAAAAGTGCATGCTGCAGCTATTTCTGCTCACTATGATTGTGACCCTCCTTTGTTTTCACATCCATTGGTTAAACAGTTTCTTAGAGGGCAAAGAATATAAGACCCCACGAAGAGCTCCTACTCCTGCCTGGGATCTTAATTTTGTTTTGGAAAAGCTGACTCTGCCTCCTTTTGAACCTGCAGCTACAGCTGAATTGAAGTTGTTGTCTTGGAAGACTGCTTCTTGTTGGCTGTTACTTCTGCTAGAAGGGTATCTGAATTACAGGCCCTCATGGCAGTGGAACCTTTTCTGATTTTTCACAAGGACAGAGTTTCCTTACGTACTAATCCTACTTTTATGCCTAAAGTGATTTCTAATGTGGCATTGAACCAATCTATACATTTGCCTACTTTTTATGCTAACCCCCAAAATAAAGGGGAAAAAGATTTGCATTCTTTGGATGTACATAGGCAGTTGAGGTATTATTTGAGCAGAACCAAAGAGTTCAGAAGATCTCAACAATTATTTGTTTCTTTTGCTTTGACTTCACAAGGGAAAGCTGTCTCGAAACAAACTATTTCCAAGTGGATTGGCCATTGTATTGCTTTTTGTTACTCTCATCATGGAAAGGATGTTCCAGTTGGGATCAGGCCTCATTCTACTAGGGCTACGGCCACCTCTACTGCTTTTTTGAGAGGGGTAGCTACTAAAGACATTCTAGAGGCAGCTACTTGGGGTTCTGTACATACCTTTACAAAGCATTATCATTTACCTCTTTATTCTAGGTCTAGGGCTGGGTTTGCCACTGCAATCTTACAGGGCATGTTAGCAGCTCCTAATGCTATTTAGTTGGCCAGCCTCCCTTTTTTCCGTTGCTATGGGATTCTACCCATATGTAAGGACTGCAGCAATGGGAGACGAAGAACATAGTACAGTTTTGTACCTACCATAAATGTAGATGTTCGAGGATCTCCATTGCTGCAGTCCAATTTTCCCTCCCTCCTTCCCCCTTTTTTAGGTTGGGTTTTGGGTGTTTTTTTTTGCATTCTGGCGTCTGAGGCAAGAAAGACTGAGGATATGGCGTCGGTCATGCGCATTTGTACTGGCACGTACTGACGTCAGTCTCGGGTGCCGATGACCGACGCCGGTTCTAGCCCTTTGGTATTCGGGCCGATTGTGGACAGCGGACTACCCATATGTAAGGACTGCAGCAATGGAGATCCTCGAACATCTACATTTATGGTAGGTACAAAACTGTACTTTTCTCCTTCACCTTCATACACTGCTGGTGCATAGACAAATGAACGTTCCCTTTCAGTGGCTTCTGACTCTGATAGGTTCAGCAAAATGTATGCCCTGTTATGTGCATCTTTATCAGAATAAGCTGCTTGCGTGAATATATTGTATTCTTGCTCAAATACTTTCCAGTTCTGTGCAATTTTCTGATCAAACACAAGTGGTTGTGGCTTGCGAAATCCATCTGCCATATTGACATATCTCAATGAAAACTCTTGCAAATATGCACGAACACACACACACACGTGTACATACACACATACATGTGCTTTGAATTTATGCCAGTACTTGGAACAACACAACGAGCCTTTGTATAACTGAATTTCCTGAAGTACGTTTCCTGGGCAGTGCAACACTTTGAAATCTCTTTACTGTAAAAAACACTTGCTTTGCAATTATTTTATTATACGAGACATTTATCTTGTAAAGGCAAAATGCTAAAGTCATTTATCATCATCATTTTTCTGTACGAGCCTCTGTCTTGCAACTGCTTTAATGCCAAAGCCATTTGTCAGCATTTTACTACCAAAGTCGTTTATCATTATTTTAAGAAACATTTCTAACACGTGCATGGTGCAAATAAACTGAGCAATAGTAGCTGAGGGCAAGAGACATTTCGAAGCAACTGTGCTTTGCGAATATACTATCTTGAAGTAATAGCACTTTACAAATTAATTGTCTCGAAGCAATGGCACCTTGCAAATAAGCTGTCTCGAAGTAATGGCACTCTGCAAATAAACTGTTTTGAAGTAATTGCACTTTGTGAATAAACTTGTTTCAAAATAATGGCACTTTGTGAATAAACTCTTTCAAAGTAATCGTACTTTGCAAATAAACTTGTTTCAAAGTAATGGCACTTTGTAAAGGTACCGACAGAAGAAGCTCACAGTGAGAAATATATCAATTTAACTACACTTTGAAAATAAAACACGACATATTGGGATTTCCAAAATGGCTGCACTTTGCCAAAAAACTTTGTGTAGTGCAAGAAACACACTGTAACTGTAACACTGTGAACAGACACACCCAGGCACAAGAAACTTCTCGAAATGGCTGCACTTGACTGTACTTCATGGAATGGTTACACTTTGCATGCCACAAAATCTTCGAATAAATGCACAGTAATAAGTACACACTCTAAGCACTTTTACACACTTTGAGATACTTCGAATAACTCTAGTTATGCTATTCAATGCTTTGATCAATGCGAAATGGTAATTTAATGCCAGTAATTTGCCAAAACACATGCAGTCACCTTTACTTTACCTATACTCAATGTGCTCTTTTCTGCCCTTTATTAGTCATTTTGCTCATTGAATCTCTTAATGTGCCTTTTATGCCCTTTTATTTTATTTGCTTTGCCCATTTAATCTCTTTTCATGCCTATTATACTTTCTTGTGCTTGTTTTTAATTGTAAACATGCTCGTTTTACTTCAAACATGCTCACTTTACAATTCTGAGGTAATTCTGAACCCTTATGTATTTTTCTAATGCTCGTTTTATCAAATAACTCTGTTTCAAACATTTCGCCTGATTAATGAGCTCTTTTGTGTTTCTCATTTGCTTAATAAATGTTTCAGTGCTATTCGTTTGATTAATACATTTTGTGCCCTTGTAATGCTCTGTTTAACCTTAAATAAATCATTCATGTGTGTTCTCTTTACCTTTGACTTGTTTCTGGCCTCTTTTTTTTTTTGCTCTTGGTGCTTTTGCCTTCATCATTACCTCTGTACCTCGTGACTCTGAAGAATAGTCTTTGCCATACCGGTTCTGGCACCATGTCGCTCCCCAGATTAGGATAAAACAGGTGAGCATCATGGGTTCTTGTTCAAGCTGCTTTACTGTATACAAACATGTCATAAATAAGTAACTTTAACTTATAAGCAAACTACTAGCTATCATGCACATAGAAGTTAACTTTCTGGCTGCACCTTCAAAATGACACTGAAGCTAACACATGCTTGGTATTTATATGCACACACAGATCTTGGAAATGCTTCTTAAAGGTACAATACACATGTTATTCCATAATAACTTCTTCTTATAGTGGTTGCACTGTCCGTATTGTTTTGGAACATGAATGGCCTCACAGGTAAGGACAGAAAAGGAAGAGTATTGAATTATACATTAAGAAATGCAGAGTGCAAATAGCTATGTTACAGTAGACATGTTTGGAAAGAAATGAACATGTAATTTTGATAAAGAAAGTATATCAGAATATCAGGGACAAAGGAAAAGGGGAGTACTTCTACTAATTGCCAGTAGAGCTCCAGTAGTGAATGAAGAGGAAAAGAGATAGTAGTGGTAGATTTGTGATAATAAGGATCTACTGGCAAGAGAGGAAGATTATGTTGGCATGTATTTATATTCTACCTAAAACTGCTATTATGGAGCTTAAGAACCTTTTGGGAGAAATAATCAATTTTCAGCAAGGAATATTATAGGCAGGGACTGGAACCTGATGTGTAACAGTGAGGATGTGTCAGGGGGCATAGAAAGGAAAATATAACAAAAGAGGGTAGATTTCTGAAGAAATTGATGAAAATATTTGAAATGGAAGTCATGAATTCAGTAATACGAACTCTTAGAGAATTTATACATTATTCTACAATGTACAGTAACTGGGCTAGTTTATACATTATTCTACAATGTACAGTAACTGGGCTAGTTTATACATTATTCTACAATGTACAGTAACTGGGCTAGTTTATACATTATTCTACAATGTACAGTAACTGGGCTAGTTTATACATTATTCTACAATGTACAGTAACTGGGCTAGTTTATACATTATTCTACAATGTACAGTAACTGGGCTAGTTTATACATTATTCTACAATGTACAGTAACTGGGCTAGTTTATACATTATTCTACAATGTACAGTAACTGGGCTAGTTTATACATTATTCTACAATGTACAGTAACTGGGCTAAACTAGACAGAAATTTATGTTTCACAGGAACTTGTGCATTTAATTGAAAGTTTCTATACACATCCAATAACTGTTTCAGATCACATGCCAGTAACAACTAAGATAAAAATGCAGGTAGTGAAGTAAAACTAAGACACTGGCGCTTTCTCACCAACCTGCTAAAAGTGGAATTTGAGGAATGGATAGTGGAAACTATTCAAGAGTTATTAGGGAAGATAGAAAGTTCTGCTGCAAAATAAGAACCCGAAGTAGGAACAATTTCACAGCTCACAATAATCCACACCAGCAAAGTTGCCAAAGTATGTAGGATCCAAAAGGTAAAATAATTAATTTATTGGAAAAAACAGTAAAACCTGAGCGCTTTCATTCCAAAGTCAAAAGGGACTTCTTCAGAGTAAAGAATGTAACAAACTTCCTGAAATTAAACACAAAACCCCGTGAAAAAGTAAACAAAGGGCATTTGAATTTAAAGGTACAGTGGTATCAAACCAAAAAAATCTCTTTATTAACATTAAAAATCACATAAATTGCAAACTTATCTAAAGTATTTATCAAAATTACATAAATAACTGTTCGCCCTACCTGCAGTAACAGTTGTTCTGACACAGAAGTCAGATTCTCTGATGCACCCAAACCTTCAAGCTTCAGATTGACAGCATAGATGATCAAAGAATCATTCCATTGAAGCACTTGTTTTCCAAGGATGTGGTGAAAATATTCAAGGAAGTCAGGAAGGCTAGGACAATGCAGTCATACCTGACAAAGTGGAGAAGATTCATGCTTTGTTGCCCCAATAATTACTAATTAGAGCTTCCAAAAAATACTTTACCTGTCAGATATCTCTGCAGCAGGACTGTCTTGGGCTCCAGTTAAGTTACATAGTTCAGCTCTTTCAGCATATATGCTTTTTCATCTGTCCCTCATGCAACTTTGCCCTGTAAGGATGTCTTGGGTTTCCACTTTGGGATTTCATATTTGTGCTTTTGAAAGTGACCTTGGATGCTTTTGAGCCAGCACTCTACTCAAATACTCATCATGGAAGGTAACATTTTGTGTGATCACCTCAGCTGTGAAACTATTGGAATTGTTTTGACAGTGCTCCATAAGATGCAGTGAATATTAGAGTTAATCCTTTTTTCATGCCAAATATAGTCAGAGAAATCTCACTTGGCCACAACATTCATCTGCTGTTTTTTCCCAAACCAGAAAACAGAGAGTCTTGCACTTGTTAAATGTTCAGTAGCAGCTCAGGTACCATACTGAGAGAACCTCAGACTTTAAGCAAAGAGAAGAGTTGCTCCTTTCCCAAAAGGGTTAGTCAGGCCAGACAACAAATACTTTTTGAATGGTTGGTCAAGTGTCTTTTGTTCAGCTATGAAAAACTTCCAAAGATCACGTTAAAGCACATTCTGGTGAGCATCTGCCACATCAGCAGCCTTTTTCAAGAGTCTGTCTTCAGAAAGTATTAGTGAAGGTGCTTCTTGGTTGTGCATTCATAACATTTCCAAACATTGTGAGCTAGATGTATATTCCTGGAGCAGGGTAAGGTTTGGCATGTCTGTCCTGCAAGACCTTTTTTAAGCAAGCAATCCCTTGGATCAGAGATACAGAGAAGGGGGTGGAGGTTGGTTCCATTCCTGTCATTGTTTTTTTACCTTCCTTTTCTCTGGGATTACTTTGGTAATCTTTTAATATGTTATGAAAACTACTGGAACATTAAACCATCTGAAGAACATAGTGCACTTCTGTGAGTGCAGTCAAAACAAGATCAGGTATTTGAATAAGATCACTGATGCAATATTGGTTCCCACCACCTTCCTGCTTTTTTGGTCTTTATTTTGTGGGAGCAAACTAGTGGCTCAGGAGGAGAAATAAAAAATGGTGTTACTACTATCCACTATTGCTTTGTAGGAATTTCTCAGTCTGAACTGTTCACAGGATGCAGTTAGGAGACTATGCTACAGATAATCAACTATCTTTTGGCCTTTGCACAGGGGTTATTGATTTCAAAAAAGGTAGTCTCTTACTTTTATATGGTGTACTTCCGATATCCTCACTAGCAAAAAGAACGGAAGATGGTACAGGCATTGGGAAGAAGGCAGTCTATGCCACAACATCCATAGATCTTTAAAATCAGGATGATTGTATGGAAATCCTTCTGTAGCTAATCCCATTTTCATGAATACTGCTGCAACAGTGATCCTGCTCTTATCCTCTGGTATGGACTTTTAATACAGAAGACATCCTTTTAGAAAATGAAGGAATCCTTCAAGTTGGAGTCTGAGTTATCTTGGACCCAGATTAGGTACAGGCACTTTGTGGGCCTGACAAATTCTAGATCCCTGGTTATCTATCTAGTTCCTGAGATCCTGAATGGCCTGCTTCAACAACTGCACTTAAGAAGCTAGACCGCTTCTATGCAGTTCATGATTCTCATAAATGCCTGTTCAAAAATTAGGTGGTTGATGTAGTAGTAGTAGTAGTATCACTGAAATCCACCAAATGATCAAGTGGGACAACAGTCATGATTCCAATTCCAAATGACAAGGAGAGTAGGTTACACGACTGGTTTGAAAGGAAAACTTACACCTCAGCTACTCCGGAGATTAAAGTCATCTACCTCTAGTTTCACATGCTCAAATTTTAAGAGTCCCTCCTTGTGCAGCTAAGAGAGAAGGTGTGGGGGGATGTAAAACAATGTCTTTAGGCAGGAAATGCTGGATTTGTGTAGCCTCCCTTTAAGGGTTGCTAGGCACTCCATGAAGTGTGACTACAGAATAGCATATTTATCTTTCAGAGCAACTGGTACGGGGACAGTGGTCAGGAGGCATGTATTGCTGAGGAGACAGCAACTTCCACAGCATGTTAAGACAGAGCTTTTGGATGCCTCCTTGGATAGGGAACTCCCTTTTAAACCCACTAGCAGAAAAGGTGCTCAAGAAAGGAGAAAAGAAGGTAAGGACCCTTTTCACTCTGCATCACTTAGGCATGTCAGGACCAGCCGTAGCAAAATTTGATCCTGTTCACCTAATCAGGGCGAGAGTGATTCACAGATAATGAAATATGACAAAAATATTAAACTGATGCAAAATGTAGATCTGGTGGGCCTCAGGGCCAAGACACTTACAGGGAGCAGCTGTAACTAATTTCAGTACCTCCATCACCACCCAAACATTCCCACTCCACCTCTTCCATCATTTGGTTCCTCCTGTCCTCATCACAGGCAGGAGAGAGGACAGGCTGGCCTTGTTTGCAGATCACTAGGAAACCATCACTCAGGCCAAGTGGGTGTTGCAGGTCATAAGGACAGTCAATGGCTTACACTTTCAAAATAGATCAAAATTCTTAAGAATTCTCCCTATCAAAAGACCAAGTCTGTCTCATGCACCAACAGTTAAGGAGCCAATTTGGCTCAGGGAGTCCATTTTGGAGGTACTGGAATAAAATAAAGTGGATCATGCTTTCAGTCAAGATTTTTCCTTGTAGCAAGAAAAGGAGGTCTTGAAAATCCAAGCTGGACTTGTCCAGGTTGAACAAGTATGTAGTGGTTATAAAATATAAGATGTTAACATTACAGAAATTTCTGTCTTTAAATCATTCCCAAAGCTCTGATGGTGACTGTAAACTTGAAGTTTGCATATTTACACCTCCCTATAGTAAGGTGGAACAAAAAATTCCTGATGTCACTCATTTCTAATTCACTTTATTGCCTGTTGACTTATTCAGTACACCCAAGGTGTTAACAAAGTGCCTGGCTATGTTAATAGTTTTTGCAAGACAAATAGCATCTACAGTATAGTCATACCTGGATGACTGTCTCATTCAAGCCCCTTCTCTGTCACAGATTCCAAAGGGCTTTAGTGTATGTGATGACAAGTTTCAGAAAAGTAAGCTGGTTCAGATGTTACGGCTATGAAAGCAAGTCAAGTGAATTTCCTGAGGGTGGTCATGATTTGAACAAGCAGAGAGCATTCTTAACTCCAGACAAGCTCCTGCTTCTCTCCCAGTGATTCAGCAAAGCAACCAATCCCTTCTGTATTTCAGTTAGAGATTTTTCCAGACTGTTAATTTTCTCTTTGGGTCTCCACTGAAAAAGGGCAATTGCTCAGTCAGACTATCCCAGTCAACAAATGTCAAATAAATAAATATTGCTACTTGCTTTACAGATACTAATTCTGGCCAGGTTCCATATGCAAAATCTTCAAAGGTATCTTAGAAACAGGTGGTACCCACACGTGCATTCTCTCCAAATTAGCATTCACCTCATCCCTTACAAAAGGAGGGAGATAGCTTGATCATTAGACAAGATCCCCCTTGAAGCAAGGAGTACCATTCAGTGTCGCAGAAATCCTACATTACAAGAAACACTACTCCTATTGTCATGACAAGTACATGACATATCTTAAATTCCTTTCAAGAGGTAAACTTTCTTTTGGAATCGCCATAACACTGCTCACCCTTTTCGCACACATCACAATGTTAAAATCACAGTCACATCCGCCCAGATGTTCATTGTGTTTCACTGTTGCAGTCCTTACAAAATGGGTTATCTGGCTCCCGGTAGCCCACAGTCGGCCAGAATACCAAAGTCCTTGGTATATGATGTTGGCTGCCTTCGGTTTAAGCCTGATGTCAGGTACAAAGGAAGGCAGCTGACACCATTTCCTCAGTTTTTCTTGCTGCAGAGTCCAAAGCAGAAGCATTTTGCACGAGTGCCGGTCGACCGAGTGCCTTCTTTTTGTATTCCGACTGCTTAGCTGAAAACATCCTCACATAAGTACCGCGTTGGGGACCCTCTTTTCTTGCTTTAACAAATGTCAGAGAAAGTTAATAACTGTCTTGCCTGTGGAAAACAGATTCCGCATCGTGATTTTCACTCCTATTGTATCACTTGTTTGGGCCTTGAGCACGACGTCCCTAATTGTGTTCTCTGTGCTTCTTTCAACCCGTGTACCATTGACCTTAGAGCATGAGCATTTCGGTGTTTGGTCTAAGTTTGCCGGTAAGGCGTCTTCTGGTCTCCCGACTTCAGATGTGCCTAAGAAGCGCAAAGATAAGGATCGTGACAGGCTTAGGGTCAGATTAACTGTCGACATCCCTGTTAAGTTGGTTGTCAGCCCAGCGGTAGTCAGTGAGGCACTTTCATTGCCCCTGCAGTCCACGGATGTTCAGCAGCAGGCATCTGCGGAGACATTTTCTGAGTCCTCCATACCGCAGGCTTCCACTTCATCTTCTGACCCTCCACCAGTCGCCACCTTTGATGGATCCGGATCCGGCTTCTGAGGCCTCTTTTCTCCACCCAGAGACCAGATCCAGACTGTCGACCTTGGTTCAGACTACTGTGGTGGCTAGGCCTCCTGAGTCCCTCCGGCTTTCTTTGCAGGCCTTCCAGCCAAAAATCTACTCCAAAGCAGGCGCCGGCCTCCCCTCAAATGCCTCAGTGTCAGATGATTAAGATTGCTAGTGATCTCTTGACCCTTATCAGGGGCTCTCAGCCACCCCCTTCTAAGAGGGCTAGGGAATTGTCCCCAGAAGTTTTGTCTGCCTCAGACTCTGAGGTTTCCAGCACCTCTGCTGATGAAGAGGGAAACACTTAACTTTTTTCTGGTTTTGAGAATTCTGATGCAGAAGACTCCATCCCTTCTGCATCCTCTCCAGAGGATTTTCCTTTGGAGATAATCTGAATACTCTTAGGGAGCATTTCAAATAGGAAAGTCAGGACTACCCTCAGTCTAAGAAACAGATTAGGGAATTCTTGGATTTGCCATAGCATAAGCCTTTGGCTATCCCTCCGGTTTTGGAAGTTGTTCATGATGTTTTCATGGAGAATTCTTTGACTCCTAATTCTGTTCCTCCTGCTCCCAGAAAGCCTGACATGTATTGTAGAGTTCCTAATTCTCATCGGTTCCTTTTCAAAAATCCTACTGTTGATCCAGAGATTATTTCTCAGGTCCCTAAAGGTGTTAAAGGCATGGTTGCTAAAAATTCTGTTCCTTCTGACAGGGAATCTAGGACCTTGGATAGATGGGGTAAAAAGTTTTATACTTCTTTCACCCTGGCTATTAGGTCTGTTAATTGTCTTTTTCATATGCTTAAGTATCAGCAGCATACTTTGGAGGCCATTATGGCTAAAATTGCTGGTGTTCCTTCCCTGATGGAGAATAAGGATATGCAAGATTTATTGAATTCTGCCACTGTTGTGACTAAACATTCTCTACAGTGTGGTTTTGACACTTTGGAGGCTTCTTGCAAGGCAAAAGCCACTGGTTCTGTTATTAGAAGACATGTTTGGCTCAGGGAACAAGACCTTTCTGAACCTGTCAGATCTAAATTACTGGATGTGCCTTTGCACAAGGACAGTCTTTTTGGTAGCAAAGCAGAAGAGGTGTTGAAAAAGTTGGAGGATAAGGCCAAATCTATGCAAACTGTTAAGGATTTTCTGCAAGTTCAGCCTCCTCGTTTTAGTAGGCATTACCCTTCTAAGAACTGGACTTTTCCTGACCCCAGTAAACAGGGTCACACTAGGCCTAGGGGTTACAGGTCTTCTAGGGGACAAACGTCCACCCCTCAAAAGGCTAAGCACTGGCAGGCTTCCTCTTCAAAATTGGGGGGTTCTAAGCAAACTTCCCAAAGCAAGCATTCCCAGTGACTCCGGCCTTCCCCTGCCTGCCTCTGCAGGCCCAGGGTTTCCTTTGGGGGGAAGGTTAGCCATTTTTGCAGATGTCTGGTACACCATCACAGACAAATGGGTGCTCAAAATAGTATCCCAAGGCTACAAGTTCTCCTTTCACACCTTCCTGGTCCACCAAGAATACCGAAATATCCCCCCACATCAAAGGGCAGAAGCAGGAAAAACAAGTTTCTTCTTTGCTAAACCTGGGAGCAATAGAGCAAGTTTCTGCACTACAGATAGGCTAGGGTTTCTACTCAAGACTTTTCCTGGTTCCCAAAAAAAGGGGGCACCTGGCACCCTATTCTGGATTTGTTCATTCTAAGCACTTTTATGGTGAGTCCCAAGTTCAGCAGTTGCTGCCAATGCTGGCCAAGGATTCCTGGCTGGTGACTTTGAATCTCAAAGAAGCTTATCTGCACATCCCAATAAGGGAAAGCTGCAGGCAGTTCCTTTGCTTCAGGGTGGGAAACGGGCACTTCCAATTCTCTGCACTGCCCTTTGGCTTATCTACTGCTCCCAGAGTTTTTACAAAATGCCTGGCTCCACTCATTGTGTTTTGCAGGCAAAGAAACATTCAAATTTACCCTTACTTGGATGATTGTCTTACTCAGGCAAACTCTCCAGAGCAACTTCTAAAGGATTTGGACTTTGTAAAGAACCTTCTCACCTCTGGGCTACACTATCAATGAAAAGAAGTCAAAATTGGTACCCACCAGGGAGATTGTATTCCTGGGAGCGAGTCTGAACACAGCCGCCCAGATGGTTCCTTCCCTCAAGAGAAACAAATGGATCTTTCAAATTACTTCCAAGAATTTGGCAACCATGACCCAGCCCTCTGCAAGCCCTGGGGTTTGTGGCTTCATGTATTTTGATGATTCCATATGCCAGACTGCATATGAGGAAAATACAATGGTACCACAAAAACTTCTGGTGTCAACACACACAGGATTAAGACTTGATTCTTCCTCTGTTTCCCGCCTGCAGACGGAGTTCCTTTGGTGGGCTATGGCCTGTGCACAGAACAAAGGCCTGCCTTTCTGTCCACCTCCTGCCAGCCAGACTCTCACCACAGATGCCTTGGACTACGCTTGGGGAGCACATCTAGAGGGCAGATGCATTCAGGGGCTTGGAACTATCAACAGGTTCATTTGCACATAAATCTGAAGGAAATGATGGCAGTCCAGCAGGCCTTGATGGCTTTCAAGCATCTTCTCTCTCCTGGTACTCTTCTAGTCAAGACAGACAACACCAGAGTCATATGGTACATCAACAAGCAGGGAGGGACTCACTCTTACCCCCCTGTGCAGACAAAGCATGATACTATGGTCCATGGCAGCTTCCATGGGCATTTATCTGATAGCTCAGTTTCTTCCAGGAAGGCTCAACACCTTGGCAGACCGGCTGAGCCGGCAGGTCCTGCATCCTCACGAGTGGCAGCTAAACAAGACCATCTTCTGTCGCATCATTCAGCATTGGGGCACTCCCCAGGTGGATCTCTTCTCATCTCCGACCATCCACCTTCCTCCAACCTTTTGCACCAGGGATCATCACGACAAAGTGGATGCTCTGTCCTTCCCCTGGACACAGCTATCGATCTATGCATTCCCTCCTCTGCCTCTTCTTCCCAGAGTGCTGTTAAAGATAATGGACGAAAAACCAAGGGTCATCATCATAGCTCCAGACTGACCCAGGCAACATTGGTATCCACTTCTTCACAGTCTGTCCCAGTCTCAGCCTTGGCATCTTCCCTTGATACCAGATCTCTTGGTTCAGGAGGGGGGAAAAATTCTGCATCCTCATCTTCAGACTCTGCATTTGGCAGCCTGGCTCATAATTTAAACCCTTCCCAACAGGTGTTTGAGGTCCTTCATGAGGCCAGGAGGCCTAGCACTAGGAAATCTTACGCAGATAAGTGGAAAAGATTCTCCATGTTGATGCAGACTAGGGGGTGACCCATCTCAACCTACTCTTCCTCTTATTCTTGACTATCTGCCAGGCTTGCTTAATGGTGGACTTTCCTTTTCTTCTATTAAGATTCATGCTTCAGCTATTTCTGCTCATTGTTCCTTTGAGCAACCCATTTTCTCTTATCCCTTGATGAAATAGTTCCTCAGGGGAGCTAGCAATTTAAAGCCCATCCAGAAGGGCACCTACTCCTGCTTGGGATCTTACTTTTGTACTTGAGAAACTTACTCTGCCTCCTTTTGAACCAGCTGCCTCAGCAGATTTTAAGTTTCTGTCCTGGAAGACTGCCTTTCTCTTGGCTATTACTTCAGCTAGAAGAGTTTCTGAGCTGCAGGCCTTAATGGCAGTAAAGCCTTTTGTCACCTTCCATGTGGATCGGGTTTCTCTTCAAACAAATCCATCTTTTATGCCTAAGGTGGTTCCTAGCCTGACTTCTAACCAGTCTATCCACCTGCCTACCTTCTTTCCTAATCTTCAGAATAAAGGAGAAAGGTTACTGCATTCCCTGGATGTGCATAGACAGCTTAGATTTTACCTGGACAGGACTAAACCTTTTCGAAAGTCAGATCAGTTGTTGGTCAGTTTTGCTCCTGGAGCTCAGGGCAAAGCTATTTCAAAACAGACCATTTATAAGGGGATTTTTCATTGTATTCACTTTTGTTACTTGCAGCATGGCAAGGTTCCTCCACACAGTATTAGGACCCATTCTACTAGAGCAGCATCTACCTCAGCAGCTTTTTTAAGAGGTGTACCTACTAGGGACATCCTGAAAGCAGCTACCTGGACTTCTGTCCACACTTTCACTAAACATTACAATTTACCCTTGTTTTCTAAGTCCAAGGCTGGTTTTGTCACAGCAGTGTTGCAGGGCATCCTTACCAACCCTTAAACTGTGGGTGTTCCTCCTCCCCCCTTTTTTTTTTTTTTTCCTGAGCTTTGGGAATCAACCTATTTTGTAAGGACTGCAACAGTGAAACACGAACATAGTACAGTTGTGCACACTTACCATAAATGTAGATGTTCGAGTGTATTCACTGTTGCAGTCCTAGTTTCACCCCCTTTTTTCCTAGGGCACAGACTAGATTTTTCTTTTCCTGGTCTAACCTTTTTTGGGGGCTTCTGACAGTTAAGGCAAGAAAAACTGAGGAAATGGCGTCTGCTGCCTTCCTTTACCTGACGTCAAGCTTAAACCGAAGGTAGCCAACATCATATACCAAGGACTTTGGTATTCTGGCCGAATGTGGGCTACCGGGAGTCGGATAACCCATTTTGTAAGGACTGCAACAATGAATACACTTGAACATCTACATTTATGGTAAGTGTACACAGCTGTACTTTTCTTTCCCACAAATCCACAGCTACAACAGTCCTCTAACATGCCACATTTTTCAAATGTGTCTTTCTGCTAAACACATGCACCTTTAAACACTTAAAGCTCAGTAAGTCATCATTCTCCACCTCCCTACATACACATAAAAGAGGCTAGATTTTTCTACACTTATCTGCATACTGTAACTAAGCTGCTGCAAAGTGGAGATACCCCCCCCCCCCAACCCTGGCCAAGGCACCAGTATATGGTCAGAACCAAAGGCACCCCTTCAGAATGACACAACTCCTCTCCCAAACCACAACTCAGTTCACAATCTCTTTTTTATAAACATAAATTTTCAAAACATATTTAACAAGATCCATGATCTCCACACAGCCTTATTCTATAACCCTGACATACTTACAGCTACTGAAATTTGGCTAAAACCAGAAATAACTAGTAATGAAGTACTCCCCATGGATATAACATAATCAGGTCGGAGAGACTAACAAAAAGAGAAGATAGAGTAGCAATAATTTTTAAAAGCATGCTAGAAGTAATTCAACATCCTCAAACTTCACCAAAGTTTCAGAACTCTAAAATTCTCATTACCCAACTCAAGCTCAATAAAAGTAAATCAGTCTGCCTAATAGGACTATATATTTCCACTAGAAATAATCTATCCACAGTTGAAGAAGTCCTTCGGTGGCTGTACCACAATATAAAGAAAGAAGAGAGACCATAATCTTCGGTGACATAACATTGACTGGAAACAAATAAATACCTTACCTGACCTAAACTTATTTGGGTTCTCACAACTGTTAAACATCACTACCAAGATCCACAAAACATTTAGCAAGAAACCACACTATATTGGATTCTTTAAAATAAGCCCCATAACATCAATGCTACTGGAACCTTACCAGACTGTATTAGTGACCATCCACCCACCTATGCTGTCAGACAGCAGCTAAATTTTCAGAAGCAAGTAGCATACAAACAAGTCCATAATCTGCAGAATTTCAACCATGAATGCTTTACAGCAACTCTAAAGCAATATAACTGTAACTGCCTAAAAACATTTCCACTAGATGAAGCAGTTATTCAGTTTAATCATATCCTCCTCCTTTCGGCTTTTAGGGGTCGCCACAGCGGAACTCCGGTCTGCTAATGATTGGTAGTTGATTTTTACGTGCCGAGTTACCAGCCATAACGCACAACCTTCAACGAAGGTACACCCATTCATGCATGTCTCCACTCAGAAGACACTCTAGCTGAGAATCAAACCGGACAGCGTCTTACTGTGAGGCGACAATGCTATCGCAGCACCACCACCGTGGTACTTAATCATATCCTCCTACTAATCCTAACTTTTATTTTATTTATTTTTTATTTTACATTTGTTGACCGGGCTAGTCTAGCTAGATATATGTCCATTTTCAGTAGAGGCCTGGGGAGAAAAGCTCCACACATAACGTAATCAAGACAGATAGACAAGTTGTTAATAAAGACATACAATAAAAATAGAAATATAAATCAACTTGTTAATAAAATCAACATACATTTAAGGAACTCAAACAGTTTAAACTCATACACAATGTTCTGTCGGTTTCAAAGCAATTTTACCTAATACATAAAGGTTATGCAGTAAGGCATCAGCCATATAGATAACAGTTAAAGCTCAGAAGGGTAGAGAAGTAGGAAGAGTATGAAAGAAAAAATTATAGGGACAAGGCAGGAGTCAGGAAGTGAAGAGAGGAAAAGAAAAACAACAGTCAAGAGGAGGTGGGAGAGATTGGAGAAGTAGGTCAGAGCATAGAAGGACAGCAAGGGAAAAGAAACAGGGTAGAAGTTAGTTTTTAAGCAAAATGAGGGGTTAAAGGTAAAGAGAGGGTGGGGAGAGGGAAGTTAGCCTGGAGTACTACTACTAACTCATAACTTAAACATCAAAAATAAACTATCAGCCTATACAAAACTGTAAAACTTGCTACAAATAATCCTCGGGGGGGGGGGGGGGCAATTGCCTAGCCTGAAAATCCAAAACTGGCTAAAACTTAAAAAAACACATCAACTACTATCAACTTATTGCAGCCCTTAAATTAATAAACTCCCAGAAAAATACCCGACTCTAAAAGGAATACTACAGTCCTATATCACTAATCGAGCCCTACGATCCAACAACAAAGCTATTCTATCCATCTCAAAATCAAATAATTACACAGGAGACTCAATACTCTAACCAGGTATCAAAAATATGGAACCAAATCCCACTGCATTAAGACATGTAGACACACTGCATGTTTTCAAAACATCACTAAAGAATCACCTGCTAAGTAACTGGTTGTGCTCATGCGCTGCCCCTGACTAACTCCCTCCCTCCCATACTCAGCCTAAACTTTACCTTCAAAGTTAAACTCCCTTAAACCTTCTGTACCATAATCTTCAAATCAATCTAACTTTGTATATCTCACTAAGAAATCTCACTGTGTATTCTCCCACAACTGTAATTTACACCATTCTACAGACTGCCATTCCACTCTCTACATACACACACACACTCTCCTACAAAACTTCCATTTCCCAGATTACTCCCAGTATCTCTGTTTTCTTTAATCCAGGTCTGTACAAGCTTAGTACCTCAATCTGCATATTGTTTCATATGCCTTTGCTACCATTCTGTGTAGACACTGCATGTATTATGTAATGTGCTTATCTGTATAGTTTCTCTGTAACCAGCTACCTCGTGAAAAAATGCATTTCCTTAAATTCATATGTGTTCTAGGTGGATTGTGTTTTTAAGTAAACTCTTTAAATGTACTTTCTTAATATGTGAAACTTTTCTCTCTGGGCCTCCACTGAAAATGGGATAAACCCCAGTTGGAACTTCCTAGCACACAAAAATAAATAAATGAATAATAAATAGATCGGGTGTCAAATTCTGACTACAGACTCATGGGATTTCACTTGGAGAGTCCATGTAGGAGACCTGAGAAAACAAGGGACTTGGGAATGAACCTTCAGGAAGTTAGAAGATCAGTTTAAAGGAGACAGTCATTTTAACCTTCAGAGCATTTAAGAACATTTGTTTGCAGGGGTCCCATCTTATCAGGGCAGGTAATAACATAGACATGTGGTATGTAAACAAGCAAAAGGAAAGCTTACTCTTACCTTATAGCCCAACACATCCATTCTGAGGACAGCAGTTTGGCAGACCACTTAAGCAGAATAGCCCTAGACCCCCCAGCACATGGATGTTAATGAGGAAAGTGTTTTTGGATCTGGTCCACAGGTGGTTTGTGGCAGATAGACCTTTCTGCATCTCTAGAAAATAGACAACTTAGTAAACACTGCACCAGCATGGGCAAGAAAAGAGGACAGGGTTGCAGGTGTCTTCTCCATTTCTCTGGCAGATGTATTTTCTATATGCTTTCTCACCCATTCCCAGAATCCTCAAGATTTTATGAAAGCTGATAGAGAAGCAGAGAAAAGTGATTGTGATAGCACCATTTTGACCAGGGTAGCACTGGTTCTGCCTTCTCCTGAATCAAGACAGTGAGAAGCCACTCACACTTCCCCATTTGATAGATCTTCTCTCCCAGAATGGGGGTTGAGGGGGCAGTCATTCACCCCAGTATGCAGACTGTAAGTATGACTGCATGGATAATTTAGTTCTCATCCCTTCCAGGCAATGTAAGGGTATACTTCTTATCCTAAAGGAGGCCAGAAAACCCAGCACTAAAAAGTGTTATATAACAAAGTTTTAAAAGGTTCACCTCTTGGTGTCTTACTAAAGGAGAAGACCCAAGTGCAGCACAGGGGTTCTTGGTCCTTATTTACTTGTTGGACCTTTTCAAATCTTTCCTGTTCTGTGCTTCTGTCAAGGTACATAGATCTTCTCTGCATTTGTCACCATGTTTCTTTTTACAGCTGGCAATGAAACTGTTTCTGAAAGTGAGTATGCATCTGAAACCTCACAAAAGAGGTTCCACCACCTTGGGACTTCACTCTCGTCTTGTAAAGTTAACCCTACAACCATTTGTGCCTGCTGCTTCTACCACTTATATTTTTTTTTTTGTCCTGGAAGACTATCATATTTGACCTCAACCAGGCAGATTTTGGAATGCTCTGTTGTGTAGAGAACCTTCCCTAGTATTTTATAAGCATAAGTTCACCTTTCATACCAATCCTTCTTCCATGCCAAAATTGGTGACGGAACTCTTTTTTTTACAGTAAGCAATTCATTTGCCTGTGTTTTTTTCCTTCCATAGAAGAAAGGAAAGATAATTTTATGTTCTCTTGATGTGTATAGGCAGCTCAGGTTCTATTTGGATAGAATTAAGCTAATTGGAAAGTCAGAACAACTCTTTTGACTTTGTAGCGGAAAAAGAAGGTAAGCCTGTTGACAAACTGACTTTTTTCAAGTGGATTGTCAACGGCTTTAAATTTTGCTATCTTCACCAAGTTTCTGAAAAAAAGTAGAAGTCCATTCCACTAGGGTCACAGTTGCTATCACAGCTTTCCTTTGAGGAGGTAGGTTAACCAGACCATCTTGGAAGTACCCATGTGGTTATCTGTTCATAAATTTGCCAAACGTTGCAGTATAGGGGCCAGAGTCAGTGCATACTTTGTCAATACCGTTCTGCAGGGTCTGTTATCCCAACTCCTTCCTCAAGCCAGCCAGTCTGTCATTCTTTTTTTTTTTAAAGAAACATCTTTACTAAATTATCACATATGACATAGAAATCATACATTTATATAAATGAAAACAAACCATATTGACATAATTTTAGTTGCAAACACTGTTCATCGCTTATAATCTTTCCAGTCCGTGTCAGTCAGACATTACATAGCTCATTCAAATCCTCCTCTGCATGTATTGTTCCCACAATTCCAATTTTTTTCCCTATGGAATTATTTTCCCTACCATTTTCTAAAGATCCCTGTTCCAGTTGTTTTATCTCTTCTACTATATTCACAACTTCTAGCACAGTTGGTTTAGAGTTTGATTTCCATTTTCTAGTAATTGCTTTTTTGGCAGCCACCACAATTAGACTCAGCAAGGCCTTACTATGTCTAGACAAATCTGATTCTGTATCAGAGTTAAAAAAAAAAAAAAAAAAATTCCATAGGTACACCAATTTGCTCACCCAGTACCTCTGATAAGAGTAAGTCCACAGGGAATCTTTCTCATTACAATCATGTTCCCATTTATCTGTTCCTTCCCCATCACACCTCCAACATTTGCTGTCCACCTTTGGAAAAATACTTTGAACAAAAAAGTACCTATCTAAAAACGCTTCCAAGTAAAGATTCTAAATCTTCTAGACTTTGTTGCATACTTGGGAGACATACATATATCACCCATTGTTGCTTTGTGAATTGCTTATCCAGTCTCGCTTTCCAATTCGTTCTAACCTCCTCTAATTGATTCTTATACTTATCACAGAATATTTTATATGCTGTACTAATTGTTCCTTTTTTAACAGCAGCTTCTGTGATTAGTTCTACTAAAAAGTCTATCAGTGTTTCACTTTGGATCCCCCTATTTCTTTCTGTTTGCCTGTACTCTGATATCAGTCCTTGGTAAGGGAAGGCAATCTCTAGCCTGCAGCCCAAATAAATTATTGGCCTCTTGCCATTCTGTTACCTTTTTCTCTTGGATTATTTCTTCCCAGTACCTTGATTCTTTTGCCAGTTTTCCCCCAATAAATTCTACCTTACTCTTGCCCATTGTCTGTATCCCTAATTGCAGTCATCTGTTTTGGCAGAATCTCCTGTCTCCATTCCGTGTTGGCTTAGTTCATAGAATACTTTACATTACTTTATGAATATAATATTCTATATGGTTATTGTTAATCTCCCTAAGGACCTGCATCCAAAATCCCAGTCTCGCCTTGTTTCTTGAGCTTTCCCCCATTTCATCATCATTCCTTTCCACTTTGAATTATAGGTTTCTGCTTGTGTCTATGTATAGGAGCCTTAACTTTGCAGCTCTGAAATACCCCAAACCACCCTGTTCTATTGGAAGAATCAGCTTATCCCACTTGAACCTGGCCACCCCCACCCCCCCGATAAAATACTTCAGCTCTTTATTAATTGCTATCCACAACTTCTCTTCTGGTTGGTATAAATATGGCTGACCCATGTATAAAACTAAAGGGACTGAAAACATTTTAACTGTTTGTATCTTGCTATATATTCCTATCTATATAACAGAACTTCAAATTTCTCAATTTGTGTATTGATCTTTTTTTTTAGTCTCTTCCCACATATCCTTACCTGCCACACCATACTCCTTTTTAATTCATATTCCTAAGTACTTCACTTTATCATGTCCCCATAAATATGGATATTGTTGAACCAATTTGTGTGTGGCTACATAATGTACAGCTGTTGCCTTTGTTTTAACTTTATTAATTTTATATCCCAAAAAGATTTGAAACTGTCTCAAAATGATCCACAGCACTGAAATGTCCTTTTCTGGTTTTATGCGGTATAAAATAATATCTGCAAACAGAGCCAGCTTTTCTTGATTACCGTATAATTTATATCCTTGTATTTCTGAGTCCCTTATTTTCTTTGCCAATGGTTCTAAATATAATGCGAACAAGGGCAATACTATCTGGTTCCTGTGCTGAAACAGAAATTATCAGAGAGGAAACCACCCACTTTCATTTTTCACCTCTGATTCCTCATATATCGTCCTAATCAACCTTATAATTTTATCAGGGAACTCAAATGCTTCCATTGCCCTGCTCATAAACTCCCAGCTTACTCTGTCAAATACTTTCTCTGCATCAAGACCCACCAACAACAGTGGTATTCTCTTACAGTCTACTTTCCTCTGGATCATCAACATTCTGTTAATGTTGTCAAATGTTTGCTTCCCCTCTACAAAACCACATTGATCCAGATCTATCGGTTTTGGCATCACATTTGTCATTCTTCTAGCCATTATAGACGTAAACACTTTACAATCATGGTTTAACATTGGAATGGGCCTTTATGAAGCTAGGTCTGATGGGTCTTTACCCTCTTTAGGTATTACAGCCACCATTGCTGTCTTCCAGGGTGTTGGTACATCTCCTCCTCTTAAAGTACTGTGAAACAAAGCTGTCCAGATCATGTTCTGTTTTTTCCCTCCTAGCTTCCAGACTTCTACAGGAATAGCATCTCTTCCTGGAGACTTTCCTGTGGATTGGTTATACATAACCATTTTTGTCTCATCTCCTCCTGTCCTGTTAGTCATTGAGCGCCATCTACCTCTAACCTTGGCATATTTAATTCTTCCATAAACATTTACATTATACATTTTCTTGATTTCTATATTTTGCTGCTTTATACAGATGTTCATAACTTTTCTGAAATATTTCTAGTATCTCTATAGGATTTCTTGTTATATTCCTTGTTAAGCTTGGCGATGACTCTTTCTGTTTTCTTTTGCCTGAGTCACTGTGCTAGTGTTTTTGTGCTCTGGAATTAATTTCAAAAAACAGTTGCTTAACAGCAATGTTTTTAAACTCATGCATATTATCAAAGTAATCCCTTATTTTCTGTTTAGCATTCTGCAATTGCACCTCTTCTTGTTTTGTGAGATTCCCACTATTCGACAATACTTTAACATTTGTCAGGCCCTCTAAATAATTCTTGTTACTTCTTAACCATATCTTTTTCTTTTATTTTCTCCCTGTTTTTAAACTCTACTCTAATTTTATCTTGCTCTCAAGTATATTTTCAGAAGACACGTCTATTATCTGTAATAACTCCTGAATAGTTTCCTCTACCCATTCCTTAAATTCCTCTCTTTTCAACAGATGGGTGGGAAAGTTCCAGTGTCTCATTTTTATTTAATTACCCTGTGTTTTTGTTTTGGTTATTATTGGTGCATGACCTAATATAGTTATTGGATGTGTATCTTTCAATTACATGCACATGTTCCTGTGAAATGTAAGTTCTGTCTAGCCTAGTCGAGTTTTTGTATCATGAGTAAAATGTAAATTCACTCTGAACTCCTACTACTGAATTCATATCTTCCATGCCACATATTTTCATAAATTTCTTCAAAAATCTACTTTCCTTTGTTACATTTTCCCTTTTCAGCTCTCCAGACACATTTTCACTTCTCCAAATCAAATTACAGTCCCCTATTCCCTGTTGAAAGCTAATTGTTTCTCTCAGAATTTTCTTAAGCTCCATTATAGCAGTTTTAGGTGGAATTTAAATACATGCCAGTATAATCCTCCTTCCTTGTCAGTGGCCCCTTAGTACTACAAATCTACCTTTAGTATCTCTTTTATCCTCTTCTATCACTGTTGGAGGTCCTCTTGCAATTAATGAGTACTCCTGTTTTCCTCTGTCCAAGTTATTCTGCTGAATAACCACCCTAAAAACCTTTCCCTATCAAATTCACATGTTAATTTCTTTCCAAATGTGTCTCTTGTAGCATAGCAATTTGCACTCAAGATTTTGTAATATAGTTTACTACTCTTTCTTTGTTGTACATGTCTGTATGACTGTTAACATTTAAAGATAATGTAGAAAGCATCATTATGTTAAAAAAGTTATTATTCCCACATTTTATCTATAACAGTTTTTTGTCAAGTATTTGGTTCTAGCTTTTGTGTTACATGCTTACACTAATATTTGCCAGATTGATGTTTTATATAGTTATTTCTTGTCATATCCATTTGAGCCTATGCCACATCTTGTAACACTTTTTGTTTTATTGAAAGCCCTCACACGAAAAGTGCGAATATACCCCCAATGCATCCCCAAAAGCTATTAACGTAATACTGACATGCAAAACTGTGTACATCTTCAAATATTGAAGTTTTACCCTCCTAATAGGAACAATTGTCCCAAACTGACAGCCGCACTCACAGACTTGGATGTGAAGTTATTCTATCTCGCCGTTCATTCTTACAGATGGGTTTGGAGCTGATCCTTGGCTCCGAGTCAGTCTACTACAAAGCTCGAGGTCTTCAGACAGCTCAAGGCCAAGTCCCTATCCCATAATGCACCTGGAGTTACCTCAGATCTAGTTTGCCGCTGCAATAGATCGGAGGTTCCTCGCATAGCTCGGGCCAGTACAAATTTATTATCTAAAAATTTTCTAAATAACTTTGTTATTTCTCTACTTAGAGTTAGCTTTTAGTCTTTATAACTTTATAGTGCGAATTCACTTTCCCTTTGGTGTGCCTTTTCATATTTAGATATAGTTCTTTGGCCTTTGTTTTTTCTATAAGCCTTTGTATTTAGTGTAGTTTAAATAGTAGTTTGTGTGCTTTTGATCAGTGACATTCTTGTCACAGTTTTTTGATATATTTAGCTATTTAGAGTGCTTTATATAACTAGTTAAAGTGTGTGTGTGTTTAATAGTGACACTGTCACAGCACATTTATCCCGTAGTTTTTGTCGGGGCTTATTTAAATAGTTTTTGGGTGTGTCTTTGTTATATCACAGTAGTTTTTTCTCTTGATACTGTGTAGTTCATTATGGCTGACCAGGATAGGCATAAATATCCTAAGTCAGGTTTCAGAAAATGTCCAAAATGTGGACAGAAAATGTCCATTACAGATAGCCATGTCAATTGTGTATATTGTTTGGGAGCCTTGCACCTTCAGGAAATCTGCTCCATTTGTCATTCCTTCTCTTCCAGGGTTCTTCAGGATAGAAAGTGAAAGTTAATAGATAGAGGACTTCTCAAACTGTCCTTTCAGGAAGCTTTGAGTGACCAGGACAGGTCTAGTAAATCTTCAAAATGTCTTCTAAGGCTTCTACTTCTTTGAAAGTAAAAAAAAAAAAAAAACATTGGCGTTGGCTCCACAGACCTTGGAGCCAAGCGTCTTGTCTTTTCTGAGCCGGTCCCCAGTCTTGGAACCGGTATCCGAGGTACCTAAATCACGAGTCCTTCAGTCAGTGCCTCCATCCATCCATGCATCTCAGCTGGTCCTCGATCAGCCTTTCCGATTTGGATTTGGATCATGTGGTGCAAAAGTTGTTAACAGGCACTGGCGTTTGCAAACTTTTTATCGTCTCCAACCCAAGCTGTTTCGGAACTAAAGACTGTATTGCCATCAACTTAATTTTCTCCTCCGAGCCATACCGGTCCTTTGGAGCCGGAGGAGTCAGACTTGATCATTGATCCTTCGGAGCCAACGCCTGTACCAGTGTCATCAGTTCTGTTTACTCAGACGTCCTCAGCACCGATCGAGGAGTTTAGGAGCCTACACTCTCCGGTCAGGTCCAGGGATGATAGACTAACTTGTCAGTTCTGACTTTGCCTCTTGGGGCTTTGGCTCGGATAAGCTTGGCTCCTATGTCTGGTTCGGAGCCCACTGTCCCAGTGCCGGAGGGATCAATGGTTTCCTCGGATCCATTGGTCATTTCTCATTGGAGCAGAGGTGCCTTCAAAGCCATGAGGAGAGTTATGTCTCCTAAGACATCTACGACTTCAGGTCCGGCTTCCTCCTCCCCAAAAGCGCCTGTGTCCACTTCTGCTTCATGGATCCTTTCTAAGTGTAGAACTCAGAGCCTCAGGAAGCCCCATTGGGTGGCCTCTGCTCTTCCGAGACCTCACCAGAAGTTACCACTGATGAGGTTCCCAGGAAGAGAATCTGTAAGAGGAAGCACTTAGATTCCCCACAGGAGTCTCTGACATCCGATACCGACCTGGAAAAATCAGAAGGATCCCCACGGTCCCCCTCTGAGGATATCTAATTTCCTGAGATATTAGAAATCTTTAGGCAGAGTGGTGACTGGCAGTCCGCCAACCCTACTGAAGATGAGTGGGTTCTCCTGAAGGCTTTCATTTCTTAACCGTCCGCCTCTTGGGTGTCTCCGCCCTTCAGTGAGCTCATGGAGCTGATCTCACAAATGGCATGGGAGTCTCCGGACACCATGGAGCCTGTCTCCAGGAGGCCTAATAAATTAATTACTGCCCCCCAGGAAAAGTCTTTTTTTACCAAGGGAGTGCCAGTTGATGCCATGGTGGTGGCGGCAGCCACCAAAAAGATGTGTCAGAAACTTCTTCCTCTATCCATCCTTCTAACAGAGATTCTAGGATCATGGATAGATACGGGAAGCGCATGTACAGTTCAGCGACTTTTGTCTTGCGTTCACTGAACTATCTCTGCTCATTTTATGAGACTGCAAAGAAATCTCCTAAAAGAGCTTGGAGATGCTCTTCAGGATACAGTAGCTGCAGGAGCTTCAGAGAAAGGTCGCCTCCCAGCTTGCTACCCTCAATTCCATAGTGAACTCGTCCATATGCCTCATTTTATGTGCAGTTGATGGAACGAGTAGGGCAACGGGTACAGGAATTGCCCTTAGGAGACATTCCTGGATGCTCTTGTATTTCTTCACGGAGCCCTTTAAGTCATCCTTTGTCAACACCCCTTTTGATGGCTCGTCTCTTTTCAGGCCCAAAGTTAAGGAAACTTTGACCAGGTGCGAACAGGAAGGAAAGATTTTGTCTGCCGTCGGAGTCCGTTTTTCCACCCCTACCAGACCCTACCCCAAGGGTCAAAGTGGAGAAGACATGTGGTTCTGAAAAGCCCAAGGAGCCTTTCAGGACACACGTGATGAAACCCCCTCCAGGTGCAGAGGAGGGGGCTATAATGGAAGACGCCACCTTCATGGCAGAGGGGGTCCAAAAAACCAGGGCGACAGAGAACAGTTCTTTAGGAAGCCCTACCAGCATTCCTGAAAGGAGGCCCAACTGTCCTACTCTGGAGGCAGTCGGGGGTCGCTTATCTTTGTATCCAGATGCCTGGCGCTAAATAACAAATGACAACTGGGTACAAAGTAGAGTTTCCAGAGGATATTTCATTCCTTTCACCACACCCCGTCCATTGACAACAAAAATCTCAAGACGTTCCACCCAGTTACAGGGAGCAGGCAACAGTAGACGTCCAAATGTTGCTAAGAAAAAGAGTCATCCAACCAGTCCCAGTAGACCAGATAGGATCTGGAACTTACTCAAGGTTCTTTTTAGTTCCAGATAAGACAGGAGACTGGAGACCTATTTTGCAACTCGGCAGACTACAGATCTGTCAAGAAAGAGAAGTTCCGGATGGTCATGCTTCAGTTGATACTTCCCTTCTTAGGAAAAGACAGTTGGATGTGTTCGATAGATCTCCAGGATGCATACTACCATATAAAAATGGCCAGACCATCCAGGGATCATCTGCGCTTCAAGCTGGAAGCCAATCATTACCAGTTTCGAGCCCTGCCCTTTGGTCTCATTACAGCCCCCAGAGTGTTCACCAAATGTATGGCAGTGATCATGGTTCTCCTGAGACGTTTAGGATTCCAGGTGTTTCCATACCTAAATGATTGACTTCTCACTGCCACCACCAGGCATCAGCTTATACAAGCCAGGGACACCACTCTTTCTCTCCGCAGTCATCTGGGCATTACAATAAATTCAGAAAAATCTGCCTTGTCACCATCGCAACACGTCATTTTTATCAGAGCAGAATTAGACACCAAAATCACCAGTTTGAGACTTCCAGCAGAAAGAGTCTTACTACTCCGTCAGCAAGTTTACAATATCATATCCAAAGACAAGGCTTCAGCATCAGAAGTACTAAAATTATTAGGCATGATGGCAGCTGCAATATTAGCGATATTGTTGGGTCGCATGTACATGCGGATTCTGCAATGGCGGTTATTCACTGAATGGTCTTACCAAGAGCTCCCAATGTCTCATCTCATAATGATCACAAACACATGCAAAAAGGATCTTCATTGGTGGCTGACCTCTCTTCCTGTAACGATAGGTCGTCCTTTTATCCTACCCCCACCAGCAGCCACAGTGACTACGGATGCTTCCCTGATAGGGTGGGGGTATTTTCAAGGAAGAACAGCACAAGGCACATGGACCAAACAGGAGACTCATCTGCATATCAATGTCCTGGAGATGAGAGTGGTACTTTTAACGTTGCAGTACTTCCAGGATTCTCTTCCTCTGGGAACAATTGCGATTCAGATGGGCAACATGGTCTGGTACTTGAACAAACAAGGAGGAACCAGGTCCTTCCCCCTTTGTCACAATGACCTAAGAGTATGGCAGTCGGTTACATCCACCCAGCCCTTTCTGTCAGCAAGGCACATCCTGGGGAAATCTAACATGATAGCAGACAAAACTGAGCAATGCAATTTTGTTGCCTCATCAGCGGCCCCTCAAGAAAGAGATGGCGGAGAGAATTTTCCGCAGGTGGGGCCAGCCTTGCTGCGACCTTTTTGCCAACCACATGAACACGAAATACAGAAGCTACTTTGCCCTGATTCCCCCTCTGGGAGAAGCCCCAAGGGACACACTCATACACAATTGGCCTCCGGGTCTCCTCTATGTATTCCCACCAATTCCCTTGATATCCAAAGAATTACAGAAAGCGAAAGCCCTGGGAAGGACCATCATTCTAATAGCCCCTCATTGGCCTCGTCAGATTTGATTCTCCTTCCTTCTACTTCAATTGGAAGACTCTTGGATTCTGGACCCACTTCCAGATCTTCTGACGCATTCATTGGGGGAATCTTCATCCCTCTCTTCAGTCCCTGAAATTGACAGCTTGGCTGCTCCAATTCCCATCATAGCCAGGTTCCATAACCTCTCAATGAAATGCAGCAGATTCTGATATCTTCTCATAAATCCTCTACTAGGAAGCTATATCTTAGCAAATGGAAAAGAGTTTCTATATGGCCCACTCAAAATAACATTGATCCCTACCAAGCCCATATTGCCTCCATATTAGAGTTCTTGACTATGCTTTTCAATAAAGGAGATGCAGCAGCAACAGTTCGGGTTCAATTTGCTGCTGTCTCTAATTTTCACCTTGCCTTTGAAGGATTAAACATAATGACACACAAATTACCCAAAGCCTTTCTCAAAGAAACTTTTCATCTCAGACCACCTGTGAAATCCCCTTATACCCCATGGAATCTAAATTTTATGCTTTCACGCATTATTCTCCCACCTTTCGAACCAGCTTCCTCATGCGATTTGAAATATTTGTCATGGAAGACGATTTTTTAGTAGCCATCACTTCTGCCTGTAGAGTGCCAGAGCTTCAGGCCTTGTCCGTAGAGCCTCCTTATTTGATTTTCCATGCTGACAGCGTGTCCTTGCGAACAAATCCTTCTTTCTTACCCAAAGTTTGTACTGAAACTAACATTAACCAGATTATAGATTTGCCATTGTTCTTTCCCAAACACACCAACAATTTAGAGTACAAGCTTGATGTTCATAGACAGCTCAGATTTTACTTGGATAGAACAAAAGAGTTCAGAAAAATCAGAACAGCTTTTCGTTTCCTTTTCAGATTCTAGAAAAGGTATGCCAGTGACAAAAACAACACTCTCTAAATGGTTTTCTGATTGTATCACATTTGCTTGTTCAGCTGCTAATATGCCCTTATAACACAAAATTAAGGCTTTTTCTACCAGAGCAGTGCCCACATCTTCTGCCTTTTCTGCTATGCTTCCTATAGACAACATTTGTGCAGCAGCCACTTGGTCAAAACCTCATACCTTTATCGCTCATTACAAAGTTAACATGGCCTCCAGGGACAGGGCCTCCTTTGGGTCTACTGTCCTAAAAAACATACTCCCGTGAGCCACCTGAGAAAGATGGTGTTTGGGACGCTACCCATCTGTAAGAATGAAAGGCGAGATAGAACAACTTCACATAAAAAAGTTATGTACTCACCATAACGTTCCATGTGAGTTGTTCATCTCGCCTTCATTCTTACTTCCCACCCTCCTTACCCCCTCCAGGGTTTTTCGAGGGTCGAGATACTAGATTTTTCCTGGTTGCTCAGTTTTTTATGGCTTTCTCCTAAAGAGTGATGGAATGACACATGGTATTATTATACGCAACAAAGAAGATCTGAGGTAACTCCAGGTGCATCATGGGAGATAGGGATTTGACCTTGAGCTGTCTGAAGACCTTGAGCTTTGTAGTAGGCCGACTTGGAGCCGAGGATCGGCTCCAAACCCATCTGTAAGAATGGATGCGAGATGAACAACTCATATGGAACTTCTTTTTATCCATGCTAAGACGCATGGTACAGCCTGTGCTTCTACTAAATGCTGTATGGTTTTGCGTTATCTTTATTTCTCTGCCAGACTGGGAAAACATACGTTCAGAAAACATTGTCTTCTATCCATTAAAAGAAAAAAGTATTCTGTTTTTATTGCTGTTAATCAGATTGCCTGCACGAAAACACGAGAACCAGATACAGAGTTGCTTCTACAAACATTCATTTATTTTCTAGAGAAAAGCTTTATTCTATTCAATGTTCTTTTTATTTATTTGCATTCTCTGAAAACTTTTTACTAAATCAAGCCAAGGGTCTTAATCCAGTCATAGGGGGTTTAGGTTTGTCATAATGGTTAAGGTGCTTGCCTTACAAACACAAGGTGCAGGGTTTGAGTCTCAAATGTGATAAGTGGCTAGGCTTAAAATGGCTCACAAGGGCAGTTAACCTAGTAATAACCTATTCCCCTGGGCAAGAATGACGACAGTCTCTCATGCTTGAGCTCTGGAGTCATTCCAAAACTCACTACTACAACACTTATGAAAAATACAGTACAGTTTTGTTAGGAACTTACCCTAATTGTAGATATTTTGAATGCATTCATTGCTTAAGTACCAGTCCCTCCCCAATTCCTTCTTCTTGCCTACTGTTTTAGAGTTGGGATTGGTATTCTTTTCACTTCCCCATCTTTATTTTCTTCTCCTGATACCTCCCTTCCCCTAACCTGTGGTTATAGAGATGAGTTTTCCTTTTATGGGTCATTCTATGGCATGTAGATGATTGTGGCTAACCTACTAGAGCAAAAGAAACCTGAAAATGATGCTGGCTGTGACTGCCCTTTATACCAGCAATGGCCTGCTATCAGAATGTGAGTGAGTCTGCTGGGCTAGAAACAGCAATGTGAAAACTCAGATGTTCAGGCTGGCCTTTGGGCTCCTTCAGGCAGACATCCCAGGACTGAATATAATAGAAAGTGCGCTCTAACATCTACAGTTGTGCTAACTTTGTAAGACAGCTGTATTTTTCTGCACTTTCTGGAGCATTTGCCCACCAGGTCTTTGAACCTCAGTAGTTGCAACTCCTGATTTGCCTTCCTCTCCTTCTCAGTCCTCGGTGTTGGGACACTGTTGTCTACTTCTCTTTGATTCATGTTCTTCATTACTATGAACCCCTTTCTCTTGCTCCATTCTTTAATTCATTATTACAGTTTTATGAATCTAAGGAACTTTTTAAGTTTTGAGCTTTCATGTCAGTCTCTCTCCTACTAATGAAAACAATGACAACATTATTTAAGTGGCACTTTACTGAGAGTTTTGTGTGTGTTTTTTTAACCCCACAATTTCCCTCCCTTGTACTTTGTACATCATCCCGTTTTTATTTCAGCTCATGGTTTATTGGTTATGTGCAGTTCACTTTGTGTTTTGACTTTATCATTCACAGCTGGAATATTCTTATTTCTAGAGACTTTGAATTTATTTATTTATTTATTTATTTATTTTATATTAGGAAACCACTGTTGTAATGCTAAAATAAAAGAAAATCAAACGATCCTCGACCACTGGAAAGCTGGAACCAGCAATAAGGCACAGACCAGGAACTTGAGGCAATAAAAAATATATATTTAATCCAACAACACAGCACACCGACTGCTTTCACCCGGTGCAACCCCGTTTCTTTCAAGTCGTATTTGTAATGCTAAAATAAACAATGTGTATTTTTTTATTTTAGTTTGTAGATTTCTCATTTGCAGTATCTAGTTCTTAGTAGCATCTCCAAATAAAAAGTGACACTAAAATTACAAACAATGATGAGTACTGTTTACTTTACTTTGAATTAAATGTCTTGGTGCACATGTTTTGCACCCTCTTGATGACAGCCTAAAACTAATTCCAAAACCACCTTTTATCTGTTTAACATGGAGATAGTACTGTGTCTGTCCCAGTAATATAACTACATTTTGCAGTGCCAGTGTGCATCTTAAGGAACTGCTAGTGTTGGGGAGATATCTAAAAATGTCAAAATAAAATGTGCTGTTATATTTATTTTTTTCACTAGTAAATCCCACAGGGACCACTGACGGTATGGCTGGGGTGGAAAAGCTCCACAAAACTTCATATGGTATACATCATTTGGCTAATGTTGTGAATAAACAGCAGTAATACTTTAATACTTCAGTAACACTACTGAATAACATTATAGACACAGAAATTGTATGCTGTCAGTTGAACAGATGTAAAATACATTCATTTTTTTTTAAATAAACCAGTTAATGTTATATCTTTACAGTGCAAGTAGCTTCAGATTTTACTGTGTGATTACTTAGCAAAGTTTAAGTTAACTTTCACTGCTAAGCCTTTCTTTCTCACAGGTGAAACTCTTCAGCACTTATGCATCATTACTCAGTAAATCTACTGGCATATTTTATTTATTTATTTTTTTTATAGCAGTGCTAAGAATTAACTGTACTTATTGACTTGCACAATTCTTAGTCATTTTTTCCCTATGTTTAGGTGTTGGTAAGTCAATGGAGTGTAAACTAGCAGCTTTAAGTGTTAAGACCTGTGGGGATCTGCAGCACATTTCACTGGCAAAGCTTCAAAAAGAGTTTGGACCTAAGATAGGGCAAAAGTGGTACCGCTTCTGTCGGGGTCTAGATGACAGGCCTGTTCAAACAGAAAAGGAAAGGAAGTCAGTATCAGCCGAAATCAACTATGGTATACGATTCACTCAGGTGAGTAAATGTATAATTTTGATACACGAATAAGTCTCGTTTCTTACAGTTCACGGTATTAGTCACTATTTCTACAGTTTGGTCTGGCTGACAGTACTGCTAAATAAATATGTTTGCACAGTAATTTTTGCTCTCCAGTCTGTTAATTGGATTTTGTCATATAATAATTCAAATTATACAATAATAGGTCATTGCCATTCAAAAATGATCCTGACTGGACAGCTTAACCAGCATGCCTGCTGTAAATTGAGCATATACCAAAAGAAAAATGCTGGCCACTGAAGTATCTTTGAGCGGCTGGACTTTTCTTTTGACACGTGCTAAAAACACACCAAAATATGAAGAAAATCAGGTACATATTATAAAAGTAAAGCAGAAACATACTTGATCTTCCTTTTATTTTTGCACTGTCGCTGAGTCTGTTTTTTAAAACTTTAAAAAAAAAAACAGTAATGGAGATTGCCTTCTCTGTCACTTCTCCTGCACTGTTATACTGTGCAACTGTGGTAACGTACGCATGTGCAGAATATCAGTACAGTGAAGACAACCTGGAAAAAGGCAGAATTGCCCTTATACAATTGCATTTAAGAAAAGTAAGTAATTTCTTTCTTAAATAATGTTACTGTGTAATAGCAATAATCCAGAACTATTTGTGGGTATATCGGGATTTACCCACAGTTGACTTTATTCAGTCATAAGGGCGAACCACATCAACCATGGGTAAATCCTGATATACTCGTGCACAATTGTGCATTATTGCTTAATTAGATATGTATTGTCTAGTAGTAGAAAATACTATAAATCCCTCTAATAACTTAGTAAGTCAGAGGTATTACCAGAGTGATCCTTGTGAAACTCTGAACATGTTTGGAAAAATGATAGGCTGGTTGTAAGGAACAAGTGTGTGCATTTATCTGGATAAAAATAAAATGTAGGATATCTCCATGAGCAGCGTATATAAAGCACTCAGGTCACTCCACAACAGGTACAAACATGACTCTGTCATTGTCCATGTTGGTGTGAACGACCTGAGACGTACCCCCCTGGACTACATGAAAAGAGACATAGAGGAGCTCTCAGATCACATAGCCCAGGTAGGTAAGACCCTGGCTCTGAGTAGCATCCTACCGTCACCCAGAATGATACCACAGTACAAGCAGAAAGTGATTGACTTCAACAATTGGCTAGGTTTTTGGTGTTATTCTAAGGGGATCCAGTATCTGTCTGCCTGGGATGATATGATCAACAGACCTTGATACTTCGCCAGAGATGACCTGCACCTGTCACCCCTGGGATTCTGGATACTGGCCAAGGCTCTTGTCACCTCTATAGTGCCTTTTTTAGGTAATGTCCCGAAGACAAAATTACCACCATAACAGCTACAAGCAAACAAGGGTTATGCTACTCAATGCCAGAAGTCTAAATTTCAAAATGCATTCACTCGAAGCACTCCTTCAAATGGAGGACATCAACATCTGTACAGTGACCGAGACCTGGTTCAAGGCTCCAGAGAGCACCCCAGCACTACCTGGCTATAGTTCTCATCACACCTTTTGACCCCTAAACCAGGACTGAAGCACTAAAAGCGGTGGTGTTTCCATATTCATAAAGGATATGCACACCTCCAAACTAGTAGCCCAACATAGTGCATCAGAGATACTTCAGGTACAACTAATGAAAAATGTATTTTAATTTGCGCTCTTCTATCCTGTGCTGAATCCAAAGTCTTCTTAAGACACACAGTCTTGCTGTGCTGTATACTGCTGAATCAGAGGCACAGAGCTTTGCATGACTCCATCTGTAGTCTGTTTAAACCACCAAGCCTTTTAAATTTCACACTGATAAAGAAATATATTTTGCAGCTATAAGCACAGTTACAGATAACTTATTTTATAACAAACGACACATACTCTTTCTGTCAGATTGTAGTATATATTTACAAAGTTTTCCTTCATTACAGCTATGAATGATGACTTCTACAAAATACCTCTCTCTGTCCCTCTCTCTCATAACTGAACTACTACAATTGTTATATAGAGTGCTAGTCACGCACATAGATTTTGTTATTTCCTCTTGGTATCTTTTTTGGCCTTCTGTGGGAAGTTCACATAATGTCTGTTTTTAGACTTTTCTATTGTCCTGTCAGCAGTTCTGCTGATGTGAAAATGCACAAATGTACACAATCAGAATAACAGAATTATGAAAGGAAACATCTGATGTTATGTAGTCCAATCTCGCCTACATTCTTACCAGTGGCTCCGACTCGGCCATACTTTAGCTCGAAGTCTTTCAATTGGCTGGGCTAAGATGGTTTCCCATGTTGCACTGCTCTCTATCCCCAGATCTCATTTGCCGCTCGTGTAGCTCGGACGAGGTCTCGCTCTTGGCTGTGGCTAAGTACTCTTTTCTTCTTTATAGCAGAGAAGTTTTTTACAAAAAAAAGCTATTTTCATAGCTATTTGTGTGTGTATCTTGATCTGTGTTTGTGTAAAAGTTGTTTTTCTCTTTTAGTGTGTTCTTGTGGTATCTCACTAGCTGTTTCCAATGGGCTAGGCCCGTTTCAGTTAGAGGACGAAGTATGTCCCCTTGCTTACCTTGTGTGCTAACTTTTTTCCCCTGGGGCTAAAACCGTTTAAATTAGAGGAATTAGTCCTCCCTCTTGTACTTGTGTTCTAGGACCGAGAGGTCTTTGTGATGTACTGTCTGTTTGTTCTGTTCCCGCGCTTGTGGCTGATTGACCATTGGTCTGGTTGTTGGGTTAGTTACTCGGTTTTGTAGTGACTATGTCTAAAGATACTAAGGAGCATAAGCCCTCGGGCTTTAAGAAGTGCACGAAGTGTAGTTATAAGATGTCTATCACTGATGGACACTCTGCGTGTACTGTCTGGGAGCGATTCACCTCCAGGAATCATGTAGTTTTTGTCATGCTTTTAGCCTGGGTGTTCTTCAGGAAAGGAAAAACAAATTGATTTTGAAGGGACTTCTGAAACCCTCCTTCGAGGAGGGTTTGGAGAGTGCTTCCAGCTTTAAGTATTCTTCATCAAAAGCTAAATCTTCCACGGCTAAAACGCGATCCCCGGCTCCATCAGTATCCTTGGAGCTTCCGGAGAAAACAGCTAAATCTTCAATGACATCCTCGGCTCCATTGTCCTTGGGGCCGCAGGAAGTGTCAATGTCTATGTAACCTGCTTCGGCTCCTATTTTCTCGGAGCCTGTTCGGAGCCGGTCACCTAGCATTAGGCCGGTATCGCCTCCTCCAGGTCTCCTTCAGAGAAGAGGTCTCGATCTCTTCCCTATCCTCCAGGACCTTATCAGATGTGGACATCGATAGAGTGGTGCAGAGACATCTTCAGTCACCGGTACTGGCAAAATTGTTTTCGGCTCCGGAGCTGGTCTCTGTATCTATATCGATACTTCCTCCTCCGAACGCATCTCAGCTTTCTGAGCCGGAGTGCTCGGCTCCATTTGATGTCCCTAGGTCGGTTTTGACAGCCCCTCCTAGCTTATCAGTTGCGACGTCAGCTCCGACCCCGTCTGCGCCATCCACAGGGTTCAGGACTCAGGATTCCTCAGTCAGACCCGAGGGAGAGGCTTCGGGACACCTCTCGGCTCCTAGTCTCCCTCTCGGTGCTTTGGCGCAGGGAAGCCTGACTCCTGTCTCGGCTTCAGACCTGGTCCCTTCTGATCCGAGGTCTTCCATGGCTGGTCGATCTTCGGACCTGCGAGGACCAGCTTTCGAGGCCATTCGGAGCGCGCCTGCCAGGTCGTCAGCGGCATCATACGGTTCGGTCACTCTGTCCCCTACAACACCGGTGCAGGTCTCTGATCGCCCTCTATCTTTTGACAGTGGAGCCCCAAGGCCTCAGGGTACCCCCACGAGTGGTCCCCATATTTCTGAGGGCCCCTCAGAGTTTTTGCCTTGGGAGCCACCCAGAAAGAGAACGTGCAAAAGGAAGCAAACAGATTCCCAAGATGAGTTTCTCATATCAGACACCGACCTCGAGGAATCGGAGAGGTCCCCTAAGTCATCCTCTGAGGATGTTTGTTTCTCTGACATCCTGGAAATTTTGAAGCAAAGAGGTGACTGGCCATCCAAAGCCCCCTCCAAAGAGGAGTCATTGTTCCTGAAGACCTTTAGTGCTCAGCCCTCCACCTCTTGGGTGTCTCCACCCTTCGACGAGCTTCTGGATCTGGTTTGTCGAAGGGTGTGGGAAACCCCTGACTCTGTGGAACCAGTCCCCAGGAGACACAATAAATTTTTGTCTGCCCCTTCTGATAAGGAATTTCTATCCAAGGGAGTCCGTGTGGATGCCATGGTGGTGGCAGCAGCCACCAAGAAGGAATTGGCTGAGACTTCTTCCACCGTCCATCCCCCTAACAAGGAGTCTAGGACTATGGACTAGTACGGGAAGTGTACGTTTTCTTCAGCGGCCTTTACTTTGCGGTCGCTGAATTACTTATTACACTTTACACAGCTCCAGAGAGATCTCCTAAAGGAGCTTGGAGATACTCTAAAGGGTAACGTTTCTAAGGCGGTGGCTCAAAAAGTCAACGCTCAGATGTCTACCCTCAATTCTATTGCAAACTCCTCCATGAGGCTGATCTCTCACGCAGCCGAGGGAGCGATTAAGGCAGCAAGTTCAGGAGTCGCTCTTAGGAGACATGACTGGATGCACCTTTGTCATTTCAAGGAGGCCTTCAAGTCTACATTCACCGATGTCCCTTTTGATGGTTCCTCTTTGTTTGGAACCAAGGTGAAAGACAATCTCACTAGGTGCGAGCAAGAGGGAAAAACTCTGTCTGCCGTAGGAGTCCATTTTTCCCTTCCCTCTAGGCCTTATCCCAAGGCCCAGAGGGGGTGGGAAGATGCGGTTTAAGAAATCACAAAGGTGATGTCCTTCAAGGATGCATCTGCAGTCCTTACATATGGGTTGTCCTGCCTCAGGCAGCCCTTCGGTCAGCCGGATTCCAAAGTCTGGGTCATCTTCCTCAGTCTTTCTTGCCACGCGGTGCCCGAAGCAGAAGCAGTTCGCAAGTGCCGGTCGGCCAGCTCCTGTAATTTCAGCTACCGAAGACTTCAAAATGCTAAGTACCCCGTTGGGGACTCTTTCTTGCCTCAGCCAATGTCAGATCAAATGGTTAAAGTTAATAATTGTTTAACTTGTTGGAAACAAATACCTCATAAGGATTTCCATTCTTATTGCCTCCCCTGCCTAGGCCCAGACCACAACGTCTCGGCCTGTGCAGCCTGTGCTTCCTTCAATCGACGCACTCTTAGGCGTCGGGCGGAGTTTGCAGAGGAATTTTTTGGGGCTAGTTACTGCTACAATATGCCGTCGGAGCTTCTGACTACTCATTTACCCAAAAAACGGAAGGACAAGGACCGACACACGCGGACCATGGTTTCGGCCGAAACCACCCCTAGGCCTACCGCGAGTGTCTCGGTCTCGGCTGAAACCGAATCCTTGGTGCTTCCGACCGTCGATACCGCACAACCGACAACCTCGGCCCCGGAGGCCTCCTCTGAGTCGGTCATGGAATACCCCTCTGAAACCGGTGCTCTGGAAACATCCGACACCATTTCTCTAGATAAAACTACTCCAGCATGTGGGGCAGCCAGGCCTCCTGCATCCATGTCCATAAAGGCATTCACACTTGCTAAAGCTGCTAAACAGCCAAAATCTCTCCCTCCCTAGGCTATTCCTCAGGGATCCTCTACCGATTCACAGATTTTAAGTTTAGCTGAGGACCTCATTTCCTTAATTAGGGGCACTCAGCCACATCAGGACAGGGGCTCTCAACCTCCTCTAGGCAAAAGGCCCAGAGTTGAGCACACAGATCCCCAGTCTTCTGATGAGGCCTCAGATGACTCTGCCCTATCAGACTACCAGGAGGAGGCCTTTCCGGCCTACGAGGATTCTGATGCAGAGGAATCTATCCCCTCTGCCTCCCCTCCTGAAGAGTTGTCCTTTGGGGAGACCCTATACTCCATGAGAGAGCATTTTAAATGGCAGGGCCAGGAATTCTCTGACTCTAGGAAGAGATTAAGGACTATTTTGCATTTACCTCAGCATAGACCTTTGGCTATTCCTCCTGTTTTGAATGTCATTGATGATTGAGTCTAGCATTTCCCCTGACTCCCTTCCTCCGGCTCCTGTCAAACCCGATAGGTACTACAGGGTCCTGGACTCGCATCATTTCCTTTACAAGGGCCACTCTGCGGACCCAGAAACAATTTCCCAGGGCCCTAAAGGGGTTGCAACCACCACTGCTAAAAATCCACTTCCTTCTGAAAGGGAGTCCAGGGCTTTAGAGAGATGGGGTAAAAAAGTGTATACTTCTTCCACTCATTCTATGAGGGCATTAAATTGTCAATTCCATGTGATACAGTACCAAGAGCATTTGTTAGATGAATTGCATAAAAAACTATCTTCGCTTGAACCCCTAGATCGCAAGGCACTTCAGGATCTGGTACATAACTCCCAACAGGTTAGCAACCATTTCTTGTAGTGTGGTTATGATGCATTGGAAGCTTCATGTAGGTCAGCAATGACAGGTGCAGTCATACGTAGGCATGCTTGGCTGAAGGAACAAACTCTGCCAGATCATGTTAAAGCGAAGCTTCTGGATGCTCCACTGGAAAAGCAAAAGTTATTTGGCTCCACGGAATTTGAGGAAAAGGCTAAATCTGTACAAACAGTCAAAGATTTTCTCCAGGTCCAACCACCAAGATTCAGCAGAAATTAGCCTTCTAAGAATTGGTCCTTTCCAGACACAGACAGATTTCAGAGAGGCAAAAACAGGCGTGCCAGAGGTAGAGGGCAAGCTAGAGGCTCCTACAGAGGACGTCAATGGCAGCCTCCTAACCAGAGAGGTAGTGCAGGACCTACAACTGCTGCACAAGGACAAACTCAATGACTTGAACTTGACCCCGCCGACCAGGGCTCAGTTGGAAGCACCTTTGGGTGGAAAGCTATCTTTATTCTCAAAAAATTGACACAGTATTACAAGGGACAAATGGACACTGCAAATAATAGACAAAGGATACAGATTCCATTTTCATACATTACCAAACAGAAAAGGCATGCCAAACCTGCCACCGAATCAAAGGGCAGAGGCTCTCAAGCAAATTTCCAACCTACTGCAAATGAAAGCTATAGAAAAGGTTCCTCTCACAGAACAAGGCCAAGGATTTTATTCCAGACTATTCGTTGTCCCAAGAAAAGAAAAACAATGGAGGCCTATTCTAGACTTGTCCGCACTGAATACTTATCTCATTGTGCCAAAATTCAAAATGGTGACCCTACAGCAACTCCCTCCCATGCTGGGCAAGGGGTCCTGGCTGGTAACTCTAGACCTCAAGGAGGCATACCTGCATGTCCCTATCAGACAAAGTTGCAGAAGACACCTCAGATTTCTTGCAGGTTCAGAGCATTATCAATTCTCAGCATTGCCCTTTGGCTTATCTACTGCGCCCAGAGTATTCACGAAATGCCTGGCATCAGTAATTGCACACTGCAGACTTCAGGGGATTCAAATATACCCATACCTGGACGACTGCCTTATACAAGCGGACAGCCAACAAACTTTGGTAAAACACTTGAATTATGCCATCCGCCTACTTCAGGCCTTGGGATACACAGTCAACATTCACAAATCAAGACTTGTTCCATCCCAAAGAATAACTTTTCTGGGTGCAAAACTAGATACAACCACCGAAATGGCTTTTCTCACAGAAGAAAAACAAGAGCAACTACCGGACTATTTCAGAAATCTGACAAGACAAACCCAGCTGTCTGCAAGGAAAATCCTGCAGGCCCTGGGTTTCATGGCATCTTGCATTCTCCTGATTCCACAAGCAAGGCTGCATATGAGAAAACTACAATGGTACCTAAGGAGTCTATGGTCTCAACACAGTCACAGCCTAGAAACTTTAATCCCACTCATTCCATGCCTTCAAAAGGAATTTCTGTGGTGGGCTCAAGCAAGCCAGTCATACATGGGTCTGCCCTTCAGCAAACCAAATATCAGCCAAACCATTACAACGGACGCCTCAGACCATGGATGGGGAGCACACATGGAGGGCAGATGCATTCAAGGACTATGGTCACAAAAAGAATTGCGCCTGCACATAAACCAAAAGGAAATGCTGGCAGCGATACATTCAATCGAGGCCTTCAAACACTTCCTGCATCAAGGCCACCTGCTAATAAGGACAGACAATACCATAGTTATGTGGTACATAAACAAGCAAGGAGGTACCCATTATTACCCTCTTTGCAGGCTGGCAATGAATCTTTGGGAACTCTCCGTAAAGCTCAATATAGAGCTGCAATCCCAGTTTGTGCCAGGAAAAGACAATGTACTGGTGGACAGCCTAAGCAGAAATATCATAGAGCCACACGAATGGATGCTGCACCCAGACACCTTCCTTCAGATAACACAATCATGGGGGAGGCCGGACATAGATCTTTTTGCCCCCCCCCCCACAACCATCAACTGAAGAAATTCTGCGCAAGGACATACCACCCACAAGCATGGAAAGTGGACGGCCCTCTCTTTCAGCTGGAATGCTCTAACAGTGTATGCATTCCCACCTCTTCCATTAATGACCAAGGTCTTACTGAAGATCAGAACAGCCAAAGGTGATTCTGATAGCTCCGGACTGGCCAAGACAGCACTGGTACCCACTGTTAAGGAGCATGTCACGCACGAAACCGTGGCCTCTACCACAATGGCCACTTCTTCTAACACAGCACAATTACAAAACTCTACACCCCAGCCTGAAAACCTTGCAGCTGGCAGTCTGGAAAATGCCTTGACTCCTCGCCAGGATCAGCTATCCAAGAGAGTAATGGATATCATCATGGAAGCTTGGCGGCCCTCCACAAGAAAGGCATACTCAGCAAAATGGAAAAGATTTCGCACTTTGAGCACCACAAAGGGCCAAGATCCTACAGTGATGAGCATTGCACATATCCTGGAATACTTGGCAGAAATGCTTCATAATGGCCTTTCTTACTCTTCCATAAAAATACATGCTTCAGCAATTTCAGCAGAGTACAACACGGATCCACCTGTATTTTCACATCCTCTGCTAAGGCAGTTTCTAAGAGGAATTAAAAACATCAACCCTCCAAGGAAACCGCCAGTGCCTACATGGGACCTTAACTTCATGTTGGAAACATTAACTCTACCTCCCTTTGAACCAGCAGCATCTTCAGAACTACAGTTCCTGTCTTGGAAGACTGCCTTCCTTCTGGCCATAGCCTCAGCAAGAAGAGTATCTGAGTTACAGGCCCTCATGGCAGTACAACCATTTCTTATTTTTCATCAGGACAGAGTCTCATTGAGAACCAACCCTTCATTCATGCCAAAGGTGGTATCCAGGGTCTCACTGAACCAAGCTATTCACCTGCCTACCTTCTTTCCAAATCCACAAAACAAAGGAGAGAAACTTCTGCATACCCTGGACATTCACAGACAGTTGCGCTACTACTTGGACAGAACTAAGACTTACAGAAAAACTGACCAGCTCTTTGTAGCATATGCTGCTGGTGCACAAGGAAAAGCAATTTCCAAACAGACAGTTTCAAAATGGATAGGGAATTGCCTTCAATTCTATTACTCCTTTCATGGCAAAACTGTGCCAGCTAACATTAGACCTCATTCCACCAAAGCCACAGCCACCTCCACAGCCTTCTTAAGAGGGGTGGCTACGAAGGACATTTTAGAAGCTGCTACATGGAGCTCCGTGCATACATTTTCCAAGCATTACAACTTACCTTTATATTCCAGATCCAGAGCGGGCTTTGCTACGGCAGTCCTGCAGGGCATTTTAGCTACACCATCCTTTTCTTAGGTCCTACCACCCCCAGCTTGGCTATGGTATTCTACCCATATGTAAGGACTGCAGATGCATCCTTGAAGGACATAGTACGGTTTTGTACCTACCATAAATGTAGATGTCCGATAGGTATGCATCTGCAGTCAGGTTTTCCCTCCCTCCTACCCCTCTGTGGTACGTCTTGGGTACTTATCCCTCATTCTAGCTAGCTGGGGTTATCTATTATGGTGTATTTGTTTTATATTACTGTGCATGTTTGGAATTTTTGCATCTCTCCAAATTTAGCCTTCCTTAGAGGGCACCTGGCATCTGGGGCAAGAAAAACTGAGGAAGATGGCGTGGCTGGCTTTTATACCCCAGGCTCTGACGTGGGAGAGGCGACATCAGCCGACGCTGGACCCAGACTTTGGAATCCGCCAATCAAGGGCTGCCTGAGGCAGGACAACCCATATGTAAGGACTGCAGATGCATACCTATCGGACATCTACATTTATGGTAGATACAAAACTACTTTTTCCCGATGCACAAGGTGAGTCCACCTCCAGAGGCGGGGGGGGGGTGGTTATTCAGGTAGACACCGCCCTAGGGTTAGAGGAGGCCCTCATAACTCGGGAGACTGCCGATTCCTTTTGTGGTTCTCCCTACCGCCGCTCCTGATGGGAGGCCCGACTGTGTGCTTCCAGCGCCAGTCGGGGGTCACATCTCACTATACCTGGAGGCCTGGCAAGATATCACCCAGGACCAGTGGGTTCTACGAATAATTTCCAGAGGATATATCATTCCCTTCTCATCAACTCCCCCTCAAATCAAGAAAATCCCGGATGTTCCAGCCAGTCAAAGGGATTCCGCAGCTTCAGAGGTTTCAAAGCTGCTAGAAACAGGAGCCATCCAACATGTCCCCTCAGACCAGATCGGATTAGGGACTTACTCCTGATTCTTTTTGGTGCCGAAAAGGACAGGGAGGGGACCTGAGACCCATTTTGGATCTCAGCCGATTGAACACCCATGTGCAAAAGTCCAAGTTCCAAATGGTCACGTTGCAATCTATTCTCCCATTGTTGGGAAAAGAAGTGTGGATGTGCTCCATCGACCTCAAGGATGCTTACTACCACATAAAGATGGACAGGGCATCCAGAAGTCACTTGCGCTTCTGGCTGGGAGCCAGTCACTTTCAGTTTCGAGCCCTGCCCTTTGGTCTCACCACAGCCCCCCCAGGGTGTTTACCAAATGCATGGCAGTGGTGACTGCTCACTTGAGACGTCATGGATTCCAATTGTTTCCATACCTGGAAGACTGGCTCCTTACTGCCACCACCAGGCATCTGCTGCTTCAGACCAGAGACGCTACTATCAACCTGTGTCAACAGTTGGTCATCACCTTGAACTGGGAAAAATCTGCCTTGTTGCCCTCGCAGTGTATCACCTTTATAGGTGCCGAATTAGACACCGTGCTCATGTGGGCATTTCTACAATAGGAAAGAATCAGAGTCTTACAACGACAGATTTACACCTTGCTCCCTCTGAGAAGAGTAAAGGCAAGATTGGTTTTCCAATTGTTGGGGACGATAGCTGCTATGATTATGTTAGTTCCCCTGGCAAGGTTACATATGAGGCTCCTTCAGTGGCTACTCTTTGCCCAGTGGTCTCTTCAACGTCTTCCACTTTCTCACCCTATTCTTCTCACAGACAGGTGCAGACAGGATCTTGGTGGCTTCACACCGACAACCTCAATGCGGGAAAACCCTTCGATGTCCTTCAAGGATGCATCTGCAGTCATCACATATGGGTTGTCCTGCCTCAGGCAGCCCTTCGGTCGGCCAGATTCCAAAGTCTGGGTCCGGCGTCGGCTGATGTCGCCCTTTCCCCGACGTCACTGCACCTGGGGTATAAAAACGTCAGTCGACGCCATCTTCCTCAGTCTTTCTTGCCGCGTGGTGCCCGAAGCAGAAGCAGTTTGCAAGTGCCGGTCGGCCAGCTCCTGTAAATTTGTTATCCGAAGACTTCAAAAAGCTAAGTACCCCGTTGGGGACCCTTTCTTGCCTCAGCCGATGTCAGAAAAAGTTAATAATTGTTTAACTTGTGGGAAACAAATACCTCATAAGGATTTCCACTCTTATTGTCTTCCCTGCTTAGGCCCAGACCACGACGTCTCGGCCTGTTCAGCCTGCGCTTCCTTCAACCGACACACTCTTAGACGTCGGTCGGAGTTCGCAGAAGAGTTTTTTGGGGATAGTTTTGCTTACAAAATGCCGTCAGAAACCCCGACATCACATTTAATTAAGAAACGGAAAGACAAGGACTGACACACGCGGGCCGCGGTTTTGGCGGAAACCGTGGCTAGGCCTACCGCAAGTGTCTCAGTCTCAGCTGATACCAAGTCCTTGGAACTTCCGAACCCTGAAATAATACAACCGACAGCCTCGGCCCCAGAGGCACCTACCGAGTCGGTTACAGAATTGCCTTCCGAAACTGGTGTACTGGAATCTTCCGACACCATACCTTTAGACAAAGCTACACCAGCACATGGTGCAGCCAGGCCTCCTGCATCCATGTCTGTTAAGGCCTTCACCAGGGCTAAAGCTGCAAAACACACTAAAGCCTTGCCTCCCAGAGTTATTCCTCAGGGACCTTCTTCTAGTTCACAGATTCTAACTTTAGCAGAGGACCTTATCTCCTTAATTAGGGGCTCTCAGCCTCATCCAGACAGGGGCTCCCAACCCCCTCTAGACAAAAGGCCCAGGATGGATCCTCCTGATCCCCTTTCCTCAGAGGAGGCCTCTGTTGGCTCGGATCACTCAGACTACCAGGAAGAGGCTTATTCGGCCTACGGGGATTCGGATGCAGAGGAATCTATTCCCTCGGCCTCCCCTCCTGAAGAGCTTTCCTTTGGGGAGACCCTTCACACTATGAGAGAGCATTTCAAATGGCAGGGCCAGGAATATTCTGATTCCAGGAAAAGACTAAGAACTTTTCTTCACTTACCTCAGCATAGACCTTTGGCTATTCCTCCTGTTTTAAATATGATTGATGATGTATATTCTGACTCTAGTATGACCCCTGACACTCTGCCTCCGGTCCCTGTTAAGCCCGATGGGTATTACAGGGTCCCGGACACACATAATTTTCTTTATAAGGCCCACTCTGCTGACCCTGAAACTATTTCACAGGGCCCTAAAGGGGTTGCAGCTGTTACTACTAAGAACCCACTCCCCTCTGCAAAGGAGTCCAGGGCATTAGAGAGATGGGGTAAAAAAGTGTATACTTCTGCCACTCTTGCTATGAGGGCATTAAATTGTCAATTTCACATGATACAGTATCAAGAGTATTTGTTAGAAAAAATGCATAAGAAATTGTCTTCTTCTGAACCCCTTGACCGTAAATCCCTTCAGGATCTGGTACATAACTCCCAGCAGGTTAGCAACCCCTTCTTGCAGTGTGGTTATGATGCATTGGAAGCTTCATGTAGGTCAGCAATGACAGGTGTTGTCATACGTAGGCATGCTTGGCTGAAGGAACAATCTCTGCCAGAACATGTTAAAGCTAAGCTTTTGGATGCTCCACTGGAAAAGCAAAAGTTATTTGGTTCCACTGCTCAAGATGTCCTAAAGAAATTTGAGGAAAAGGCAAAATCTGTACAAACAGTTAAGGATTTTCTTCAAGTCCAACCACCTAGATTCAGCAGAAACTGGCCTTCCAAGAATTGGTCCTTTCCGGACACAGAAAGATTTCAAAGGGGCAGGAACAGGCGTGCCAGAGGTAGAGGGCAAGCTAGGGCCTCCTGCAGAGGCTGTCAATGGCAACCTTCAATCCAGACAGGCAGTTCAGGACCTGCAACTGCTGCACAAGGACAAACTCAATGACTTTGCTTTGACTCTGCCAACCAGGGCTCAATCAGAAGCACCTTTGGGCGGAAAGCTTTCCTTATTCTCAAACAATTGGCACAACATTACAAGAGACAAATGGACACTCCAAATAATAGACAACGGATACAGGTTCTATTTTCACACATTGTCAAAAAGAAAGGGCATGTCAGGTCTGCCACCAAATCAAAGGGCAGAGGCTTTGAAACAAATCTCAAACTTACTACAAATGAAAGCCATAGAAAAAGTTCCTATTTCAGAACAAGGCCAAGGATTTTACTCCAGGCTTTTCCTTGTTCCAAGAAAAGAGCATCAATGGAGACCAATTCTCGACTTGTCCGTACTGAATACTTATCTCATTGTGCCAAAATTCAAAATGCTGACTCTACAGCAACTCCTTCCCATGCTGGGCAAGGGGTCTTGGCTGGTTACTCTAGACCTCAAGGAGGCATACCTGCATGTCCCTATCAGACAAAGTTGCAGAAGATACCTCAGATTTCTTGCAGGGTCAGAGCATTATCAATTCTCAGCATTGCCCTTTGGCTTATCTACTGCGCCCAGAGTATTCACGAAATGCCTGGCATCAGTAATAGCACACTGCAGACTCCAGGGGATTCAAATCTACCCATATCTGGACGACTGCCTTGTACAAGCGGACAACCAACAAACTTTGATAAAGGACTTAAATTATGCCATCAATCTTCTACAGGCCTTGGGATATACAGTCAACATGCACAAATCAAGACTTGTTCCATCCCAAAGAGTAACCTTTCTGGGTGCAGATCTAGATACAACCACCCAAATGGCTTATCTCACAGAAGAAAAACAAAGTCAACTACCGGATTACTTCAAGAATCTGACAAGACAAACCTAGCTGACTGCAAGGAAAATCCTGCAGGCCCTGGGTTACATGGCATCCTGTATTCTTTTGATTCCACAAGCAAGGCTACATATGAGAAAGCTACAGTGGTACCTAAGGAGTTTATGGACTCAGCACAGTCACAGTTTGGAAACTTTAATCCCACTCATTCCATGCCTTCACAAGGAATTTCTGTGGTGGGCTCAGGCCAGCCAGTCCAACAGAGGGTTGCCCTTCACAAAGCCAAAAACCTCCCAAACTATTACAACAGACGCTTCAGACCTAGGTTGGGGAGCACACATGGAGGGCAGAGGTATCCAAGGGCAGTGGTCACGAAAGGAGCTACGCATGCACATAAATCAAAAAGAAATGCTAGCAGTGATACATGCAATTGAGGCCTTCAAATTCTTTCTGCATCAAGGCCATCTACTAATAAGGACAGAGAACACCACAGTCATGTAGTACATAAACAGGCAAGGAGGTACCCATTCGTACCCTCTCTGCAGACTGGCAATGAATCTATGGGATCTTTCCTTGAAACTCAATATACAGCTACAAGCTCAGTTTGTGCCAGGGAAGGACAATACTCTGGCGGACAGCTTAAGCAGAAATATCATGGATGCTGCACCCAGACATTTTTCAACAGATACAATCTTGGGGGAGCCCGGACATAGATCTATTTGCATCCCCCCACAATCATCAACTGAAGAAATTCTGCTCAAGGACATACCACCCACAAGCGTGGAAAGTGGACGCCCTCTCTTTCAGCTGGAGAAATCTGACAGTGTATGCATTTCCTCCTATTCCATTAATGACCAAGGTGTTACTGAAGATCAGGGCAGAGCAGCCAAAAGTAATTCTGATAGCTCCGGACTGGCCAAGACAGCACTGGTACCCACTGCTAAGGAGCATGTCATGTACGAAACCATGGCCCCTACCTCTATGGCCATTTCTACAGATACAAAACTCTACATTCCAACCTGAAAACATTGCAACTAACACCGTGGAGAATACCTTGACTCCTCCTCAGGATAAGCTATCCCAGACAGTGAAGGATATTATTATGGAAGCTCGCCGCCCTTCCACAAGGAAGGCATATTCAGCGAAATGGAAAAGATTTCTCATCTGGAACACCACAAAGGGCCTAGATGCAACAGTGATGAACATGGCACATATCCTGGAATATTTGGCAGAAATGTTCCACAATGGGCGGTCTTACTCTTCTATTAAGATTCATGCTTCAGCAATTTCAGCAGAGTACAATACTGATCCACCTGTCTTTTCTCATCCGCTCCTAAGACAGTTTCTAAGAGGAATTAAAAACATCAAACCTCCTAGGAAACCACCTCTACCTGCTTGGGACCTTAACTACGTGTTGGAAAAACTAACACTGCCTCCATTTGAACCAGCAGCATCTGCAGATCTACAGTACCTTTCATGGAAGACTGCTTTCCCTCTGGCAATAACCTCAGCAAGAAGGGTTTCGGAATTGCAGGCCGTAATGGCAGTTCAGCCATTTATTATTTTTCACAAGGACAGAGTTTCATTAAGAACTAATCCTACTTTTATGCCAAAGGTGGTATCCAGGGTTTCATTGAATCAAGCCATTCACTTGTCTACCTTCTTCCCAAATCCACAAAACAAAGGGGAGAAACTGCTGCACACCCTGGACATTCACAGACAGTTGCGCTACTACTTGGACAGAACTAAAGGTTTCAGAAAAACTGACCAGCTGCTGGTAGCATATGCTGCTGGTACTCAAGGAAAAGCAATTTCCAAACAGACAATTTCAAAATGGATAGGACATTGCATCCGCTTTTGTTACTCATTTCATGGAAAGACTGTACCAGCTAACATTAGACCGCATTCTACGAGAGCCACAGCCACCTCCACAGCCTTCTTAAGAGGGGGTGGCTACAAAAGACATTTTAGAAGCTGCCACATGGAGCTCCGTGCATACATTTGCCAAGCATTACAATTTACCTTTATATTCCAGATCCAGAGCAGGCTTTGCTACGGCTGTCCTGCAGGGTATCTTAGCTACACCATCCTTTTCCTAGTACCGCCACCCCCAGATTGGCTATGGTATTCTACCCATATGTGATGACTGCAGATGCATCCTTGAAGGGCATAGTACAGTTTTGTACCTACCATAAATGTAGATGTCCGATAGGTATGCATCTGCAGTCAGGTTTACCCTCCCTCCTTCCCCTCTGTGGTATCCCTAGGGTGCTTACCTCTCTATTAGCTAGCTGGGGGGATCTATTATGGTGTATTTGTTTATATATATATATATATATATATATATATATATATATATATACATATTTTTGCAAATGTTTGGATTTTTTATTGCATTTTTCCAAATTTAGCCTTCCTAGAGGTTACCTGGCATCTGGGGCAAGAATAACTGAGGAAGATGGCGTCGGCTGACGTTTTTATACCCCAGGCGCAGTGACGTCGGGGAAAGGGCGACATCAGCCGACGCCGGACCCAGACTTTGGAATCCAGCCGACCGAAGGGCTGCCTGAGGCAGGACAACCCATATGTGATGACTGCAGATGCATACCTATCGGACATCTACATTTATGGTAGGTACAAAACTGTACTTTCCTTCACCTCCGGTTGCCATGGTGACCATGGATGCCTCCCAGATGGGGTGGGGGGTTATTATCTTGGCAGGACAGTCCAAGGCATGTGGCAAGAGCACGAGATGCATCTGCATATCAATGTCCTGGAGATGAGAGCAGTGCTACTAGCGTTGCAAGCACTTCAGAGCTTTCTTCCTCTCGGGACTATTGCAGTCCGCTCAGACAATATGTCGGTGGTATGGTATCTGAACAAACAGGGAGGAACCAATTCATATCCCCTTTGCAGAGAGGCCATGTGAGTGTGGCAGTGGGCAGTGTCTTACCAACGTTTTCTGGTAGCAACGCACATTCCGGGGAAGTCCAGTGTGATCGCAGACAGGCTAAGCAGAGCTATTCTGATGCCTCACGAGTGGTCCCTGAACTGTCAAGTTGCGGAGCAGATTTTCCACAGGTGGGGTCAGCCTTGCTGCGACCTTTTTACCAGCCCCCTCAATGCCAAATGCAGCAGCTACTTCACCCTTATCCCCCCTCAGGGGGAGTCACCCAGGGATGCTCTAGTCCACGATTGGCCCTCCGGTCTACTATATGCCTTCCCTCCGGTTCCCTTGCTGTCAAAGGTTATTCAGAAAGCGCAATCTTTGGGAAGCAAAATTATTCTGATTTCTCCACACTGGCCTTGTCAAATTTGGTTCCCGTTTCTCCATCCCTGTCTCATGGAGCTCCTTGGGTTCTGAACCCACAACCAGTTGGCGGCGATTTCTACCTAGACGAACCTAGTCTAATGGCACATAGACTCTGTAAGTCTTTCCTGATATGCCTTGGGACTTGAACCTTGTTCTACACGGTCTTACTTCACCCCCCCCCCCCTTTGAGCCTGCAGCCACTTGTGGTTTAAAATTGTTAACTTGGAAGACTGTCTTTTTGGTAGCCATCGAGTCTGCCAGACGTGTTTCAGAGCTTCAAGCTTTATCAATTAAACCACCTTATTTGATTCTTCAGAAGGACAGGATTTCTCTCAGACCGAATCCTTCCTTTCTTCCCAAAGTAACGTCAGTTAGTAACCTTAACCAATCCATTGAATTACCAGTGTTTTTTGCTCAGTTCTCGAACAAGGCAGAATTCAAATTTCATCATTTGGATGTGCACAGACAATTACGATTTTATTTGTACAGAACGAAGGACCTCAGAAAATCTGATCAATTGTTTGTTTCATTTTCGGAAAACAGAATTGGGTCTCCCATTTCCAAAGTCATGTAGTTCAGGTGGATTTCCAGTTGTATTTCTTTCATTTATACTTCAGGGGGAAGAGATTTACCATTCCGAGTGAAGGCTCACTCTACCCGGTCTGTATCTACATCTACAGCTTTTCAGGCCAGATTGTCTATGGATGATATTTGTGCTGCAGCTACTTGGGCATCTCCTTACACCTTTGTTACTCATTACAAGTTAGATGTTGTATCTAGAGGCAGGTCTTCCTTTGGTTCCACAGTGCTCAGGAGTATTTTCCACTGAGCCTCCCAGAATTTAGGTGCTGGGGATGCTGTCCCACGGGTAAGAATGTAGGCAAGATTGGACTACATAACATCAAGAGGTTATGTACTCACCATAACGTTCGATGTATGTAGTCCATCTCGCCACACATTCTTACTTACCCTACACCTTCCCCCGTCCTGGAGGATGTAGAGGTTAGGCCTGGTTTCAGAGTTCCCTTCATTCTTGGTTTCTTCTTCCTTCCTTAGCTGTTGTTATGCATGGAGAGTGAGTGCTGGTGCTCGCAGCAAACTATATCTGGGGCTAGAGAGCAGTGCAGCATGGGATACCATCTTAGCCCAGCCAATTGAAAGACTTTGAGCTAAAGTATGGCCGAGTCGGAGCCAACATTCGGCTCCGAACCCACGGGTAAGAATGTGAGGCGAGATGGACTACATACATCGAACGTTATGGTGAGTACATAACTTCTTGTTCTGTTCCTATTGAAAAAACATCACGTATTGCTGAGTTTAGATATTTGTTCTGCAAACATGAGAAAAGCATGTGATACTTGCTTTCCAATATTGCTTTGTTAGGCTTTTTCTGATACTGTGAAGAGAAGCCTGTCTGTTATACATATAGCATGAATGCCCATTTTACATTGCTAAACTCTATACATATATTCAAGCAAACTTTTTATGTTATGCTTTATCTTTCAGCATATTTACAACATAATTAATTTCAGCCTTATATTCATAATCTCTAACAACTAACTCTGGATAAAACTGCAATCCAGGTTGTAACCTGCTATAGATTGCCTACCATGTCCCAAGACCTCCCACTCCACATTCCTGAGCACACTGGAAAGTATTAGGGTACAACCCAATAATCTTATACTGGGAGATTTTAACTAACCCTCCATTGACTGGGAAAATTACTCATGTACCAAACACACTTGCTCAACGTTTTCTGGAATACATTAATTCCAACGCCCTGCACCAATCATTCTTACCCCCACCAGGGGTAGAAACATCTTTGACCTGGTCATTACTAACATGGGCAACCGATGCTCTACACCAGTAATCAGCTCCTCCCTGGTCAGATCTGACCACAAGCTAATCACCATGGATATCCACATCCCACCCACACACCCCCAAATGAAACCACCATAAAAAACTTCTCCAAAGCCAAATTTGGGCTTCTAAAAACAGAGGTGGCTTACTTCACGACGCCCATGCAAATGGAAAATAGGTGCATGTCTGCTGAATCATACACCAGTGCATTGTATGAGCACATACACAAGTGCATGGAATGGGCCATACCAAACAGAACCAAGATGCTCTCCTCCAAGAAAAAAGGAAGCCAATCTGGGGGTCCCCCACCATAAACAAAGTCTACAACAGAAGGAAAAAACTGTTTGCAGAAAAGGCTGAAGTCCCAAGACTGGAAAAAACTCCCTTGTTAGCCTTAGCAAAAAACTGAGATCCCTCATCAAACCCTCTAAAGCTAGCTACGAAAACAAAATTGATGCAGATTCTAAAGACAACCACAAGGCATTCTATAATTATGTCAAGAATCTATATGGCAATGCTCAGATCTGTTCTGAGTTACAACACAGTGGCAATACATGTACAGAACCAACAGAAATTGCCAACATATTAGCCGACAGGTTCATTGTGAACTTTACCCCCCCCCCCCTTACGCCCCCTAAAGGGTCTATCACAATACCTGAGGAATGCCAAGTCCCTATTATCATGGCTACACAAGTAAAAACCGCACTGGCCAAAAGCCAAATATACATCCTTCATGGGACCTGATAATATCCCTGGCTGTGTTCTACATGAATTACAAGGTGAGCTGGCACCACACCTGAGCATTCTGTTCAATCACAGCCTCATCTCAGGCTTTGTTCCTACCAAATGGCGCACTGCTACGGTCATCCCACTCCACAAAGGGGGAGTGACTACAGACCCAGGGAATTACAGTCCCATTAGCCTGACGAGTCTGATATGTAAGATTATGGAGCTCATCATTATGGACCTTATAAATAAGGACATAAGGAATCTGCAAACTCTAGACCCCATGGAGTTTGGATTTGTGAAAGGTAGATCATGCCTGCTCAGTCTGATAGACTTCTTCGAGTCTGTCACCAGAGCTGTGGATGAGGGCAAGGTAGTTCACACAGCCTACCTAGACCTTGCCAAGGCCTTCAACACCGTCCCTCACTCAGGAATCATAGACAGACTCACTAAATTAGGCATGTCATAAGATGGGTTGCCAACTGGCTCACTGATAGAACCCACACTGTGAAAGTAGCAGACTCCAAATCTGACTACTGACCAGTTACAAGTGGAGTCCCACAGGGATCAATTTTGGGTCCTGTCCTGTTTGGCATCTACTTCTGTGAAGTTCAAGCCAACACAAAGGGACTCTCGTTGACCAAGTTCACAGATTATTTCAAACTGGGAGCCATTATTGAGTCTCCAACTGATGTGGACATTCTACAAAAAGGCCTCACTGAGACCAGTGACTGGTGCCAGAACCATGGCCTTAAGCTCAATGCCAAAAAGTGCATTGTCATTCCCTTTGGGAAAAAGTCACTGCCCATGAACTACCACATAGCCGGTAGTCCACTAAACACCGAAGGTGTGATAAGAGACCTGGGAACACAGGTTGACAGCAGCCTCTCCTTTGATAACCACATTGCCACCGTAGTCAGAAAGTCCTTCTATGTGGCACATCTCATTACAAAAGGTTTCTCATCCAGGAAGAAAGAGGTTATAATCCCTCTTTACTCGTCCCTCATTAGACCTATTATAGAATATAATGCCCCATTTGGTATGTACCTCACTAGATACCTGCAACAGCTGGAAAGGCCACAAAAATACCTAACTAAGAGGATCTTGGGCCTTAGACACATGCAGACAGACTAAAAAAAACTCCAGCTATACTCTGTCTCATATCACCTACTTGTAGGTGATCTCTGCTTGACCTACAAAGCTATGTCTGACCCAGAGCTGTCAGATATGCTACACCTAAAGAAATCCCAATCCCTCCATGCCACATGCTCCAGTGACCTGAACCTCATCACAACAATAATCAGAACATGCTGGAGGGATGGGTACCTAACCCAGAGGCTTCCCATACTCTGGAACAAACTGCCCTTTCACGTCAAGCAGAGCACTTCACTGACCTTCTTTTAGAGAAATCTTGACGAGTGAATGGGCAATAGGAAGTTCATCCCGGAGATCACTTCAGTGGCCTTGCTTGACAGGGGCACTGGGAACTAACTTTGGGTGGCATGATGCCAGGGAATATTCTTGGGCTAGGCTTATATAGGCTCCAGGGCCATTAGCCTAATACACACCTATGAACCTATAGGCTGTATTGTCACGTGATAATACTTTTTCTTTAGTAGATGATTTGCATGATCTACTTACGTTGGCATCATTACTGATGACACAGCCAATTTAAGTGTAGGCACTTATTATTATTATTATTTTTTTTTTAACTCAACAGCCTTACACAGATTTATAGTTTTGTGTTTAGATGTTTTGCAAACTCAGTTGTTGTGTCTTTCGGCTTATCCCGGTTAGAGGTCGCCACAGCAGAACTCCGGTCCGCTAATGTTTGGTAGTGGATTTTTACGTGCCGAGTTACCAGCCCTGACGCACAACCTTCAACGAAGGCACACCCATTCACACATGCCTCCACACAGAAGACGCTCTAGCTGAGAATCGAACGGGATGTCTTGCTGTGAGGCGACAACGCTACCGCAGCACAACTACCGCAGAGATGTTTTGCAAACTCAGTAGAGTTTGGAATTGAGTTTTATCAGACCATCTAACAAGAATATGCACCAATGGATTTTTCTTATTTTAATTGACTTATTTATGTGTGTAATACCATCGTTCTTCAGTAGTATTCCATAAATGTAAATTCATTGTCTTCATGTTATGTTGTTTATGGAGCTTTTCTCCCCGGGACTCCATTGAAAATTGGCTGTTGGCCCAATGGACTATACCGGTAAACAAACTGTAAAATAAATAAATAAAATATGTGGGAATTGAAAATATGTCAATAATCTAGCTCACCCAGACCCACAATTAGTATTTGTGTAAAGAAAGCAAACAGTTATAACATTTTTGAAACAGTATTTATTTAGTATTAAGTATGTGACTAAAGCTGGTATAACAGTTTAATTGGCCAGTACATATTATCACTTGTCTAAATGTTATAGCTGTATGCATACTACAAAATAGTACAGTAGTTCCCCACATAGAAAGAATATAAAATTGTGATTTTTTTTCTCCACTGTGTGAATTTGTATCAGAGCTGTTGATAATGTTACAAGTGTTAATGTGCAATAATTCTGGACAAAGCCAAAAATTAATGGGGATAACAAAGGCCCAAATCAAGGACAGATTTTAAATATTACACTTATAAACTTTGAGAGTTGCTAGAATAACATGTTTTGCATTGATGCACTCTTTCTGAAGTATATGAAAATTGTTGCATACATGTCTGTCATTATTCAGTAACTTCAGTCCTCATTGATTTGCAGAAAAAAACATAAATGTTATGATACATGGACTAGAAATATGAAGCGAAATCTGGACATTTTGAGAAATTCTGGACAATTGGCAAGTATGCTTGAAATGTATTGAATGTTGTGCGTGACTCTAAGGGGAGGGGGAGGGTAACTGTTCTTGTGTACAATAACCCTAAGATTCAACCTCAGATTGTTTAAAGGAGGGACTACTAAGTGTAAAGCAGAATTCTGAGAAGAGAAAGAATGGTTCCAGAGGAGTGTGATGAACAACAGAGTGGAGAATGAAGTATCAGCTCTGAAATTAATCCATTTGAGGGATTGGTTAATCAGAAGAGGAGTTATGGTGATTTTCATGTCTGACCTGCGAGCGTAGACGGGGCTTTACTTTGCTTTTATTCAACACCAGAGGTAATGTAACATTTTATCTAGATAAACAATAGATTAACAAAGAAGTTTTTTGTGTCTTGAGGTGCCTCTTAGTGAGTGCAGTATAAAAACAGATTTTTATTTTGTTTGCAGTGTATAGTAACTTTTGTATTATAAAGGCTGTCACTTTTTAATTTTATGTTGGTCAAAGTCAACCTAGAGTTTTTCGTTCCTGTTAATCTATTTTTGTAAAGAACTGAGTGTATCAGCTACATTAATTCCATATTGGTGGAGAAAGTATCTCTCAGTTGTCTGGTATTTGCTAGAAAATATAGAATTGCTTTTTAAAATAATAGAGTGCCATAAAATTCCATGTGGCCCCTTTAAATCACAGTTTATTTTAGTTATTTGCCCATTGCCCATCTTGAGTTATCAAGCCGTGGTCTCATATCAGATGTGATGGTATCGGCAGAGCTCAACCACAGCTAGTTGTGAAGTGAAGAGAGGGATGAAGCGGGTAACAGCAATAGGTACATAGGTCGGCAAGCAGTACTATGCTGAGAGAGGGAGTCAGACAGTAGTGGTGACCCAGAGTTAGGGAGGAGGGTAAATGATGCAAGAGTCTGCCTGCATATAACTGTAAGATCTGTACATTGTGCCCATGTACTTTGTAGGCTGAAATTTCCATTGGTGTAGTAAGCTGTGTCATTTTACCGTTGGGTTTGGCAATAGTCTTAATTCTCTAGCCCTTAAAAAGTCTGCTGTTTCAGATTTTCTTTTGTATGTCAGTTATCCTTTTTCAGTTTGTTTAGCTATGGGAATGGCAGTAGTAGTACTGTAATCTACTAAAACAGTAATATAACCTTCTTGTGTCATTTATTTGTTGTGAAAGCATGGAGTTTTGTTATGCTGTATTACACTTCTGACATCTTTATTGGCATTACTAATCATGAACATTTTTGTAATCCTCTCCATAGTTTCCTGTATGGTGTTGTGGTGTATTGGTGAGGTACTGTGAATGTGTGCTGCTATGAGGCTATGCAGGACATGCAGTTCTCAGTAGCACGTGGTATTGTGGACCTTGCCAGAATAGCATTTTCTGTTGTTGCCGCTACAGTAGACATTTTATTGGTCTGATCCCACTTTATCCACTTAACTTTCCCCTTGGACCATCTGTTGAAATTTTTTCACAGGAGTAGTAGTAGTTAAAACGCCTGTGTATTAGCATTGTGACAAAAGTCTGAATCGCAAAGTGGTGCCTTCATCTACAGTGGGGAATATTGATTTTTTGTACTTTACCCCCACCATGACTGTCTTCGGCATCACAATTTAATTGGGGATGGATGTGTGCTTTCCACATGGTGACCCCATTTGGTGTGCCATGAACTGCTAATGCAGACGTGGCTGTCATGGCCTGCCCTCAACCAATTGCAGCCTCTTCCCCTTGAGGTGGGTGAGCAGGTGTTAGATACTAAAGTCCTACCGCCCACTGACATCTCTTCCAGTATGCAAGCAGCTAGAAAAACATATATTATCTGGAGCATAGTCAGGACTTTATTCCCCTAATATACAGAACTGGAAAAACACTGAACATGTTAATGGTGTTGTGGCCAAAGTAGAAAATGGTGTATATGCAAGGAGCATAGCAGCACAGCAGGCTCACAGTTCAAGTTATAAAGGAATGCACTTCAGCAGTGTTTCACCCTCATTGCTAATGCATGCATGCCAGCAGTTGTTAATATCAAATGACATAAGGGGGAAGATATCTTGGGGGGGCAGATTTGTAATTAATTACATCCTTGACACTGGGTCCTAGACTAGGATGTTTCTTAGAGCTTGTACAGATTATAGAGTTGACTGTGGCTTTTTTGTGACGTGCATGTTTAAACTTTGAAATCGGTTTTGGATATTTTTGATGTGTATATTTTTTCACTTGTGAGATGGCTATGGATAATTATACTGTTACTTAACCATAGCATTATGAGCAATACATATCTTTTGCACTTTGTTCTAGTTAATTTTGTTGTTTCTGCAGATGTTCGTACTGTCTGCATCGATAATTCATTTTTATGAAATTGAAATATGGCCAGCAGAAGTATTGTGTGGGCTGACTTCATTTGCATTCTACTCCTTTTCTCTCTTTAAAACCTGGAATTCCATACATCTCTTATAATATTAGAAAACAAGAAGTCTATCAAACTGTATTTAAAGGATCACTTAAAAGTAATTGGCTATACTGTTGCACCACTCCTTGGGATAATCTAAATGCTGCCTCATTACAACCTTTTTTCCTGCACTTCTCTTCTCTCTACTAACTAAATGACTCTTGTACTCCTCCTGGTATAACTTACTATCTGGTCTGCTGCTCTTTGTACTCCAGAATACCTCATATGCGTATTGTCAACCTCACAATTTGTAAACAAAAATTTTCTGACATCAGTATAAAGCTTTGTAGCAAATTGCATTATATGTCAGTCCTAAGTTTTCATTTTCTTAACCTCAAATGTACCATTTCCACATCAGGTGTAAAAAAAAAAAAAAAATCTTTGTCAAAATGGTTAGTCAACCTATATTGACCGAAAATATTTTTATGATTATTATATAAAAACTGAAAGCCAGTGGGATTAGCACAAATGTGGTGTTGGGTCTCTGTTGAAAATGAACCCTTGCCTGTTGCTAGAAGCTCTATATGAAAAGATTTTAATCCCTTTCAGAAGGTTTTGAATCAGAATAAGCTTTAAGTAACATCAGAAAAAATACCTTTAACCAAATTTCTTCAAAGAAAGTTTATTCAGATTAGTGCTTCTGTCTTCTAGATTTAATCAGACTTTGTGGGACTTGTGATTTTTTTATTCCCTAAAATGTGCTGTGTATTGTTTTAATGTTTACTTATTTTACTGTGGGACGTTTCTCTCCAGGCCTCTTCGGAAAGAGGCAGCTTGTCTACCCAGACATATCACCTCAGTAAACAAATGCAGTAACTAATGAATAACTAGCTCCTCTATGCTTCACCTGATTATGGTATGCTTCACCTGATTATGGTATGCAACACTGGTTCTATACTTCATCCGTATTTAATCTGGCTTTGCATTGTACTGTGGTATGTAGCCACATCAGAGTAACAGCACTATGTATTAACTTTAGTGCCTCGGCCAACCAGCCTTCAAGAGGTAATCAACAGTATAAAACATCCCCTTTTATAACAAGTACAAACTAATAAATCAATTGACCTATAAAACAATAAAACAAAAATTTTAATACATTTTTAATGAAATTTAATATGGAGGATTGTACTATGGCAACTTTTTATTGCCTACCGAAAATTCATAAAGATATGTACAACCCTTCAGGTCGACCTATTGTATCTGCTTCAAACTGTTTTTTACACAATAATGGTGTTTTATTGCATAACTTTTTATTACCAATTGTGGAGAAACTTGCATTTTATATTAAGGATTCTTTTGATTTTTTTGAATAAGATTTCCAAAATTAATTGGAATTTTTAAAATGTGTTGGATTACTTTGGATGGTAATAGTTTGTATACAAATATTAGACATGCAGATGGTATTAAAGCACGTTATTATTTTTTGGGGGACAGTCCAGTGTCCCATTATATTATAGAATTGTTACAATTTTGTTTATTAAATAATTATTTCAGTTTTAACAATGTAGTTCATCATCAACTACAGGGAACTGCCATGGGGGCACCCTTTGCCCCAATGTATGCAAATTTGTTTATGGCCATGTTTGAGGTGAATTAAATATATAAACATCATTTTTGTGAAGAGTTATGTTTTATATAATTAAAGATACATAGATTTAATTTTTATCTGTCAGGATGGTTTTGATGAGGTACAAAATGTTGTGAAAGATTTACATAATAATGTTTATAACTTAGATGGATTGCAGTATGGCAGTGAAGTTACATTTTTAGATCTTCATTTGACGGGATTGGAAAATGGATTTATTCACACTTCTGTATATAGGAAATGTATTGATGGGGGACAGTATTTATATGGGACAGGTTGTCATCCCCCCATCTAATGACATCTTTATCACATGGAGAACTGCTGAAATTGCGTAGAATTTGTAATAGTTATAAGGATTTATATAGAGAAGTTTTACAAACGTCAATAATGTTCTTGAATAGGGGATATGATGATGATATTATTCATAATTCTTTAAATAAAATTAGGGAAGGGGATAACCTGCATCTGAATAAGAATAGTTATGGTATAACTAGAAATAATATACAAGTACAGGAGAAAGTTTATGTTATAATGATTTACAATATTTTAAGTGAACAGATATGTGAAATAGTTAAATTTTACTGGAAGTTTCTTATAAATGACAAATTATCTAAAATGTTATATAACATGTCATTTATTTCTTATAAGTGGGGGCAAAACCTGAAGGATAGTTTGATTTAGGGTCTGTTTTGTGTTTCCTGATGAAACTATTTTTGTCTCTCCTAAGTTATTAGGTACTTGCTCCCTGTAGGAATTGTAATGTGTGCCAGTTTATAGTATCTTGTTTTAGAATGATAAGATTTGATCTTGCTGGCACATTTTCCTGAGATACTGAGGGGATAGGATATGCACTTCAATGTCCCTGCAAACCTGGTTTACATTGGTGAAAGCAAAAGAATGTTTAAAACCTGGTTACAGGAGCATATTAGGGAGATAGAGGCAAAAACAGAACGTTTTGTTGCTGTTCACTTTATGGAACATCATAATAGTGAATCTGAAGTAGTTAACTTTATTTTATCTGCAGCCTATGGGGTATTCAAGTCCATATCGGATTCAAATTGGCAACGTTTCAAGTATTTGCTCCAAGCTCCTCCCCCTTACCCTTAATTTATAACCATTTCCTACCTTCTCTCAGATCTTGTTTGCCGCTTCGTGCATCAGCATCATGGTCTCCATAGCTCTGAGCATTAGGGTTGTAGTAAGTGCATTTTGGTCACATTTTTTGTGTGTAGTGAGACTTTGTCTCAGTTAGTTCCCTTTCCTCCCCCAAACGCTTGTTCGTCAGTAATAAAAAAAAAAAAAAAAGTTTAGTTGGTGAAGTAATTTAGTGTAGGCCCTCCCTTCTCCGTAGGTGTGCGTGGTCTTAGTGCATTGGAGTTTGGTAGGTGTGGCTGTGTGTGTGTGTAGAATGGCTGATCAGCCTAAACCTACATTCAAGAAATGCACAGTGTGTGGCCATAAGCTTTCACCCGCAGATGGTCACACTCTGTGTGTTGTTTGCCTGGGAGTTCCACATTTATCCATCCCGTGCAGTGTGTGCACCAGTTTTAACCCTAGGGCCTTGAAGGAGAGGAAGGCCAAACTGATGGCTAAAGGCCTTCTCCCTGCTTTCGCACTGGACTCTTCTACCACGGCCTCGGCTTCCGCAACTACCGCCCACCCCCCAGGCTGGGACTCACCCTACCACTAGACCTGTTGAAGGGTATGCAAAAGGAAGAGAAAAGAAAAAGGATAGAGACAGTGAAAAGAAGAGGGATAGGCCCCGTAAACGGTCTCTAGATCAGGAGTCCTTCCCTGGCCCGCCTTCCATGGTGTCGAGACCTGTGTTTCCTCGGCTCCACTCCCCTAGATTCTCTTTGGAGCCGACGGAGCCTTTAAAACCAAAGCCTTCATCCAGATCTTCGCAGCATCCAGCCAGATCTGAGTCTGTCACTTCCTCATGCTCGACTCGGAGTCTCTCTGAAATGGATATGGACAGGATGATGAGATTCATTCGGACCCAAATCCAGATGGGAGTCTTGCCAGGGTCCTCTTCCTCTGGAAGGGGGACCTCCATGCCCTTCTTTCATCCTATTTCTCCTTCTCTGATCCGGCCTGGGGATTCGGGGTTTATGGATTCGGCACTGATGGTTCCTCCAACCTCGACTCTGGTGATTACCTTGAGTTCCTCGGATCCGACCAGCTCTCGGGGCTGAGGACAGGGAGTCGGACCCGAGGGGATAGAGGTATCTTCGGCTCTGACTTTGTCAGATCCAAGCCGTTCCTTCGGAGCTCTGGCTGCCCTTGTCTCGGCCCCGATCCTCACGGCGGACCCGGGGAGAGCTTCCTCCTTGTTGGGTGCTAAGGAGGTGCGCTCTCCATTGGCGTTCGACGTGGTGGAGAGGGTTCTCTCCCAAGGATCGAGACCCCAGCCTATTTCCTTGGATTCCAACCAGACTCCCTCGAATTCAGTCACGACTCCCTTCAGCTTGTCCCAGGGACAGCCCGTGCTAGAGGAGCCCCAGGCAGTTCCCCTGGAGACCCCCCCCCCGCAGCTCACGAGCCCACTTCAGAGAGTCCCACTGAAGAGGGTCCTAGTAAGCAGATGTGTAAAAGGAGGCAGCTGGACTCCCCTGAGTCCTTGACAGAAGACACTGATTTAAATAAAGGAGAAGGTTCCCCAGGTCACCTCTCGAGGATGTCTCCTTTGGAGACATCATGAAGATCCTCCGCCAGAGGGGAGGTTGGGCAGCCCCAAAACCTTCTATGGATGAGTCAGTGTTCCTGGAGGCTTTTGGCACGGGTCCATCTATGTTCTAAGTGTCCCCGCCGGTGGAGCCCTTGGTGGATCTTATCACCACGTAGGCATGGAAGGCCTGACACCATAGAACCGATACCTGAACGTCTGGACAAGATCCTCTCTCCACCCTCAGACGGACAGGCCTGGTATAAAGGATCCCCCATGGACTCTATGGGGGTTGCAGCAGCCACCAAGAGGGAACTGGCTCAAGAAAGTTCCTCGGTCCACCCTCTGAACAAGGAGTCCAGGACGGTAGATCGATTTGGGAAGTGAGTGTATTCTTCAGCAACGTTTTCTATCTGAGCACTGAACTTTTTGGCACGTTATATGACTGCAGCGAGACCTAGTCACGGAGTTAGCTGAGTAGCCCCCAGAGTCTTTATCGCTGGAGGACAAGTATCTGTTTTCAGTGAAAATGTTGACTCTGAAGTCAGTATCAAACATGTCTATGCACCTCCTTTCTCATACTACGGAAGGAGCAGCTAGGGCGGCTGGGCCAGCTTGGCTATGAAGCGACACGCTTGGCTCAGACTGTGTCAATTTGAGGACCCCTTCAAGGCATCTTTCACAAATGCTCCCTTCGATGGTTCTTCTCTTTTTGGGAAGACTGGATGTGACACCCTTGTCCAAAGCAAAAAAGATGGGAAGACTTTGTCTGCCGTCGGAATCCACTTCTCTAGTCCTCAAAGGTCCTTTTCTAGGAATCGGAGAGGGCAAAAGAAGATGTGGTTCTGGAAATCACAGTTTTCCTGGGACTCTCAGGACAACTCGTCTCCTAGAGGCAGAGGGGGACATGACAGACCCCGTCGCAGAGGCGGGGGGGGTCCAAGGAACTTGGGTCTAGGGAGCCCGTCTCGGACTTGCCCATGCAGCAGCTCTGAGGGGTTGCCCGACTGTCCTACTCTGGAGGCAGTTGGGGGAAGATTATTATTGCACCCAACGGCTTGGGAGTCCATAACTACAGATTGTTGGGTGCTTCAAATAATATCCAGAGGCTACACCATCACATTTGTTGCCCCTCCCGTCCAACCAAAGCACCTCTCAGATGTCCCACCTGCTCAAAGGGAGATGGCAGCAATAGAGATTTCCAAGCTGCTTCACAAACGAGCCATCGAACCAGCCCCCCCCCCCCCGATCAGTCTGGATCAGGCGTTTAGTCCAGGTCCTTTTTAGTACCAAATATGACTATGGAAATCAGGCCCATTTTGGACCCATCAGCCTTAAACCTGGCTGTCGCCAAACAGAAATTCCGGATGGTCACCCTGCAGTCCATTCTACCTTATCTTTGAGAATGTGACTGGATGTGCTCGATAGACCTCCAGGATGCTTACTACCATATCAAGATTCGCAGAAGCTCCAGAAGATTCCTTCACTTCCGGCTGGGAGCCAATCATTTCCAGTTCAGAGCCCTACCCTTCGGTCTCACCACAGCCCCCAGGGTGTTTAGCATGGTAATGGCAGTAGTAGCGGCTCACCTGAGGCTTCAGGGAATTCAGGTATTCCCTTACCTAGACAATTGGCTCCTTGCTGCTTCCACCAAACGTCTTCTTTGCCAAGCCAGTGTCACCTTCCTTCATCTTGTGGACTGGCTAGGGATCACTGTCAGCATTTCCAAGTCCCTCTTGGACCCAGTGCAGATCTTGGACTTTATTGGGGCACGGCTGGACACCCTTTGACTGAAAGTCTTTCTAACTCCAGACAGGGTCCAGAGTCCACAGGCTCATATATCCATCTTGGCCCCAGGTTACCCAAGACGTGCGATGTTCTCAGAGCCCTGGGCTCTATGGCTGCAGCAATCTCGATCCCCTGTGCGTGTCTTCACATGCGTGTTCTTCAGTGGACTCTAGCCGTACAGTGGTTTTGGCTAGATCTCCCCATGGAATATCCAATTCAAATCAACAAAGCCTGCAAGACGTCACTCCTCTGGTGGCTCCAATCCCCAGAGATCGCAGCAGGATGCCCATTTGTTTCACCCGCAGCCCAAGCCACAGTTACCATGGACGCCTCCCAGCTTGGGTGGGGAGGGCATTATCTGGGGAGGACGGCCCAAGGCATGTGGTCCCAGATCGAGACCAGATTGCACATCAATGTTCTGGAGATGAGAGCAGTGCTTTTAGCATTGCAAGCCTTCCACACTGTTCTTCCTTCGGGGACTATTGCAATTCAGTCAGACAACATGTCTGTCTGGAACCAGATCTTACCCTCTGTGTCACAAGGCCATGAGAGTGGGCGATCTCCACCAGTTGGTTTCTGATTGCAATGCACATCCCGGGATGCTCCAACATTTTAGCGGACAGATTGAGTCGGGCTATTCTAATGCCATACGAGTAGTCTCTGAAACAGTCGATAGCGGAGGAGATCTTCCTTGCGTGGAGTCAGTCTTGCTGGATCTCTTCGCATCTCCTTCCAACATGACGTGCAACGAGTTCTTCGCTCTGATTCCCTCACCAGAGGATCCCCCCAGAGACGCTCTAGTCCATGCTTGGCCTCCTGGGTTACTGTACGCTTATCCCCTGTTACCACTCACTCCGAAGTTTCTACAGAAAGCTTGCTGACTGGGGTGCAAAGTGATCCTCATTGCCCCATTCTGGCCTCATCAAGTGCGGTTCCCCTTCCTCTGGTCTCATGTTCTGGGTCCTCCTTGGGTTCTGGATCCCTGCCCGGATCTCATTTCTTATCCCTTGGGCAGTTATCCACCCAAGCTGGACAGCCTCAAGCTGACAACTTGGTTGCTGCAGTTCCCTTGTTTGCCAGGACTACCGGTCTTTCATCTTCAGTAAAAACTATTCTGGTGGCATCTCACAAGGCTTCCACTAGGAAGATTTACCGCAGTAAATGGAAACGATTCTCTATTTGGGCTTCTCAGAGAAACCTGGATCTTTTTACAGCCCCTGTTGCTGCAGTGTTGGATTTCTTAGCCAGTATTTTTCAGCAAGGGGCTAGTTCCTCCACTGTGACAGTGCAACTGGCAGCTATTTTGAATTACCACGTCGGGGAGCACATGAATGCCCTGGCCTCTTCTAGACTGTGTAAGGCTTTCCTTAAAGGCACCTTTCTTTTGTGTCCTCCAATTAAGGACTCTGTTCCTCTTTGGGACCTTACCTTGGTTCCTTGGGACCTTACCTTGGTTCTCCAACTTTAGTTGCTTCCCCCTTTGAACCTGCAGCATCAGTAGATTTGAAGTTCTTATCCTGAAAGACAGCCTTCCTAGTGGCCATTACGTTGGCTAGGAGTGTTTCTGAGATTCAGGCTTTGTCTGCCCATGCCCCCTTACTTGATCTTCCATAAGGACAGGGTTTCTCTCCACATAAACCCTTCTTTCTTACCAAAAGTGGCTTCTGAATCAAACATTAATCAAACAATTAATCAAACATCTAGCTAAGCAAACCTTGGAGATGGTTTGACCCAGAAAGGGTTTACATAGAACAAAGCCCTTCCGTAAGTCCAACCAGTTATTTGTGGCTTTTTCTAAATCCTTTCTGGGTAAAACCATCTCCAAGGTTTCCTTAGCTAGATGGATTACACAATGTATTTTGCAAATTTACAAAGACAAAGGTCTGTCCCCGCCTGGTCCTATTAAAGCTCATTCTAACAGATCTATGACGACTTCTGCTGCCTTTTGGTCTAGGGTTTCATTGGATGACATTTGTGCGGCAGCAACTTGGGCAAGGTCAAAGAGGGAAAGCATCCTTCGGCTCTGCGGTGCTCAGGAATGTCCTTCCATGAGGGCCTCGCAGGAGTATGAGTAGCTGGGGACTCTGTACCACAGGTTGCAGATAAAATGAAGTTAATTACTTCAGATAAAGAAGTTATGGACTCACCGTAACGCTCCATCTGAGTAGTTACACTTCATTTTTCTGCAGCCTTCCCACCCTTCTTCCCCCGAACCTATTCATGTGTTATTGTAAGTTGAGTTGCTGATTGGTTTGAGTAGTGGCAAACTCGATCTGAGAGAAGGTAGGAAATGGTGATGGATTATGGGTAAGGGGGAGGAGCTTGGAGCTCAGGGGAGCAGATGCTTGAAATGTTGCTGGCTCAGATATGATATGGATCCGAATACCCCACAGGTTGCAGAAAAATGAAGTGTAACTACTCAGATGGAGCTTTATGTTGAATACATAACTTCTTTTTTTACATTATTACAAGGAACTATTCTTAAAAAGGTACTTGTTACTATCCACTATCCAACCTCTTCTTTAAAACTCCCCCACTTATGCACTATATATTATCACATATTACTTACCAACTCACTGCCACCTACTCCCCACTGTGTCCTATCTATACCCACTAACTTTCCCCTAGACTAAGTTATAAAGCTTTCCTTTAAAATGTCAATGAACCTCATATGAACTTGTCTATATTCTTCTCCTTTGACAAACTGGCTAGTATTTTTAGTTATTCCTTTCTTGTCTTATCTTCGGTACATCTTCAAGATTATCTCTATTAAACATACTGTATAAACAACAATCATATGTTATTACCTGCTATACTTTTAATTGTATGTCTAAACTACTATGATTATGTAAATATCTTATGCAATCATATGTTATTGTCTGCTATATTTTGTAACTGTATTTGTAAACCACAATGCTCATCTAAATATCATATGTATAGTATATTAGCAATTGTTCTGCAGCTTTTCTCCCTGGGCCTCCACTGAAATGGACAGCTCTGTCCATTGAGACCTCTATGGTAAACAAATGTAAAATAAATAAATTGGGTGATGGTCCTATGTTAAAAGACAAACTTCTTTTTAAAGAATCGTTTTTTATTTTGAAATATAATATCCTAGTACCCAATGGTTTAAACTGTGAAATCAATTGGAAGTATTTAATTTGTTTTATTGTTTTATAGGTTATTTATTAGTTTGCACTTGTTATAAAAGGGGATGTTTTGTACTGTTGGTTACTTCTTGAAGGCTGTTTGGCGGAGACACTAACGTTTATACAGTAAATTCTTTGGAACTGTTGCCAGTTGTTTATTGGTACATTTCTTCCTTATTTGTGTTTTTGTAACAGCACTGTGTACTGGCTTTACGTATTTTGCCTAGTGCTGTAAATATGTTGTTATGCTGCTACAGATAAGCACCCTCTTCCACACAACACACACAATGAAGTGGCCCAGAACTGGCTACTATGGCTGTAAATTGTCATCTACCAAAACAAAAAAATAATGGACTCAACATGATTGTCCTTTTCTGATGGTACTCATTGGACAGTAGGTGCCTTTGTTAATTTCCATAGAACTCGAACATACATCTTTGTGTAGCCATCTGACTAAATTAAGAACTATATTTAAGGTTTTCTTTCTTTACGTTCTAGTAAAATATGCTTATATTTTGCATCATTGTGTCACCCACAATTTTATTACCTTGTGTTTCTGAGTCATAGTATCCCATAGCCCTACCAGAAGTGGGAAGAATTACGCTGTTATATATGCAAATATTATGCTAGTTAGCTTTCCAAAGTTTGAGCCAGATGTGCTTATTTTTCAAGAGTCATCACCCAGATTTTGAGGTCTGCAAGTTGAGAAGTATGTTGGCTCAGTTTTCATATGTTTCCTGAAGACATGACCTGTTGCTAAGTAGCTACAAATCCTCATGAAAACTCACATTTTTTATTTTTTTTCCTTTTTGACTATTTGTGTATTGCCTCTGGTGTTGAGAAAGACTGCATGTGACAGTAAGTTGCAACACAGTTAGGGAATTTTACCTCTGCTACGTTCAGAAGTCCAAAGGTATTGATTGTTGTTTTTCAGCTGCAATAAAAAGAGCCATTTCCAGGCCAGTGTCCTGTTGGAGGTCCACTACACCAGTGATTTGCAAAATGACTAAGGCTGAAAATCATCTATATCAGACCATAGCTGCTGCTGCCTGGAGAAAAGGTTGTGCTACCAAGTCCATGGCTACACCTCAGGCTATAACCTTCCTGAAATCACTAACTCAATTGGAAGACCTGGAGAATTATTTTGTGATATTTGTACAACCCACTAATCAGGAGGGCCTGGACCAAACTATCTGGGATCAGATACTAGCTGCACAACTTGCAGGGGATCCTATCCATGACTTTATCGATTGGAGGACATCAACTGTAGGGATTATGAAAAGGTAGCGTAGTGATTGCTCATACAGGCCTAAGTCATTGCAGAAACTCAATCACTCCACTTCTGTGAGTGACCTTTTGTTAAGCATGAAATAGTAAGGTGACAGTTATTAGAACTTAAACATATTGCTACTTTATGGGTAGACCAAGAAGGTCGTAACAGTCAAACTATGTTTGAAGTGCTATTAATTGGGGGATTTAAGCATGCATTACTTTTTATAATTAAAAGTTGGTGTGTTAGGCAGACCCTCAAGAAACAGAGAGCTCAAAAGTTAGTGTATTGTGTTCTGGCCCTAAGGCTTTCTAGGAGCATAGGCTGCATAAAAAGATCTGATGTTGTCTTTTTCTTCCATTTCTCAATGATTAGGTTTCAGGTACAACCTCAGATCTGGCTTCAGCCACCTCTCAGACTTGGATCCATAATTCAAGCCCCTCCCCTTACCGATAAGACACTCCAAACCCCAAATTACCTCATATCTCATTTGCTGCTTCCACGAACAGATATGGTTCTCGGAGCTCAGGATATTCTGTTCACATAAATGCTGCAATTTTTGTATTGCTAGTCCTTGATTTTCTATTTTCTTCAGTGTTTTTCTACTCCTGTTGTTTTATATATATATATATATATATATATATATATATGTATTTAGTGTCATTTTTTGATGAGCATTTGTATACTCTTTTTGTAGGCCTTGTGCCTCCCTCCTTCCAGTCCCATTCCCTCTCCATTAAGATTTTTAATAGTCTACTGTAACATTGTTGATATTCTACTTCTCTGTTTAGGGAATTTTCTCTTACCATTGCTGGTATTTGTACTGTCTTCCCCGTGTATTTTATGTTGTGTTTGGTAATCATGTCTGACAAACTGACTATTTTTTAAGAAATGCTCTTCTTGTGGGCATAAGATCTGCAACTTGGATGCCCACTCAGAATGTGTCTACTGTCTCTGAGCTGGGTATCTGAATATGGAGTGCGAGATTTGTGCTGGTTTTAATCACAGGACACTAGAACGTAGAAACAAGATGTAGAAATGTTTACTGATTTCAGCTTCCTTTTCAGTATCTGGAGCTTCTCCCTCTGCTAAAAAGCCAGTGGAGAAATCTGAAGGGAAATCAGTTGAGTAAGCTAGAGTGAAACTTAAGGAGTTGAGGAAGAGCTCCTCCGACTGCTGTTCTCATTTGGCTCTAGGTTCAGATCCTCCTGCAAAAGTTGCTAAAACTTCTGATAACCCCCACCCAAAACAGCACCCCCATGCTAAAGTTTAATACTGTCTCCACAACCTATATACGTAAATTACTATCTAAACTCAAACCTTGCGCCCCTTCTGCCGACAAGCTACCAGCTGAATATCTTCAACTAGCTGCAACCGAACTAGCCTACCCAGTCTCCATCTTAATAAACAGAACTATAACTGAATCCAAAATCCCATCCTGTTGGAAAATCTCCCATATCATTCCCCTCCATAAAGGAGGTAACTCTAACGAACTCTCCAATTTTCGGCCTATTGCCCTTCTATCTCCACTATCCAAAATAATGGAACGCTGCATACACCATCAACTCCTACATCATCTCTTGAATAACAACTTGCTTGTAGACTCACAACATGGTTTTAGGCCCTACCACAGTACTTCTACTACCCTTCTCTCCTTCACTGACACTATCAACAAAAATCGCAATAACAACCTGTTCTCCTCTGCGCTATTCTTGGACCTCTCAAAAGCATTCGATATGGTCAACCATCAACTTCTCCTCCATACTTTAAAATCCCTCTCACTTGATTCACTAGCATTACAGTGGTTTGACTCATACTTGACAAATAGAAAACAAGCAGTCCTCTGGGACAGCCATCTTTCCTCTCAACTCCCAGTCACTATTGGCGTCCCACAAGGATCCATCTTAGGTCCCCTACTTTTCTCTATATTCATAAATAACCTGCCCACTTCCCTCCCTACATCCACTTGTATACAGTATGCTGATGATTCTACTCTCATCTGCTCTGCTCCATCCCCAGTAGAACTCCACTCCTCTACCCAATTGGTTTTCACAGCAGCAGAAAAATGGTTTCAACATATCTGTCTCCTTCTAAATCCCAAAAAAAACAGACTTCTACTTTTCACCCCAATCCTTAAATCCACCCCAATCACTTTTTCCATTGTGTCCTGCAATGGCACTATCATTAAACCTGACTATTCCACAAAATTGCTAGGCGTCACCATAGACAATCAGCTAAATTTTGACTATCACATTGATTTAACTCTCAAGACAGTTAATAAAAAGATTGGTGCCCTCTACAGACTTAAGCCCTTTCTTACTGCCACATCCCGAGTGTCTCTTGCCCAAACTCACCTCATCTCTACACTACTGTATGCCTCTCCTTCTTTTATCAACATGTCTAAAGCTAACCTTCAGAAGCTTAATTTAGCCTACCATAGTATTGCCAGATTTGCCACTGGCTCTCCATTCCGTACTCATCACTGTCTTAACTTAAAGAAACTTAACTGGCTAGAACTTCCAAACCTAATACTCCTACAGCAATTAGTCATCACTTTTAAAATTCTACATTACCCCTCCAACACACCCATACTGAATAACCTCATCACACCTTATAAAAATCTCACTACACTTCGCTCAGCCAATAAGCTTCTAGTTACTACTCTCAAATCTCATAATAAATCAGGTGACTCCTTATTTGCAAACACTGTCAGATCATATTGGAATAAACTTCCCACAGAACTGACCTCCCTAGGCTCATGTCACCTTTTCAAAAAACAGATTAGAAATCATTTACAAAATCACTGGCTATGCCCTTGCTCCAATCCCGACTGAGCTCAGCAAATATGTTACCCTCTCCAGTCCCCTCCTTTGTACTTCCACTTTTTTGCTCAACTTCTGATTGACTTCCCTTCTGACCTTCTGCTTTCTTTCTCTTGCTTCTTTTATCTGACTTCCTATATCCTTCTACCTTATGCTTTCATCACTACCTTTTGATCACCCTCTCTTCTCTTACTGGCTACTCCTAGGCTATACTATGCCCTTAATATTAGTACCAAACTCAACCTGTACTTTTCCACTTTCTGCTTACTTCATTTCTGCTTTTTTTTCTCTCAAACTACACAATAACTGTTCCACTACCTGCTTTCATAGTTAACACGGTATATTAAATTGTATCTTGCTTTTTGCCAATGTTTGATTGTTGTTTTGATTAGTGATTTTTAAACAGTAAATATTATATTATGATACTGGAGCTTTTCTCCTCAGCCCTCTGCTGAAAATGGACGTGCATCCAGCCAGTCTAGCCCAGTAACACTGTATATGCAATTGTACTTTGCTTTTTTTGTCATTGTTTTATTGTTAGTTTATTAGTGATTTTTTAAACTGTAACGTTATAGTATGATAGTGGAGCTTTTCTCCTCGGGCCTCTGCTGAAAATGGACATGTATCCAGCTAGACTAGCCCGGTTAACAAATGTAAAATAAATAAATAAAATAAATAAATATGTTTACTTCCTCAGGTCTAACATTATCCACTTCAAAGTATTCGAAGTCTACATCCATAAAAGTTTTACACAGAGCCAATACCATCAAGTTTGCACTCCTTTCTGCAGGACGCACCATACAGAACTTCTATACCTCCATCCAACTCATCATCCTTCAAGCCTACCAGCATACTTGTTGAGGCTGATATGGACAGAATGATAAATTTCTTTGGACCCAGATTCAGTTGGAAGATGTACTGTCTCTTGTCTCCCATTAAACCTCTGAGCTTAACTCCATCCCTCTTCGGGGTATTGGACCTGAGATTTATGAGTTTTTTCTTGTTGGATTCAAAGGCTTAGCCTTCATTGACTGACACCTTCTCTGATTCTGCTGGCTCTGAGGAGTTTGGAACCAGAGGGATCTTGGTGCAATAGCTTCGTCACCAACTCTGAGTGTTGAGGTTCAAGTCTGAGGTTGATCAAGTCTTCCCTTCCCCTCAGAACTTTGGTGTTAGACAGCTTGGTACCAACCTCTGCTTCAAGGCATGGCCATGTTGATTTCCTAATTTGTCCGTTCAGGTAGCCTTGGCTCCTGCAAAGGTAGTTTTGCGCTCTCCTAAGACTTCCACTTTTGATTTAGTGGAGAGAGCTGTCTCCTCTTCAGGGAGTAGGACACTTTTGACCCCTTGGGTCTTTCCACTCCACAGTTGATTGCCCTGGAGTCTACTCATTATGTCCCATTGGGACAGCCAACTGAGATCATCTAGGTCTTGAGACAATTTTCATCCAGGACTCAACACACACTTCTGAGCCTTCTCCAGATCACCCCCCCATGGAAGTTCCACAGAAACGTGTGCAAGAGGAGGCACATTGAATTCCCACAGGAATCTTTAACAAGAATGTATGGACTTCAATGAAGGAGAGGGGTACCTCATATCACCCCTTTGAGGATGTCTCATTTGTGGAAATTCTAGTGTTTTTGAGAGAGAAAGGTGGTTGGTCTTCCAAAAACCCCCTTCCCAGGAGGAGCCAGTGTTACCAGCTCTGCTGCATCCTGGTTAGTACTGCCACTGATGAAATGGTGGATCTTATTTTTTGTTGGACATGGAAGGATCTGGATGTTACAGAGCCTATTCATAGGAGGCTAGACAAGTATCTTGTTGCACCTAAGAACTGTACCCACTGGTCATGGCTGTGGTGGTTGTGGCAGTCATTAAAAATTAACCAGTCAAGGACAGTCCTTCTGTCCATCCCCCTAACAGGGAGTCTAGGGTTTTGGAGAAGTTTGGAAATTGAGATTTTATAGGAGGTTTCTACACTGGGCATTAGCAGTGCAATGGTCTTTGAATTGATATCCCATGACCTTTCCTATCTGGATCACAAAAATATGCAAGGAACGTGAATCCTGGTGGATTCATGCACCAGATGTTTATCAGGGTCTTCCCTTTGTTCTGACTTGTCCAAAGGTCACGGTGACCATGGATGTTTCCCAGCTGGGGGGAAGGGTGAGTGGGCAGTACTTGGACAAGACAGTTCAGGGCACATGGTCCCACTTAGAGGCTGATCTTCACATCACTGTGCTAGAGCTGAAGGCAGTTCTTTTAGCATTGCATGAGTTTCAGAATAATCTCCCTCTAGAGATGATTGCTATACAGAAATGTCAGTGGTCTTAACCTGTGTGTCATGAGGCTGTAAGAGTGTGGCAGTGGTCAATCACTTCCATCCGCTTTCTTCTGGCAAAGCACATTCTGAGGAAGTCCAGTGTTTCAGCTGATGGACTGACAGATCTGTTTTACCGCTTTACAGGTGGTCTCTCAATCCATCAGTGATGGAACATATTTTTTGCCAGGTGGGCCAGCTGTTCACTTCTGCCCACAATTTGAAATGCAATAGGTATTTTGCCCTAATCCCCCTAGAGAGGAAGTCCGCAAGAGATCTTCTGATTAACGATGGCTTGTCTCCACTTCCCACGATGGCTAGACAGTCCAAGCTTTCTTCCCAAACTTACATCTTTCCAAAAGGATTCTACTAGGAAAATATAATAGAGCAAATGGAAAAGCTTTTCTATTTGGGCCAGTGACACTTCTATCCCCTTTCAGCACCCATTTTGGCTGTCCTAGAATTTCTGGCTTCAATTTTTCATAGTGGAGCAAGTTACTCCACAATAAAAGTACAGTTGGCTGTGATTTCCAGTTATCATATTGATAAAGACCACTCATCTGTGGTTTCTCTCAGACTATGCAAAGCTTTGGCATGTTTGTATTTAGGTCGCCTATCAAGAGCCCCCACCTTCTTGGGATTTGACAGTTCTCCTCAGGCCTTGACTCAGGCTCAATTTGAACCAGCAGCAAAAGCTAAATTTAAATTTTTGCCTTAAAAGACCGTTTTTTTCTAGTCACCATTACATCCTCCAGGCAAGTGTCTGTACTCCAGATGTAGGCTAGCAAACCACCTTATCTATTTTTCATAAAGACAGAGTTTATGTTCTCACCAACCCTTTCTCCAAATGGTAGCAACAGAATTTACCCTTAACCAATCTCTTAATTTACCAGTTTTCAAAATTTTCTCACAAAGGAAAATACATGCTTTATTTGTTGACTGCCCACAGACAACTTGAGATTCTGTATTCTTAGGGAAAAAAACAACAGAAATTCTGATCCATTTATTTTTCTTTCAAAGGCTGAAATGGGGCAACAGTCTGTGTCTAAAGTAACTTGAGCTAGGTGGATGACCGATTGTATTTCTTAAGTTTATAAGCAAAAAGGTTTGACTTTACCAAGTCCACCACAAGCTCATTCCATAAAGTAAGTTTCCATCTCCTCCGCTTTTTTATGAAGAACTTCTGTAGATGATATTTTTGCTGCTGCTCCTTGGTCCAGTGCTCATACTTTCTTAGCTCATTACAAGCTGGACATCCTTTCTAGGAACCAGGGTAGCATTTGGTTCTGCTATATTTAAAGAATATCCCTCCATGAGACCACCCTGGGGTATTTACTGTCTGGGGACTGTGTTCCAAAGGTTGAGGAATGGACAAAAAAGACAACATCAGATATAAACATGCACTCACCATAATGATGCATCTGTGTTGTCTGTTTTCATTCTTCCTCAACCTCCCCCCAATCCTCCTTCCATTCGTAGATGATACTATTATATTTACCTGGTATGATCTGGAGGTACCCTCCTTTTAGACTTTTTTTCTGTCTTAGTTCCATATAGCTTTATTTCCATGTTAGTACATCTGTTCTACATACATCAGTCTTTTTCTGCAGCTTAATATTAAGGGGCCAAATTTATTTTGAAGTAATGTGGGGTTTGGAGAGGATTATGGGAAGGGAGAGGAGCTTCCTCCCATCCAAAGTCTGAGAAATGGTCAAATTTGGGTCAGAGATCAGATCGGGGCACGGCTGGATACCCTTTGACTGAAAGTCTTTCTAACTCCAGACAGGGTCCAGAGTCTACGGGCTCATTTATCCATAGTTCTTGGCCCCAGGTTACCCAAGGCGGGCGATGTTCTTAGAGCCCTGGGCTCTATGGCTGCAGCAATCTCGATCCTCCCCTGTGCGCATCTTCACATGCATGTTCTTCAGTGCTCTCTAGCCGTACAGTGGTCTTGGCTAGATCTCCCCATGGAATATCCAATTCAAATCAACAAGCCTGCAAGGCGTCACTCCTCTGGTGGCTCCAGTCCCCAGAGATCGCAGCGGGATGCCCATTTGTTTCACCCACAGCCCAAGCCACAGTGACCACAGACGCCTCCCAGCTCGGGTGAGGGGGGCATTATCTGGGGAGGACGGTCCAAGGCACGTGGCCCCAGATCGAGACCAGATTGCACATCAGTGTTCTGGAGATGAGAGCAGTGCTTTTAGCATTACAAGTCTTCCACACTGTTCTTTCTTCAGGGCCTATTGGAATTCAGTCAGACAACATGTCGTTCTGGTACATCAACTAACAGGAAGGAACCAGATCTTTCCCTCTGTGTCAAGAGTGTGTGCGATCTCCACCAGTTGGTTTCTGATTGCAATGCACATCCCGGGACGCTCCAACATTTTAGCGGACAGATTGAGTCTGGCTATTCTAATGCCATATGAGTAGTCTCTGAAACGGTTGATAGCGGAGGAGATCTTCGTTGTGTGGGGTCAGTCTTGCTGGATCTCTTCGCATCTCCTTCCAACATGACGTGCAACGAGTTCTTCGCTCTGATTCCCTCACCAGGGGATTCCCCCCAGAGATGCTCTAGTCCATGCGTGGCCTCCTGGGTTACTGTACACTTATCCCCTGTTAACACTCACTCCGAAGTTTCTACAGAAAGCTTGCCGACTGGGGTGCAAAGTGATCCTCATTGCCCCATTCTGGCCTCGTCAAGTGTGGTTCCCCTTCCTCTGGTCTCATGTTCTGGGTCCCTGCCCGGATCTCATTTCTCATCCCTTGGGCAATTATCCACCCAACCTGGACAGCCTCAAGCTGACAGCTTTGTTGCTCCAGTTCCCTTGATTGCCAGGACTACCAGTCTTTCATCTTCAGTAAAAACTATTCTGGTGACGTCTCACAAGGCTTTCACTAGGAAGATTTACCGCAGTAAATGGAAACAATTCTCTATTTGGGCTTCTCAGAGAAACCTGGATCCTTTTACAGCCCCTGTTCCTGCAGTGTTGGATTTCTTAGCCAATATTATTCAGCAAGGGGCTAGTTCCTCCACTGTGAAAGTGCAACTGGCAGCTATTTCGAATTACCACGTTGGCGAGAACATGAATGCTCTGGCCTGCCCTGGCCTCTTCTAGACTGTGTAAGGCTTTCCTTAAAGGCACCTTTCTTTTGTATCCTCCAATTAAGGACTCTGTTCCTCCTTGGGACCTTACCTTGGTTCTCTAGGCTTTAGTTGCTTCCCCCTTTGAACCTGCAGCATCAGTAGATTTGAAGTTCTTATCCTGAAAGACAGCCTTCCTAGTGGCCATTACGTTGGCTAGGAGTGTTTCTGAGATTCAGGCTTTGTCTGCCCATGCCCCCTTACTTGATCTTCCATAAGGACAGGGTTTCTCTCCACATAAACCCTTCTTTCTTACCAAAAATGGCTTCTGAATCAAACATTAATCAAACAATTAACTTGCCTGTCTTCTTTCCAAATTTTCAGAACAAGGGTGAATATAAACTGCATTTGCTAGATGTTCATAGATAGTTTCATTTTTATTTACATAGAACAAAGCCCTTCCATAAGTCTAACCAGTTATTTGTGGCTTTTTCTAAACCCTTTCTGGGTAAAACCATCTCCAAGGTTTCCTTAGCTAGATGGATTACACAATGTATTTTGCAAATTTACAAAGACAAAGGTCTGTCCCCACCTGGTCCTATTAAAGCTCATTCTAACAGATCTATGACGACTTCTGCTGCCTTTTGGTCTAGGGTTTCATTGGATGACATTTGTGCGGCAGCAACTTGGGCAAGGTCACATACCTTCATTTCTCATTATAAGTTGGATTTGATCTCCAGAGGGAAAGCATCCTTCGGCTCTGCGTTGCTCAGGAATATCCTTCCATGAGGGCCTCGCAGGAGTATGAGTAGCTGGGGACTCTGTACCACAGGTTGCAGATAAAATGAAGTTAATTACTTCAGATAAAGAAGTTATGGACTCACCGTAACACTCCATCTGAGTAGTTACACTTCATTTTTCTGCAGCCTTCCCACCCTTCTTCCCCCAAACCTATTCATGGGTTATTGTAAGTTGAGTTGCTGATTGGTTTGAGTAGTGGCAAACTCGATCTGAGGGAAGGTAGGAAATGGTGATGGATTATGGGTAAGGGGGAGGAGCTTGGAGCTCAGGGGAGCAGATGCTTGAAACATTGCCGGCTCGGATATGATATGGATCCGAATACCCCACAGGTTGCAGATAAATGAAGTGTAACTACTCAGATGGAGCTTTATGTTGAGTACATAACTTCTTTTTTTACATTATTACAAGGAACTATTCTTAAAGTACTTGTTACTATCCACTATCCAACCTCTTCTTTAAAACTCCCCCACTTATGCACTATATATTATCACATATTACTTACCAACTCATTGCCACCTACTCCCCACTGTGTCCTATCTATACCCACTAACTTTCCCCTAGACCAAGTTATAAAGCTTTCCTTTAAAATGTCAATGAACCTCATATGAACTTGTCTATATTCTCCTCCTTTGATAAACTGGCTAGTATTTGTAGTTATTCCTTTCTTGTCTTATCTTCAGTACATCTTCAAGATTATCTCTATTAAACATACTGTATAAACAACAATCATATGTTTATTACCTGCTGTACTTTTAATTGTATGTCTAAACCACTATGCTTATGTAAATATCTTATGCAATCATATGTTATTGTCTGCTATATTTTGTAACTGTATTTGTAAACCACAATGCTCATCTAAATATCTTATGTATAGTATATTAGCAATTGTTCTGCAGCTTTTATCCCTTGGCCTCCACTGAAATGGACAGCTGTGTCCATTGAGACCTCTACTGTAAACAAATGTAAAATAAATAAATTGGGTGATGGTCCTATGTTAAAAGATACTTCTTTTTAAAGAATCAGTTTTTATATTGAAATATAATATCCTAGTACCCAATGGTTTAAACTGTGAAATCAATTGGAAGTATTTAATTTAATTGTCTTATTGTTTTATTTATTAGTTTGTACCTGTTATAAAAGGGGATGTTTTGTACTGTTGGTTACTTCTTGAAGGCTGTTTGGCCGAGACACTAACGTTTATACAGAAAATTCTTTGGAACTGTTGCCAGTTGTTTATTGGTACATTTCTTCCTTATTTATGTTTTTGTAACAGCACTGTGTACTGACTTTATGTATTTTGCTTAGTGCTGTAAATATGTTATTATGCTGCTACAGATAACCACCCTCTTCCACACAACACACAGAATGAAGGGGCCCAGAACTGGCTACTGTGGCTGTAAATTGTCATCTTTACCTGGTATGATCTGGAGGTACCCTCATTTTAGACTTTTTTCTGTCTTAGTTCCATATAGCTTTATTTCCATGTTACTACATCTGTTCTACATACATGAGTCTTTTTCTGCAGCTTAATATTAAGGGGCCAAACTTAGCTTGAAGTAATGTGGGGTTTAGAGAGGATTATGGGAAGGGAGAGGAGCTTCAGCTATGCATCCAAAGTCTGAGAAGTGGTGAAATTTGGGTCAGAGATCAGATCCGAAGCCTAATGGTAGAGGAAGGACGAAAACAGACAACACAGATGCATCATTATGGTGAGTGCATAACTTTTGTATTATAAACATCTAAGCGAACCCAGTTATCTAAATTCCTTTTGACTAAATTCAAATTTATTTGAACTGCATGCAGTACTTGGTAAGCGAGTCCAAGAAGTAGGTATTATAAAGGTAATACAGATCTGCCTTTTCTTTGTTCTGTTTAGACCAATACTGAGATAATCATCTTGTATGTTGAGGTTTTTCTTGCATCTATGGATATCAATATTGCATAGTAGTCTTAATTCCTCATTAGTTATTGCCTTAAATGCCCAAATCATCCTCCCTCTATAGTGACTCTAAGGCATGGAATATAAATTAGTTATCCTTCATATCTATTGATAATTTAAACTGCGGAGACCACCAATTTTCTTCATAAAGTTTCTTCACACACTTTCTAGTGTGTTCAAATCCTTAGCTGTGTACATGGTAAAAGGAGCTGTTTAACTCCATACATGATCTAATAAAAGCTCTGTACAGATTTATCAGCTTATTAATATTTCTGTTTAAAAGCAAGTAAACTTGTGTAAAAAGCGTTTTAACAATCAAATCCATATGTTTTGCAAACAACAAATTGTTAGCAGTAATAATTCCCAAGTCATTAAATTTGACATCTTTCCAAAAATAAACCATGCAAACAAATTTTCTGTACTATTGTTGGTTTCCAAAAATACACCATTGTGCACTTACTGGTGCTAAAATTAATTCCAGCCTCAGATGCCCACGTAAAAATTATCTTTGAATAATGTATGTTATGTTGTCCTATTTCACCTTCATTCTTGCTGGTTGGGTTCGACTCGGCTGTATACTCGAGAGCTTCTACTGGCTCGAGGCCGTAACTTATCCCATGGTGCTTAGTGGCTGTTCCCCAGATCTTGTTTGCCGCTTGAAGCTTCGGGATTGTCTTCGTTGGCTTAGGCTAGTAAAATTTAATATTATACTTTATTTTTGGCATTACTTCTCTTGAAACTTACTGTTAAATCCTAGTTTACCTGTCCCACTTATAGTACAGTGAGTGCCCTTTTTTTGGGTGTTTTTCGTATTTTGGCTATTTTTTCTTTTACGGCTGCTTTTTAGGCCTTATCTTCTCTCCCTCCCCTTTTTCTCTAGTTAGAGAATCCATTTCAGTTAGAGGACTGTTTCACCTTCCCTTTCCCCCCTTAAGCAGTCACCGTTTAAATTAGAGCCGTCTCCTAGGGTTGGAGGAGATTGTCATTTAATTTAGAGACTTCTCCTCCTCGCTATCCTTTCTTGTATTAAAAAAAAAATAATAGTAAATACCTTTCTGTCTTGCTTAACTTTTCCTGATAGTTAAAGTTTTTGCACTCTTATGTTAGTTGTTTTTTTTGACAGTTAAATATGTCGAAAGAATCTGTTAAAGAACATAAATCTGGATTTAAAAAATGCGATTCATGCACTCAAAAAATGTCCATAACAGATGGACACACAAGTTGTGTCTATTGTCTAGGACCTGTCCACCTCCAAGACTCCTGCTCCCGTTTGTCATATTTTCAGTGCCAGGGTCTTACAGGAGAGGAAAAATAAGCTCATTTTAGGGGACTTGTTGAAAGTGGAAGGTGGTAATCGGACTTCAAAACTGGGAAAATCAAAAAAGTCTGCTTTGTTGGCTCCGGTGTCTGAGCCGTCAAGCAGTTTCAAAGTTACAGTATCCTCAGATCCAAAAGTTACTGGTTCCGACAAGTCTGGTCCTCCCTCAGTTCCATCTCTCTTCTGAACCATTGCAGAGCCGAAAAAGAGTCAGTCACCATTTTTGGAGCCTGTCCATTCCGTGCCACAGTCTCCTTTGTTTGGCAGGTAGCCACAAGTCTTCAAGCCATTCCTGTCGATCCTCCAGATTGTCGGACGATGATGTGGAGTGGGTCGTGACGAGACTGCTCCGGGCCCTAGCAGAAATTTTCTCGAGCCCAGCCCATTGGATCGTGGAGCCAACAACTGTACCTCAGATATCGTTGATTCCTCCTCCAACTTGGACGTCTGCTCCGATGCTGTCTTCCATCAAGGGGTCTGGGGGCCGACACTCTCTGGTGGCTCCAGGGGGAGAGTCGAGTCGGACCCATGTTGGAACCGGCTTTCCCACTCAGCGCCTCCGCTCAGGTGAGTTTGGCTCCCACATCAGCCTCGGAGCCACCCTTCTCAGTGCCACTGAGATTTCCCAGCCTCTCTGGGCCAGAGTCTGTCTCAGCCCAGAACAGCGGTGCCTACGAGGTGATGCGGAGTGTGCTCTCCACTGAGTCTGCTCCACCTTTGGCTCCAGCCTCTCTTCCACCCAAGGGACCGGTGTCCACCTGTTCATCATTCCTCTATCACCCCCAGAGTAGAGAACCATTGCCCCAGGAAACCCCATTGGGTGGAATATCCTCTTTCAATACGTCCCCGGAGTATCCCCGAGGAGGTCCCTCGGAAGAGGCAGTGTAAGAGGAAGCACGTAGACTCCCCGGAGTCTGTCACTTCTGATACTGACTTGGAGGATTCAGAAGGGTCCCCACGGTTGCCTCTGAGGATGTTTCCTTTTCAGACATCCTGGAGATCCTTAAGCAGAGGGGTGGCTAGAAGTCCCTTTCCCCTTCTGAAGATGAGTCTGTATACCTGGAGGCATTTGGCTCTCACCACTTTACCTCTTGGGTGTCTCCACCTTTCGACCCTCTCCTGGGTGTAGTGAGTCGGAAGGTGTGGGACTCTCCAGAATCAGTGGACCTTGTTCTGCGGAGGCCAAATAAATGTATTACAGCCCCAGAGTACAGACAGTATTTAAGTCGGGGGGGGGGGTTCCAGTAGATGCGATGGTGGCTACAGCCACAAAGAAGAGTTAGCTGAAACGTCTGCATCTGTCCATCTGCCGAACAAGGAGTTTCGCACGATGGACAGGAACAGGAAGTGTACTTTCTCCTCAGCAGCCTTTACCTTGTAGTTGCTGAATTATTTGTCACATTTCACCTGATTTCAGAGGGATCTTCTAAAAGAGCTGGGAGATACCCTACAAGGTGCTACAGCCCAGGATTTATCTGATAAGATTAATTCTCAGCTGGCAACCTTAACCTCTATCACTAACTCCTCCATGTGCCTCATTTCTTATGCAGCTGATGGAGCGAGCAGGGCAGCAGGCACAGGAATAGCTCCTCAGAGACATTCCTGGATGCTCCTTCGCGAGTTTGCAAAACCCTTCAGATCTTTCTTCATTGATGCTCCCTTTGATTGCTCGTCCTTGTTCGGGCCGAAAGTGAAAGATGAAAGAAACTGCCACCAGGAGCCAACAAGATGGTAAGACTCTATCTGCCATTGGAGTCTGTTTTTTTTGCCCCTACCAGACCTTATCCTAAAGGTCAAAAGAGTGGAAAAATGTGGTTCTGGAAGTCCAAAGGAGCCTTATCTGACACTCTCGGTGATCCTTCACCAGGGGCAGAGGGGGAAATAACAATGGAAGACGCCATCCACGTGGCAGAGGGGGTCTGCATAACCAGGGAGAGATACTTTCTCTGGTTTGCCCTTCCAGCTCTCCTGAAAGGAGGCTCGACTGTCAACCTCTGGAGGCAGTCGGGAGGAGGCTGTCACTGTACCCAGAAGCCTGGCTGAATTTGACTAAAGACAAATGGGTGCAGTCCATTATATCCAGGTGTTACAACATTCCTTTTCATAGTTCACCCCGTCCGTCAAAGTTTATCCCAAACATTCCATCTGGTCAAAGGGATCAAGCAACACTAGAAATTCAAACGTTGCTAGAAAAACAAGTCATCCAAGAAGTCCCCGCAGACCAACTAGGATCCGGAATTTATTCAAGGTTCTTTTTAGTTCCAAAAACAACAGGGGACTGGAGAACCATATTGGATCTCAGCAAACTAAACAAGTTGGTGAGGAAGTCAAAGTTCCAGATGTTAACACTGCAATCTATACTCCATTTTCTGGGACAAGACAATTGGATGTGCTCCTTAGATCTTCAGGACGCTTAATAGCACATAAAGATGGACAGGTGCTCCAGAAGATTTCTATGGAAGCCAGTCATTACCAGTTTAGAGCTCTGGCCTTTGGACTCACTACAGCCCCCAGAGTGTTTACCAAATGCATGGCAGTAGTCACGGCTCATCTGAGATGTCAGGGATTCCAGGTGTTTCCATTCTTAGACTGGCTCCTAACTGCCACCACCAAGCAGCTACTAATCAAAGCAAGAGACTACTCCATCTATCTCTTCTCAGAACTAGGCATTACTATAAATGCAGAAAAAATCTGCCTTGTTGCCTTCACAGCGTATTACTTTCATAGGCGCAAATTTAAATACAAATGACATGTTGGCAAAACTACCCCAAGAAAGGATCCAAACGTTACGCAGTCAAGTACTTGTCTTACTCAGCAAGAAAAAAGTACAGGCAAGATTTGCCCTGAAAGTCCTAGGCTCTATGGCAGCAACTATAACACTACTTCCCCTGACGCGACTTCACATGTGAATATTACAGTGGCTATTCTTCGCTCAATGGTCCATACAGGAGCTACCCATGTCTCACGAGATTCTCATAACAGACTCCTGCAAGAAGGATCTGTTTTGGTGGATTCACTCCACTCAGGTAACAATGAGCAGATCATTTGTAATCCCCCAACCAGTCGCGACAGTAACCACGGACGCATCCCAGATAGGGTGGGGGGGCATTATCTGGGACAGGCGGTCCAAGGAGTTTGGAAAGACCTTGAGTACCATTTGCACATCAGTGTTCTAGAGATGAGGGCGGTGCTTCTGGCGTTGCAAGCATTTCAGAACTCTCTTCCCACGGGGACTATTGCAATTCAGGCAGACAATATGTCAGTGGTATGGTATATCAACAAACAGTGAGGAACCAGATCCTAACCCCTATGTCAAGAGGCCTAGAGAGTTTGGCAATGGGCGATATCTTCTCAACATTTTCTGATGGCAACGCACATCCTGGGGAAATCCAGCGTCATAGCAGACAGGCTAAGCAAAGCGATTCTCATGCCTCCCGAGTGGTCCCTGAATCAAGAAGTTGCGAATCGAATTTTTCACAAATGAGGCCAGTCTTGCTGCGACCTTTTTGACACTCCCTTCAGTGCCAAATGCAGCATTTACTTTGCCCTCATTTCCCCTCAGGGAGAATCACCGAGGGATGCTCTTGCCCACGATTGGCCCCTTGGGACTTCTTTACGCTTTTCCCCCGTTTCCTTTGATTCCAAAAGTTATTCAGAAAGCCAAGTTGTTGTCACAGGTTAATTCTCATTGCTTCATACTAGCCTCGTCAGATCTGGTTCCGTTTTCTTTGGCCCCACCTTCAGGAGGACCCATGGATCCTGGACCCAGTACCAGATCTTCTGACGCATCAGTCAGGAATGCTCTAACCTGCCAATCAGAGCCTCAAGCTGACAGTTTGGTTTTTCCACTTCCAGTCTTCAGCAGTATTCCGCATTTTGGTATCTTCGCACAAAAAGACAACTAGGAAACTTTATGCAAGCAAATGGAAGAGGTTCTCTTGTTGGGCAGACAAGAAACACACAGATCCCTTTACAGCCTCTGTACCTGCAATTTTGGAATTCGTGATAGAAATTTTTAATCAAGGAGCAGCATTTGCCACTATTCGAGTTCAACTAACTGCTATATCCAGTTATCATGTGGGGGAACTCGGATCCAATGTAATGTCCCACAAGTTATGCAAGGCCTTCCTCAGAGGCATTTTTCTGTTAAGACCTCCTGTAAGAGAACCTCCTCCGCCATGGGATCTAAATATAGTATTATCGGCATTGTTTCTTCCCCCTTTCAAACCAGCATCCTCTTGTTCTTTAAAATTTTTATCCTGGAATACTCTGTTTCTGACAGCAGTTACCTCAGCTAAGAGGGTTTCAGAGTTGCAGGCCTTATCCATCTGTCCTCCCCATTTGATCTTCCACAATGATAAGAGTTTCCCTCAGAACAAATCCCTTCTTACCAAGTCTTTTCTGAAACAAATTTAAACCAATCTATAGAATTGCGTGTGTTCTTTCCTAATTATAGCAGCAAGGCAGAATATAAGCTTCACCAATTGGATGTACCTAGATAACTGCATTTTTATTTACACAAGGTGAAAGAGTTCAGAAAGTCAGATCATCAGAAACAAAAAAAGTCTGGGCAGTCTCAAAAGTTACTTTGTCCAAATGGCTTACTGAAGCTATCAAATATGCTCATTACTCTCATGATAAAGGACCACCAGAGAAAGTGAAAGGTCATTCAACTAGAGCAGTGTCTACTTCCATTGGATTCAATTTGTGCTGCTGCTACATGGGTTAATCCTCACACCTTCATCTCTCATTACAAAGTAGATGTGGCCTCCCAGAATAGGGCATCCTTTGGTTCCACTGTCCTGAAGAGTTTATGCCCTTGAGCCACCCAAGAAAAAGGTGCTGGGGACTCTGTCCCAACCAGCAAGAATGAAGGCGAGATAGGACAGCATATCATCAAAAAAGTTATGTACTCACCATAACATTCCATGTTTGTTGTCCAGTATCTCGCCTTCATTCTTGCATCCCACCCAGCCATTCCCCCTCCTGGAGGGATCTAGAGGAATTTTACAAATTGGCATATATGGTCTGATTCCCATTTGCTTTCCTTTTTACCTGTATGACCAATATATTTCATATATTTTCTCTTTCTGGATATTAGACATATCATAGGGAGCTCTCTCCCTCAAACGAGATCTGGGGAGCAGCCGCTAAACCCCATGGGATAGATTATAGCCTCAAGCCAGTAGAAGCTCTTGAGCGTTATTATACGGCTGAGTCAGAGCCGAGTTTGGCTCCGAAACCAACCAGCAAGAATGAAGGCGCGAGATACTGGACAACAAACATGGAACATTATGGTGAATATATAACTTCTTTATTCATTTCCTGATAGGCTTTAAATGGCTGTCTTGCAGTCGTCTGCATATTTATTCATCCAAAATTAGTTTTGAGTTGGAGTAGATGAAAATACCAGGTTAAACAACAATGGGCCAAGAACAGAGCTTTGTGGCATTCCCTGAGTTACAAATCTAAGTTTTAATAGTAAAGATGCAGTCCTACGAGCAGAAGGAGTTGATTCTAACAAAATTGTGGCAAAGGGACAAAGCACTTAAAGTGAGAGAGAGAGAGTGTTTGTGGAGAATGATTACTCATTGTACATTGTACACCAGGCAAAAGAGGAGCAAATTTATTCCACTATTCAGGGAATGTCAAGATGGAAGTGAGAGATTTAAACTCCTATACCCAGCTGTCTTATAGGTATTCTTCCCTGGAGGGACAAAATCATTTTTAGATGAAGTAATGGCTAAGCAGGAAATACAAAAGTTTGTCCAACAAAAAGTGAGCTGTGAAACAGAAAGAGATTCTGCTTCTTGTTTTTCTGGTAATAAAGACCAGAGAGAGACTGTATCTGTGAAACCTCTTCCACTGTTTCAATGGAAATGTTGGAGAGAAGGAAGGGAGCACAAGAGCTGACTAGAAGAATCGAGAGTACATTGGAAATGAAGCAGAGATAGGATTTCAGAGATGAACAGTAATAAAACCAGAAACTTAATATGGGATTACATTGCAATAATTATATTTGTGTAATATGACAGAAAAAGAAAATCTGGAAATTTCAGAGTTTGTTGGACTTGTGGGGGACTCTAAAGCATATGGCCTACTTCATGTCATTAATGTTCAGAAAAATGCTTTGGGGTGGGAAAAAGGAGGGAGAACGTTAAGCAAAAGTAAAGATTTATCTTCTGAAATAGTACCAATTTTGTGGCATGTGGTTTTCTTTACATGCTGTAAAGTAATTTTTTTTCATTTATTGTAAACAGGTGTTGCAGTTTTTTTCTCTTTTCTTTTCTTTCTTCCTTCTCTCTCTGTTGTTCAGTTTTAAGAGATGGTAGGTACTGCAATGTATTAAAAAAGCCTGGTTAAAAAGCATGACAAAAGAGAGATTAATGTGCTTTTGCTCATTCTTACATGGAGAAATGACTAGATTAAAAACCTTTAATTTATTAACTCGTTTTACTAGAGAGCAAGTAAATGAAAAAGAACACTGAATATTATGAGGCTTTCTTCTAGCAAATACATGTAAGCTCAGTAATAGTTCTGCAGCTGGTCTTCATGTCTCCATGGAGACAATCTGATAGAGAAACTGGCTACAGTCTGGTGGAGAGTGATTGGCTGAGGGGAAAAAGTTAAATTGGCTAAGAGGTAATGTTCTTTGAGAACATTCAGAGTTTTCCCCAAGTAGATAGTGTTCTCTGAAAACATTCAGGGGCTTTTCCAAGGTAGTTAACATTCTCTGAAAACATTCAGGGGTTTTCCAGCTGGGAGAGCTATAAAGGTAAGACAGAACCAATCAGCACTTAGTAGAAGCACAGGCTGCACCATGCGTCTTAGCATGGATGACCTTTCTTTTAGGTTAACTCAAGTCTATTAGTGTGGCTGTCAGTTTGGGACTTTTGTTCTTATTAGGAGGTTGAAATTCAATATTTGAATGTGTACATAGTTTTGTTTGTTAGTATTAAGTTGATAGGTTTTAGGGGGTATTTTCCAAGGGCTTTCAATAAAACAAAACGTTTTAAAAGATGTGACATAGGCTCAAATGGATATGACAAGAAACAACTGTATAGAAGTTCAACCTGCCAAACAGTGTATGCCAGTAACACAAAGGCTGGAACTAGGCATTTAACAAAAAAGGTGTTCTACATAAAAGGTGGGAATAATAATACAATGATGCTTTCTTTAATGTCTTTAAATGTAAGTGCCCTCACAGATAAATACAAACAAGAAAGAGTAGTGAGCTATATTAAAATTTACAAATACCTATGTTACAGGAGACGCACTTAGAAAGAAATGAACATGTGAATTTGATAAAGAAATGTTTTCAGTATGGTCATTCAGCAGAATACCTGGCACAAAGGAAAATAGAAGCTCCAATAATAATAGAAGAAGATAAAAAAGATAATAATGTCAGATTTGTAGTACTAAGGGGCTACTGACAAGGTTGGAGGATTACACTGGCATGTATTTACATTCCACTTAAAACTGCTGTAAATTCTGGGAGAAGTAATCAGTTTTCAGCAAGGAATATTACTTAAAGGTGGGGCTAGAACTTGATTTGCAGTAGTGAGGATGTGTCTGGGGGGTCCCAGAATGGAAAATATAGCAAAGGATGGTAGATTTTTGAAGAAATTTATGAAAATGTTTGGAAGATGTGAATTCAGTAATAGGAGTTAATGCATCATTCCCCAATATGTAAAAACTAGGCTAGGCTAGACAGAGTTAACATTTCACAGGACCATGTGCATTTAATTGAAGGTCTTAATACCCACCCAATAACTATTTCAGATCATGCACCAATAATAGCTAAAATAAAAACACAGGGTAATGAAATAAAAATGCAACATTGGAGCTTTCCCACCTATCTGTTGAAAAGAGACAAATTTAAGGAATGTGTAGTGGAGATTATTCAGGAGCTGTTAGAGAGGATAGAAATGTCTTCTGAAAATATAGCTAGAGAGTGGGATACAATTAAGGTGGAGTTTAAAAATAGGGTGGAAATAAAAGAAAGGGAGCTATGGTTAAGAAGTAACAAGAATTATTTAGAGGGAGTGACAAATATGAAGGCATTACAGAACAAGGAGAATCTCACAGAACAAGACAAGGATCAACTGCAGAATGCTAAACATAAAATAAAGGATTTACCTCAGTAATATCCACCAGCTTAGAAAGATTGTTAAGCAACTGTTTTTTGATAACACTGGAGCACAAAAACTTTTAGCATAACTAAGGCAACAGAAAGTAGAAAGGACTGTCACCAATCTTAGGGAGCCTATAACAAAGAAGATAACAAGAAATCCTGTAGAGGTATTACAAATGTTTCGGAAATTCTATGAGAGTCTCTGTAAAGCAGAGAAATATGAAAATGAAGAAAATATGCAAATTTAAATGTTTTTGGAAGTATTAAATATGCCAAGGTTAGAGGTAGATGAGGCTCAATTACTAACAGGATAGGAGGAGATGAGATAAGAATTGTGATGTATAACCAGTCTACAGGAAAGTCCCATGGAACAGGTGTTATTCCTGTGGAAGTTTGGAACCTAGGAGGGAAAAAAACTGATAAAGATCTAGAAGATTTTGTTTAACAGTATCTTAAGAGGAGGAGAAGTACCGCCATCCTGGAAGAAAGCAGTGGTAGCTGTAATACCTAAATAGGGTAAGTATCCCATCAAATCCAGCTTCATACTATCTAGTGCAGATACAGATTCTTAGTTTTAGCACTTAAATTTGCTTGTTTATGCTCAGCACTTGTTCAGAACTTGTAAGCACTAAATAAGCTACTAATTACTATAGCAGTCTATCTTCCTCATTACCTAGAGGAAAACAGTTTTTGTACTTACTTTTCTCACTTGCTTAGAGAAAAACAGCTCTTGTACTCACTTTCCTCACTTATCTAGAGGAAAAACCCTGCAACTCTCTTTTTGCGTGGTCTTGCGCACAGAGCAGTGTTGGGCAGCGCTGGTTTGCTGGGGTATACTATTCCCGGCCTACAAAGTCTGCACTGTAAATTTTCCCTTAGAACTAGGCAAGCCTCAACTCAAGTGCTTCAGATCAGCTGCTGTTATTGCAGCACTTGCAAAACTAGGAGATTAGGACAAGTGCTAATTTCTGTTTGACAGCACTATTATTCTCCAAATTTCCTAGACAGCACTGTTATAGTATAGCATAAGACCCTCGATCGTCCGCAGGACTTAAGTTCAATTTACTCTTCAAAGCATGTCCAGAGGTCAGCTTCAGGTGTACTCTCCAGTTCATCTGGTGGAATTGGGCATCCTGAGGTAGTGTCACAACTGCCTCATGTATACAAACAACCCTCTTCTCTTACCTCTAGACACAAACACTTGTGAAAGATGCAAATACACAGCCAGACTGGAGGCTAAGCGCTCTCAACCCATGACTGTAACAGAAAGTCAAGAGTATAAGGGACACACTTGGATCACACCACCTGTCACACATGAATCTACAAAACAAGCACCGGCAAAACATATGCATAAATACACAAAAACATATTCGGAGGCACTAGGTATCAAACTGAAAAAGAAACAGTGCACTCCAAAGCAGACAAGCAAGCAACCTGCACCCTCAAACACAAGCCAGAAAACACATAATTCACCTCAGCAGTGTGCCTCACAACAGCCCTTAAGGCAAAACACCATACCTAATACGCTAGTAATAGGAGACTCTATAGTAAGGCACACGGATGTTCCACTTACCAGGCTGAACAAGGAGAAGGTTACTGTCAGCTGCCTGTCGGGTGCTCAGATCCGCCACATAACACAGGCACTTAGGTCACTCCAGAACAAGTACAAGTATGACGCTGTCATTGTACATGTTGGTGTGAATGATCTAAGACATACCTCCCTGGACTACATGAAAAGAGACATTGAGGAGCTCTCTGATCATGTAGCCCAAGCTGGTATGACCCTGACATTGAGTAGCATACTACCTTCGCCTAGAATGATACCATAATACAAAGACAAAATGAACAATTTCAACAATTGGCTAAGCTTCTGGTGTCATTCTAAGGGGATCCAGTGTCTGTCTGCCTGGGATGACATGATAGACAAGCCTCGCAGTTTTGCCAGAGATGGGTTGCACCTGTCACCCCTAGGTTTTCGAATACTGGCTAAGGCTCTTGCCATCCCCATAATGGGTCTACTTTAGAACACCAACACGCCAGTTCGCCGACACACAAACCACCGACACCAAATAACCGACAACACACAATACCGACAACGCAAAACACCGAACACCATTACACCGACACACTAAACGTAAACAACACATTACACTACATTACATATCCACTAGCCCTAACCCAAACCCTAACCCTAAGGTCCGACACTACCGCACACTTGCCCTACCTGCACCCTAACTCACTTAACCCACCCCTAACCCTAAGGTCTGACAATACCGCACACTTACCCTACCTGCACCCTAACCCTAACTCACTTAACCCACCCCTAACCCTAAGGTCCGACAGTACCAGACACTTACCCTACCTGCACCCTATTCCTAACTTACTTAACCCACCCTAAAACAAAAACCCGTCACTAACACACACTTACATTACCCAAACCCTAACTCCGACACTACCGCACACTCACCTTTCACACACCCTAACCCTAAATCCCTCACTATTGCACACTTACCTGTCCGCTCCCTAATCCAAAATCCCTCACTATCGCATACTTACCAAGTCGCGCTTACACGTTCCCCTTGTCGGTCTTCCAGCTGTCGGGATTTCAGCATGTCGGTCAACTGCGTTGTCGGCCCTTTCGCGTTCCTCTTCCGCGTGTCGGCGAACTGACGTTTCGGTAATTTGAAGAGGACCCCCCCATAATGCCTTTTTTAGGGAAGGCTCAAAGGACAAACCAACCACCGTAACCAGCACAGGTAACCAAAAACTAAGGATAATGCTACTCAACGCCGGAAGTCTCAACCTCAAAATGCACACACTCGAGGCTGTCCTCAGCATGGAGATAATCGATGTTTGTTCAGTGATGGAAACCTGGTTCAAGGCTCAAGAGAGTATGCCGGCACTGCCAGGTTACAATTCATATCATACCTTCCGGCCTCAGTTACCAGATCGCAGTACAAAGGGCGGAGGTGTATCCATATTCATCAAGGATACCCATATCTCCAGTTAGTAGCACAGCATGATGCCCCAGAGATCATCCATGTGCAACTATCAGCAGGCAAAACCACATTTCAAGTCGTAGCCGGTTATAGATCGCCCACCATGTCCCAAGATGCTCACTCTGCATTCCTTGAGACATTGTAAAATATAAAGGTCCTACCCAACACCATAATCTTGGGAGATTTCAACTACCCTGGTATAGACTGGGCGAACTACCAATGTTCCAACTCCTATTCTAAGCGATTCATAGAATTTATAAATTCAAATGCCCTTGAACAACTAGTATGTTCCCCCACTAGAGGGGACAACATATTGGATTTAATCATCACAAATATGGGCACCCATTGTACCACACCCGTTAACACCCCCTCCTTGGTCAGATCCGACCACAAACTGATAACCCTGGACATCCTCACTCCTCCACCTCCCCCAGTCAAAGAAACCATAGTCAAAAACCTTTCCAAAGCAAACTTCAAACTACTTGCATCCGAAGTGGAAAGCTTCACTATTCCCTTGCAGAAGGATAATGATATCCAGGATGCGGAATCCTGCACCAAAGCACTCTATATGCATCTTCAAGATTGCATGGACCGTGCTATCCCAAATAAAACCAAGACTCCTTCCTCAAGCAAGAAGAAACCAGTTTGGTGGACCCCGGCCATAAGCAAACTTTACAATAAAAGGAGGAGACTTATACAAAAAATGGCCAAATCTCAAGTAGGAAAATCATCCCTGATCAGCATTTGTAAGAAATTGAGGGCCCTCATCAAGTCAACTAAAGCTAATTTTGAAAAGAAAGTTGCCAAGGATGCCAAGGATAACCATAAGGCCTTCTATGGCTACGTCAAAAACCTAAATGGCAACACTCAGGTCTGTTCTGAGCTAGTACAAAATGGAACAAAATACACTGACCCTTCTGACATTGCCAACATCTTGGCTAACAGGTTCAGTGCAAATCACCCCCACCACCACCACCACCACCTACAGGACCTATTACCATTCTAGGGGATTGTGTAAGTCCAATTATTACTGATACGTTGGTTAACAAGGCTCTATCTAAAGCTAAAAACACTGCCTCCATAGGACCAGATGGTGTCCCAGGCTGTGTCATACGCGAGCTCCAAAAGGAATTAACCCCGCATCTTAATACCCTGTTCAGTCTCAGCCTCTCCACAGGATATGTGCCCATAGAATGGCGCACGGCAATGGTGGTCCCGCTACACAAGGGTGGGGCCACATCTGACCCTGGGAACTACAGACCAATAAGCCTGACCAGTCTGATCTGTAAGGCTATGGAGCGAATCAGTATAAAACTCATAAATGGAGAGATTGGTAACCTCCAGTCGCTGGACTCCACACAGTTCGGCTTCGTCAAGATCAGATCATGCCTCCTGGACCTGGTGGATTTCTTTGAGACAGTTACTCAGGCTATAGATAAGGGAAAGGAGGTACTCACGGCTTACCTTGACCTTGCTAAAGCATTTGACACCATTCCCCATTCAGGTATTGTTGATAAGCTCACCAGCCTGGACATAAACCCTTATGTGACAAGATGGATCGCAAACTGGCTCTCAGACAGATCCCATAAAGTAAGAGTAGTGGGATCTATGTCCGAATCCAGACCAGTAATGAGTGGTATGCCTCAGGGCTCTGTCCTGGGGCCCCTCCTGTTTGGCATATACTTCTCAGAAGTGCAGGCAAGCACGGAAGGGCTGTGGCTGACTAAGTTTGTGGACGACTGCAAACTTGGTGCTATAATAGAGTCTCCGGCCGACATGGAGATCCTTCAGAAGGGCCTAAATGAGACTGATGCATGGTGTCAAAGCCATGGTCTCAAGCTAAATGCAAATAAATGTGTAGTAATCCCCTTTGGAAAAAACAGAGTACCCGCAAACTACAACATAGGAGGTAATCCCCTGAAATCTGAAGAGGAAATAAGGGATCTAGGGACCCAAGTAGATAGTCAGTTTTTCTTTGATAGCCATGTTGCCAAAGTGGTTAGAAAATCCTTCTATGTGACCCATCTGATCACGAAAGGGTTCGCATCAAGATCTAAGGATGTAATGATGCCCCTCTACTCGTCCCTCATCAGACCCATTATTGAGTACAATGCACCAATTGGAATGTACCTGGCTAGACATCTCCAGCAGCTGGAGGGACCACAAAGGTACCTAACCAAGAGGATTACTGGCCTCAAACAGTTGCCCTATGCAGCATGATTGGAAAAGCTAAGACTGTTCTCTGTTGCATGCTGCTTTCTCAGAGGCGATCTCTGTCTAACGTACAGAGCCATGTCCAACCCGGAATTGTTGAACATGCTCCATCTTAGCAAAACCAAATCTACTCGAGATACATGCTCTAGGGATATAAACCTCAACACAACAATGAGTAGAACATGCTGGAGGGATAGATTCCTTTCGCAGAGACTTCCCTTACTATGGAACAGGGTCCCGATCTACATAAGACAAAGCCCCTCACTATCACTCTTCAAGAGGAACCTTGATGAGTGGATGGTTAACAGAAAGTTCACACCGGGGATCACACCAGCAGCACTACTAGATAGGGGCCAAGGGTACTAGCTGCTAGTACAAGGGTCTAGGTAACTACTAAAGGAGCAGTGAATACCGCACAACGTGGCTGGGCTAATATATGCCTTCAGGCAGAGAGCCCAGTACCAACTTATGAACCTATACAGGCTCATTTCAATACTAAACCATGATTTTAAAGTGTTCATGTCTATAATAGCTAAAAGAATGGCAAATGTAATGCCAACACTGATAGATATAGATCAGTATGGTTTTGCAGAGGGGAGGCAAGCATTTGACAACATTATCTAGAGGGAAGCAGAATTTAAGAAAATGCCATTGTTCTTGGTGGGTCTTGATGCAGAGAAGGCATTTGTCAGATTAAGCTGGGAGTTTATGATCAAGTCAATGGAAGCATTTGCATTTCCTGAAAAAATTATAAGGTTGATAATATATGAGGGATTGGAGGAGCAAATTAAAGTGGGTGGGGTCATCTCTGATTAATTTCTGCTCGAGCATAGACACCAGACAGGGGTGTCTTCTTTCTCCTTTATTATCTGGATAATATTTAGAACCACTGGCAAAGAAAATACAGGAATCAGAATTTCAAGGATAAAATTGGTATGGTAGTCAAGAAATACTGGCTTTTTTGCAGATGATATTATTTTGTATGTGTTTCCTGCACCTCTTTTTCTCGGACCTGGGTCTTCAGGTTTTTGCTCTGGACTTCTCTCTTCCCTTTGCTTTTTCTCGGATGTCTCTCAACTGTACAGTTGTTCACAGAATGTCCAGATCTTTGCTTGGATATTTGGTTGGCTCCTCGTAAAATCTATGTTTTTTTTTTTTGCTGGCAAATCACAGAGCATTTAAGTCATTAAATAATGAAATATGTCTGTTTCAGACTTTATACCCTTTAGAAAATGCATGTCAACACAAATCCTGTGATTCTAGTTTTCTAAGTTTATAGGTGCAATATTTAAAATCTTTTTTTTTTTTTTTTTTTTTTTTTGTCCTTCGTCCCCCATTATTTTAGACTTTGTCCAAATTTCATGCATTAACAGGTTGAGAGGTATGTTCCGGTTCCCTGCACAAGTTTGTTCCAGTACCCTTGGATGGTGGTGGACCTGGAACATGGGATCCTCAAGTTTAGTTTGGCCCCAGTCTTCCTGGATCAGTCCCACACCCATAGGAACTTCCACAGCGGGGTTAGTCTTTTTCTCCTGGGAGCTAGGGTTTGTGAATTAGCCCTGCCCTCCTGCCTTGCAGGCTTCTGCTTAGAGAGGGGAGAGAGACCTTTCTTTCCCTGGTTAATCACCCTTTTTGTTTTAGTGGCAAAGACTTACATTCTGCTGGGATGGCCATTCACTCCAGTTTTGGATTCTGCCCACTAATAATTTTCATTAGATAGGAGCAGGTGTTTATTCTCCTCCATGACGTCTCTTGGAGAGGGTTCTCCAATTTTTATCTCTGCTCTCTGTTGACCCCCTATGGGGCGTGGGAGTTCTGTTGGATTTGGCGGTAGTTGTAGATGCCACCAAGTAGGAGTTGCCAATCAAAGTCCTTCCATCCATCCCACCAAAGTAAGTCCGGAACGATGGATCAAAGTGAATAGTGCAGGTTTACCTTAGATACTTCCACACTGAGGGTCATTACTGACTGCACACTTCTCTTGGCTATAAGAGGTTGTGAGATTGAACTTCAGTACTCTCCCAACTGTGTGTCCTTGGAGGATCTCTAAAAGATTTCCTGGCATCTGATCTCTTGATTCCTATTTATTACACTCTAATGCAACTGATCTCTTACGCAGCACAAAATGCCTTCCTGGCAGCTGGTCAAGACATGACTATTAGGAGACTTGCGTGAATACAGCTGTGCGACTACACTGACCCCCTCCCCCCCAAGATGTCCCTTATCGTTTCTTTGTGGAGAGTCATTAAATAACTTTCAAACATGCTCTTTGACTCCATCTCTACATCCTCAGCTTGCTGCTCTGTCACCCATTTCCAATACTTTGACCAGGCTGATACTCCATACAGCGGAGGGCACTTTACAGCCGTCTGCCCCTAGCTCAGCTGCTTCTCTCATTGCTCTGTTAAACTTTTTATATGTAGTATGTTATTTCTGTTTGTTGTTCCTTGTAATTTACAATACTAGCTGAGTCTGCAAGTGGTCTTACTTGATCAGTGCTTTTCCTTGTCATATAAACAAAAATATATACACAAGCAAATACATAATCTATTTTATATGTAAGGGTAGCCTGATACACAAACATGGAATGTGCTTGCTTTCTTAAGTATTTGTGGCACCATTTGGTGGTATTGATGTAGTACAATAGCTATGGGTTTGTGTCTCTAGATTTATTTGCTTTACTATGGGTTCTGTTTAGCTGAAGGAGATCAAAGAGCGCTCATTCATAAGACACAGGGCTAAGCAGAGATCTCTGTGGAGTCTGACACTGAGGGAGAGGGCTGTTAATCTGTCAGAGTAGCTAATGTTACTGAGACCAGAGATTCTGTTTGGTAAGGAAAGATCATGGTCTCTCAAGCTGCTGTGTAGGTGTTTAGTGAGGTGCATACTAAAGGGTGGTATTGCATTCAGTGGCGAGCCTGGTAAGGAAGAAATGAAGTGGATATGTAACCTTTTTGGAACTTGAGGAGGTACCATAAAAGATAAGTTCTACAAGGTAGAAGGAGTTTGTAACTACCACAGAGACATGGTGGTCAAAGGTGTTGTGAACATAGGTAGTCAAGTCCCTGATGATGGATTTAAATTTAAGTGGAACTTTATCTGTTTGGTATGCAGAAGTAACGATAGCATTATCAAAATAAATCATACTGCATTTCTTGGCATTCCATCCCTCACATTAACAGTATCATTTCTGCAAATAGCCAGTGACCTCTTAAGGGCTAATATTCAGTTGAGAGACTTTGACAGTAATTCCAGCTTGAGGGATAGTGTCAAAGACCTTGCCAAGGCCAGATAGGTATCATGGACTTTATGCCACCGAGTAATTCCTCTTTGGCCATATTGGGATACTTGGACTGCTTATCAGTTTTGCTCAGTCCCTCTGGTGCTTCCCTTCAAGAAGCCACACTTAGAGGGAGGCACTTCCACTATGGCCATTCCTGTGTCCTTTTCTGGGAAAAGGAGAACACTCTTGTTGAAATCAGAAGAGCAAGCAGATGTTCTTTGGTAGGCCTGCAGTGAGGAGTTTGATTCTTGGGGAAAGTGCCATTGTTCAGGGTGCTTTTTTTATTAGGATTTCCCATGAAAAAAAGCATAAGCATCATCATTGTCCCCCTTTTTCCCATTTTTGACATAGTTGTCACTTGTTGCCATCTCTCCCTATTCAGTGCCACTGTTCTACCTTCTTTGATATTCACACCTGACTGGGGGAGGTCTTCTCTAACATAATCCATCCACCTCTTTGCTGGACACCCTTGTTTCCTCTTGCCTTCTACCAACCTGTCACAAATAATTTTCACCATATTATCCTCTACCTTCCTGTACATGTGCCCAAACCACAGTAATCTGTTCTGTTTGACCTTTTCTGCAATTGGTGCTACTTTGGCTTCTGTTTTTATGTCCTCATTTCTTCATCTTTCCCACACTGTGCATCATATCACCCATCTCCAGCACTCCATACTGCATCACCTCTAGCTCCTTCAACTGTTCTACCTTTACTGCCCAGGTTTCTTTATCATACAGTAGTACTGGTTGCAACACTGTTTTTTTACACCTGACTTTTCAACTTCTTTTTGGAATTAGTCTGCCACACACTACCCCGATACTCTGTGCCAGTTTGACTGAAGCTTTGATCTCCTTATTCGGACTTCCCTTCTCCTCTATTACCCATCCCAGATACTTGAAGCTGTTAACCTGTTATGTTCCACTATTTTTCCTTGTATGTCACTTTTCAGCTTCTTCTGATTTCCCCCATTTTCTGCCATTACAGTTGTCTGATCTGTGCTCAATTTTATCCCATGTGCCTTCAGTTACACATTCCATTCCACTAACCTTTGCTGAAGTTCTTCCTCAGAGTCTGCCTGTAATGTCACATTATCCACATACAGCAACTTTGTTGATATGTCCCTTCAAACCTGTTTTCTAATTTAGTCCATCACCAGTAGGCTCAGAGCCATACCTCTCAACCTGGAAACATCACAAATCTGGACAAGTCCCTTGAAAAACAGGTACAAATCTGTACGCTGATTAAGGTAAAATTTGCATACATAATTACACAACCCTGCCCACTCCAGTGGAATTTTGGGATACCAGCTTTCAAATGCAAACTGAAGAACAAAGCCAAAGTATAGCGCCAGAGTCCCCCTGCAGCCATTCCATTGTCCCATTACCTGGCTATGTCACCCCATTTACCATAAACACTAATATGTGCATACTGCTTTACTTCTGCAATGATCATTTAGATTTTATTTTTTACATTTTATAGCACAAACACTAATAGATATTTGCTAGACAAAGCAATATTGTCTCACAGTGAAAATAGACTTGGCATTAAAACTTCTCTGCCCTTGAAACTCACATTTGTTGAAACAGCATTGAAATCCACACCACAGCCAAAGAAAATGCATCTGGCCAGTGGTGAATAAAGATTACCTTTGGGCTGTTTTCATATCAGATGCCCCTTGCACACAAAACAAGAAACATACATGCGTTCTTTGATACACCTTCCTGACTTAGCACACTTGTTAGACTTAAGTTAGAGCGCATTTTAAATTTATTGTTTAAACATTTTTCCAGTAGGCAATGAAACAGAAATGCATGAACCAGTAATGACAAAACTGCCCTATTCAGAACATTTCCATCATAAAAGTCTACTTCCGCACACAATTGCATTTCAAATTTATTGTTTGAACAATTTTTTCCAGTAGGCAATGAAGCAAAATGCATGCGCCAATAATGACAAAACTGCCTTATTCAGAACATTTCCATGACAACAGTCTACTTCTACACACTATATATATATATATATCACAATAGTGTAAGCCATAGGCATGTTGCACAGCTTCTTGCACTTGTTTTCTGTTGGGGGGGGGGGGAGGCAAAAGGCCAAAAACCAGGGACACATTTTAAACATTGCTTGTATAATTTTTGAAAGTTGCTTGCATAAAATGTGTTACCACCATGCATTTCACTGCCAAGTCTTGAACCCAGAACCCTGTGCACTACAGTCAGAGCAACATACCAGTAAGCTAAATCAGCAGTTTCCTGAAAGACAGGAAGACAAACTTAAATGGCTATCATTTAGTGAATTCAGTTCTCACTTCTCACCATAGCTCTCAACCTCTTAGCACAAAAATACAGAACAAAGCCAATAATGGGGGAACACAGCCCCAGAATAGGGACACATTTCAAATACTGATCTTATAAACAGAACATTTCTAGAATAAAAGGTTTTGTTTTACTGCAAAGAGAGTTAATGAGGAACAGAATAAAAATGTGAGGCATAAATTCACAGGTGATGGGGCTCTTTTTACCTGTACCCAAGGGACAGTGTTTGAGCCTGAGTACCTCTAGCCACAGATGTATGTAGTTGGGAACATTTTCACACACACACACACACACCTTCTCTGTTGGCAACTCTTGGCTTTTAGCTCCCGAAGATCCTTGCACAGTAAGCCTCGGCTTTCAGCTCTGCGTTTAGGCTTAAAGGAAGCACACACACCCCTACCTTCTCTATCGGCAGCTCTTGGCTTTCAGCTCCTGAAGACCTTGCACAGTAAGCCTCGGCTTTCAGCTTTGCGTTTAAGCTTAAAGGAAGCATACAGACCCCTACCTTCTCTATTGGTAACTCTTGGCTTTCAGTTCCCGAAGACCTTGCACAGTAAGCCTCGGCTTTCAGCTCTGCAGTAACACTTGGCTTTCAGCTCCTGAATGGCTAGACCTTGTGTTCTCTCTCTGTTAAAGGCACACACACCGGTACCTTCTCTGTCGGCTAATCCAAAAAGCACAAGCACAGTAAGCCTCGGCTTTTAGATCTGCAGTAACTCTTGGCTTTCAGTCCGAACGGCAGTCCTAGATCTGTGTTCTCTCTCTGCGTTTAAAAAAAGTAAAGTCAGTCCAGTATTCAATTGCGTTCTCTGAACGGCAGTCCTAGACCTGTGTTCTCTCTCTGTTCTCAGCGGCAGTCCAAACAGATGTATGCGACAATTTATTTAGGCTTAAAAAGTAAATGGCAGTCCAGTATTCAAACAAACACGCGGCATGCTGACAGAGCTGACGTCATCGCGCACGTGATAATGTTAGATCTGAAAGAGCGAAACTCAAAAAATAGATTGAAAAAATCGTAAATAATGGGTTGCCACTCGGGAATCGTGGCACCCCACTATTGGGACCCCAAAACTCGATAAAAACTGAGTAATTCAGGTCGGTTGAGAGGTCTGCTCAAAGCTGATCCCTGAAGCACTCCCACTCCCACTGTAAACCCTCCTGTGCGACAAAACACTGTTCATACTTGAGTCATTGAGTCCTTGTACATAGCTTGCACTAATTCTGCCAATGTTTTTGGACTTCAAACCACCACAGGACTGCCCATATTAGCTTACTTGGGACCTTGTCATATGTTTTCTCCAAGTATAGAAATGTTCAGTTGGGCCCTTTCCTCATTTCTAGCTTCTTCTCAAGTATCTGTCTCACTTCAAAGATTGTCTAACTTGTGCTGCATCATAATCTGAATCTACACCACTTATTTCCCATTTTACTTTCAACAGCTCAGCATATTCATTTATCAGTTGCCCTCTCCAGAACCTTCACGTCGTGTGACAGGTGCTCGATACCTCTACATTGTCCACAGTTGTGAATATCCCCTTTGTTCATGAACACTGGCACTAATATACTTATTCTGTTGTCATCCAGGATGCATCTTTCTCTCCATACTTCCTTAAGAACCCTCAAGCCATTTCTCCCCTGTCTTACCCAACATCTTGATATTGTCTGCTGTGATCTTATCCTGCTTTCCCTGACTTCATCTTCCTTAGTGCTGTTCTTACATCTTCTATGGTTGGCTTCTCCTCTTCACTCACTGTAGGCTGTGTCTGGGGCACTACAGCTTCTATGGGCTTTCTTCATTCAGAAGCTGCTGGGAGTACTCCTTCCATCTGGCTTTGATGTCCTTTGAACTGTTGAGCAGATTGTTGCTGGCATCTGTTATAAAGGGTGTCTAACTATCTTCTTTATCTACCCTTTCTTCCTTTCCAAGGGATCCCTCCTCATTCATCTAGTTGAATTCCCTCGTTTTCTCCATTTATGGGTCAAATGCTGTCTCAAGGGCTGATGAATTCTGTTCCTCCAGAGCAACTAAAGAAAGGATTTTACTCAAGAATGTTTTTGGTGCCAAAGAAAGAAAGAACATGAAGACCTGTCCTAGACCTTTCTTTTCTAAATATTCACATCATGATTCCAAAATTCAAGATGTTTCTGTACAATATTTGTTACCTCTCATCTCACCTCCCAGTTTTCTAGTAACTCTAGATTTAAAAGATGTTTTTCACATTTCATTTCACAAAGATTTCCTTTGTCTGGTTTACTTTTTCAGTTTTCTGCTTTACCTTTTGGGTTGTTAGCAGCTCCAAGAATGTTTTATAAAATGCAGAATACCTTTAATAGCTCATTGCAGGTTACAGCTCATTTTCATCTTTCCATATTTAGACAACTTCTTTATTTTGGTAGACTCTTTCAGGAGCTGTCAGTATTCTCTTTCTTGGGTTAAGACTCTTTTTCATAGTCTTGAGATTTCAACTAAACGAGGAGAGAGAGACTCTTAGTCTGTCTCACTAGGTAATATTTTAAGAGGTTTCTTAGATGCATTTCTGATGTTGGCTTTTCTTCCTCAGAACAAAGTGGAATTCTACAAGGACAGTTTCTGACATTTTCCAGCCAGACTATGACAGTTGCCAAGGGAGTACCTTAAGAGATTAGATTTCATGGCTTCTATAGTTCTCATGGTTCCTTTAGTCAGACTTCAAAAGAGAAAAATTCAAAAGTTTATCAAATTGGTGTGTACCCATCACCAGTCCCACCTGTCCTTTCCCACTGCTGAGGGAAGAGTGAAATACTTCATTGGTGAATCAGTTGTCTCTCAACTCAGGTCTGCCTTTTCCTTTCCAGTGCTGACTCATTCTAATTACAGACACCTCAGACTTTGCTCGTGGAGCTGTATCCAAGGAGGTGAAAGTCCAGAGTCTGTGCAACAAGTGGGGCAAATTGAAATATAAATATCAAAGAAATGATGTCACTAATAAATGCTTTCAAATTTCTAAATCATCTTTGGAATCTAGTCCCTCTACCAGTAATCATAGACAACACTCTGATGTGCTATATAAATAAATGCAGGTAACCAGATCCTAGTCCCTGCGCAGACTAGCTGTTCTAGCCTGGCAACTAGCAACACAGCATGTGCTGTTTCTCCAGGCTACTTGCATCTTTCCATGCCAAATATTGTAGCAGACAAGCTGAACAGGGTCAAGAAAGTCACAAATGGAATTTGCACCCATTGGTCTTTCAGGAATTGATCCAGCTTTGAGGTGCTCCTCAAGGATGTATATGTCCAGGCAAACACAACTGAAATGCGCACAGTGATACCTTACTAAAAGGATACAAGGCTTAAACAACATGTCCTACATGGACCAAATCAAAGTCCTATCACTACTCCGTATCCTACAGACTGCTAAGAGGTGACCTGTGTCTAGCATACAAGGCATCCTATGACCCATTACTGATGGATTTACTGCACATCAGCAAGTCAAATGGCATCAGAAATACTCAGTCTAGGGATCTAAACCTCTTCTGCAACATTAACAGAATGGTTTGGTGGTTGTATCTTTCGGCTTTTCCCGGTTAGGGGTCGCCACAGCGGAACTCTGGCCCGCTAATGATTGGCAGTAGATTTTTACTTACCGAGTTGCCAGCCCTGACGTACAACCTTCAATGAAGGTACACCCATTCACGCATGTCTCCACACAGAAGACGCTTTAGCTGAGAATCGAACAGGACAACGTCTTACCGTGAGGCAACGACGCTACCGCAGCACCACCACCTTGGTGCAACAGGTATATTTCTCAGTGGATACACCTGCTATGTAAAGACTCATCATCCACATAAAACAAAGTTCATCCCTGTCCATTTCCAAGTGCAACTTAGATTTGTGGATAGGAAACAGAAAGTTTATCCCAGGACTGCCCCTTGTCTAGTGGACAGATGCAGCTCTCAGATTATTTATTTATTTTCCATTTGTTAACTGGGTTGGTCCAGCTGAGCCTGAGCCCATTTTCAGTGGAGTCCTGAGTAGTAAAGCTCCAGTACATGACAAACATTATTAAACAAATATTTTAAACTATACGTAGCTTGAAACATGTATTGGAATATGAATCGAAGTATAAGTTAATACGATAGCAGAAATACAAAATAGTGGAGCACTCTAGGGAGCTTGAGCTGAAAAAGTATTATAGCAACAGTAAAGAAGGGGGGGGGTATGTAGGCTTCTGGCAGGAACAGATCCATGGGTTTAAGAGGGTGTCTTTTAATTCTTTTTTGAAGCTATTTGTGTGGGTAAATATTTCTTACATTGAAAGGGAGTTTGTTCCAGGCTTGAGATACTGAGTATTTATGGGTCTATATCAGATTATCGAAGTTTTACTTCTTCGAATCACTAAAGATCGAACTTTAGTGATTGAAGTAGTAAAACATCGAATCACTATAAAAAACATTTTTTTAAAGAAAAAAACAAAAGGGTGTAAGAAGGGGGGGCAATCCCCCCTGTACCCCCCGATACTTAAATATACCAACTCTGAGATTGCTTTTCAGCGTAATACAGTGCGGAAATGGAGGATTTCCATTTCCTACACTGTAGCGCAATCTCGGAGTTGGCATATTTAAGGAACTGGGGGTGTGGAGAGTGCAGGGGAGCTTGCCCCCCTGCTTACACCCTTTTGTTTTGTTTTTTTGTTTTAAAAAATGTTTTATAGTGATTCAATGTTTTACTACGATCACTAAAGTTCGATCTTTAGTGATTCGAAGTAGTAAAACTTCGATAATCTGATTTAGACCCGTATTTATAGAGAAGTTTGCCAATGGTTTTATTAGGCTTGTATATATCTAGGAGATGTTGGTCAGTGCTTCGGGGTGAACGATTTGGGGTATAGTGGGGTACTAGAGAAGAGAGTTCAGGGCAGGTAGTGGGTTTGTTGAGGATGGAGTGTGTTATGTTAAGTTGTGATAGAAGTTAATGTGGAAATTCTAGTCTCTGTAAGTATTTTAGTGAGATGTAGTGGTGAGAGGTGTAAGGTTGGTTAGTGGTAAATCTTGCAATGTTATCATAAGTTTGTTCAAGCTTGGAGATTAAAGTAGAGTGTAAATTTGTTAGGACAGGAGAAGTATAAAGTAGGCTGAGTAGAAGCTATGCCTATGCAAGAGAAAGTTTGGAGTCTGTAGTAAGGAATGTTTTGTTCCTGTAAAGCAGACCCAATTACTGGTGTGTTCTTTTGATGGATTGGGGAATGTGAAGGTCAAATTTTAATTATTTGATCATCTATTATAGTACCAAGGAGCTTTTTGTGAGATTCAACTTTAATGATTATGTTATCAAGTGATGAAATTGTAAAAGTAGATTTGTGATGAGAAAAGAGATTTTGGGAGGAGGAAAATAATTTTTATTTTTTTTATTTTTTTAGGATTTAGTGTGACCTGGCTTTCTGTAAGCCATCTTTCAACAAAGGAATGAGTTTTGGGTAAGTGTGAAATTGAGCGAATTTGTCAGAAGAGGAGATTAATGTAGAGTCATCTGCATATTGAATAAGAGAGGAGTGACAGCAATATGTGTGAAGCTTGTTATGTTGAATAGCAGAGGTCGAAGAATAGAGCCCTGGGAGACACCTGATTGGATAGTTAGGAAAGGGGAGAAGGAGGTGTGCCATTTGACAGACTGCAGCCTGTTGATAAGATAGCTGGGGAACCATTCAAGAGTGGAAGCAGAGAGGGTGAGCTAATTTGGTTAGTAGTTTACAGTGTGAGGCTGTGTCAAAGGCTTTTGATAGGTCTAGGAACAGACCAGAGGCAAGTTTGTTGTCTCTAGCATCAGCTTTAGTATGTGTGCAAGATGCAAGGACAATAGCAGTACTATTTTTGGGCCGAAAACCATGTTGGGTTGTTGTCAGAAGGTCTTCTTGGAGAAGAAAGTTGAGAAGCTGTGTGTTTATGCATTCTTCAAAGATTTTTTGAAAGTGGGGACAGAATGGCTCTGGGTCTGAAATTGGAACGGTCAGTGGAGTTTCCTCCTTTGTGGAAAATATTGTATAGAATGATTCCAGATGTCAGGGATTCTTGGATAGATCTGTTGATTAGAATAGAAGTTGGATAAGCTATAGAGTCAGCAGCAAGGTTTAGAAAGAGGGGGTTAAATTATCATTTGAAGTAGAACATGGCTTTAGTTTATGGAAAAGTGATTTTATGTAAGCAGTGGGAACTGACTTAAATGAAAACGCAGTTTTGTCAGTAGGTGGAGAGGGAGGGGTTGATGGATTCTGTTTTGGCTAGTTTTCTGATGGAGTCGATAAAGTAGTTAAAAAGAGTGGTGGTTTCTTGTGCAGAATTGTTAGGGTAGGGGTTTGGTGTTGTGGGCCATCCAGGGTGAAGAATCTTATTGATAGCACTCCAGAATTTTTGGGGATTGGAGTGGCAGTTAGTTTGGACCTTATGATAAAAGATTTTCATGTCATTAATTTTTTTGGTGCAGTTTTTGAGTTCTTTGTAGTTTTGAAGGTACATAGGGGATTTGTTTTTTTAGCCAGGATTTCCAATTACCATCTATTTTATGCATTAGAGAGCGAGTGTGAGATTCTGCTTGTTCCACAGATTCTGGACTTTCACCTCCTGTGTCAGCCAAGAAGCAGTGTTTGATTTTATCCTAATTTTCTTTAGAGGTGCTAGGGAGTTGAGAATATCTAGAAAGATGTGGTTGAATTTTAACACTACATCATTAAGGGGAAGGTGACTTAGGCAGGACTAGTTGATGGATGAGAGTCTATTATTAAATGTAATAGGGAGAGTTTGCCAGTCTGTATATGTGAGACTTGTTTAGTTGGAAAGAGTGTCTATATATTCAGGTGGGCAGGTGGTCACTTAAGGTATCAGGTAATGTACAGGGGGTTGTGATACAGGTTTGTATCTAATTTGAGGATCCATTCAAGGATGGAATTGTTATTGGAATGCTTATTCAAGCATGTTGGGGTTGAGATTAGTTGAGAGAAGCCGTGAAGATTAATGCTGAGGTTTGGTGAGTCAGAAGTTAGTGTTTTCCGGTGTAAATTTACATCGCCAAGGATGATAGTTTCATAGGGTATGTTAAGTGAGATCCATGGCAGGATATGTTTGAGGATGGAGATGTTTTTACCTGGTGGGATATAAATGGATGTGTTTGCAAATTTTTTATGGGTGTTTAAATAATTTAGTCTCTCTAGTTCTGCAGGGTGAACATTTGGGAGTAGAATAGATAAGAGGGAGATGTTACGTTGTTCATAATATAGTATAGCAGCGCCACCTTCTTTTTTGGAGTTCTATCCAGATGGTAATAGTTATATCCGGGTGGTAGGATTTCATTATTTAAGATATGTGGTTTTAGCCAGGTTTCAAATAGTGCTAAGATATCTGAAGTATGGTGGGCTATCCATGAATGGAATTTAGTGGATTTAAGTATGCTTTATATGTTTATGGAGAAGATTATATAGTTTTTGGAGGTGGGAAAGGAGAAAGGAGGGGAAAGGGGTATGTAGGGAGAGGGTGCAGATAGGGGTGACAGTAGTTGTGACTGGGTGGAGAGGTGTGGGTGCAGATATGAGTGAAGAGTGATTATGGCTGGTTAAAGAGGTGTGGTGACCAGGATTGGGATGAATGTCTTCAGCGAGTTGAAGAGTTTTAGAATGTAGAGAACATTGAGGAGACTAAGAGCAATAGATGTGGTATTTTGGCTTAGATTTTGAGGGAGTAAGGTATAAGGAAGCATTTTGATTTTAAGGAGGTATGAATAAGAAAAGTTGTATAATGGGGGAGTAATTGAAAAAGAATTGGTTGTGTCATTACTATTTAGAGTATATGTGAGTGTTGGTGATTGTTTTGAGTATAATAAATTAATATGGTGTATAGTTAAGGAAAGAGAGAAGTAATGAAGTAGTTAGGGAAATGAGAAATATGATAAGGAAGGTAGTGACTGTAAGAGTGGAGAACCTTTATTGCAAGGGTTGGTGGTTTTAAGGTAAAAGGATGACTAAAGAGATTTATGTGGTGGAGTGGGATGTGGGAGATTGAAGTTAAAGTGCCTGGGATTAGCAAAGGTTAGTTGAAGTTTTGGATGTAGATTTAGTAGGGGAGAGGTTGAAGGGTTGTGGTATAGTGGTTAGGGGAGTGGCTGTGGAAGAACAATAGATAGCGAGTACAGTTCATTAGCAGGGAGTGATAATGGATTGTGGGGTTTAGTTAAGGATATAGTATAAATGTAGGGCATGTGGTGGTGGGTGAGAATTAGAATTGGAGGTAGGGTAGGGGAGTGGTGTGAGCCCGAGCGTAGAAGGGTGAATGGAGTGGACAGAGCCAGATATTACAGCAGACAACAAGAACAAGACCACAGAAACAGTCAGTGATGTAGAAAATGCTGGCAGCTAAAACCAAGTAAGATGTATGCAGTGAATAAAAGGAAAAGTGTGTGTAAAGGGGGACAGGGATCTAGGGAAAAGAAACAACTTCAGAGGTAAAAACACCCAAAAATATTATATCAGAAAGGGCAGGAGGAATAAAAAAGATATAGGTGGAGTATAGAAGCAAGTCGGAGAAGGGCAGACATTTGGCTCGGTGGTGTGTGAGCAGCTAACAGGTAGAGACATTTTCCAGGAATATGCTATCTTTATTACACAAGACACAGACACACACACACACACACACACACACACACACACACACACACACACACACACACACACAAGGTTCATAGTAGGTAAAGTTCCTATAGAACTGCTGTGCCTTTAATAATTGTTGTGCACCCGCTGAACACTCATTCAGTTTAAGGACTGAGCCGATGAAAAAAGTAGGTCAGGGATCACTGTAAGGTAAAGTTCCTGCAGAACTGTTGTGGCTGATGTAGTGCTTGTGCATCCACTGAACACTGGGGCGGTTTCAGGACTGCGCAGATGAACTAGGTAGATCAGGAATCATTGTAAAGTAAAGTTCTGTAGAACTATTTTGCCTGAAGTAATGGTTGGGCATCTGTTGAACACTGGTGGGGTTTAAAGACTGTGCTGATGAAATAAGTAGGTTAGGGATCTCTGTAAGATGAAGTTTCTATAGAGCTGTTTTGCCTGATGTAGTAATTATGCATGTACCGAACACTGATGTGGTTTAAGGACTGTGGCAATGAAATAAGCAGGTCAGGGAACCCATGTTAATTTTTTTTCCTACTTATCTGTAACCAAATGGGGTGGAGTTTTTTGAGCACAAAAAGGGAAGTTGGCTAAGCTTAAAATGGCCTGCAGAGGCAGCTAGCCTAGTAATTACCTATGAACCTATAAGATCTGATGTGTTGTTGTCAGTCTCGTCTTTATTCTCATTGATAGCTCTCGGCCTTTACATAACCTCAAGATCCTCAGCCAAGCTTGTGGGCATTGTTCCCTACCCATAATACAACTTCCTGTTTGCTGCACAACAAAGAGGTTCCTGTTAGCTAAGCTGTGGGCTAAGTATTGCTAATTACTTACTTATTTCATCTTACTTTTTTAGTAGTAGTATTATTTTCTCTTGTTTGTTTCCCTTTGAATCTCTCTGATAGTATGTCTACCATACCCTGTTTAAGCTACAAGACCCACTTAAGTTAGAGGGTCATTTTCTTCCATCTGTTTTAGTTAGAGGACGGTTTTCTCTACCATTCCTTTCCTTCTATAATCGATCCATTTTAGAGGACAGTTTTCTCCCTCTTTTCTTTCCCTCCTCTTGTATGTTTGTTAGAGGACGACTTTCTTTTAGTATTTAATATCCCTTCCTATTCCCTTTTACTCAGCCTTTTTGTGAGTGTTTGACTTTTTAGGTGATTGTCTCAGAAACCAGAGGGGAAACTGTTGGGTTTCAAAAAATGTGAAAAATGCAGAAAGAAGATGCCCCTTAGTGATTCTCACATTCTTTGTGTTTATTGCTTGGGGGCTCTTCACCTACAAGAGAATTGCTCTGTATGTCATGGATTTAACCAAAGAGTGCTTATGGAGTGTAAAAACAAGATTATTTTGAAGAGTTTACTAAAACCCCCCTTTTCAGAGGCTATTTCTTTAGAGTCTTCAAAATCACAGGAGAAGACTTCCAAGAAGGAAGTCATCTTTCTGCTCCAAAAGATTCTTCGGAGCCGAGACCCAAAACTCCTCAACTCTACTCCTCCAGCATCCTTTGAGCAGACAGTCACCACTGGATCCAAGACTACATCTGAGCCGACATCCTTCGGCTCTGACATTGTCTGTGTTGACACATATTCCACATTGGATCCGATCACCTTCACTTGAGCCAATTACTTCACGGCTCCCCTCACCATTATTGACTAAGTCTAGAATCACCATCTCTTTCTACTAGGTCTACCAGGAGCTTATCTGATGAAGACATGGGTAGGGTTGTGCCAAGGTGGCTGAAGACTCTGGCCCTGGCCAAACTTCTGTTAGATCCAAGCCCAAAGGAATCGGATCACACACAATCAGCCGTCATAGTTACTGCTCCTCTTCTGATCCATATCTTGGTTTCGGAGCCGGAAGATTCTGATCTCCAGATCTTGTCTGTGTTGTCTCTAACCTTTGGTTTTCTCAGAGCAGACATTCTCCCTGAGCATTCCCCTCCATTCAGAGCAGCACACAGATATCATAGAGCCTACTCCTGGAAGGCCAGATATGTTCATTATGGCACCTAAAAATAAAGTTTTTTTTTACTAAAGGAGTTGTAGATGATGCCAGCTCCTCTATCCATCCTCCTAATAAAGACTTCAGGACTCTGGATAATATGGGAACTGAGTGTTTTCATCAGCGACCTTTGCTGTTCGGTCCCTGAACTAACTTACCCATTTCACTAGGCTATATAGGGACCTGTTAAAGGAACTCACAGACTCCCACCAAGGAGCTGTAGCTGATGCAGTTTTAGATAAAGTTAATGCTCAGCTCGCCACCCTTAATTCTGTAGTAAACTCTTCCATGAGCTTCATATCCTATGCTGCAGCTGGAACATGTAGAGCTGCAGGTTCAGGTATTGCTGTTCAGAGACAGGCCTGGATGTGACTTTGCGAATTTGAGGATCCCTTCAAGTCTACCTTTGTTTATGCCCCTTTTGACAGCTCCTCTGTTTTTAGGCTGAAAGTAAAGAAATGCTCACCAGGTGTGAACAAGAAGGCAAGATCTTGGCTGCCGTTGGAGTACATTTTTCTGCTCCCACCAGACCTTTTCCAAAGAGTCAGAGAGGTAGTGGAAAAATGTGGTTCAGAAAATCCCACAGGTCTTTCCATGACACGCAAGGTGAGAATTCCCCGAGGGGCAGGGGGGGGACAATAATGGTAGACGCCTGCCATTATGGCAGAGGGGGTCCACATAACCAGGGCTCCAGAGAATCTTTCTTTGGAGGGCCCTATCAGGACTCATGAAGGAGTGCCAGATTGCTTGCCTCTGGAGGCAGTCTGGGGTCGTTTGTCTCTGCACCAAGAAACCTGACAAAGCTTCAAAAGTTGCTAAACAAGACAGTCATCCAAAAAGCCCCTGCAGACCAGAGAGGATCTGGAACTTACTCAAGATTCTTTTTAGTTCCAAAGAAAACAAAGGACTGAAGACCCATCTTGGATCTTAGCATTCTAAGTAGGTCTGTAAAAAAGAGCAAGTTCTGAATGGTAACACTGCAGTCGGTATTTCCATTCCTGGAAAAAGGCAGTTGGATCAATAGGACCTACAGGATGCATACTATCACATTTTAATGAGCAGGCGATCCAGAAGGTTTTTACGCTTCCGGCTAGGAGCCTGTCACTTCCAGTTTTGAGCTCTTCTCTTTGGTCTCACTACGGCTCCCAGAGTGTACACCAAATGCATGGCAGTAGCAGCAGCTCACCTGAGATACAAAGGATTCTGTGTTTCCATATCTGGACGATTGGCTCATTTCCACCCCGACCAAGCGTCATCTTCTGAAAACCAGGGACGGAGCCCTTCAAATTTGTTCATCCCATGGAATCACAATAAATTATGAAAAATCTGTTCTAGAACCATGTCAATCCTTGGTTTTCATAGGAGGTCAAATAAACACAGTAATTATGTCAGCAAACCTTTCAAAAGAAAGAGTGCATGATCTTCGGCATCATGTAAAGATACTGACCAGCAAGGACAAGGCTTCTGCCAATTCAGTCCTACAGGTTCTAGGCAAAATGGCTGCTTCAGTTGTACTAATACCACTAGCTTGTCAAACTTATGAGAATCCTTCAGTGGCTGTTTTCGACACAGTGGTCATTTCAGGATCTTCCAGTGTCACTCAAGATCATACTAACCAACTCTTGCAAAAGGGACCTTCAGTGGTGGCTCAACTCTGCCTTAGTCTCTCAAGGCCGTCCCTTTGTACCCCCACAACCCCAAGCTACAGTGACCATGGACACGTCCCAGATTGGGGGAGGGGGCATTATTTGGGGAACACAGTCCAAGGCACTTGGACAAGAACATGAGGCCCATTTGCACATAAATGTTTTAGAGATGAGTGCTGCTCCTCCCATTGCAAGCATTTCAGAACTCTGTTCCTCTAGGTACAATAGCAATTCAATCAGACAAACATGTCTGTGGTCTGGTATGTAAACAAACAAGGGGGAACTAGATCTTACCTCCTTATATTGAGGAGCCAAGAGGATCTGGCAATGGGCAGAGACCTCCAACCGCTTACTCATAGCAACGCACATTCTTGGGAAATGCAACATGATTGCAGACAAACTGAGCAATTCTTTGGCCACATGACTCGTCCCTCATTCAGAAAGTGGCAGAAGAGATCTTCTGCAAATGGGGCCAGCCTTGCTGTGATCTCTTGCGTCACCCATCAATGTCAAATGCAGCAACTACTTACCCTGATCCCCCCCAGTGGGGGAGTCACCGAGGGATGCACTTGTTCACGATTGGCCCCCAGGACGTCTTTATGTTTCCCACCAATACCTCTGATTCTTAAATTTGTACAGAAGGCAAGCTTGCTGGAGACTACAGTAATCCTAATTGCCCCCTACTAGCCTCGATAGATATGGTTTCCCTTTATCCGGCCTCATGTACAGAAGGGACCATGGACCCTGGACCCTGTTCCGGATCTACTGAGATGTCCATCGGGAGAACTTCATCCCAGCCTATACAGTCTCCAACTGACAGCTTGGCTGCTCCACTTCCCTTGATAGCCAGGTTTCCTCTACTTTTTTCTCCAGTAAAATACATTTTGCTTTCCTCCCACAAGAACACTACTCAAAAACTGTACAAAAGTAACTAGTAAAGGTTTGTGGCCCGGTCTAATCTTAATAACGTAGATCCTTTCATAGCTCTTTTGCATTCTATTCTGTAATTTTTAGCCAAATTATTCAATGAGGGAGCTGCTGCAGCTACTATTAGGGTTCAACTAGCAGCCATCTTTAATTTTTACATAGGAGACAATGGTACTGCTATAATTTCACACAAACTTTGTAAAGCATTCCTCAAAGGTACTTTCTTAATCTGCCCTCCTTACCCAAACCCTATTCCACCTTGGGATTTGAATTTTGTGTCGTCAGAGCTTGTTTGCCCAACTTTTGAACCTTCTGCTATATCTGATTTGAAATTCCTATCATGGAAGACTCTTCTTTTAGTAGCTATAACTTCAGCAAAAAGAGTTTCTGAGCTACAGGCCCTATTCTGCAAACATCCGTACATAATCTTTCATAAAGACAGAGTTTCTCTGAGAACGAATCCTTCCATTTTACCTAAAGTTGTTTTGGAAATAAACCTCAACCAGTCTATTGAATTACCAGTCTCAACTTTCAATACAAAGGAGAGTACTCTCTCCACCTTTTAGATGTCCATAGACAATTGCTTTTCTGTTTGCACATGACATCACAATTCAGAAAGTCAGATCAGCTCTTTATCTCTTATTCAGACATTAGGAAAGGCCAACCAGTTTCTAAAGTAACGCTATCCAATTGTCTATCACAATGTATATCTTTCATTTACAACTCTAACCACAAGACTATTCCAAATCTTGTCAAGGCTCATTCTACCAGGTCAGTAGCCAATTCAGCAGCTTTCCAAGCCAGTTACCCTTAGACAGCAGTTGTGCTGCAGCTACATGGGCTAAACCACATACCTTTATCACTCATTACAAATTGGATTTGGCCTCTAGGAGTTGAGCATGCTTTGGTTCTATGTTTTGAGGAATATTCTCCCATGAGCCACCTAAGAATTAGCAGAAAACGAAGAATCTTACCAATAAACTGGTGCTGCAGTAGTAATAAATAGAAGAACAAAAGATGCACCAAAACCATGAATGTGTATAAAATCCAATATAGTTCATTTATTCTTGCGAGTACAAAGAAAAAAGAAAAGTACTTTCACAGACAACAGTCTGCTTCATCAGGCTTGTACTTTACTTTTTTCTTTGTACTAGCGAGAATAAATGAACTGTATTGTATTTTATACAGTTTCAAGGATTTGATGCAGCTTTTGTTCCACCCATCAATAAAGGCGAGATTGACAACAACACATAAAGAACTTGTGTTCTTACCATAACGTTCCATGCATGTTGTCCATCTCGTCCTTTATTCTCACAACCCATCCACCATTCCTAGACCCAAATAAGGAAATATAAAGTAGTAATTAATCTTCTTCCCCTGAAATTGAGTTTTGCACAAAAGATTATAGCCTGTTTGTTAACTTTGGTGATCATACTTACAATTGCATAAAACGCTATAACTGATGGTTTTTTTCTCATCTGAATCTGGCCATAATACTGACTGGGTTTCAGCCCGTTCTGTTATGCCCTCACTGCGCTCGGGCTCCACTCTGCTCCCCTACCCCCATTCCCAGCGACCCCCATATCAATTACATTTATACATCCCTAACCCCACCCACTGTCCACCAACCAATAGCAGTCCACTTTCCAACAAATAGGGTGTTCGTGTAAGCTCGGTTCCATGTACATCATCCAGTAACCTCCCAGTAGACAGATAACTGGTTACAAGAATCAACCCAACTATTTAGTAACCTTCAATTATGTTATCTGATAAGGCCTAACAGATTAGCGATATACAATCTCCCCGCTTACCTGCCAGTTAGTTTGAGTACTCTCTACCCAAATGGGCTAGCTATTTTGAATTTTTATTCATATATCCACTGTAATATCACTAAACCATATACAAAAGTAACAAATACCACTAAAATGAAACATCTTAATAAAAAACACCTAAACTTAGCTTTCATAGACATCTCTACTGCACTGCTGTCTCTCCTGTCCTGGCTAACATCACTAAATTGCTTACCAGCCTCAGTCAATAACCTCCCTTATCAAACCTCCTACATATCTCCCCTTGATATCCCATTAAACCATACCATAGCCCCAGGACTCATCCACTCCAGTCCTCTAGACTACCAGCCATATAAACGCCTACCCCCTATAAGCAAATCACGCACCTATTATAAAGACACTAAACTACAAGTTTACAAAACTCCTTTTACACCTTGTGAAGGAGTTAAAACGCCCCGGAGACATGCACCCCAGTCCTGGTCCCACTCTCACACCTGATACAATAACTAACCCAACCCCTGTAAACTACGAACTACTACACAAAAAACATAAATCTTCCCTACTATTCCTCAATATGAATGTCAGACGTATTGTGAATAAGGTACATGACCTGCATGCTTTACTCTCCGTCTACACTTCTGACATCGTTTTATTAACCGAAACTTGGTTAAAACCCATCATCCGCAGTAATGAAATTGTTGTCCCAGGGTACAATATAGTACACAAGGATAGGTCAAACAAAAAAGGGGGAGGAGTTGCAATTTTGTTTAAAGAACACCTAAACTGTTTCAACTACGACCCCAGTGACTACCAAAAACAAAAATAAAATAATAAAATCACTGTGTTACAGCCAAAACTTTCCACAACCCTCCAAAGGTATCAAACGTTTTATTGAGACATAAAAATGTTTAAAAAATAGTCATTGAGGGGATGAAAGCACTCACTGAATACTTTTTAAACATTTTTATGTCTCAATAAAAAACGTTTGATACCTTTGGAGGTTGTGGAGAGTTTTGGCTGCAACACAGTGTTTAAAGAACACCTAACACTAGACTGTGGAAAACAACAGCCCCGAATTCGAAAACGCAGAACTAATCTTTACTAAGCTAAAAATCAATCTAAAAAAGTACATTAACATCACTGGCATCTGCCTTAGTATTTCACTGTTGCAGTCATCACACTTGGATTATCCTGCCAGGGGTAGCCCTCAGTCGGCCCGAATACCAGAGGCTTAGTATTTCTGCGTCGGTTGCTGTCGCTTCAGGACTGATGTCAGGTCGTCAGTGGTATAAAAACAGGTAGCCGACGCCATTACATCAGTCTTTCTTGCCGAGGAGCCCGAAGCAGAAGCAGTTTGCATGAGTGCCAGTCAGCCGCTACCTGAGTTTTCGTTTCTGAAATTGAGATTGAAGGTACCCCATTGGGGATCCTTTTTTCTTGCTCTAACTGATGTCAGAAAAAGTTAACAATTGCCTCACCTGTGGAAAGCAAATACCACACTGAGATTTCCATTCTTACGGCGTCTCCTGTTTAGGCCCAGACCATGGCGTACCTTGCTGCCGGTTTTGTGCTTTGTTCAACGCCCGAACTATTTGTCGTCGGGCCCTTATTCATAGGTAAGTACTAGGCTATCAGCCCTGGGGCCTATACAAGCCCAGCCAAAAAGGTACCATGGCTTTTGCCACCCAAGAAAATTATTTTCCTGTGCCACTGTCGAGAAGAGCCACAGAGGTGATCCCCAAGGTGAATTTCCTATTTCCCATCCAATCATCAAGATTTTTCTTGAAGAGTGCTAATGAGGAGCTTTGTTTGATATAGATAGGTAGTTTATTCCAGGGTATGGGAAGTCTCTGGGACAGGAATCTATCCCTCCGGCATGTTCTGTTTATTGTGGTGACAAAGTTTAGGTCCCTAGAGCATGTAGCTCGGAGGGATTGGGATTTCTTTAAGTGGAGCATGTCCAACAGCTCTGGATTTGACATAGCTTTGTATGTTAGGCAGATATCACCTCTGAGTAGACGATATGCAATGGAGTAAAGCTGGATTTTTTTGAGACTGTCTGCATAGGGCATCTGTTTGAGGCCGGTAATCCTCTTTGTGAGGTATTTCTGCGGCCTTTCCAGTTGTTGTAGATGTCTTGTGAGGTACAAACCAAAAGGGGCGTTGTACTCTATAATGGGTCTAATGAGTGATGAGTAGAGGGGAACAATGACCTCTCTTTTTCTGGATGAGAAACCTTTTGTGATGAGGTGTTCCACTTAGAAGGATTTCCTGACTACTGTGGCGATGTGATTATCAAAGGAGAGACTACTGTCCACCTGTGTCACACTTTCAGTGTTAAGTACACTACTGCCTATGTTGTAGTTCATGGGTACAGAGTTTTTACCAAAGGGGATGACAGTGCACTTTTTGGCATTGAGCTTGAGGCCATGGCTTTGACACCAGGCATCTGTCTCAGTGAGGCCCTTTTGTAGGATGTCCACATCGTTAGGAGTTTCGATTATGGCTCCTAGTTTGCAGTCATCTGCGAACTTCTTTAGCCAAAGACCTTCTGTGTTAGCCTGTACTTCAGAGAAGTAGATACCAAACAGGAGAGGACCCAGGACTGAACCGTGTGGTACACTGATCTGAAGTCGGATTTGGAGTCTGCTACTTTCACAGTGTGGGTTCTGTCAGTGAGCCAGTTGGCAATCCATCTTGTGACATAGGGATTTATACCTAGTTTAGTGAGGTTATCTATAATTCCGGAGTGGGGGATGGTGTCAAAAGCCTTGGCAAGATCTAGATAGGCTGTGTGAACCACCTTACCCTTGTCTATGGCTTTGGTGACTGCTTCAAAGAAGTCTATCAGGTTTAGGAGACATGATCTGCCTTTTACAGACCCGAAATGGGTGGGGTCCAGAGTTTGGAGATTACCAATGTCTTTGTTTATAAGTCCCATGATGATACATTCCATGGCCTTGCAGACCAGGCTCATCAAGCTAATGGGGCAGTAGTTCCCGGGGTCCATGGTGGCTCCCCCCTTGTGGAGTGGGATAACCGTCGCTGTGCGCCATTCAGCAGGCACAAAGCCTGAGGTGAGGCTATGATTGAACATGGTACTTAGGTGAGAGGTGCCAGTTCGTTCTGTAGTTCATGTAGAAAGCAGCCTGGGATGTTGTCTGGTCCCATGGATGCTGTGTTCTTGGCTTTGGAGAGTGTGTTTTTTACCTGTGCAGCTGTGATTACAGGAACTTTGCATTCTTCTGGTATAGACATGGGCTCTTTAGGGGTGAGAGGGGGGTAAAGTTAGCACTGAACCTATCTGCCAGAATGTTGGCAATATCAGTTGGGTCTGTATATTTAATGCCATTGTGCTGTAACTCACAGCAGATCTTAGTGTTGCCATTGAGATTTGTGACATAGCTATAGAATGCTTTGTGGTTGTCTTTAGAATCAGTGGCGATTTTGTTTTCATAACTAGCTTTGGAGGATTTTATCAGGGATCACAGCTTCTTACTGAGGCTGACCAGGGAGTTCTTCCACTCATGGGATTTTACTCTCTTTTGCAACAGTTTCTTCCTTCTGTTGTACAGTTTGTTTATGGCAGGGGACCACCAGATTGGCTTCCTTTTTTTAGAGGATAGCACGATCCATGCACTCATGTAAGTGCCTATAAAGTGCAATTGTGGAGGATTCAGCAGTCGTAATTGTATTGTCCATCTGCATGGGTGTCATGAAGTTCAACACTTCTGTCTTAAGAAGCATGAAGTTGGCTTTGGAGAAGTTTTTTTACCATGGTTTCCTTAATGGGGGGTGGGGGCAGAATGTGGCTATCTAGGGTAATTAGCTTATGGTCGGATCGGAACAATGAGGCATTGACTTCAGGTGTGGAACACCGGTCACTCATGTCAGTAATAACTAGATCTAGGATATTGTTGCCCCTGGTGGGGATCTGGATAAGTTGATCCAGGGCATTGGAGTTTATGAATTCCAGAAAGCGTTGAACAAAGGAGTTGGTACATGAGTAGTTTTCCCAGTTAATGGTGGGGTAATTGAAATCGCCTATTATTAGGGTGCTTGGTTGAACCCTAATATTTTCCAGTACATCAAGAAAAGAGGAGTGGGAATCCTGAGGCATGGTGGGTGATCTGTAGCAAGCTACAATTTGGATTGCAGTTTTGCCCAGAGTTAAATGCACTTGGATAACCTCGGCTGCATTATGCTGAGCAGCTAGCCTGGAGGTGTGGATATCCTTAATTAATATGGGCACACCTCTGCCTTTGGTGTTCCGGTCCAGGTTACATGGCCGAAAAGTGTGGTACGAGTTATAGCCTGGTAGTGCAGAGGTGCTCTTTGGAGCCTTGAACCAGGTCTCAGTCACTGCACAGATATTGATGTTCTCCATTTTAAGAAGTACCTCGAGTGAGTGCATTTTGAGATTTAGACTTCTAGCATCACCCTCAGTTTTTGCTTGCCTGTTCCTGTTATGGTGGTGAATTTGTCATTTGAACCTTGCCTAAAAAAGGCACTATAGGGGTGGCAAGAACCTTAGCCAGTATCCAGAATCCCAGGGGTGCCAGGTGCAGGCCATCTCTGGTAAAGCATCGTGGTATGTTGACCATGTCATCCCAGGCAGACAGATACTGGATCCCTTTAGAATGGCACCAGAAGCTTAGCCAATTGTTGAAGTCAATCATTTTATCCTTGTACTGCGGCATCATTCTGGGTGATGGCAGAATGCTACTCAGGGCTAGGGCCATACCTGCCTGGGCTACAATATCGGAGAGCTCTTCCATGTCCCTTTTCATGTAGTCCAGGGAGGGTATGTCTCAGGTTGTTCACACCAACATAGACAATGACAGAGTCATATTTGTACTTGTTGTGGAGTGACTGAGTGCGTGGGTTATGTGGCGGATCCTGGCACCGTAGAGCCAGCTGACCTTCTTGTTTAGCCTGGTGAGTGGGACTTCAGTGTGGTTCACTGTAGAGTCGCCTATGACTAGTGTGTTGGGTATGTTGTTTTTCCTTATTGGCTGTGGTTGAGTGGCACACTGAGTCTGCAGGCTATGTGTCATTTGGGTTGTGTTGGGGGGTGGAGGTTGCTTGCATTTCTGCTTTGGAGGTCTCTGTTGCTTGAGCAGATTATTTTTGAGAGCCTCTGTGAATGTTTTTGTGTTTCTATGTGTGGATTTTGGTGGTGTAGATTTAGTAAGACTATGTGATGAGTGTTGTGTGGTGTGGTGCAAGTGTTTACGTTCTCCTCTTGACTGTCAAGTTCAGTCTTGATTGGAGAAAGTTTTACATCCAGTTTGGCTAGATAAGTGCATCTCTCACAGGTTGTAGTGTTGGGTGGTAGGAGGAGAGGGTTGTCTGTGTACATGAGGCAATTTCTACATTGCCCCAAGATGCCCAGATTCATCAGATAGACAGGAGAGAACACTGGGAGCTGACCCTTGGACATGCCTCAATAAAAAAATATTTTCCTCTAGACAAGTGAGGAAAGTGAGTACAAGAGCTGTTTTGCTCTACGCAAGCGAGGAAAGTAAGTACCAAAACTGTTTTCCTCTAAGTAATGAGGAAGGTTGAGTGCTGTAGTAATTAGTAGGTTATTTAGTGCTTACAAGTTCTGAACAAGTGCTGATAATGAATAAGCAAATTCAAGTGCTAAAACTAAGAATCTGTATCTGGACTAAACTAGTTACAGGAAAGGGGGGAAACAAGTGCAAATGCTGGGTTTTAAATCAGAAAGCTGAGAGAGATGGAAAAACTGCCCAAACGGCCAATAACTAAAATTTCTGGGTCAAAACCACTCCTTATGTGGTTGATAGGTTACCTAGTGCTTACCACTCCCACTGATAAGCTAGAAGGCTTCCCTCCAACACAGAAAGCTTGGAGGGCACAGAATCTTACATACAGTCCTGGATAAGTTACAGGAAAGGTATTATATATATATATATATATATATATATATATATATATATATATATATATATATATATACAGAAATGTAGCTAAAACAGCAGTAAAAACAATTCAAATGCAGTACAAGCTAGCACACTTGAGTACGTAACATAGTTAGACCAAAAAAAATGCAATTAAATTAAAAATGTGTAAAAACAAGTGCAGAAGGAGTCTATTAGGTAGAGTGAGGTAAAGAGATGGGACTGGGGGGAGTGTCCCAGATCAAATCTACAGTGAGGGCGGGCAACTGCAAAAGCCTCCAAATTTAAACAAGACAGGAATAGGGAGGATGGGTAGGGGGAAAACCAACACCTTCAGCAGAGATCTGAAAAACTATACAGTGAAGCAAAAATAACAATGCACAACTCTGGAGTCAGCCAGCAATGATATAAAATTAGTCAAACAACAATTACCAGTACACAACTCTGAAGTGCCAGAAAAATATACTCAGCTCTGTATATCTCCAGATAGTTTGAGGAGCACTCTGTCAGGACACAGGAAGGCTTCAACAATGATATGCAGACTTTTACTAAGAGGGTCTAATTTTATGCAAGTAATCATTGAGATAGTCGGATAACACACAGGATCTAAAATCAGTTATACCAACTTAAGACACAGAGAAATAAGGGGAGGTGGGAAAAACACCTTCAGCAGAGATCTGAAAAACTATACAGCGAAGCAAAAATAACAGTGCAGAACTCTGAAGTTAGCCAGCAATGATATAAAATTAGTCAAACAGCAATTACCAGTACACAACTCTGAAGTGCCAGAAAAATATACTCAGCTCTGTTTATCTCCAGATAGTTTGAAGAGCACTCTGTCAGAACACAGGAAGGCTCCAACAATGATATGCCTTGTAGCTAAATACTTTCGTTCTCAATCTCCATATTCCGGAATGGCTTCGGTAAACCATCTGACTACCAATCTTCCGAAAAAAATGTAAGGATAAAGACAGACACAGGCCTCACAGTTCCAAAACTGCCAATGACTGTTCCATTAAGCTAGCCGCCAGTACGCCAGTACTCAATGAGGCTCTTTCACAGCCCCTGATGCCCACTTCGATGGATTTGCAGGCCTCAACCGAGACACGTTCGGAGTCTGGTATGTCGCGAGACTCTTCTTTGACTACGGAACTTGCGGATGTCTCTACCTTGGATGGGTCCGTAGCCACTGTACAGGCACTGGCTTCTGAGGAAGTTCTTCGCTGTACCGATATTTAACACAAACCAATTACTTCTTTCGCGTATTCAGTTCTTTCTAAAACTACCAAGTTTCTAAGGCCAAGAGTACGAGCTACGCCTAAAAAAACGACGACCCTAACTCAAGTGCCTGCTTCCTTGCCACAATCACAGATGCTTAAAATGGCAGAAGACCTTATCATGCTGATTAGGGGAAGTCAGCCTTCCCCAGCTAAAAGAAAAAGAGATTTGTCCCCAGTAGCTTTATCTGACCAAGAGTCCGACGACTCTGAGGTTTCTGATTATGAAGACATGCCCTTATCTGCCTATGAGGATTCAGATGTAGAGGAATCCATTCCTTCTGCCTCCCCTTCAGAGGATTTTTCTTTTGGTGAAAACCTACATACTTTGAGAGAGCATTTCCAATGGGAATGCCAGGATTATCCTCAAGCCAAAAAGAGACTCGTGTAATTTTTAGATTTACCACAGCATAGACCCTTAGCTATCCCTCCTGTTCTGGATGTTATGGATGATGTCTTTATGGAATCCAGTCTAACTCCTGATACTTTGCCCCCTGCTCCCAGGAAACCTGACAGGCACTACATAGTCCCTGACTCATATAAATTTCTTTTCAGAAATCCTACATCTGACCCAGAGGTCATCTCCCAAGGACCTAAAGGAATAAAAGCAACTACTGCAATTAGGCAGAGGTTAGGGGAGGAGTTTAAAAGTCATTGTGAATTCCTGCCTTAAGGGGGTGGCTTATCACTCCCTGTTTTAGAAGTGGATTTACTCCATTGCTTAGACCTCTGCATACCCTGAGACTGTAGTCTGGGGGGGTTCTGTTTCTCCTAGGTCTAGTTTGAGGGGGCTGGAAAGGACCAATGTTTTGAGAGGCAATGCCTACTGAATCTTGGAGGCTGCACTTGTAAAAAAATCTTTGACTGTCTGCATAGACTTAGCTTTTTCTTCCAACTTTTTTAAAACCTCTTCTGCTTTGGTGCCAAACAGATTGTCCTTGTTCAGAGGTGCGTCCAATAATTTTGATTTGACATGGTCTGGCAAGGTCTGCTTCTTAAGCCAGGCATGTCTTCTAAGTACAGAACCTGTGACTGCTGCCCTGCAAGAGGCTTCTAGGGCGTCAAACCCACAGTGCAGGGTATGCTTGCTGACTTGGCTTGCAGAATGCATAAGCTCCTGTAATTCTTTATTTTCTGCACAGTCAGGGAAGGTAGATAATTTTTGCTTAAGTTCCATAGTATGTTGCTGGTATTTCACCATGTGGAACTGACAATTTAATACTCTAATGGCAAGAGTTGCAGAGGTGTATACTTTTTTACCCCATCTGTCTAAAGCTTGGGAATCCCTATCCGAGGGGTGCCCAATCTTAGATCTATCCATTCTAAATACCTTCCTGGTGGTACCAAAATTCACAATGCTCACCCCACAGCAGCTTCTCCCTATGCTGTCCAAAGATGCGTGGTTAGCCACCCTAGACCCAAAAGAGGCCTATCTGCACATCCCAGTCAGGGACTCCTGCAGGAAATATCTACATTTCAGGGCAGGATCTATGCATTATCAGTTCTCTGCACTTCCCTTTGGCCTATCCACTGCTCCCAGAGTTTTCACAAATTGCCTGGCTCCAGTCATTGCCTGTTGCAGACAGAGAAATATTCAAATTTACCCCTACTTGGACGATTGCCTGATTCAGGCAGACAGGAAAAGCTGTTGCAGCACCTGACATTTGTAAAGCACCTTCTAACCTCCCTGGGGTACACTATCAACGAAAAGAAGTCCAAAGTAGTCCCCAGTCAAAAAATTTTATTCCTGGGAGTAAGCTTGAACACAGCATCCCTGATGGCATTCCTTATTCCAGAAAAACATGCCTATCTGACAGGCTACTTCTCTCAAATGGCCACCAGAACCCAGTTATCCACAAGGAAAATCCTGCAAGCTCTATGATTCATGGCCTCCTGCAGTCTACTAATTCCAAATACCATTCTACATATGAGGAAACTTCAGTGGAACTTAAAAGTGTTTCGTGCCAACATTCTCAGGACCTGGAAACTGTCATACATATGATACCTTGTCTAAGGAAAGAGTTCCTTTGGTGGGCAGCAGCATGCAACCACAAGGGGCTTCCCTTTACACAACCCCATGCCACCCAGGCCCTAACCGGAGATGCATCAGACTATGCCTGGGCTGCACATCTGGATGACAGGTGCATTCAAGGCCACTGTAGCCCAAATCAAATTCATCTGCACATCAGCCTGACAGCTTTCAGATCCCTACGCTCTCTGGGGCCTCTACTAATCAAAACCAACAACATCATAGTGATGTGGTACATCAACAAGCAGGGGGGAATCCACTCTTACCCACTGTGCAGGCTAGCCATGACCCTATGGAACACGGCCTCAGCCATGCCATGCATATTCACCTGCAAGCTCAATTCCTGCCAGGCAACCAAAACTCTCTGGCAGACAACTTAAGCAGAAGTCTCCTAGACCCACACAAGTGGCAGTTAAACCACAACATATTCAGCCTTGTGACCCAGAAATGGGGTATCCCAAAGGCGGACCTATTTGCCTCCCCCTACAACCACCAGCTCAGCAAATTTTGCACAAGGGAACCTCACAGCAAGGCCTGGAAAGTGGATACCCTGTCCAGTGGGTAAACCTCTCAATCTATGCATTTCCCCTCTACCTCTTCTTACAAGAGTATTACTCAAGATAAGGGAGGAAAGACCAAGGGCAATCCTGATTGCCCCAGACTGGCCACGCCAACACTGGTGCTCACTACTGTGCAGTTTTTCACCGTTGCCTTCATGGCACCTCCCCCAGATCCCAACTTTCCTGACTCAGCAGGAGGGACAGTTCTTGCATCCGCAGTTGCAGACCCTGAACCTTGCAGCCTGGCTTGTTCCTTGACTTCTCCTCCAGTGGCCAGCCAAAGCAAGCAGGTACTGGATGTCATACATGAAGTCAGACGACCCAGTACTAGAAAATCCTATGCTGGCAAGTGGAAAAGGTATTGTTTCTGGATCCAGACTAAAGGAGCGGATGCAGCACAGCCCTCCTTACCTCTCGTCCTGGATTACCTAGCAGACTTACTCCACAGGGGCGTATCCTTCTCTTCCATTAAGATCCATGCTTCTGCTATCTCTGCTCATTACAGCAGTGAGCCACCTCTCTTCTCACACCCTCTCATTAAGCAATTCCTGAGAGGGCCTAACAACTTAAGGCCACCAAGAAGAGCCCCCTACCCCTACTTAAGACCTTAACTTTGTGTTGGAAAAACTCACACTACCCCACTTTGAGCCTGCAGCGTGAGCAGAGTTAAAATTCCTCTCTTGGAAAACTGCCTTGCTTTTGGCCATCACTTCAGCTAGAAGAGTGTCTGAGCTACAAGCACTTATGGCTGTGGAACCCTTCATCAGTTTTCATGCTGACAGGGTCTCCCTCAGGACTAACCTAACTTTCATGCCTAAAGTGGTGTCCATTGTGGCTCTCGACCAATCTATTCACTTGCCCACCTTTTTCTCTAATCCTCAAAATAAAGGGGAAAGGATCCTGCACTCTTTAGATGTGCACAGACAGCTCAGATTCTGCCTTGATAGGGCTAAGCCCTTTAGGAAATCTGACCAGTTACTAGTCAGCTTTGCACCAGGGGCAGAGGGTAAGGCCATATCAAAACAAACCATCTCCAAATGGATAGCACACTGTATCCATTTCTGTTACAAACACCATGGGAAACCACCCCCTCAGGGAGTCAGAACACATTCCACTAGGGCAACTTCAACCACTACAGCCTTTCTCAGAGGAGTCCCTGCCAGGGACATTCTGGAAGCTGCAACGTGGAGTTCTGTTCATACCTTCATCAAGCATTACCACCTGCTTTTCTTTTCCAAATCCAGGGTCGGCTTTGCAACCGCAGTCCTGCAGGGCATACTCGCCAGCCCCAACTCTTCTTGACTGCCTCCACCCATTCTTCAGCTTTGGGAATCAACCCAAGTGTGATTACTGCAACAGTGAAACACGAAGAACATAGTACAGTTGTGTACACTTACCATAAATGGAGATGTTCAAGTGTATTCATTGTTGCAGTCCTAGGTTGCCACCCTCCAGCCCACTTGTCTCTCTCTCTCTGTCTTCCTCACTCCTTACAGGGCTAATGGTATTTACTTTTTACTGGTGGTGTTTTTCCACCATAACTTAGCTCCTTATTTGGGGGCTGCTGACATTTGGGGCAAGAAAAACTGATGTAATGGCGTCGGCTGCCTGTTTTCATACCACTGACTACCTGACGTCAGTCCTGAAGCGACAGCAACTGACACAGAAATACTAAGCCTCTGTTATTCGGGCCGATTAAGGGCTACCCCTGGCAGGATAACCCAAGTGTGATGACTGCAACAGTGAATAGACTCGAACATCTACATTTATGGTAAGTGTACACAACTGTACTTTATATCCCACCAGGAAACAATATGCACACACTAGAAAACATTCTACACTGGGCATCTAATTCACTCCCACAAGAAACAGTCCTGCTGGGTGATTTCAATATTGACTGGCTAAACTGTTCCTGTCTGAACCCAACTTCACACATTAACCTGCATGGATTTACCCAACCGATCACATCCCATGCAAGAGCTGACAAAACTACCAACCACAGGTCTGTCCTGGACTGGATTTTGGTTAACAATCCCTCGCTATCATCTCAGGCAGGCTGCCTTCCCGATGGTCTGTGTGACCACTTCCCAACCTTTCTTATGCACTCCTGCACCTTCCAAACATCACACCTCGTACTGTACAATCAGAAACAAAATAAAATTCTTTAACCCTCAAAATTTCATCTCAGCCCTAAAACGTAACTGGGACTCTCAAACTGCTGCCTTTAGATGAAGCAGTCATCTCCTTTAATGCAACTTTTCTAGATATTTTAAATAGCCATGCTGCCCCAGAACCGTTAGAGTTAAAGCCAACTACGCACCGTAGTTGGATAAGGAATGCTGATCCTTTTACAAAACTAGAGATAAAGCCTAGGAACATACCATAAACACAAAACTCAATTTACAAAACTAACATTTCTAGAACTTCGAAACAAATTAAAAAAAAAAAAAACTCCTCAAACTGGATAAAATCAGTTATTACCACAATATTCAGGAAAAACACCATAATAGCCCTCAAAAATTTTGGGCTGCTGTTAATAACATACTTTTGTCAGGCATAGCTTCCACACCCACTCAATTAAACTGGCTAAAACTCCCTCACCTGCTCCAGTACAACTAACCTTTACCCATAAAATACTCCATGAACCGGATAAAACCACTGCTCTAAAAAATCTTATACAACAGGACACCACCTCTAGAAGACTCCATTTCAGTGACAAACTCCTATAAGAATCCACCAAGGCTAATAACTCGGCTGGGGAATCTCTATTCTCAAACATCATTCCTAAAATATGGAATAAACTACCCACCTCCATATCCTGTACCAGCTCCAAGGTACAATTTAAATAACTCCTATCTACTCACTTAGAAAACACCTGGCTTTGTTCTTGCTACCCACCTGGTTAACTCTGTACACTAAACTTTCATACACACCTCCCCTGATTTTCCTTGACTCTGCACTTCATATTACCATACTTCATATACTCTTCATATTTCCAACCTGTCTTGCATTCCTTCCTTCCTTTATATATACTTACTCTAGTACCTCAAGTTATTTTAAGTCTTCCTCAAAATGTTGTATTTACTCAACTATGTGGTAGTCATGAGCCTGTATAATACTACAAACACTTTGATCTATTCATTTGTTATCTCTTTTAGATATTTATGGCTAGTAATTTGTAATTTCTACAATGGCTTGTAATTATTAATTTTCTTTTTTATAATGTGTGTCTTTTATTGCTGGAGCTTTTCTCCTGGGGCTTCTGCTGAAAATGGACCTGTGTCCAGTCAGACTTTCCCAATAAACAAATGTTAAATAAATAAATAAAATTCCCCCTCCTGGTAGACCAAATAGCTCTGATTTGATTTTTATGAGACTTTATAACCTCTGAGGTACATCTTGTGAAGGTGTTTGTTATATTTCCTGATAAGGTATAATTTTAATCACTGCTAGAGGGTAAACAAGATCTGAGGTTATAGAACAGTTGCATTATGGGAAGGGAAAATGGCCACTAGCTTGGCTGAGGACCTCGAGCTTATGTAAAGGCCAAGATGTATCGGATCCAACCTATCAATGAGAATAAAGGATGAGATGGACAATATACAATGGAAAGTTAGGGTAAGAACATAACTTCTTTTTTCCCTCCATTCACAGCAGACAGTTAAAGAAATTCTATGCAAGGAATCCTTATACAAAGTCCTAGAAGTCAAATGCCTTTTCATTTACATGGTCTGGGATGTTTTTCACCCTTTCCTCTGATAACCAGGTGTCTGATAATCCAGAAGGACACTAAAAGGAAAATTTTGGTAATCTCATTTTGGCCCTGGTAGCAATGGTTTTCCTTCTTTTCTTCTGAAAATAGCCATGGTCAGTTACCACAGTCTTCCACACAGGATGGACTTACACAGCACTGGGGCTCTTTGATGCACACCTGTCTTGAGTTTCTTGAACTCACTGAGTGGATAATAGAATTTTAATACCTGCTTTCTAATGATAAAGTGGGCAGATATTAAAGAAGACCAGGAAGCCTGCTACTAGAAAATCGTATATGATTAAGTGGAAAAGATTTTCTAGTTGGTGCCAAAGCAAGAACCAAACTGTATTTATTTATTTTTATTTATTTAACATTTCGTTTACCGGGAAAGTCTGACATGGAACAAAGCCAATTTTCAGCGGAGGCCCAGGGAGAAATGCTCCAGACACATGTGTTTGTAACGTTGGAGGAAACCCACATGAACGCAGGGTCTTTTTAAAGCTCAGATACCTCTGGGTCTGTAGTATTTGTGTAAGTTGTTTTCTCTTAACCCTTCTTACTCTTCTGTCAAGTGTTATCTCAGCTTGTCTACCCATGTACCCCCTCTTTCTTTCTTTACTTACTTCCTTGAAAAGGACTTTACATTTCCATCCACCTACAAGACAGGGGCTTCTTCTAGAGATCCTAACTTTGTACCAGAGAAAAGTACATTTTCCTTTTGAACCTGCTCATGAGGATTATTTGAAATTCTTATCTTGGAAGATAGTGCTATTCATTGCTCTGACTTCTGCAGAAAACTATCTGACTTACACATTCTTGTGCTGATTCAGTCCCAACTCATCTTTCACAAGGATAGGGCAACATTTAAAACTAATCCTTCCTTTCTGCCTGAAGTAGTTTCAGAGTTTTCATTTAGCCAGGCTGTTCTTTTCCCGGTTTTCTTTCCAGAGCCAAAAAATAAAGGAGAACGAATTCTACACACTATGAATGTCCACAGGCAACTCAGATACTATATTGACAGCTGGAATTCTAATCACTGTTTATTTCCTCTGATAGTAAGAAAATAGAGACTCAGTGTAAGAAGAGACACTTTCTAAATGATTGTACAAAGCTAGTGCTATTTATTATTTCTACCATAGTAAGACACTTTCAGGCAAAGTCATGGCCCACTTCACAAGGGCTTTGACTACTTTGCTTTTGGAGTCGAACACTTTGGGCCCTTTTGTGCTGGATCTTTCGGTTCCGAGAATTCTTCCTACTACCTCGGAACCAATAACTCTATCCTCGTCAGCTCAGTCTGGATCCGAGGGGTCTGGGAGCCGACACTCTCGAGTTGACTTTGAGAGGGATAGTCACCCCAGTTTTTCTTTGGAACCGACCCTCCCTCTTGGCGCGTCTGCTCATCTGAGCTCGCCAAAGTTTTGCCTTTGGACCTAATGTCCCACCAGCAGTCAGTAGCAGCCTCTTCTCCCCTGCTTCACACTCAGCCTCAGGAACCAGAGACTCAAGGAGCCCCCATTGGAGGCGTCCCTTCTTCTTATCCCACTGGGGAGCTCCCTCGGAAGAGACTTTGTAAGAGGAAGCACATTGACTCACGTGAGTCAGTCACATCAGACACTGATTTGGATGAGTCAGAAGGTTCCCCAAGATCCCCCTCTGAGGATGTCTCTTTTGCAGACATCCTTGAAATCCTTAGAGGGGTGATTGGAAGACCTCTAACCCTACTGAGGATGAATCAGTGTACCTTGAGGCTTTTGGTTCCTGACCTTGCACCTCCTGGGTGACATCATCTTATGACCAGCTCTTGGGGGTCATATCCCGGAAAGCCTGGACCTCCCCGGACACAGTGGAGACTGTCCCAAGGAGGCCAAACAAAGTTATGACTGCTCCGGAAGATAAGTCCTTTCTTTCTAAGGGAGTTCCTGTGGATGCTATGGTGGTAGCAGCGGCCACAAAAAAGGAGTTGTCTGAGATATCCATCTAGTATCCATCCTCCTAATAAAGTGTTCAGAATGATAGATAGGTATGGAAAGCATACCTTCTGTTCGGTGGCATTTACCTTATGATCGCTGAATTACCTGTCACATTTTACTAGACTTCAAAGGGATCTCATCGAGGAGTTGGGAGATACCCTTCAAGGTTCAGTAGCTTTGGGATCCATGGACAAGGTATCTTCGCAGCTCTCCACCCTTACATCTACAGCTAACTCCTCCATGAGGCTGATTTCCTATGCAGCTGATGGAGCAAGTAGAGCAGCCCCAACAGGAATTTCTCTTAGGAGACATTCCTGGATGCATCTATGTAACTTCACAGAATCCTTTAAGTCTTCCTTTACTAGCGTCCCCTTTGATGGTTCAACCCTTTTTGGACCTCAGGTAAAAGAGACTTTGACCAGGTGCGAGCAGGAAGGGAAAACCATATCTGCTGTCGGAGTCCATTTCTCCCTTCCGTTTAGACCTTATCCCAAAGGTCAAACAGGAGGGGAAAATGTGGTTCCATAAATCCCAAAAAAGTTTCCCTCAGGCACAAGGTTAACCCTCCCCTAGAGGCATAGGGGGAAGATATAATGGAAGACACCGCCCTTATGGCAGACGAGGTCCGCAACATCAGGGAGATAGCGATACCTTCTCTGATTGTCCCTTCCATCGCCCCTGAGGGGTTGCCCAACTGTCCGTCTCTGGAGGCAGTCAGGGGTCGTCTTTCACTGTACCCAAGTGCCTGGCTACAAATTTGCCAAGATCGTTTGGTACAAACCATAATTTCCAGAGGTTATCTTATCCCCTTTGTTTCTGATCCCCTGGTAAACCGGTCTCTACCAGACGTACCACCAATAGAGAGTCATCCAAGAAGTCCCCATAGAGCAAATAGGATACGGAACTTACGATTCATTTTAGTTCCAAAAAAGACAGGGGACTGGAGATCAATTCTAGATCTCAGCAAACTCAACAAGTTTGTAAAGAAATCGAAGTTCTGTATGATTACTCAATATTTCCCTTTATCAGGTAAGACATTTGGATGTGTTCCATAGATCTTCAGGATGCATACTACCTCATCATAATGGACAGGCACTCCAGAAGACCATCAAGTACCAACTAATCAGAACCAGGGACGAGACTCTATCCTTGTGCGCCAGATTAGACATTACAATAAACCTAAAAAAATCAGCCTTATCTCCATCACAGTGCATTGTCTTCTTAGGCTCAGAAATCGACTCAACCACCATGACAGCAAAACTGACACCAGAAAGAACAGAATCCATTGCACAACCAAGTCAGATTCTTGCTAAAGAAAGACAAAGTACAGGCCAGGATAGTCCTTCAGGTACTAGGGACTATGGTTTCCACCATTCTCTTAGTTCTCCTAGCCCATCTGCACATGAGAGTACTTAAGTGGCTACTATTTGCCCAGTGGTCAGTGCAGGATCTCCCCCTGTCTCACCAAATACTTATCACAAACTCCTGCAAGAAAGATCTAACATGGTGCTTACATATGGATCAACTTCATCTAGGCCGCCCACTTGCTTCCCCCAACAAAAGGCAGTCTTGACCACGGGCGCTTCCCAGATAGGGTGGGGGGCATTATTTGGGAATGATGATCCAAGGTATCTGGCAGGATCACGAGAACCACTTGCATATAAATGTTCTGGAGATGAGAGCGGTGCTATACATGTTGCAAGCACTTCACAGTTCTCTTCCCACCGGAACAATTGTGATTCAGTCAGACAACATGTCTGTAGTGTGGTACATAAACGCGCCTATATCATATTATCGTATGATGTAAATAGCGAATGCTATTTTATCGTACCACTAATATCGAAACAACAAAATATCGAACAAACGGAAGAGCAAATTTTTTCTAAGGGAAAAAAATTTACTGCTCCATAAAAAAAAAAAAAAAAAAAAAAAAAATTTAAGTGGGGGGCTTCGCCCCACCACACCCCCCATGTGGGAGGCTGTGTTCCCCACACCCCCCATACTTAAATATACCAACTCCGAGATCGCACCATAGTGGAGGAAATGGCAATGTCCCAAAGACGGCCCACCAAATTTTTTCCCTGGGAAAAAATTCGATGTTCCATGACTTCGCTATTTTGCCATTTCGACAGTGTTGGATCATCTAAGTAGCATTCGCTATTTAGTCCATTCAATAGCATCATATAGACCCACATAAACAAGCAAGGGAGAACCAAATCTTACCCACTTTGTCGAGATGTTCTAAGAGTATGGAGATAGGCGATGGACACTCAAACGCTTTCTGGTAGCAATGCACATTCCGGGGAAGTCCAATGTGATAGCAGACAAAGTCAGTCTAGCAATTCTGATGCCTCACGAGTGGTCCCTGAATTCAGAGGTTGCGGAAGAGATTTTTTGCAAATGGGGCCAGCCTTGCTGCGACCTATTCGCCACGTACATGAACACCAAATGCAGCAGCTACTTTGCCCTAATTCCCCATCCGGGGATGTCACCCAGGGATGCTCTGGTCCACAATTGACCTCTGGGACTCCTCTATGTTTTTCCACCCTTTTCTCTCATACCAAAAATGATTCCGAAAGCAAAACTGTTGCTCCTTACTGGCCTCGCCAAATCTGGTTCCCCTTCCTGTGGCCCTATCTCTTGGAGGAACCATGGATTCTGGAACCATCTCCAGACCCTCCTGATTCATCAATCAGGGCAGTTCCATCCTACTGTCCAAACCCTGAAATTGTCAGCATGGCTGCTCCATTTCCACGAATAGCCAGGTGTGTTTCCCTTTCCCCTACAGTCAAACACATTCTGATTTCTTCACAAAAACCTTCCACCAGGAAATTATATTCCAGTAAATGGAAAAGCTTCTCCATTTGGGCAGCAAACCAAGGCATAGATCCCTACTCAGCTCCCATAGAGTCAAACCTGTCCTTCCTGGCTTCCATTTTTCAAGAAGGAGCTGCATCTGCTACTATTATAGTTCAGTTAGCTGCCATCTCTAATTATAATTTTGGCTACATGGGAAATCCATCATGTCCCACTCTTTATGCAAAACCTTTTTGAAAGGAGTTCACCTTCTCAGACCTCCAATCAGGCAACCACGAGAGCCCTGGGACCTGATTCTAGTTCTTACATCTTTAATTTCTCCTCCTTTTGAACAATCTTCTTCAACGTATCTGAAATTCTTGTCTTGGAAGACATTGTTCTTAGTGGCTGTAACATCTGCTAGGAGAGTTTCAGAATTGCAAGCCCTCACTATTCGACCTCCTTACATTGTTTTCTACAAGGATAGTCTCACTTAGAACTAATCCTTCCTTTCTTCCTAAGGTATGTTCAGAGCATAATCTCAACACAACTATCGAATCAACAGTTTTCTTCCCAAATCATACTAATAAATAAGAATACAGACTACACCAATTGGATGTCCACAGAATTCTCAGATTTTACCTACACAGGACTAAAGAATTTCGAAAATCAGACCAATTGTTTCCTTCTCAGACAAAAATAAAGGCTTACGACAAACCAGAAAATTAAATGACTGTCCAGGATCCACAGAAAATGGAAACTTGTCGGTTACTCTCCAGAAATTAGCAACTTCTAATGATGACACAATTCCGTCAAAGAATATACTCTCCACACTTTAAGCTCCAAAACATCCAGCTTTTCGTCGGTTTACCTAACCAACTTCATCAGAACACACGTCACTAGTATACGAAACTTTTTGTAATTTAAAAATGACCACGTGGTTAATTAATATCATAGAACGTGTTTACAGTCTGTTAAAAACAAATATCAAGAATGAAAAACATAAACATAAAGATAAGCATAAAAAGCATAAAAATTATTTCCATCAACTTGCAATAGACTGTTCTAAAAGTACTTTAACATTCGCAACTACGGAATACTGCAAAATAGTTTGTTTACATTGGTCATCAGCGATCACCAAGTAAAGATGTTACCAATAAAATATACATGATTTAAAGGTACATTACTATCATTCCCTTATTGTGGTAACTATTTAACTGTCAATGCAATTAATTTAGGGCTACGATGTTGCGGAAGGAGCTCTACAGTAAAAACAGTAGCTCATCCACCCTCCGCTCTGCATGCACCATGCATCTCAGACTGCTTACAGAAAAAAACGAACACAAGAATCACAGTTGATGGGAATGTTCCATTACATACAATCAAAACCACCACGTTTACTGGTTGTAAACTATCGTGTTGTTTATAATGACTATATTATGTATATAAGACATTCACTAAGACAATATTAAATTAAAATTATTATCACTAAAAAAGCTACTAAAGCTAAAAAATCCTCCCTTTTCCACTTTGATGGTGTGACTTACATAATGTTGACACACACCTTGTGCTTCATATTTGTTATTATTATAAAAAACTAAATATCCTTTCTCCTTCCAGTTGCTCTTGTAATCTGCAGGATGCCAAATCCGGATCCGCTGAGCTTAAACAAGCACAAACCCATGGAAACACTGGCTTTTAAACCAGAAGGCTGAAAGGGATTGAAACACTGCCCAAATGGCCAATAGACTACAATTTCTGAGCCAGAAACTACCCCTTTGGTGGTAGATAGTCTACCTAGTGCTTACCACTCCCACTGATAAGCTAGAAGGCTTCCTCCAACACAGAAAGGTCTGGGGATCTCAGAAACTTACAAAACAGTTCTGGATACAGCAAATCTGTAACTGGACTAGAATAGTTACAGGAAAGGCAGGAAACAAGCTTAGAATTTTTTTTTTGTTTGTTTTTGCAGAGAAGCAGCTAAACAGCAATAAAAACACTTTAAATGCAGTGCAATTTAGCACATGAGTGTGCGTGGCAGTATTAAAATAAATATAGTTAATGCAGTTAAATTAAAAATGACTTAAAACAAGTAGTACAGAAAGCAGTAAATTCCGAAAGAAAAAAATCAGAATGGAGGCACTTAATCTGTCTTTCTCCTTCCAGTTACTCTTGTAGTCTGCAGGAAGCCAAATCTGGATCTGTGAAGCTTAAACAATTTGATGTAATGTGATCCTATCTCGCCTACATTCTGTACTGATGGGTTCGGAGCCGATCCTCGGCTCCGACTCGGCACGCTATACTATAGAACGAAGTCTCTTATTGGCTGAGCTATCCCACATCCCAGGATGCACCACCACTGCTTCCCCAGATCTCGTTTGCCGCTTCTACAGCTTAGACGTGGTCTCGGACTTGGCTGAGCTAAGTGCTTATTTCTTCAAATTTTCTGTCAGGAATTTTTGGCTAATTACCCAAAAGCTGTTCTAACAGCTATCGTTGTTGTTGTGACTGTGAGATTGTGTGTTTTTTGTGGTGAATTTGCTTCAGTTTGAGGGAAAGGATCCCGTTTAAGTTAGAGGGGCCTTGCCCTCGCGCGTGATTGAATTTACTTAGTGCGAGTCTTTTGTGGTACTGTAGTTTAGTTTTTTGGTCAAGTAATCCCGTTTCTGTTAGAGGGGTCTTGTCCTCAGTTATCCACTCGTTAAAGTTAACAGCTTGGCTCCTCCTCTTCCGACCATAGTCAGGAACCAGGCTTTGGACCCGGAAGTCATACATATCTTGTCCTCGGCCCACAAGACTTCTACTAAGAAAATGTATAGCAGCAAATGGAAGAGATTTGCTATTTGGGCCCAACTCCGGGGATTAGACCCCATAACAGTCCTGGTGTCAGAGGTTCTGAAGTTTTTAGCTTCTCTGTTCAATCAAGGTTGTTCGGTCTCTACCATCAAGGTTCAATTGGCAGCTATTTCCAATTTTCATGAGAGCATAGAACCACCTTTGATGAGCAACAAGTTGTGTAAAGACTTCATGAAAGGTGCTGGACTGCTACGGCCCCCGATATCTCATCCCGCTCCACCGTGGGACCTTAATGTGGTGTTAGGTGCTTTGACCTCTTCCCCCTTTGAACCGGCAGCAACTTGTGACTTAAAATTTCTTTCTTGGAAGACTGCTTTATTAGTTGCAATTACATCAGCCAGGAGAGTTTCGGAACTTCAAGCCCTATGTGTCAAACCACCATACCTGGTTTTTCACAAGGATAGAGTATCCCTCAGACCGAACCCATCCTTTGTTCCTAAGGTTTGTTCTAGTTTTTGTCTGCAACAATCTTTGGAACTTCCAGTTTTCTTCCCAAAGTACTCAAACAGAGCAGAATACATCTTTCACACCTTGGATGTTCACAGACAATTACGCTTCTATTTGGATAGGACACACCAAGCACGGAAAACAGACCAGCTGTTTGTGTCCTTTTCGGACAATAAATTGGGCAAAGCCGTCACGAAAGTCACTATTGCCAAGTGGATCAGAGACTGTATCAGTCATACTTATTTCATTTCTAATAAAGAGCTTGCAACTTCTGTGAAAGCTCATTCTACAAGGGCTATGGCTACTTCGACAGCCTTTCATTCTAAGCTTGCCATTAGTGACATTTGTGCTGCGGCTACGTGGTCTTCTCCTCACACCTTCATTTCTCATTACAAATTGGACGTGGCATCTCGGGGGCGAGCTTCCTTCGGTTCCACAGTTCTCAGGAGTGTTTTCCAGTGACCCACCCAGGAATCAGGTGCTAGGGATGCTGTCCCATCAGTACAGAATGTAGGCGAGATAGGATCACATTACATCTTTTAGTTATGTACTTACCATAACTTTAGATGTATGGGATCCATCTCACATTCTAATAACCCACCCTCCTTCCCCCTGCCTTGGAGATCAGAAGAGACCGGACGGTTCGAGTTCAGCTGTTTCATCTTGAAACACCTGGCAATATTATATCAACAGTCTATGTGTGAGTGCATGTGTGCGGACAAACAAGATCTGGGGAAGCAGTGGTGGTGCATCCTGGGATGTGGGACAGCTCAGTCAATAAGAGACTTCGTTCTATAGTATAGCGTGCTGAGTCGGAGCCGAGGATCGGCTCCGAACCCATCAGTACAGAATGTAGGCGAGATGGATCCCATACATCTAAAGTTATGGTAAGTACATAACTAAAAGTTATGAAGCCTCTAGAAGTATTCTAGATGCAGAAACTTGGTCTTTGCACTCATTACCATGCACTGCTGGATTCTTTCTCTAAGACCAGAGCAGGCTTTGCTAGCAGTATTCTCTGAGGATTTCTGGACTCTGATCCTTCTTTCTTTCCTTCCTTCTGTGCTCTGGTATTCATCCCACATAGCTCAGGCTACTGCAGCAGTGATCTAATGATGAACATAGTACAGATTTGTGAGTACACTTACCATAACAGTAAATATTCAAAATCGCCATTGCAGTACAAACAACCCTCCCTCCTTTCTTCTTCCTTTTTTTGAATGTCAGGGTGTGTGGTGTTTAAATTATTTATTTTCGTAGTCCTATTTGGCAGAGCTGTAGCTTCACTTGTTATGAAGCAGGTAAGCTCTGATAATCCTAGCACCCTAACCCCTTTCCTTGAGTTGCACAGCAATTAAAGCAGATGGATGGTGCCCTACAGCTTTGGAGCCTGGCTGGTCATCTGACCCTTGTCAGGATAGTTTCCAGTTTCCATACATCTAAGGCTACTGCTTTAGTGACAAATTTGAGCATCTTCTGTTATGGTAAGTTTATTTACATGACTTGCTGTCTGCCCTTTACAAAGTCAGTTTTGATTCAGTGATACAAAGACACCTGTATATTTCTTGTGTTAATTTGGTTTTAATAGGTTTTGTATCTTTTCAAATAATACTAATGAGATAAATAGACCTGTAATTTCCAGGGTCAGTAGAGGAGTCACCTGTATATAAAGACACCACAACAGCTGTTCTGAATACATTGGATATGTAACCAGTGGTGAGACACTGGATGAAGAGATGATAGAGGGATTTTGATAGAGGGGACTAAGTGCTTCGCAGCAGAAGTCCATATGCTTGTCAGGTCCTACGGAATTGATATTTTTAGTTTTCGAAAATGCAAAAAGGACTTGATCCAGAGTGATTTCAAGAGGGGAGATGTGATGGGAAATCCCAATCAGATGGCAAGGTGGGTGTAGTGAAGTTGTAAGATAATTTGTCAACAAGAATGTTTGTGTCCTTTTGATCAGTGAAGGAGGTGTTAAGACACAAGTTTGGTAAAGAGTTCTCAGTTACATCTAAGCTTCCTAATGTAACTGAAGAAAGCCTTAGTGTTGTCATTTGAATTAGTTGCTAGCCAGAGTCCCTAGTTGGTCTTGCATTTCCTAATGGTTTGAGGTAAGGACCTACTATTTATTTTAAAATCCCTTTTATAGTGATGAGGTGAACTTTATTGATGGCCAAGAGCTTTTTCTTTTCATAAGTTCATAGGTTCATACTAGGCTATCTGCCCTAGGGCATTTATAAGCCTAGCCAGAATGTGTTTGGCTTTCGCCACCCATTTTAAATTTATTTTGCTGTGCCCTTTTTCGAGGTTAGTATACTGTGCCTCTATCTAACAGTGACACAGAAGTGATACCCGGGGTAAACCTACGATCTCCCATCCACTCATCAAGATTCCTCTTGAAGAGAGTCAATGAGGGACTCTGCCTAACCTGGACTGGGATTTTATTCCAGAGTGAAGGGAGCCTCTGGGTTATGAATCTGTCCCTCCAGCATGTCCTATTTATTTCAGTGCTTAGGTTCAAGTCTCTCGAGCGCGTAGCTCGATGGGATTTGGATTTTCTGAGGTGCAGCATGCCCATTAATTCTGGGCTGGACATGGCTTTATATGTCGGGCACAGATCGCCTCTGAACAGGCGGTATGCCACTGAGTAGAGCTGGAGTTTCTTTAACCGGGCAGCATTTTACAGTTTTTTTAACACCTTTATTAGCATCACACACACTGAACAATGACGTATATGCATAGTTATAGAAAAGAAAAACATTTTTATTAACTACTTACATTATATATGTTTTAACAATTATCATTCAGTCCAGTATTACATAAATTGTTCAAATCCTGCCTTTCCTTATGTAGAAGTGTGTGTGTGTGTGTGTGTGTGTGTGTGTGTCTTTAAGAAGCATATCAAGAAATGAACGTGCATATATATTATTAGTGAGCACATGCTGTACCCAATGCCATTTTGAGAGTACTGCCAGAGAGTGAACATGTATGACTGCAACAGCTAGTTTGTTAATAGGTTTACCTAAGTTAAAGTATTAAGCCTCAAGCCTGATGTGTTTATGCATAATAAAGCTGCTTGAACAGAACCCATGAAGTCTCAATCTATTGTGTCCTGACTAGACGAGCGACATGGAGTCAGAAGAGGGATGCCAGAAACTAACATTCAGAACCACGAGGTGCAGAGATAACAGTGACGGTAAACTAACAGAAACAAGCACGAAAAAATTGCACGAACAGTTTATTTTATAAAAAAGATGAAACAGAGCATTACAAGGGCACAAATTGCATTATTAAAAAAGTGAGAGGCACAAAAGGTTTGATTAATCAAAATGTTTAAGATTGTTATTTAATAAAAAGATTATCAGAAAAGCAAAACAAGTATGTTTAAAGCAAAATGGGCATGTTTAGAGTTAAACGAGCACAAGAAAAGTGCAATGGACGTGAAAAGAGATTAAATGAGCAAAACAAATATAATAAAGGCAAAAAGGGCACATCAAGCATAAATAAAGCAAGGCAACTGCATGTTTTTTGGGCAAAATGCTGTGTTTGGCATAACTACGACTTCGTATTGTATTCAGGTCATAGCTAAAGTTATTTGAAGTATTTCAAAGTGTGTAAAAGTGCTTACAATGTGCTTATTACTGTGCATTTATTCCAAAGAGTCTGTTAGTGTGCAAAGTGCAACTATATCGCGAAGCACAGTCAAAGTACAGCCATTTTGAAAAGTTTCTTGTGCTGGGTGTGTCTGTTCGCAAAGTGTCGCAATTGCAGCGCATGTCTTACACTGATTTTGGGGAAATTTGTATGCTGTGTACTGTTTATTCACAAGGTGCAATTACTTGGAAATGTTTCTTATTCTGAGCTTCTCCTGCCCAGTTTGTTCGTTATTTGAAACGTTTCTTACAATGGTAAGGGTGATTTCTTGTAGTACATTGATTTCAAGAGAATTACAGTACCTGAGAGACTTATTTCGCAAAGTTTAGTTATTCAGAGGTACTGCGAGTCTGCCCAGTAGCATAATTTTGAAAAGTCCAAAAGCACAATTTCAGAAGCATAAAAGCATAAGGGGATAATTGCAAGTGCTGGCGTAAATTTCAGGCATATGTGTGTATGTTCGTGCATATTTGCAAATCCCTTCACTGGTATGTGTTAATATAGCAGACGGATTTCAAAAGCCTTCACCACTTGTATTTGTTCAGAATGTTGCAGAGAATTGGAGAATATTTGAGCAGCAGTATGATATTTTTGTACTAGCAGCTTATTCAGATAAAGATGTACCCACTAGGGCATTCATTCTGCTAAGCCTAGCTGCGTCAGAGGCCATAGAAAGAGAACGTTCATTTGTGTATGCACCAGTAGTTTATGAAGGAGAACGTGAAAACTGTCATATTATTGTACAGGCTGAATCAAGGGAAGACCCTGAGTGTGTTAGAAGTGCAAATTCAGGGAGATGTGTGACCCCCAGGCAAATGTTACATTAGAAAGGCACTTGTTTTACACAAGAGAGCAGAAATCAGGGGAAACATTTGCAGCTTATATAACTGACCTAAGAAACAAAGCAAGACATGTTAGTTTGGTAACTTAAAAGATGAGTTCATAAAGGACAGGCTTGTGTGTGGTATTAACAGTGCTGCTGTGAGAAAGATTTTGCTTCGTGACAGTCATTTAATGTTGAACAAAGTAATACAGATTTGTCAAATCTATGAAGTTACAGAGAGCACACAAGTATGCTTGCAAATGGTAAGAGTATGGTTTCCACAGGCTCTAGAGTAAATGTAGAAAGCATGTAACACGTGGCAAACAGAAGTAGGTCTAAGGACATAGAAGCCAAAGCCCCCCCCCTCCCCGCTGGTTCACCAGGGAAACCACGTAGCTTTCTAACAAGTTCTAAGAAGGTTGCATGCTCAGTGTAGTATAAGCATGAGTCAGCAAAACAAGTCCAACCAGCAATGCCACAAGTGTAGAAAATGGAATAATTTTCAAAAGTTTTGCAAGTCAAGTAAACCTCACACAATTATAAAGAAAGGTCACTCAAGAAAGCAAATTGATAAAGTATAATTACAGCAGTCCACTTTCTATGTAGATGGTGTGTCAGTAGTTGGTGAAAAGATTGATGCAGTGAATTCAAGGTTGCCAGACGTCCCTATTTGGGCGGGACTGTCCCGAGATCAGTAGCCTGATCCCGAGTCCCGGCCAGTCTCTGTTTTTTTTTTTTTTTTTTTTTTTTTTTTGATTGGCCCGTATACCTGGCATACGGGCCAGTCAAAAATCGCTAAACACGGAGCTTCTTGTGTTCCACATTAAACAGAGAAGTAGCTCCGTGTTTAACGATTTTTAATTGGCCCGTATGCCGGTATACGGGCCAATCAAAAATTGCTAAACACGGAGCTACTTCTGTTGAATGCGGAACTGCAATGCATTAAACACGAGAAGCTCCATGTTTAGTGCAGAGCCAGAGCTACTGTTCTTTAATGTGGAACTGTGTTCCGCAATAAAGACCTTTTTTTTTTTTGGTCTTCACTTGCCGTGAAAGACCTTTTTTTTTTTTTTTTTGTCCCTACCTGGCTGGTTGGAAATCTGGCAACCCTGAGTGAATTTAACAAGAAATGAAGTGTTTTGTACTCTCCAGATCAATGGTAAATCCATCAAGCTCAAAGTAGACACTGGTTCAAAGTGTAATGTTATGTCAGTAGATACTTTTGTTAAAGTGAGACCTAATGAACAACTCAGTGTGGCCAGTTATGCAAAACCTGTTGCTTATGAAGGTGAAGAAGTTCAAAGTGAAGGCTCAGTAATACTTTCATGTTATGTGGTCAAGAACTGTTACAGCTTGTTATTGTATGTAGTTCAAAGACCTGTGCAGTCATTATTGGGTCTCAGAGACTGTTTGAGAAAGAAGAATCTGCTTTCTTTTACCAAAGAAGTTCATCAGATAAGCACATATCCTAGTTCTAATTTCAACGAAGCTATTTTCTCAGAGTATGCTAATGTTTTAATTTATAAGTTGGGCAAACTTCCAGTTGTGTATTCTATGAAGTTAGACCCAGAGGTCTGTCCAGTGGTCAGACCAGCAAGAAAAGTTCTGATAGCCATGCAAGATAGTCAAAGCTCAGCTGGATAAAATGATGCAATAAAGTGTAATTTGTCCAGTTACAGAACCAGCTGAATGGGTGTCATCCATGGTAGCAGCTCAGAAAAAAGGCTCAGACAAAATCAGAACATGTATTGAACCAAGAGATTTGAACAAAGCATTGAAGAGGCCACATCATCCAGTGCGTATAGTCGAAGAAGTTGCAGCCCTAATGCCGAATGCCACTGTTTTTTCTGTCTTGGAAGCAAACAGTTAATTTTGGCAAGTATTGCTTGATCACGTTGTTACTGACTACTTTCAGTATCCTGTTTGGCAGATACAGATTCCTCAGGATGCCATTTGGAATAAATTCTGCAAGTGAAATCCTTCAGCCTGCAATGGAGCAAATTTTTTCAGGTTATCCTTGTGCCATAATAGTAGATGATTTGTTGGTCAGAAGCAGTGGTGAAGCAGAGCATTGCAGAAACCTTAAGAGAGTTCTAGACAGACCACATGAAGTGAACTTAAAGCTCAATCATCTGAAGTGCAAATTCAGACTACCAAAAGTTACATATGTAGGTCATTTATCTACTAGTACTGACTTGAAACCAGACTTGTCTAAGCAAGCAGCCATTCTCGAGATGCTAGTACCAGATAATGTTCAAGTTCTACAATGTTTTCTTGGTATGGTTGACTATTTAGGCAAGTTTATACCTGAGTTCATTGAGTTGACAGCACCTTTGAAGAGAGCTTACGCGCAAAAATGTTACATGGTCTTGGTCAGAATGGTACCAGAAAGCATTTGATGAGTTTAAGCGGAAAATAGCTACTCCACCTACATTAAGATACTATGATGTTAATAAGCCAGTAACCCTTTCCTGTGATGCTTCCAAATTTGGTCTTGGTGCAGTTATTCTTCAGGAAGGCAGACCAGTAGCCTGTGCATCAAGAACTCTTACTCAAACTGAAGTGCAGTATGCTCAAATTGAGAAAGAACTTTTGGCAATAACGTTTGCATGTTCCAAGTTTCATGATTATATTTATGGTCAAGCTATTCAGATTGAAACTGATTGCCAGCCTGTAGTTACTATTTTAAAGAAGCCTATGGATTCCGCTCCAGCAAGATTACAAGAACGATGCCGAAATTGCAAAAGTACAACTTCAAAATGGTCTATACAAAAGGCAAACTTCTTTATCTGGCTGATACCTTATCTAGATCACCCATAAATACAATGGAACAGCTTCATGAAGAGAATTTTGACTTTGATGTTATGGAAATGTGTAATTTTTCATGAGACTTGAGCTGAAAGATCATACAAAGACTAACCCGATTTTGCAAAAGCTCAACCACTACATTAATGCTGGATGGCCATCAAAGCAATCTAGTGTACCACCTGAAGTGCAAACTTATTTTCCTTAAAGAGATGAGATGTTGATGGAAGATGGCATTATTTTCAAAGGTTCTAAAATTGTTGTTCCTGCTTCCTTACAACATGAATATATCCAGGTTTTGCATCATGGTCACCCAGGTTCCGAATCTACCAAAAGAAGGGTGGGAGGGCTAGTATTTTGGCCTTCTCTAGCAAAAGGCATTGATAAAGTACTTTCATCTTGTTCTGTGTATAATAGTACTAAACAACATTTGCAAAAAGAGTCACTTCAGCTAAGTCAAGTTCCTGAAGTACCTTGGTCAACAGTAGCCACTGACATATTCGAGTGGAGCAATCAGCATTACTTGTCATTGGTAGACTCTTACTCAAACTGTTTCGAGATTGATTTACTACCTAACCTAACATCCACTGCTGTTATTACTAAGTTCAAACGTCATTTCTCAGTCCATGGTAGTCCACACAAAGTTATTTCTGACAATGGTACCCAATTCACCAGCCAGTTATTTCAGAAATTTGCAAAAGAATGGGACTTTGTACATGTTACTAGTAGTCCAGAAATCCACAGTCAATGGTCTAGCTGAACGTGCAGTCCAGAGGTCATAGCGTGACAATACCGATGTCTGTCTGAATTTATTTAGTCTTAGACACATACCCAGTGATGATATACTTGGCTCACCTGCTCACAGACTTCTATCTTGTTAAACCAGAACAACATTGCCTATCAGTAACAGTTTATTAAGGCCTACAGCTAAAAACAAGAAGACAATTAGAGCTCAACTTTTCAGAAAGCATTCTTTCCAGAAGTGCAGCTATGATAAATCGAGTAGATTTATTCGTCCATTGAAAGGAGAGACAGTGAGGAGAAGAACAGTGAAAAGTTTTGACCAAATTGGTCACGTTACAGGTTTATGTACCGAGCCGAGATCCTACTTTGTAGAGTCTGAGGGTGTGGAGTACAGGAGAAATCGCGGACATCATCTTCCTGTATCAGAATCGATATCACAGCATAGTTCCAGTGATAGACTCTAGATCTCACAGCAACTTTAACAGTGTTCCTGTTGCAGAACGTGTCTTGACTTCTACTGCCATTCCTGATGACATACCTGTTGTCCCAAAAGTTGAACATTCCACAGAGACAGTCGCAGTTGCTAAATCTGATTTTAATTTCTATGTCACACAGTTTGGTCATATTTCCAGACCTAGTGTGAAATACACAGTGACCTGGACTTAGTATATATGTGTTTTTAGTTCTGTATAATTGCATGACCAAGAATTATTTATATTGATTGCATGTCGGTTACTGTTTTCAACATTGCATGACTTATTTCTCAAAGAGGGAGGATGTAGAATGGTGTGTGTGTGTGTGTGTGCTTTGTCTAAGAAACATTTCAAGGACTGAACGTGCATATATAAATACTCATCGCATGCTAAACCCAGTGCCATTTTGAGAGTGCAGCCAGAGAGTGAACATGTATGAATGTAGTAGCTAATTTGTTTATAAGTTTACCTGAGTCAAAGTATTAAGCCTCAATCCTTTGTTTGTACACAATAAAGCTGCTTGAACAGAACCCACAGTCTTGTCTGTTGCATCCTGACTAGATGAGTGACACCTTAAATTTAATTTCTCCCCTGAATATTGTTCTGCATGTACTGTTCTCATAAATTCCATTTATTTCAATGTAATGTGCTCCTTCTCTCCTTTGCGGTACTCAGTAATTCATGTATGGTAGGCTTAGGTTGTTTTTCTTACAATCAATAGCATTAAAAATAGCAAGGCCTTAATATGTTTAGGCAGTTTAGATCTTATATCCCAGCTCAAAATAACCATTTCCTTAGTTGCAAAATTTGGTCCCCCATCTTTTTTGACAAAGTACTCTGTAGGGAATATTTATAATCTGACAATTCATTGTCTTAAGAACAAGTTCCATGTCCCATCACCTTTTCCTGTCACACCTTTAGCATTTGCCATCTACTGGAGAAAAAAGTCTCTTAAGTCTGTTTGGTATATAAAAATATATAAGCAAATACTTCCATGCAAAAAAACAAAAACATTTGGACTGTGTTTCGTTCTTAGGAACATTGCAGGTTCCCCCAGTGTTCTTTTTGTAAAACTGTCTTTCCAGTCTCCCTTCCTCATCTTTTCTTATCTGTCTTGATGGATTCTTATAGATGTCCATTATTTGCTCACTGCTGCAATAGCTTTAGGTGTATTGGTTGATTCTGTCAAGGATATACCACCCGGCCAGCTTCCAAAGCTTAATGGCACCTTCCACACGTGCAAACCAGTATCAGTTTGAGCAGAGCTGAAAAAAACAGTGGTTTGGGCACCAAGCTTTCTTGAAGCTGAAGAGCACTCCTTTTTTCTTGTTATTCGAGGATCACCAGTCAGCTATCAGTTCTCCATTGTTGAGCAGATGAGTTCCCTTTGAGGAAAAAAGTCTGCATTTTATACTTAGGATAGAAGCTTAAGTTTTTTTGAAAATATAAATCTTTTGCTGGGAAAAACTGTTTTAAGGGACTTAGTCACCTTTTGCAGTGAAGTATGGCTTTTTTTCTTTTGTGGAAAATGTTGTTAAAACTATGTTAAACTTTGTTTTCCTTAACATGAGTTAATTGCTTTTAGGGTATAGAGTAAGTACTTAAAGTGCTTTTTACTGTGTTTTTGGAGGAGAAATCTACTTTTGTTAATACTTACCTGTCTCACTGACTACTGCTGCCAATCTTCCCCGGGATTCAGGTATCATTTTTTGGCTTCACCAGGAAACATCTTAATGGTTCCTTGGTTCGTTCCTTCTTCCAGCAACTGAAAGCAACTTTCCAAGCAGATTTTGCGCATTCAAATTTGCATCAGCCACTGATAGGCAACTCTACTGTGGCTATGTTTGATTCCCCAGACCATTTATCTTTTTCCTTGGCTACCTCTAGCGTGTCCTTTGCAGCTGTTGGAGTGGTCTTTGTGGGCACAGAATTACTATTCTTATTGGTCTTGAAGTAAGGGCGGGGAATTTGTCTCTGCTTAGCTTGCCTGGGATGCCTGCCCTTAGGGAGGATTTGCCTGACTGAAAACAAATATTTTCTATAGACATTCCTGTCAGAAAGAAGCAGAATTTTAGATATTGATATTTTCTTGACCGTGTAACTTTGGGCAAGAGTGATTTATTGGACTGTCAGGCTTTTGACCCTTTAATTTCTGGTGTTACCAATAAGAAAAATAAATCTTCATTGCCTGAGGGTTTTTCATGACATTGAACAGCAAAATGATTGTGAGTGGACAATTTCTGTCTTCTCTCTTCAGGTTTCTGATTCTGACTCAGGAGAGTGTTTCTTCTGATAGCCCCTTAGGAGGAGATTATTTTTCTGAAACCATATCCAGAATGAATCAGTTGTTTAAGTGGGAAAATAATATACTGCTGTCTTTAAAAAATGTTACAATTTATTACTGTTGGAATTTCCTGAATCTGCTCTTGTTCATCCTGTTTTCCAACACTGGAAGATGTTTTTATTATGGCCTGCAACTTGCCTGACAGCCAACTTGCTGCATCTAAGAAAAGATATATATTATATAAACTCTTACAAGTTTTTTTTTCCTCACCCCAGATCTAACCTAGTAGTGACTTCCATAGTAAATCCCACTACTGCTAAACATCTGGGAAGTGCTACTGCCTGATAAGGATAGGAAAGCCTTTGAAAGATTTGGGAGAAAAGATGTATTGTGTTACATGTATTTTTAGACATTTTTAACTTGTGAAGCTCGGATGTGAATATTTATGTTTGTTACTTTTGAGAATATGAGGAAATTATATCTTATTTTCTTTCTTCTGATGAAGAATCATCTTTATGTAATCTTATTGCTTCTTTGTCTCAAGTGAATTTGTAAATGTTAATGAGAGATCTCCTTCTCAGACTATGGTTTCAAAAGAACATCCAAAACTCCTGTTTGACTCCTTCTCACAGGATTGTTTTCGTGGTGTGGCTGTCAAGATTACTCAGTTCAAAGAGATTTTCATTCACAGGAAAAAGCCAAACTATATCTAGATATGTTCCTGAGTTTTTCCAGACAGAGCAAAGCCTCAACAAGGGGATTTCTTTGGAAACTATGTTTCATGGCTTCCATGATTATCACGATTCCTTTAGTCAGACTCCACAAACTTTTGGTATGAATATGAGATTTCTCAAGAACAGCTGTTTTCAAAACATGCTAGAATTAGAGGATAAACACACTGAGAGGCCTGAGATTTTCTGATGTACCAGCTAAATTGGAAGGAGTACACTGTATTCATTTTTTGAAAGCACAAATAAGGATGTGGACTGATGTTCCACAACAGGGATTGTTAATTGAAAGGGCAGATAGTGTTTGCTCCAAACTTGTCAAGAGTTCAGCCAAGACCTTTATTAGTGAAGATGCAATAATATCAGCGGGAAGTGCTGATCCTGAGAAAACTGCGACAGAAAGGCAAAGTATTAAAAACTGGAGTCAGTAGAATGTTTGTAGAAAATGGATTATTCACTGTACACCATACAGAAGAGAAGCAAATTTATCCCAGCAATCGGGGAACTTTGAAAGGCAGCTGTGACATTCAAACTACTATATCCAGTTGTCTTCGAAATATTTTTTCCTGGAGGATCTAGCAGATGCTGTGCTGCAACTATTCGACCCTCATTAGTTAAAACTGACCACAAATCAGTCACCTTCAAACTGACACTAACCCCAGAAATCACAAAGGGTGAAATTATTTAATTTATTTTTTTACATTTGTTGACCGGGATAGTCTGACTGGATTCATGTCCATTTTCAGCGGAGGCTCGGGGAGAAAAGCTCCAAGGTGAGCAGTTAAGATTACAAATACAATATATACACTGGTTACATACTTAAGTTATACAAATTCCAAGGTTAGAGATAATCCCGGGTGTAAGTCCGGGTTAAGTAACACAACTAAGCTAAATTACAATTTTTAACACCATACTAGATGAAAGTTAGTCAAGTTTGATATGTTGACATTGCCAGTTTAGTTTCAAATATTGTTTGAGTCTTTTTTTTAAATTGACTCAGGGTGGTAAGTAAAGTAATATCACCTGGAAGTGAGTTCCAGGATCTACCTACAGAATTGGCAAAGAGAGAGTCACCGGCTGAGTTATTAGTTTTGATAGTCTGAACTAGCAGTCTATTATTAGGTTGAAGAGGTCTGGGATTATTATAGGGGGTGATGATGTTTTTATGTGCAGGAGTATTGTCCAGATTGTAAAGGATTTTATATGCCATAATTAGTTGGTTATACTGGATCAAGCTGGGCAGTTCTAGCTACCCAAACTGGTTTAGATTGATACTGTGATGTGTCCTATAAGGCAGACCAGTGGCAAATCTGGCAGTGTGGTTATAGCTTATAGCGAGTTTGTTAAGGACAGACTTGTTTAAGTTAGAGAGTAAAGGGGATGCATAAAGAAGAATTGAAAGTAGGTGAGAGCGAACTATGGCAATTCTAGCAGGTGGGGTTAAGAAGGCTTTAATCCTGTAAAGTGACCCTAGTTTTTATTGATAGTTTTGATAGTTTGATTAACATGCAGGTCGAATTTAAGATTATTATCTATGATAACACCTAGTAGTTTTGTAGAGGTGTCTGGGGAGATTATAGTGCCATTATTGGATTTTATGGTAAAGGTAAATGCAGTGGACCTATGAGTTGGTGGGAAAAGTAGCAGTTTTGTTTTTTGGGATTTAAGATCAGACGACGACCAGAAAGCCAGTTTTCTACTATGTTGAAGGTGTTCTGGGTAGCTGACCATAGTTCTTTCTGGGTGGAGTCATCAGCGTATTGAATACAGCTGCTTTTGGAATGACAGTATAAAGGTCATTGATGAAAATGGAGAACAGAAGGGGCCCTAGTATAGAACCCTGGGTAACACCAAGGAAGTTGGGTAAGAGGTTAGACAGCAGGACAGCCTGCTGTCTGCCACTCAGATAAGACTGGAACCACTGAAGGGCTTTAGTATCTAGACAGAATGTTTTCAAGGTGTGGATTAGTAGTTGGTGATCAACCATATCAGATGCCTTGGAGAGATCCAAGATGAGGGCAGAGGATATGTTGTTATTATTGTGATTATGGTTTATGGTGTCAGAGAAGACTAGGAAGGCTGAAGTGGTGCTGTGGTGAGGTTGGAAGCCGTGCTGGGAGTCAGCCAAAAGATTATTCTGAAGTAGGTGGTGCAGCAGTTGTCTATGAATACATTTTTCCATAATTTTTGCAAATGGAGATAATATAGCTATTGGCCTATAATTAGATAGTGCAGTAGAGCTACCTCCTTTATGAAGTGGGATTACATAGGATATTTTCCAGATGGTGGGGATTTTGGCTTCTTCTATGGTTCATTTGATTAGTATTAAGATGGGATAAGCAATGGCATCATCTGCTTTTTGTAGATATTCGGCAGGGAGTAGATCAGCAGAAAGTGTAGTTGGTTTAAATTTTTTGATCAAGGCACGGATAAGTGAAGTCGCAACTGGTTGGAGACTGAATGAGAGTTGGTTACTAGGGGTGGTGTCCTCGGAGCCAGGGGAGCTTGGAGGTAGTTGGCTAGCTAGGGCTTGGATTGTCTCAGTGAAGAATCGATTAAAACTATCTGAGACTTCTTCAGGTGGTTTATCATTGTTGGCTGCAGGGGTCAGGGTGGAAGTTTGTCCAGGATGTAGTAGTTTATTTATACCTGCCCAAAACTTCTGAGGGTTGTTTTGATTTATTTGCTGTAGATTATAGTACTGTCTTGTAAAATGGATTTTTTAGTCTCATTCCTTGATTGCCTATATTTAATGTGATCTTGGGGATCTTTTGTAGTATGCCATAATGCCCATGTTTTGTTTCTAAGGTTGATTTTTAGTTTGGACTCTTTGGAAAGCCATGGTGCAGTTTTTGCCTTTGTTCTTATTGAGCAAACAGGTGCATGAGAGTCAAGGATCTCAAGGAATTTGTTGTTAAAGTATACACCTGCTTCCTCTAAGGGGAGGTGTTTTAGAACTGACCATTTACATGAGTTTAGTTCCTGCTGGAATTTGGCAGGGTTAAATTTCTTATTTTTTTTACCATTCTGAGTATGGGTTGGTGGGGGTTACTGGCTTTATGCTTAATTATATAGGTAAGAAGGTGATCACTTAAGTCATCAGGGAGAGTCCCAGAGGTAATTAAATTTCTTATTTTTTTTACCATTCTGAGTATGGGTTGGTGGGGGTTACTGGCTTTATGCTTAATTATATAGGTAAGAAGGTGATCACTTAAGTCATCAGGGAGAGTCCCAGAGGTATACAGTTGGGGGTGACTATTAATAAGTATCCAATCAGGTATGCTTTCTTTATGGTTAGGTTTACCTATCCTGGTAGGGGTGGTTATGATTTGTGTAAATGTATGCAAGTTAACATGGGTGGTTGGGGATTCTGAGGAACAGGTGTTCCAGTCTATTTTAAAATATTCAAGTAGTAAGGTCTCTTGTACACGATAACCACTGAAGGGTGTCTTTAAGTGTAAATATGTTATTTCTTGGGGGAATGTACATACAGATGATATTGATACATTTATTTTTATTAATTTGCAATTTGGTATAGAGTATCTCTGAGTTATTAATTTGAGGTGTTTGCATAGCTTCAATGGTGATGTTTAACATAGCTTTATAGAGAACAGCTACCCCACCCCCCCTTCCTGGAAGCACGATCCAGCCTGAGTATGTTATACCCAGGTGGTAACACTTCATTATCTGTGGTGGTAGGTTTTAATCAGGTTTCGGATAAACAGAGTATCTCAGGGGAGTGGACAGCCAGGAGTGCATGCAGTTCATGCAGCTTATTGTTTATACTTCTAATGTTGAGGTGACAGGCCAGGAGAGAGTTGGGGGCTTATTAATTGTAGGTTTATAACTTGGATTGCAAGCAGAGGGGGTAAGTTTATCTGGAGTGGATGTGGCAGGGTTTGGGTGGATATCACCACCAAGTGTGAGATTATGTTGAAACCTAGTGATAAGTTTCAGGAATTTATTTATAAGTTTATGGTTGTGTTTAGATTTGGAGCTAATGTATCTGGGATTGGTATGTTGATAGTATGAACAGGTTGTGGGGCTGGACACAGTGCTGTATGATTGGTAAAAGGTGCAGGGAATTACAGCTGGGGTGATGGTGTGGCCTTTTGGGTACTGAAATCCTGTGAGGAACTGGTTTTCATACAAGGTAACGAGGTATGGGGCAAGCAAAAGGGGTAGTAAAGAAGAGTATATCATTGTGTGTGGTGGAGCATATGAGTTAAAGGAACTATATTACTTGGGTGGTACGACACCAGAAGATATAGTGGTAGTACTTGAGGTAATGGAGTTAGGGGTGGGAGAAATTATGACAGATGTAGGCTGATAGGTTCTAGTAACAGGGGCTGTGGCTTTATGACTATAAATCTAGTGGTACTGGGTGTGGGTGGTATTTGGGAGCAGGAAGGGGCACGGAGCTAGCCCGAACGTAGCGGGTCTTAGCCAGAGTACAAGGTTTCTTAAGGTTTCTTAGAGCCGTAAGGTAAGTATATTGGGAGTCAAAGCTCTTTGTTTTAATAGCTGTAGTTTAGTATAATTTTTAGGGTAGATGCTGTAGCGTGATGTAAGTTTTAGGGTTTTAAGGTTAGAAACACTGTCTTTAGAGGGTGGGGGGTAAACTAGTGTTTCCTTAGAATTGGGAGTAAGCCAATTGCTATGGGGGGCAAACTGTAGGTGCTTTAGACCCAGAACAGCAAATTACAATTTAAAGTGGAGTAAAGTAATAACATTTAACCTTGGCAGTTTGTCTCAGGCAGAAGTTCTGCAGGGTAGCGTCCTTCAAGTTTAGAGAGCCCTTTCAGGTTGTTATTTGAGGGGGAACTATCTGGAGATGATAGTAAATTAAAGATAAAATAAGTAGCTAGCTTAAGAGGCAATGTATTACTATATTACAGTCCCGAGGAGCAGGAATTATCAAGCTCATCGGTAGCCTAGAGTAGCGTTCTGATGTAGGAATATCAGGCAAACAGTTGTACTTATCAGTACACAGTTAGCTGCCAAAACAGCATTTACATCAGGTTGTTTTCCTGTCTAGGACAAATACAGTACTGTTAGGTCAGCTTCCAATTCAAATCACAGCAAGCTATGATACAGCAAGTTATAATACACAAAGCAGCTGCCATTCAGATAAGCTACAGTATATACGGTAAGCTACTAGCTCCATGAGCACTTTATTTACTTCTTTATAAGGAATGGAGCACTAACATTAGAAATCCTTTTTATACTTTAACGTTCAATCAACTATCACCAAACAGGTTACAGAATTACTCCAGTACCACATGCAGCACGCTATAGTTCTGTTTTCACCAGATATACTGTGCTGTACACTAGTCCACTGTCGTTTAAGTATAACAGGATGTAAACAGAGAAAACAAATTCAGTAACAATGCACAGTTCTTATCTGTCTAATTATAGTATGCTGTACACTAATTCACTTGTCGTTTTAAGCATAAAAGGCTTTACACAGAAAAAGCAATTCAGTACACACTAGTTCACTGTCGTATTAAGCAAAACAGGTTCTAAACAGAGAAACCGATACATTAACAGTGCCCAGCTAGTGAAATATCATCTTTTTAGTCGTAATTGGCCTAGTACAGAGAAACAATTTCAAACAAAAATGCTTGGCTAAGCAAACAACATACCATGTGGGAGAGAAGACAGCCGACTGGGTCTAGTAGCACCGGGCATTTGAAAATGGTGGCTCCAGTAGGTGGATATGAAACCTCATATACGTAGCTATGCAGGGGAGGAGTTACGGCTTAGGCAGAATACAAGGATGTTCTTCATCTCACATTGCTGCAGTCCTTACTTATGGGTAGTCTGCTGTCCTCGGTCGGCCCGAATACCAAAGTATTAGGCTGACGTCGGTCATGGGCGCTTTGAACTGACATCAGAGCGTCAGGGTATAAAAGCGCATGACCGACGTCATATCCTCAGTCTTTTTTGCCGCATGGTCCGATGCAGAAGCAGCGTTGCAAGTGCCGTTCGGCGTTCTGAAATTTTTCGAATTCGGAGTTTCAGACCGATACCAAGTTGGGCTAAGTACCCCGTTGGGGAATATTTCTGTTTTTTCTTGCCTCAGTTATTTACCGGATGTCAGAAAAAGTGAATAATTGTATTTCTTGTGGGAAACAGATACCGCATAGGGATTACCACTCGCTTTGTATTCCTTGTTTGGGACCGGAGCACGACGTACTAGGGTGTTGGTTTTGTGCTAGGTTCAATAAGCGCACTATAAAACGGAGGTTAGATTGCGCTAGGTTAGTCTTTGGCAAGCGGTGTAATTATAATATGCCGTCGGATCCTCCAACGCCCGCTTCCACTAAGAAGCGCAAAGACAAATCTGTAAAGCCTAGGCAGGATGATTTGTCCGTTTCGGACGCCGGTCCTTTAGAAGCTACAGGGGAGCAGGGGGACCCGGCTGAAATTCCTGTTGAAACTCAGGGGGAAACTTTGATTTTGCAAGAGGTGGCCTCTCAGGAGTCAGGTCAGGCTGAAGGGGCCTCTCAGGTTACTATTCTCCCTACTGTGCCTAGGGTGGTTAGGCCTTGTGCTACTATTTCTAAGGCTCCTTCTAAGGGCAGGTCTGTTTTGTCTTCCTCTGGTGTCAGTCCTGGTTCCTCAGGGTCAGTGCCTAAAAAGCACATGCTTAAAATGGCAGAAGATTTGATTACTTTAATTAGAGGTTCTATGCCCCCTCCTGATAAGAGGCCCAGGGTAGAGACAGAGTTGGAAAGTTTGGAGCAGGCCTCAGCTGATTCAGAGTCTTCTGTGTAAGACATTCAAGATTTTCCTCCTTATTCGGATTCTGATGCAGAGGATTCCACTCCTTCTGCTTCTCCTCCTGAGGATTTTTCATTTTCAGAAACTTTACATTCCATGAGGGAACATTTTAAGTGGGAAGGACAGGATTTCTCTGATTCCCGGAAAAGGCTTAGGGAATTCTTGTTTCTACCACAGCATAGACCCTTAGCTATACCTCCAGTTTTGGATGTTGTTCAAGATGTTTTCTCGGAGGCTTCCCTTAATCCAGATTCTGTGCCTCCTGCGCCAGTCAAACCGGACAGGTATTACAGGGTGCCTGAGGCTCATAAATATCTGTATAAAAGTCCTAGAGCAGACCCAGAGACCATTAGTCAGGGGCCTAAGGGTGTTAGAGCTTCTGTTGTAAAAAATCCAGTTCCTCTAGATAAAGAGGCTAGAGCTTTGGATAGATGGGGTAAGAAGGTGTATACCTCTTCTACGTTGGCAATGAGGGCTTTAAATTGCCAGTTTCATATGTTGAAATATCAGAATTTCCTCCTTTCTCAGCTAAAATCTAAAGTGGATGCTTTAGCAGAGGGTATAGAGTGTAAAGAATTGCAAGATTTGGTACATGTCTCTGAACAGGTGGGCAAGCATTCGTTGCAGTGTGGCTTTGATGCTTTACAGGCTTCTTCTAGGGTGGCTGCCACTGGTTCAGTTTTTCGAAGGCACGCCTGGCTTAAGGATCAGAATTTGTCAGAGCATGTTAAGACTAGAATTCTGGATGCTCCTTTACAGTCTGAAGTTTTGTTTGGTCCTCCTGTGGAGTCTGTATTAAAGAAAATGGAGGACAAGGCTAAGTCTATGCAGACTGTTAAAGATTTTTTGCAGGTGCAACCTCCAAAGTTTAGCAGAAATTGGCCTACTAAAGGATGGACGTACCCTTCTTCTGATTCTCAGTCTAGGGGCAGATCTAGACGTGGTAGGGGCAGAGCTCAGAGTTCCTTCAGACCTAGAACATGGAGTTCGCCTGCACAGTCTGCAGGTGAGGGCAGGGGCCAGTCCTTTCGTAAACAGGCCCAATGACCTGCATTTTCAGCTGCCAGATTCCTCTTGCCTGGCAGCTCCTTTGGGAGGAAAGTTAGCACTTTTCAAGCAAAACTGGCTTTTAGTCACCCAGGACAAATGGGTATTGGACATTATAAACCGAGGCTACAAGTTTTATTTCCATACATTGCCTCCTTTCAAAGGTATGCCAG